>NC_090300.1:106952500-107577500 GCF_039906515.1 Pseudorca crassidens | reverse complement strand
GTATACCAGGAAAGTTATGGTATCTTAACCATATTAACTCTAGGCCATTAATGAGTCCAAGATTTCCTTCATCAGCACATCAAACTGTTGAGGTTCCTCCTAGGGGCTGGAGCTAACATGTTAAATGCTGAACTCCAAGTAATTGCACACATATCAATACATTTAGCCTAAAACAGCTTTATATTCCATCACCCTTTTTCTCACACAATTAAGATACTTCTTCATAAAGGATGGGAGGAGATACCTCAATGATAAGAAATTTAAAGGTTTTTTTTTTTTTTAAATTAAAATGTAGTTTCCTCAGATTGGGGGGAAGGTCTGATTTTGTTGCTAAGGGAAGTTCAGGGCAAATTTAGGGTGCAAGTTTCTCAGCGCTGCTGAAATCTTCATCTAACATTTTTCAATTTACTATAATTTGGCTTCAGTCTTAACAAGGTCATTCACATTTTCAATGAATATTTACTGACACCTCATGTCTATAACTACATTATTGAATAAAACAAACAGAAAGCTCTATATTCACAGTTACATTATTCTAGGAGATACAAATAACGTGGTAAATAAAATGTAAGTCTGTTAGTGATTAGTTCTAAGAAGAAAAATAATACAGGAAAGGGACCTGACTGAACATGTCAGTGACAGAGGAGTTGTAAGTTAGATAGGTGTCCAGGTTGGGTGCTCACTAAGAAGATGACATGAAACGTATGACCTTTCATGTAACTGAAATAACCTTATTTACAAATAAGGTCACTTTCTAAGGTACTGGAGGTTAAGACTTCAACATATCTTTACGCGGGAGGCACAATTCATCCCAAGATATGGTTTTATTGAAATGCATTTATGGGCATGATGTATACCTAAAGATTGTTCTAAGAAACCAAATTAGACTGGAACTCGTTCTTTTCTCACAGAGCAGCTGATATTGTCTCTCTATGATTTTTAACTATTCTGCTTTTACCATCAGAGTTCAACAAGGAGCCAAAGGCTTAAGCAAATATTTCAGTTACAGGATTAGGGACATATTCTTTGAGACTAAAGATATTGCAATTAATGTAGCCCAGGCTTCCTCCACAGGCACTCTTTTATTATAGGTAAATAAAGTTAATTCAATGATCTTAATAAAGATATATCAAGTTTGTCCTTGCTTATAACATGGAAATCTTAACGGTGTACCAAGTTTTTACTCACCTCACCATCACTAGATTTCCCACCAGAGGTCCACTTTAAATCCAACTCCCCAGTGTTCAATAGTTTAAAACAGGTGGGCTTCTTATGTGTCTTGTGGGATAGATAGAAGGAGGCTGGCTTCCTATGTGTCTTGTGGGATAGATAGAAGGAGGCTACAGGATTCCATATGCATTAACATTACTGTCTTATGAAGCAGCATGTTCTAACGGTAAAAGTGTGGGCTCTGAAATCAACCCAGAGTTTCTCCAGTTCTTAATTTTGTCATCATGTGTAAGATGGAGAGAAGCTCCCATACCTTAAAGAATTCTGGAAAAACCAACATAATGCCATCGTATAGTTGGCACTGATACATATTGATTTCTATTTCCTTGCTTTCAGACTATGTGTAGTTGCTATTTCATTGAATTGCACATCAGGAAACCAACCTTCTCCTCTGATCTCCTTAACACTGTGGAAAGTGCCACAATATATCTTGTCAATAGACTCAAACAATAGTGTTTAAGAGTCTCATGAAAAAATACTGCTACGAACATCTAGGAAATGGCCAGGATAAATGTACATTATGTGGTGCTGACAGAACGGAGGGGGATTATGGAGCTCGGAAATGTGGATTCCATTACTCAAGTGTAGAGCTTCAAAAATTTACTTAAGAGATCCCAAGTGACCCCAAGTAGCCCCTATTTCACTGGGATCCCTGAGCCAAGTTTTGAGAATACCTCTCACTCTCATTTTGAACACAGGCGTGTGATCAAACTAGAGGTGTTCTCCTGGTCTTGCCCACTTATAAAGCTGTGCTCCAGGAAGGATAGGGGATATTTAAATAGAGGAACTATTATTGTTATATATTCAAAAGTTTCAAAACAAATATTCCTTGGGGATCAGTAAGGGCTTCCTGGAGGATGTGGGGGTCTCAGATAAATACTAAGGGAGGAAGAGTATTTAACTATTAAAATGAGATTGAGATTGAAGAGAAGATAAGCTTTATAAACTGAGGGAATAACAAAAGCTAATCTAGAGAGTAATGGATTGATTCAAGGCACAGGCACAGGATGTATTTAATTAGAACTGGATCATGGGGTGCAAGAAAGCCACACTTAAAAAATAAAGCTAGAGAGGCAAGAAGGGACCTATATTGTAGGGTCCTATAAAATGGAAGGATGTAGATTTTATTCTGAATAAAATTAAGGAGACAGGGAGAGAACAGACATGCTCAGTTTTGTGCTTTAGAGCAATTTGAGAATGGCTTACATATGGTCCAAACTGGAAGCTGGAAGACCCATTAGGATGCTGATTCAGTGAACAGAGTGCAGATCATAATGGATTTAACTATGGCAGTGATAGTGTAAGCAAAGTGAAAAAATAAAGATCCTCTAACACTACATAGGAAGTCAAAACACATAGGACCCAGGGATCAATTTGATATGAGAGCAAAGAAAGAGTGGTATTTAAGATGATCCAAGGATTTCTGGATAGAGTGAAAGAGCAGGTGGTGTTTCTATCTTCAGCTCAGAAAGCACAGGAAGGGGAAATGGTGTGTTGGTGAGTGAGATGATTACGACTGATTCTGTGCCACTTTTGTGCATGAAGGTGATTATGATATTTCAGTACAAATGCTTAGAACTATACCCATTTCTGTATCACTATGAGTGGGTCAAAGGCAGTGCCTTGCATACCAATGTATCACTAATGCTATTATAGAGCTCACATTTAAAGGGCATTCAATAAATACCTTATTTATATGTTTGTTCATGTATTCACAAATATTTACTGAACGTCAACTATGTACTAGACATTAGTCTAGGTCCAGCAATCTCAATCATTGCTGCAACTGGAAATGTTTAAAAACCTCTGAGGCCTGAGCCCCTATGTAGACCCCTTATATCAAACTACCTGGGCCCAGCAAGCAGGTGATTATAAATGGAAGCCAAGTGGCCTCTAGAAAATTCCATCGAGTAACCAGGGTTAAAAATTATTATTTTAAGAGCTGGAGATACTACACACACACACACACACACACACACACACACACACAGACACACACACACACACGAGAACCAGAGTCTCATTATTTGCAGCTTATGTGCAAAGATTTATCGAAGGCAGAAAGAAATAAAGGCAAGAAGTCAGAAATAGCTGCTATGCTAATTGAAACATTCCAGTATTTAAGTAAATACTAGTTAATAACAAATTATGAAATAATTTAAAACAATACAACCAAATCATGTAATGAAAAAATCACATCTTTTATGTGGAGGTCACTACTAGAGACAACATCATCTTAGAATAGTCTTAAGCTTATAAGTAAATAACTAGATCATAAAGTTACTTCTTCCAAATTAAAATTCTTAACCCTCAGCCCTGTGTATCATCTGTGACACAGAATATATTTAATTCACTTTAAAACAGCCTCGGTTTCTGGGTATTCTCTGGTTAGAGAGTATACACTAGAACCTACAGAGGACAGTGATGGGTGTATGGGTACATATTAACTGCTGCAAAAAGGGACCTCAGGACTACCTGAAGGACTGTAGTAAAACTGCAAAAATAAGACAAAAAGAATCTGGGCTTGGGCTTCCCTGGTGGCGCAGTGGTTGAGAGTCTGCCTGCCAATGCGGGGGACATGGGTTCGAGCCCTGGTCTGGGAGGATCCAACATGCCGCGGAGCAACTAGGCCCGTGAGCCACAATTACTGAGCCCGCGCGTCTGGAGCCTGTGCTCCGCAACAAGAGAGGCCGCGATAGTGAGAGGCCCGCGCACTGTGATGAAGAGTGGCCCCCACTTGCCACAATTAGAGAAAGCCCTCACACAGAAATGAAGACCCAACACAGTCATAAATAAATAAAACTATGAATACCAAAAAAAACCCCAGAATCTGGGCTTATTTTGAGTTAAACCAGTTATTTCTCTTATTCCTGATTTCAGTTATTGGATAAGGAGGTAGAATAACAAAATAAACTATGGGAAAATGAATAAAGGGAGTGTTAAGTCCAATTTGCCTTAAAGGCCCCTACAGGTTTCATGATGTTAGAGCATAGTACAACACCATTGTGCCTAATGTGACTTCTGAATAATCATTTTGAAAAATTGGAATAAAAAACTTAAAATGTAAGAAATATATCTCAGAGCATTTACAAAACAATGATAAAAAGTAAATATTTTATTTCAGGGTTTAAGCATTAATTATCTGGAAATTTTACTTACCCTGAACATCTAATTTCCCAGAGGGTGCAGTATAAATGAAACATTACTAGCCTATTACAAAAGGTGATCCATTATTGCCTATTACACAGAGCAAACTACTATTAATTTCATTTACCATTTGCCTTCAAGTAAAGCATGAGAGTCATTTCTCAAGAGATAATTAAAACATGGCTTCAGAATATTCATACAGAGTCAATAAGCACAAAATATCATAGAGCTCTTATGTATATATTTGCTGCCATAGGTAAAAATTATATACACAAATAATTTAATTCAAGATTAGTAGATAAAAATGTACATTTATTATTGCATTAGAATATTACATATTATAGCTTTTTATACATTTCCATTGGCTTTTCATTATTTATAGTTCAATTAATTTAATTGATTACTCAAAACATATTAGAATAAAAACAAGTACTGTGTATTCACATTTATCAAGTACAAGGCAATGTACTAGGGATTTTCTCATGAAATTTCACAATAATATCTACAAAGTTATTCAAGGTAAACAGAAACATCCTCATTCCAAAAAAAGATGAATTAATTAATAATTGATGAATTTTAATATCTGAATAGATAAATCTCTGAACATCAGAGGAATTGGGAGAATTACTCATGGTTCAAGGCTAGTTCAAGCAAAGTCAGGATTCTAAATCTAGTTATTCTGGTTCTGTAGTTCAGTGGTTCTCAAATTTTGTTCCTCAGTAACATCAACGACATCTGGGAATTTGTTAGAAATGCACATTGTAACAGGGAGAGGTCCCACTCTAGACCAACTGGCCAGAAACTCTGGAAGGGGGTCCAGTTATCTATGTTTTTAGTCTTCTAGCTGATTCTTATTCCAGCTAACAATTGTCAACTAAAAAAATGTACAATGTGAGAGTTGTGAGTTAAGTTTCATTTGGGGCAAAATGAGGACTATAGCCCAGGAGACAAAATCTCAGGTAGTTTTGAGAAACTGCTCCAAAGAGGTGGAGGGGTGGGGCGAGGTCAGCATTATATATGACTTTAGTGAAGGGGGGTACATGCAGTCAAGCACACGTTTTGGCAGAGGCTTGCTGCTAGTGACGAGGAGCAGATGTCACTGTTAATGATTTTAGTGCTTTTCTAGATATGAGGAGATGGAAGAATTGGGCTTATAAAATCTTTTCCTGAAAATATCTATCTGAAGACCTCTTCTGCCAGTTTTTCCCAGAGCACAGAGTGCCTCATTCCTGATCTCTATCCTGAACTCCTTTCAGAGTGTGTTGAAGGTCAGTGACTGCAGCAGCTTATGACTTAATTCTTGTAGAGGCAGAGGGCAAGTACCAATTTTTAGTTGGCACAATTGTGAATCACTATAATAGTGAATGCTTCCTTCAACTCCCATACATACAAGGGAGTGCCATACGACTCCCCTGATCTCATGAAATTTTGGTCACAAAAACTTTGTAGGCTGTAGTATTTTCATGTACTTTTCCAGGTCCATGCTCACTCTTCTGCACCCAACTCTGCACCCAGAGAAAATGATCCATATAGATGACTGCAAAAATATCCCTTGACCTTGGACTTCTAGTTGGATTCTGTCAATAGATGGCACTGGTGGGAGATTTGATGAAGGGGAGAGAGGGCTTTCAGTGTGCTTATTACCCAAGTATTTTTCACGTCAGGGTGCTGTGGCCTGGCTTCACCTCTTGATTAATTTTAACAATTCCATTTGGGCAACACTCTCCAGACAATTTCTCTCTGTTCTATAAATGTCTCATCCTCTTGTGCCTTCATTAATAGAGGTAGAAATGCACGCCCCCTTCACTAATCCAGGGTACTGTTTTCCGGTTTATTGTTGAATAATAACACATTGTATGGATGTACCACATTTTGTTCATCAGTTGATAGACATTTGGGTTGTTTCCACTTTTGAGCTCTTAATAATGTTGCTATGAACATATACAAGTTTTCATGAGAACATATATTTTCATTATACACACACACACACACACACATATGACTGTGAGTCATGTGATAACCCTATGCTTATCCTTTTGAGAAACTGCCACAGTGTTTTCCAAAGTGGCTACATCATTTTACATCCCCACCAGCATTATATGAGGATTCTGATTTCTTCACATGCCAACACTTTGTATTATAGGCATCCAAGTGGATGTGAAGTGATATCTTACTGTGGTTTTGATTTGCATTTCCCTAATGACTAATGATATTGAGCAACTCTTCATATATTTATTGGCTATTTGTATATCTGCCCTTGAGAAATGTCTACTTATACCCCCCTTTTTTTTTTGCGGTACGCGGGCCTCTCACTGTCGTGGCCTCTCTCGTTGTGGAGCAAAGGCTCCGGACGCGCAGGCTCAGCAGCCATGGCTCACGGGCCCAGCCGCTCCGCGGCATGTGGGATCTTCCCGGACCGGGGCAAGAACCCGCGTCCCCTGCATCGGCAGGCAGGCTCAACCACTGCGCCACCAGGGAAGCCCCCTACTTATACCCTTTATCCAATTTTTAATTGGGTTGTTTGTCTTTTAGTATTGAATTGTAGGATCCTGTGTATATCCTGAGTACAGCTCTCTTATCAGAGACATGAGTTGTGAATATTTTCTCCCATTCTGTAATTATTTTCTCCCATTCTGTGGGTTGTCTTTTTACTTTCTTTATGGTATCTTTAGAAACACAAAAGTTTTTCATTTTAAATTCAATTTATCTATTTTTACTTTTGTCACTTGTGTTTTTGTGTCATATATGAGGTTATTCCTAATCCAAGGTCATAATGATTTACTCCTATATTTGCTTCAAAGAGTTTTTATAACTTTTGCTCTTGCATTTAGGTCTATGAACTATTTTGAGTTAGTTTGTACTTATGGTACAAGGAAGGGACTCAACTTCATTCTTTTGTATGTGGATATCGAGTTGTCCTTAGCACCATTTGTTGAAAAGACTATTCTTTCCTTGTTGAATTTTCTTGACACTTTTGTTGAAAATCAATTGATCATAAGTGTGACAGTCTTTTCATGGAATTTAAATTCTATTCTATTGAAAATACATGTTGATCCTGTGCCAGTACCACATTGTTCTGATTCTGTAGTTTTGCAATAAACTTTGTTATAGTAAGGTGTGAGTCTTCCAAACTTTTTATTCTGTTTCAAAATGTTTGGGGCTTGCCTGCTTCACTTGAATTTCCATATGAATTTTAGGATCAGCTTGTCAATTTCTGCAAAGACAACAGCTGGTATTTATACAAGGATTTTATTAATCTGTAGATCAGTTTAGGGAGTATTGCTATCATAATAATATTGTCTTCCAATACATGGATATGGGACGTCTTTCCATTTGTTTGGGTATTCCTTAATTACTTTCAATAATATTTTCTAATTTTCACACTATATTTTTTAACTTATTCTGTTAAATGTATTCCTAAGTATTTTATTATTTCTGCTGCTATTGTAAATGGAATTGTTTCCTTAACTTTATTTTTGGATTTTTTTATTGCAGTTATATGAAAATAAAATTGGTTTTTGTATATTGACCTTGTCCTTTGCAAACTTTTTTTTTAGTTTCCATAGCTTTTTAAAGGATTTCAAAGGATTTTCTATATACAAGATTATGTCATATGCAAATAGATGCCTTTTATTTCTTTTTTTTCCTAATTGTACTGGCTGAAGTGTCCAGGAAAAATGTTAATAGAAGTGACAAGAGTGGACATCCTTGCTTGGGCAAGAGTGGAAATCCTTGCCTGGTGCCTGATTTTAGATGAAAATAATTCAGTCTTTCACAGTTAAGTATAATGTTAGATGTGGGGTTTTTTATAGATGTTCTTTATCAGATTGATGAAGTCCCCTTCTATTTCTAGGTTTTGTTTCATCTATTTTGGAGCTCTGTTTTAACGTATATACACTTATAACTATTGTATCTTCCTGATGAACTAACCCTTTGAGAGTTTTGAGCTCCTTGATTATGTAGATTAATATTTTGCATCAAATTTAGGAAGTTTTCAACCATTATTTCAGCAAATATTTTTTTCTGCTCCTTTCTCTCTCTCTTCTCATTCTGGTACTCCTATTATGCATCTTTTCATGTGTTTAATGATGTCCCACATTTCTCTAGCTTTGTTCATTCTTCTCATTTTTTTACCTCTCTGTTCTTTGGACTGCATGATGTCTTTAAATCTGTCTTCACATTTGCTGATTTCTTCATACATTAGTTTAAATAGACTAGTACATTTTTTATGTTGTTTATTGTGCTTTTCAACCTATGTTTTTGTGGCCTGCCTCACCTCCTTGGCAAATCTCTGACCTGCTGCTCTGGAGAGGGGTAAGGACAGTGGCCTTCTTCTCTCAGAATGACACCATTGGTTTACAAGACGGGCATTCAGCAGGAATGGCAACCTCTGGTCTTCTTGGCTTGCTTTTTCTGGCATGGAACCTTCACTCTATGAGGAAACTAGAGTGAAAGTAATGAGAGCCCCAGTATTCTTGGCTTGCCATGCCTGAGGTATAGCCTCTATATTATAAGTTATGGCTAGGTGGATGAAGGGAGACTGAACCTCTTGGCTGCACTCTCCTGGAGTTACATTCTGCAACACAGAGCTGAAGGAGGGTGAGAAAAGCTGGCAGCCTACCCCTCCCATGGAGATACCTTAGCCCTTGACTGGGAGCTGGGGAGAGAGGGGTCCCCACCTTCTTGGTAACACCCATCAGGAATGGAGCTTCTGTCATGCTGAGCTGAGGAATGGGAGGGAAGAAGCAGGTCCTTTCTGAAATGCCACAGAGTCTCATTCTCACCTAATTTGGTAGTTTTCTTGAATAAAGTGTCTTCATGTACAGTTTGTTCTTACAAAAAAATTTCAAAGACTTAACTGGTTGTGTTTTATAATTTTTATCCATTTATTATTGTTTTCCCAGGGAGTGGGTCTATGAAATTCCCCATGTAGCCATACTAGAAGTGTCTAAGGGTTGTTCTCACTGTTTAAAACTCCAATTAATTTCTCAAGAACTCGCATTTCTGATGAGTCAGAAAATCAAAATCTCTCTGGTACCCCATTATTCCATGAAACCCAGGAGTTTACTCAGTACAGGGGGCCATTCTTATTGCCAAGTTCAGATGGAGAAACAGGCAAAATCTGGAAAGTTCCTAGTAGCTATGGACTGAATTGTGTCCCTTTCAAAATCCATATGTTGAAGCTTTAACTTCCAATATGGTGGGATTTGGACATGGACCCTTTGGGAGACAACTAGGTTTAGATGAGGTCATGAATGTGGGGCCCTCCCATGATGGAATTAGTGCTCTTGTCAGAAGAGATACCAGAGAGCTTGTGGTCTCTCTCTCTGCCATGTGAGGACACAAGCAGAAGGCAACCATCTATAAGCAGTTGGCCATCTATAAGCAGGAGGCCATCTGCAAGCCAGGAAGGGAGCTCTCACCAAACCCAACCCTGCAGGCACTCTGATCCCTGACTTCCAGCCACCAGAAATGTGAGAAAATAAGTTTCTATTGTTCAAGTCATCCCATCTATGGTATTTTGTTATGGTAGCCCAAGCTGACAAGACACTGGTGCTTTTGGTCTTAGAATATGATATTGCTATTGGACACTATTCCCATGTATTCCAATAAATATCAGTTCACAGCAAGGGTTCTATCTATGGTGACCCAGATCCCTCTACCAATCCTGGCATTGGATTTCAATGTTATAGCTCATCCTGTTCACTCTCATATGTCTAACTCATACTCCCATACCAGTGAGATTGACTCTAGAAAAGACCACTGCAAGTTGTAGCCATATATTTTCTGGAACCAGACCTTCCATTTAAAACATCCAGTCTTGATGGTGAGCCTGGATTAGCAATATAGATTTCTTCTTCTTCATGGTGAGTTTTTTGGATGTCCTTAATAAATTTCCTTCCAGTCAATATCAGTTAGGTCAGGGACATTCCAACAGACAAATTATTAAACTTCAAAAGAAAATGGTTATGGTCTCAATCTCTTTCCTTTCAGAAGGTTTATTTGCCCCAATTCAAATATGTCCACCTTCTAACTACTGATCAGCTCTGCATTCCAAGTAGCTTTGGGAGATATTCAAGGCCACAGATGTCTTATTTCACAATTCTCCAACCATAGTGACTTCTTCTATGTAAATATGTAGGGATCATTCCAATGATTCTTCTCTGAATAAACAAGTTCTCTTCTAAGATGATATGCTTTGTTCAGTGTCATTTTATAGAATTTTAAAGGCTTTTTAAAAATTTGCTTAGAAATCCCATGACACATTTAAGAACATTTTAGTTGAAAGGTTAGCAAACTTAAAAACATTGACAAATCATTGAATTCATTCTTAAACTATAATACATTCATATTTCCACTACATTTTATTTATTATCTCTATCAGTTCTGCAAAATGAGCAATACATTTAGCTCTTGCCCTCATGTGTACACATGTATTTTACAAGGACACTGGTGATATATTTGCTATACAAGTCACATGATATAGTTTACACACAGAGCTCAGGTTTTTATACATTTCTCCCCAAAGGGTATTCATATTTGATAAATCACTGATTGAAATCTGAGGCAATTAAGTTGTGATGACCTTGGCATACTAGTGGATGTATTTTCCATTAAGACAATGTCAGTCCTTTATCACAGTCTGCCTGAGTTTAAAAAAAAAAAAGCCACATCACATTTAATTTCTTATCCCTCAAATACATACAATATTTTAATTCACACTGATCAAAGCTACCTGGCAGCTCTTGCTTTATTAGGCCAAGCTGAATGCCTTGCTTAGAATTTCCACTTTTTAATTGAAATAAAAGCCGTTAATCTTCATAAGGCAAAACAAATGTCTGACACTGCATTGATTTTTATCTCTTGTATTCTTATGTTGAAATCATGAATAGAAAATTCTACTATAGTCTACATTGTTATAAAACAGTATTTTAAAATATTTTTGTTATAAAATATTCTAGCAATATCCAAGTTTATAGGCCAAGTTTATGGCTATTCACTTTCATGTTTTATTCCCACTCTCTCTTCTCCTCAGAGTTAACTTTTTCATTAGCTCTTATGTTTTTATATAGGCCTTTCCATTCATTTCTATACACAACTTATAGAATATTGAATGAGAATTTTTCTGTTATCTTTTATCTAGGGTAATCTTAGACATAGCACATAGTATTTAATCCTAACAATCTGGGCTTCCTGGAAATTCTGTGACCCATCTAATGCCCTTTATTAAATTCTTTTCCTGCTTATAAATTCAGAATATACTGTTATTGTTAATAAGAAATCTGAATGACACAGGCTTTTCTTGACTATTTTCCTCTGAAGATGGACTGGATAATAAGTCCCTGAATTTCTGATTATCATTAAATAAATTTGCCAAATGATAACTTAACTGAGTACATTGCTTAGATGCTATTCTACTTTCTTCTATATTCAGGGTTACAGATAAGGCTGATGATAACACAGTTTCTTTCCCTTGTAGGCACTTAATTCTTTCTGCCTTGAATCTTACATGAAGGTCTTTTCTTGATTGTTAGAGTTCACAGATTTTACCAAGAAATCCCTAGTTCTGTGTGCCTTTTCTCATCAGCAGTCTTTTTTGTTTGTTTGTTTGTTTTTGGTTTTTTGCGGTACGCGGGCCTCTCACTGCTGTGGCCTCTCCCGTTGCGGAGCACAGGCTCCGGATGCGCAGGCTCAGCGGCCATGGCTTACGGGCCCAGCCACTCCGCGGCATGTGGGATCTTCCTGGATCGGGGCACGAACTCGTGTTCCCTGCATCGGCAGGTGGACTCTCAACCACTGCACCACCAGGGAAGCCCATCATCAGCATAGTCTTTAAATCAGTGATCTTTTTCTAGGTAACTTTTTAGTTTTTCCGTTCAGGAAAAATTCTTCTAATTGCTAAACTCCTGTCTTTCCATCATCAGTTTATATTTCATTTTATAAAACTTCTATATTTCACACAATTCCACATGACCATATTCCCCAGTTTCCAACTTTGTCTTCATGATCTTGTACTTTTGCCCTTTGTTCTGAGGTATTTCTTGCATTTCTCCTTTCAACCACTAATTTGCATTGGAGTATTTATTATTTTTTCCTTTAATAGAGCTACTGGGTTGTTGTTGTTAGGAGGATAATTTTTTGCTGTTGTTTTGAGCTCTAGAAACCTTTTTTTGGGGCTTCACCTCAATTTCCTTAAGAACTCATCTATATTTTCTTGTTCAGATTGTTATCTGTCTCCTCCTCCACCTCTATTTGTCTGAACATGTGTTTGTTCTAACTGAACTTTTTTGTTTGGCTGCTGGACCCTTCAGATGGGATGTCAACTTTCCTTGTTATCTAACACAGCTAGTTGTTGGTACTGGAACAACTGTCTGCCATGCTAGTGGATGTGTGTGGTTATGTAGAAACAGGCAAGTTGCCACACCATTAATAAAGGAACTAGAGAAAGTCTCATTGCTTGTACTTGTATAGTTTCAGCGTGAGGGAAGATTTGCTTTACCCCTTCAGTTCCCACTTGACCATTTGGGGGACAAAGAAACCCAGCACGCTTACAAGGAATGGGTGTTGACTTTGCCTCCAAGAGTCCCTAGGTGGCTACAGAGATCTCTGGAGCTCCCTGGGACTCCCATTCAGGCTGCCCAACTCTCAGGGGAGAAAAGTCCTAGTCTCACTCACTTCCTGCTGTCTAGAGAGCAAAACTCATTATGTTTGGAGGCGAAGTGAAGCGAGCTTCCCTCAGGTCACTAAGTTTCCCAGGATTCTCCATAAATAACCTTAATAATCAATGTTGTGTATTTATTTTCTTTTTGGTATTTTAATTCTGCTTTTCTTCTTTTCCGGCTGAACTTAATCAAAATGTAAAAGAAATAAATGTGAAATAATCCAAAGAATGGATTCAGCACCGGTTTTAACCCTGATCTCTTAGCCATTCACACCATTTGTCTTGACATTTCTATACCTCCCGCAACTCCAACTTTCATACCTCTAACATTTTTTCCTCAACTGACAGAAATGGCAATGGGGAATCAATGCTGAGCAAGGAGAGCTGCGTAGTATCTGTCAAATGAAACCACAGGGGATCCCCTGTCCACACTGGCCTTGTTTCCAACATCTAGCCTTTGAGCAGTTTGTTTCTAGATTGCCAAGCCTTGATTTCCACTTTCACCATTCACCACTTGAGATTACATCATTTTAACATCTTCTATTATGATAAAACAGATACTCTCAAAATAACTTGAAAGAATACCCTTTTGACTTGCTGGTCAACAGTTACTTGGAATCATTTCTCTCAGCTCTGAACATGACAATAAAGAAAGAATCAGTTTGAAGTGTGTCTTTTTTGCCTTATTTTCCTTGTCCATACCTGATAATACACTCCTTTAATGATAACAGATAATTTAAAAGCAGACTACGTCTTGCTCTGCATTGACCGCCCCTCTCCGATTTTATGGGTCTCTCTAAATTGGATTTTTTAAAATGTAATGTTGTTAAAGATTTTACTAAATTTAATCAGAATCAATCAGAATTAATCAAATCATACCACATGGATCATGGGCTTGCCAGACTAATGGTATTTTAGCAGCATTTTAAAATATCTATAAATATATTAAATATTTCATTCTAATATTTTTGGTTTTTACATTGAAGCCTTTAATCAATCTGGAATTTATTTTTGTAGTTTTATGACTAGTGTGAGGAAGAGATCCAATTTCATGTTTTTTATACAGTGAGACAATTAATCCCTCATGATTTATTTTTAAAATATCTATCCCTTTTGTACTGATTCTTATAACATTTTGAAAGCATGACTTTATATTTAGAACTATTTATTTTCATGTCAATTCTTGTTAACTGTTTCTAACATATTGGCTTTATAAGGTAAATGTTAGACTCAAGGAATTTTAAATCTAATGGTGACTTCTAGATATTAAAACAAATGAGGAATATTGTCCAAATCAAAAAGAGATCATCATTTTTTGGACTAAGTTATTTTTGTTAAAATAATCATTTCACTCACTTTAAATCAAATGGAAAATTTTCTTCCAGATAGATTTAAGAACTTGACAATGATTTTATACTTTGACTAGCCTCATGGAATTTCTGTCTGGTATGACTGAGTTCCACTAGGTAAAAATACCATGTATAGTACCAGCAAAATCTGAGAGATGAAAAGAAGGGATAATAACATGATATACACAAATATTTTTAAAATAGAAGAAATTGAAATTTGGAAAGTGATATTTGCATTTGGAGAAAAAGATTTATTTTTTACTCAGAACCAAAAAGCTGTCAATCACAAATCTGAACTTATTGTCTTGTTTAGATGCTGTGTTTTATTTTTAATTTTAGTACTGTTCTAGAAGCACTTTTTAGACTGGACATATTACTTTTAGACAGTTTACTGTCTGGTGCTAATTACAGCAAGGTATTGGAAAAAGCAGTCACATCTAATTATACAGACTGAAAGTGAAAAAATAACCTCTATTTGGAGGTCTACTTTCTTACATTAATTAATAAATAATTTAAGTTCTATAGACACTGGTAATTAGAGAAAGCTTTTAATGTCTCCGACAAATTAAAACATATATTTCAGAGAAGTAAGAAATTCTATATGAAATCAAGAATTTGCAAACTTCCATCCGTCAAGAATCTTCACTTACAGACTAGTGGAGGAAAAATAAGCAGATCTTACCTAGAAACTGATGAAATGATGTAATTTTCCTTAGAGTAGAAATGAGAATGTCCTTGATATTTTGCCTCAGGTAGTAGAGTATATTAACCCTTACATATGCAAGTATAACTTGAATTTGAACTTCTTATATTTTATTCCCCTTTAGTTTGAGATCCTAAAGATAAATGGAGACAGAACAGCTGCTTCATCCCTGTTGTAGCAAGTAATATTGTCTACTAGGGATTTGGCTCTCTATGATTACACTGGCAAATATATATTTCTCCAAGGAACCAGTCAATTGAGACCATATTTCAGACACATATCTCAGGTTTAAACTTAATTAACCAACTAGGTGAAGACAGGTCTAGCCATTAACTACAATTGTCGAGAGTTCCCATCTGCCAGGTGGTTTAGACCAGATCTCCAATAAAGGAAGAAATACATATCAGAAAGTTCCATTTGAAATCTAACTGTCCCCTTATCACATCTGTGAATACAAATGTATTATTTTTTTAATGCATTGTGTTATAAATCTCAAAGCCCTAAGCTTTCACTTGCATGATTAACAAAAAAAAAATCCAATATTTTTCTGGCATCTCCATCAATTACCCAGGTATCTGGAGAAGCATGTATTTGTGGGTAGGTAAGGGTTTTTGGTTACCATTTGATATTTTGTAATGCTTCCAACATTCTAAGTCCTTGGCCCTAGTTTCATTTATTCATTTATTTAACAATTATTGATTGAGCATCTACTATGAGAAAGATATGATTCTAGATACTGGACATAATTAATTAACAAGATTGTGAAGGTACCTGATCTCCTGGAGGTAGCTTTCTAGTATCACAGCCTTCACTGTTTTTCTGGGCCGTTGATACTGTTGATCTTCTGTCCCATTGCTACCCAAGTCCTTAGGCCCCACCTCCATGCTGCCCATCAGCTGCTTCTCTGTAGCTGCAGACCTCTTCTGGACTGTTCACTTAGGTGCTCTTTCTCTACTCAGGTCAGTGTAAAACTTCTTATGCTTCCTGGAACAAGCTCTTTCAAAGGAATTTATCACAGCAGAGCGTTTGCGCCCTTTAGGACATAGTTCTTTCATTTATGCCAGTGGTTCTTAACCTTGGCTGTGGATCAGAATCATTTAGCGAGATGTTTAAAAGATAAAGATTTTCTGGTTCACTTCACATTTACTGAATTAGAATAGCTGAGAGCAAAACCCAACAATCTATATTCATTTTTGATTTTTTTTTTTTTTTTGGTCACACCAGGAAGCTTGTAGGATCTTAGTTCCCCAGCCAGGGATCGAACCCAGGCCCGGGGAAGTGAAAGCGCCAAGTCCTAACCAGTGGACAGCCAGGGAATTCCCAACAATCTATATTCTTTAAAAAAAAAAACCTCACATGATTCTGATGAAGGCTGAAGCTCAGCCTCATATTTCACCTGGTCTCATGAACCCCTTCAAATCTGAACCCTACTACTCAATTTCACTTGCTCTAGCAAATTCAATTCATGTGTTTGGTTTTGGCTCGTTTGTTTGCTTGTTTCAAGACCCTGATTTTCCTTTCCATCTTTCTGGCCCCACATGAGGATTCTCAGTTCATCAAGTGTTTGAATATGCCCAAACCCTAATTGTGGGTAAGTTCAAGTTCATTCTCACAGGGCTCTATAAAATTCAAAGCTGTGGTTTACATGTTTATGTCCCTGGGCTGGGACTAACATTCCACAATAGTTACAAGATTCAATATTTACTAAAAATACAAAGGCTGGTGTGCATGGAGAGCATAGAGAGACCCCAAGGGTGGTGGTGTCTAAAACCCAGGAAACTAAATGTCATCTTAAACTCAGCCAAATTACAGTTACTCATAAAATTTCTGTGGGAAAGAACATTATGAGAGATAAAGATGAATATTAGAACATTAACTTAACAAAAATGTGTTTGTTTTTGACTAACCTCTGCTTCTGGAAATACGCAGTTATCTCTGCAGAAGACGAAACGAGGATGGTGCTCAGGAGCTCATGCTGATGCGGAGCCACTTAGATTCAAGTCCTGGCAATGACGCCTTCTATCAGGGTGGTCAAGATAAAACGTTTAGTCTCTAAGGTCTAGTTTCCCATCACTGAGGCAGAAATGTTAGTAGTGCCTACCTACATTATAGGGTTACCCTAAGTTCTGGTTAAGACAAGGCACATTAAGTACTTAATATATATAAGGGTTCAAGAAACTAATGACTGATACTGATATCATTATTATTGATATTGTTATCATTATCATGAGTAAATTTATGAAGTTGGGAGTCTTAGGTAGGACTTCTCACTGGATAAGTTCTATAACCAAAGTTCTTATGGCATGTCCTGATAAGCATTTTCTTTCAGTGGTCATTACGCAAGAGTTATCATAAAATTTTTTCTTTCTCTTTTTTTGGAGCGAGCAAGAGTAACTGTCTCATTGTCTCTCAGGCCAAAATGAAGAAGCCTAATTCATTTCTAAAGTAAAAAATTATCACTCTTTTTGGTTTAAATGTCAATCATGTTTATATTTTTAAAAATGTGTGATGAAACTACATCTGACAAGCTGTTTCCAGTTCAATTGGGAGATCTCAAGGGTTAACTGATTTTTTTTCTGGGATTCAGGCAGATAAAATTTTTTGACAAGTTCTGTTATCAAAAGGTACTTTCTAAATAAATTATATACAAATCAATATAAGGGATAATTTTATAAAAATCACATAAATTTCTGCTATGAAAACACATTTTTGAAAACAAAATATTTGAGGATTCTTTAAGTTATAAATCAATTGAGAATAACAGTAGAAATAAAAAAATTATATGTGTATAAATATATGTATAATATACAATATAATGATCTGACTTCATTTGTGAAGATCATAAGGGAACTAGCCTATTTGACCCCTACCTATACCTAATTATAAAACTATTTTGCAAGTTATCATTGGTCCATTTCCCAATATCTAATTTAAAGTTTTCTTTATAAAACATAGGCATTGGGCTGAAAGAACATGCAATATAAATTAATGGAATCTAGTATACTTGCCTTCTTTCTTTTCACTTTGAATCAATTTTTTCATGAGAATAAATGTTTGTGATAAAATTCTGAGTATATTTGCTACAGGTGGCTATTTGCTTCATTCAAAAAATCTCAAAAAGATATGTTGATGTCACAAAGAAAAAAATAATATTATAAAACTATAGGTAAAAATTAAAACTTGAAAATTTTGTTATTTTATTTTTTATTTCTTTTGGGGGTTTTTTGGAATTTTATTTTATTTTTTATACAGCAAATTCTTATTAGTCATCAATTTTACACACATCAGTGTACACATGTCAGGCCCAATCTCCCAATTCTTCACACCAACGCCCCCATCCCCCACGGTTTTCCCCCCTTGGTGTCCATACATTTGTTCTCTACATTTGTGTCTCAATTTCTGCCCTGAAAACCGGTTCATCTGTACCATTTTTCTAGGTTCCACATATATGCGTTAATATATGATAATTGTTTTTCTCTTTCTGACTTACTTCACTCTGTATGACAGTTTCTAGATCCATCCACGTCTCAACAAAGGCCACAATATCGTTCCTTTTTATGGCTGAGTAATATTCCATTGTATATATGTACCACATCTTCTTTATCCATTCATCTGTTGATGGACATTTAGGTTGCTTCCACGACCTGACTATTGTAAATATTGCTGCAATGAACATTGGGGTGCATGTGTCTTTTTGAATTATGGTTTTCCCTGGGTATATGCCCAGTAGTAGGAATGCTGGGTCATGTGGTAGTTCTATTTTTAGTATTTTTTGTTTTGTTTTGTTTTGTTTTATTTCTTGTGGTACATGGGCCTCTCACTGTTGTGGCCTCTCCCGTTGCAGAGCACAGGCTCCGGACACACAGGCTCAGTGACAGTGGCTCAGAGGCCCAGCCGATCCGCGGCATGTGGGATCTTCCCGGACTGGGGCACTAACCCGTGTCCCCTGCATCAGCAGGCAGACTCTCAACCACTGTGCCACCAGGGAAGCCCTACTTTCAGTTTTATAAGGAACCTCCATACTGTTCTCCATAGTGGCTGTATCAATTTACATTCTCATCAACAGTGCAAGAGGGTTCCCTTTTCCTCACACCCTCTCCAGCATTTGTTGTTTGTAGATTTTCTGATGATGCCCTTTCTAACTGGTGTGAGGTGATACCTCATTGTAGTTTTGATTTACATTTCTCTAATAATCAGTGATGTTGAGCAGCTTTTCATGTGCTTCTTGGCCATCTGTATGTCTTCTTTGGAGAAATGTCTATTTAGGTCTTCTGTCCATTTTTGGATTAGGTTGTTTGTTTTTTTAATATTGAGCTGTTTATATATTTTGGAGATTAATCCTTTGTCCGTTGATTCATTTGGAAATATTTTTTCCCATTCTGAGGGTTGTCTTTTCGTCTTGTTTATGGTTTCCTTTGCTGTGCAAAAGCTTTGAAGTTTCATTAGGTCTCATTGGCTTATTTTTGTTTTTATTTCCATTTCTCTAGGAGGTGGATCAAAGAAGATCTTGCTATGGTTTATGTCAAAGAGTGTTCTTCCTATGTTTTCCTCTGAGAGTTTTACACTGTCCGATCTTACATTTAGGTCTCTAATCCATTTTGAGTTTATTTTTGTGTATGGTGTTAGGGAGTGTTCTAATATCATTATTTTACATGTAGTTATCCAGTTTTCCCAGCACCATTTATTGAAGAGGCTGTCTTTTCGCCATTGTATATTCTTGCCTCCTTTATCATAGATTAGTTGACCATAAGTATGTGGGTTTATTTATGGGCTTTCTACCTTCTTCCATTGATCTATATTTCTGTTTTTGTGCGAGAACCATATTGTCTTGATTACTGTAGCTTTGTAGTATAGTCTGAAGTCAGGGAGTCTGATTCCTCCAGCTCCGTTTTTTCCCCTCAAGACTGCTTTTGCTATTCGGGGTCTTTTGTGTCTCCACACAAATTTTAAGATTTTTTATTCTAGTTCTGTAAAAAATGTCATTGGTAATTTGAAAGGGATTGCACTGAATCTGTAGATTGCTTTGGGTAGTATAGTCATTTTCACAATATTGATTCTTCCAATCCAAGAACCTGGTATACCTCTCCATCTGTTGGTATCATTTTTAATTTCTTTCATCAGTGTCTTATAGTTTTCTGCATACAGGTCTTTTGTCTCCCTAGGTAGGTTTATTCCTAGGTATTTTATTCTTTTTGATGCAGTGGTAACTGGGAGTGTTTCCTTAATTTCTCTTTCAGACTTTTCATCAATAATGTATAGGAATGCAAGAGATTTCTGTGCATTAATTTTGTATCCTGCAACTTTATCAAATTCATTGATTAGCTCTAGTAGTCTTCTGGTGGCATCTTTAGGGTTCTCTATGTATAGTATCGTCATCTGCAAACAGTGACAGTTTTACTTCTTTTCCAATTTGTATTCCTTTTATTTCTTTTTCTTCTCTGATTGCCTTGGACTTCCAAAACTATGTTGAATAATAGTAGTGAGAGTGGACATCCTTGTCTCCTTCCTGAACTTAGAGGAAATGCTTTCAGTTTTTCACGACTGAGAATGATGTATGCTGTGGGTTTGTCATATATGGCCTTTATTATGTTGAGGTAGGTTCCCTCTATGCCCCCTTTCTGGAGAATTTTTTTCATAGATGGTGTGGAATTTTGTCAAGACGTTTTTCTGCATCTATTGAGGTGACCATATGGTTTTTATTCTTCATTTTGTTAATATTGATTGGTGTATATTGAAGAATACTTGCATCCCTGGGATAAATCCCACTTGATCATGGTGTATGATCCTTTTAATGTGTTGTTGGATTCTGTTTGCTAGTATTTTGTTGAGGATTTTTGCATCTATATTCATCAGTGATATTGGTCTGTAATTTTCTTTTTTTGTAGTATCTTTGCCTGGTTTTGGTATCAGGGTGATTGTGGCCTCATAAAATAAGTTTGGGAGTGTTCCTTCTCTGCAGTGTTTTGGAAGAGTTTGAGAAGGATGGATGTTAGCTCTTCTCCAAATGTTTGAAAGAATTCACCTGTGAAGCCATCTGGTCCTGGACTTTTGTTTGTTGGAAGATTTTTTTTTTTTTTTTCTGTGCGTGGGCTTCTCACTGTTGTGGCCTCTCCCGTTGCGGAGCACAGGCTCCGGACACACAGGCTCAGCGGCCATGGATCACAGGCCTAGCCACTCCGCGGCATGTGGGATCTTCCCAGACCGGGGCACAAACCCATGTCCCCTGCATCGGCAGGCAGACTCCCAACCAGTGTGCCACCAGGGAAGCCCTGTTGGAAGATTTTTAATCACAGTTTCAATTTCATTACTTGTGATTTGGTCTGTTCATATTTTCTATTTCTTCCTGGTTCAGTCGCAGAAGATTATAACTTTCTAAGAATTTGTCCATTTCTTCCAGGTTGTCCATTTTATTGGCATACAGTTGCTTATAGTAGTCTCTTAGGATGCTGTGTATTTCTGCGGTGTCTGTTGTAACTTCTCCTTTTTCATTTCTAATTTTATTGATTTGAGTCCTTTCCTTCTTTTTCTTGATGACTTTGACTATTGGTTTTTCAATTTTGTTTATCTTCTTAAAGAACCAACTTTTAGTTTTATTGATCTTTGCTCTTGTTTTCTTTGTTTCTATTTCATTTATTTCTGCTCTGATCTTTATGATTTCTTTCCTTCTGCTAACTTTGGGTTTTGTTTGTTCTCCTTTCTCTAGTTCCTTTAGGTGTAAGGTTAGATTGTTTATTTGAGATTTCTCTTGTTTCTTGAGGTAGGCTTGTATAGCTATAAACTTCCCTCTCAGAACTGCTTTTGCTGCATTGCATAGGCTTTGGACCATCCTGTTTTCATTGTCATTTGTCTCTAGGTATTTTCTGATTTCCTCTTTGATTTCTTCAGTGATCTCTTGGTTATTTAGTAATGTACTGTTTAGCCTCCATTGTGTTTGTGTTTTTTACGGTTTTTTCCCTGTAATTCATTTCTAATCTCATAGCGTTGTGGTCAGAAAAGATTCTTGATATGATTTCAATTTTCTTAAATTTACTGAGGCTTGATTTGTGACCCAAGATGTGATCTATCCTGGAGAATGTTCCATGCACACTTGAGAAGAAAGTGTAATCTGCAGTTTTTGGATGGAATTTCCTATAAGCATCAATTAAATCTATCTGGTCTACTGTGTCATTTAAAGCTTCTGTTTCCTTATTTAATTTCATTTTGGATGATGTGTCCATTGGTGTAAGTGAGGTGTTAAAGTCCCCCACTATTATTGTGTTACTGTCGATTTCCTGTTTTATAGCTGTTAGCAGTTGCCTTATGTATTGAGGTGCTCTTATGTTGGGTGCATATATATTTATAATTGTTATATCTTCTTCTTGGATTGATTCCTTGATCATTATGTAGTGTCCTTCCTTGTCTCTTGTAACATTCTTTATTTTAAAGTCTACTTTATCTGATATGAGTATTGCAACTCCAGCTTTCTTTTGGTTTCCATTTGCATGGAATGTCTTTTTCCATCCCCTCACTTTCAGTCTGTATGTTTCCCTAGGTCTGAAGTGGGTCTCTTGTAGACAGCATATATATGGATCTTGTTTCTGTATCCATTCAGCAAGCCTGTGTCTTTTGGTTGGAGCATTTAATCCTCTCACGTTTCAGGTAATTATCGATATGTATGTACCTATGACCATTTTCTTAATTGTTTGGGTTTTGTTTTTGTAGGTCCTTTTCTTCTCTTGTGTTTCCCACTGAGAGAAGTTCCTTTAGCATTTGTTGTAGAACTGGTTTTGTTGTACTGAATTCTCTTAGCGTTTGCTTGTCTGTAAAACTTTTGATTTCTCCATCAAATCTGAATGAGATCCTTGTCGGGTAGAGTAATCTTGGTTGTAGGTTCTTCCCTTTCATCACTTTTAGTATACCATGCCACTGCCTTCTGGCTTGTAGAGTTTCTGCTGAGAAATCAGCTCTGAACCTTATGTGAGTTCCCTTGTATGTTGTCATTTTTCCCTTGCTGCTTTCAATAATTTTTCTTTGTCTTTAATTTTTGCCAGTTTGATTACTATGTGTCTCAGCGTATTTCTCCTTGAGTTTATCCTGTATGGGATCGCTGCACTTCCTGAACTTGGGTGGCTATTTCCTTTCCCATGTTAAGGAAGTTTTCGATTATAATCTCTTCAAATATTTTCTCTGGTCCTTTCTCTATCTCTCCTCCTTCTGGGATCCCTGTAATGTGAATGTTGTTGCGTTTAATGTTGTCCCAGAGGTCTCTTAGGCTGTCTTCATTTCTTTTCATTCTTTTTTCTTTATTCTGTTCCACAGCCTTGAATTCCACCATTCTGTCTTCCAGGTCACTTATCCATTCTTCTGCCTCAGTTATTGTTATTGATTCCTTCTAGTGTAGTTTTATTTTCAATTATTGTATTGTTCATCTCTGTTTGTTTGTTCTTTAATTCTTCTAAGTCTTTGTTAAACATTTCTTGCATATTCTTGATCTTTGCCTCCTTTCTTTTTCTGAGGTCCTGGATCATCTTCACTATCATTGTTCTGAATTCTTTTCCTGGAAGGTTGCCTATCTCCACTTCATTTAGTTGTTTTTCTGGGGTTTTATCTTGTTCCTTCATCTGGTACATAGCCCTGTGCCTTTTCATCTTGTCTATCTTTCTGTGAATGTGGTTTTTGTTCCACAGCCTGCTGGATTGTAGTTCTTCTTGCTTCTGCTGTCTGCCCTCTGGTGGATGAGGCTATCTAGGAGGCTTGTGCAAGTTTCCTGATGGGTGGCACTGGTGGTGAGTAGAGCTGACTGTTGGGCAGAGCCCAGTAAAACTTTAATCCGTTTGACTGCTGATGGGTGGGGATGGGTACCCTCCCTGTTGGTTGTTTGGCTTGAAGCAACCCAACACTGGAGCCTACCTGGGCTCTTTGGTGGAGCTAATGGCAGATTCTGGGAGGGCTCACGCCAAGGAGTACTTCCCAGAACTTCTGCTGCCAGTGTTCTTGTCCCCACGGTGAGCCGCAGCCACCCCTGCCTCTGCAGGAGACCCTCCAACACTAGCAGGTAGGTCTGGTTCAGTCTCCCTTGGGGTCACTGCTCCTCCCCCTGGGTCCCGATGTGCACACTATTTTGTGTGTGCCCTCCAATAGTGGAGTCTGTGTTTCCCCCAGTCCTGTTTAAGTCCTGCAATCAAATCCCACTAGCCTTCAAAGTCTGATTCTCTAGGAATTCCTCCTTCCATTGCCAGACCCCCAGGTTGGGAACCCTGATGTGGGGCTCAGAACCTTCACTCCAGTGGGTGGACTTCTGTGGTATAAGTGTTCTCCAGTCTGTGAGTCACACACCCAGCAGTTATGGGATTTGATTTTACTGTGATTGTGCCCCTCCTACTGTCTCATTGTGGCTTCTCCTTTGTCTTGGATGTGGGGTATCTTTTTTGGTCAGTTCCTGTGTCTTCCTGTTGATGATTGTCCAGCAGCTAGTTGTGATTCTGGTGTTCGTGCAAGAGGGAGTGAGAGCATGTCTTTCTACTCTGCCATCTTGGTTCCGATCTGCCCCAAAATTTTAAATGTACACTTTCCTTCTGGCTATTAGGAATTGTATGTTAAGAAGTCCAAGACTGGCCTTCAGAAGAAGCTGTATCAAGCACTCTGGGCCCCTCAGTCAGAGTTTGGGACTAGAGCTGTGTCCCAACCACCTTC
Organism: Pseudorca crassidens; assembly: GCF_039906515.1. Taxonomy (NCBI): domain Eukaryota; kingdom Metazoa; phylum Chordata; class Mammalia; order Artiodactyla; family Delphinidae; genus Pseudorca; species Pseudorca crassidens. The sequence continues at coordinate 107,552,737 of NC_090300.1, read as the reverse complement.
TGCTACTAACTGGTTGTTAGCAGTGACTGTGGGCAAGTTGCCTCTCTGGGCTTCTCTGTCCTCATCAGAAAAATAAAGGGGTTGGATTCAAAAATTTAGTTATTTTAAATAAAACTATTTACATTTCATACTATAATGTTAGTTTCCAAAAGAAAATTTACTTATAAATTTCTACATAGGAAAATCCTAAGACTTGTTATCTGTCTGGAAAGAAAGACAAAGACATGGCTTGTTAAGGTGGTAATACAGAAAACCTATCATTGTGACATACAGTGTTTCTTTTTTGGATGGCTTGGGCAAACAGATGGTTATGTGATTATGTTGGCAGAGGTGGCATTGAGGGGATATCTCCCTTGTGTCACCATGGCTCCCTTCTCTCATCAGCTATTATAACAATAAAATTGGTCACAGTTACTCCAACTATAAAAGCAGGGGAAGAATTAAGAGACTACAATCTCTCACATCTCAAGTTGCAATACTCTCCAATAATCAAATAATCAAAACTTAAGATATCAAATGCAATAATAAAACTTTTATCTTACAATTGATTCTAACAATCTGAGATGATCTTATATTGTACTTCATTATTATTATTATTATTATTATTATTATTATTATTTTGCAGTACGCGGGCCTCTCACTGTTGTGGCCTCTCCCATTGCGGAGCACAGGCTCCGGACGCGCAGGCTCAGTGGCCATGGCTCACAGGCCCAGCCGCTCCGCAGCATGTGGGACGTTCCCGGACCGCGGCACAAACCCGCGTCCCCTGCATCGGCAGGCGGACTCTCAACCACTGCACCACCAGGGAAGCCCTTATATTGTACTTTTGATTCTATGCTGGAATTGTACATTTTGTAGATAGCTATGACTTCCAAGTATGTTTCAATACGGGAAATAATAATTCTAATGTGAGACATAAAAAAATTAAAGTCTTTTTAGTTAATGAACCTATGCAGATTCAACCTCGGGGGAATGATGATAACGAAAAGGATAATATATTATGAGAATTACTATTCTTTTGAATGACAAGGTCTATTTTTTCCTTTTCACACAGAGAAACACACTAAAGAATAAAAATGAACCTATCTTTAATTCTTTTCTATATTTTGTCTGAAGTTTGAGGAGTTAATTTTTACCTGAGTAAAAAACATGCAACAGAGAATTCCATGCTGGCACTAAAACTCTTTCCCCAGCTTTTTCTTTTCTGAAAGCTTAATGAAGGAGATACTAGTTCCATTCTCTAACATCTTGGCATAGGACTTTAGGGATATAAACAATTAACTTCATCCAGCATAAAGCTGAGCTTCCTGGCTCAGGAAGCAAATGTATACACAGTTTGATTCTACTTATGCCATTCTATGCCATGAATTTCTAGGTTAGTTGGACATACTTGTCACTTTCCTTTACTTCCTAGTGTGAAAATCTAATTGGCTGGCTGTCTTATAGTTTACCCCCAAAATAAGACTGTATTACAAAGCAGGCATCTAATGAGGGAGAAAATCAGGATGGAAGTATACAATTCTTCCTTTATCCCATAAATCTCCAAAGACAATATGAATAAATTTGAAAGAAAAATAATATTATAAAAGGAAAACCAGCCTTACAATCTCATCCTAACGGGATATGCAGAAGTATGAATTGTACTTTACACAGCTAAGTTGGTAAGATGTTAGGTTGACGGATGTTTAGAGAAAATGTGTGTGCTTCCTCATAGGGAAATGTACATACTAGCTTTCATAGCTTCCCAGTATACTTGAATGATGTTTCCTTTGCTAGCTATATAATCATACAAAGTGGGCAAGTATATAATGATGACGCCTAAATTTTTGCTTGTTAGATTCATTCAAAATATTCAGATGCTGTTTTGTGAGTTACTCTCTAGTGAATGACAAGAGTAAATACAATTGACATTAGTACTATTTTATCTTTATTGCTGCCATGTTAAGGTACATACCATTTTTATTTACCTGTACTAACCCAACTTACAAATAAACTGCACATTGTTCAACTGCCCCAACATTCTACTCAAATTTTTTAGCCTTTGGCCCATTTTCTACTTTTGACATAGTAGAATAAAAATGAAGAGATTGGTTCTGGTACAGATCAGGTTCTTATCAAAGTGAACTGAGTTCTTTAATCAACAACATATTTTTAAAAAGAAATTAAAACCAATGTTTGGAGATTTCCTGATTTTCTAATGGTTTGCTTTTCTCATTTTTAAAGTAGCCTTAAGCCAAAGTAAAGTTGAAGTTGGGGGGTGGGGGAGGTTTAGTTATGCAATCCAGAAGTTTGTTGACAAAACTTTTTTGATGTCTTCCAATTTATTATAGAAAGTGAATTTCCAGAATAGTATGAAAAGCAAGTGAATCACATTATTCTCAGTCAAAAAATTTAAATGCAAAACAGTTCTGAAAATGTTTAAATTTTGTGCCTCTGTAGCAAATTCTTACTTCCGAGCAGTTTATTCTGTACAAAAAACAAATATCTAAACACCTACCTATGAAACTACTAAATAGAGTTGGTAAAACTAATTTCCATAGTAAGAAAAACTCAAGTTTCAACTTAGTGAATTGATCTTTTGTGTATGCTTCTGTACTTGAAATAAATTGAGGTCTTTAGACAGAACCAAGCGTAGAAGTAAACCATGTAACCTTTCCAAATTGTTTCTCTTTCAAAATCTTGTTTTCCATAATTAAAGGATCCACAGAAGAAGACTAAAATCTAAGACTAGACCGATTTTGTTTTTCCCCCTTGGAAAGAGAGTATTGGTGGTTATTTGACTCATTTCAGTTCACTCTATTTATTTTTAATCTGTTCTTTCATCTTATGGCAAATACTCCTTCTGTTTTACTGCAATATTGTAATTTTTCATTATTTTGATAAGTTTTAAAAATATTTTCTTGTAAAAAGTATTGTTTAAATTTCATTAAATTTAAAACTTTGGTTCTGCAAAAGACAATGTCAAGAGAATGAAGAGACAAACCACAGACTGGGAGAAAAATATTTCCAAAAAATACATCTGAGAAAGGACTGCTATCCAAAATATATAAAGAACTCATAAAATGCAACAGTAAGAAAACAAGCTCAAAAACATAATATAAAACAAATATTTTACAGTTTGGTATTAGCAGATATGAACTACTACATATAAAATAGATGAATAATAAGGTCCTACTGTATAGCACAGGAAACTATATTTGATATCTTGCAATAAACCATAATGGAAAAGAAAAAAAAAACAACAGAAAACAAGTAACTTGCTTAAAAAATGGACCAAAGATCTGAACAGACACACAAGTAAGGAAGATATACAAATGGCAAATAAAGTTATGAAAATTTGCTCTACATATATGTCATTAGAGAAATGCAAATTAAAACATTGAGATACCACTACACACCTATTGGACTGGCCAATAAATCCAGAACACTGACAGCACTTAAAATACTAGAGAGGACATGGAGTAACAGGAAGTCCAATTCATTGCTGCTGGAAATGCAAAAAGGTTTAGCCACTGTGAAAGACAGTTTTGTGGTTTCTTATAAAACTAAGCATACTCTTGCCATACTCTCCAATGTTGCACTCCTTGGTATTTACCCAAATGAATTGAAAATATATACCTACATATTGTGCATGTGTATGAATTTGGGGTATATAGGAACTCTCTGTATTTTCCATTCAATTTAGTTGTGAACCTAAAACTGTTCTAAAAAATAAAGTTTATTAATTAACAAAGCATTGTATGAAATATGTTTTTCCTTGAGCGTTCAAGGTGAGGCATCTTCTCCATTATGTTCCAATATTTTTAAATAGTTTTTTTTTCCCTCTTTCTCTTTCTTAACATTTTATGGGGAGAGATTTATTCAAATCTTCTTTTTGCACAAAAACATAAGAAGTAGGAAAGTTCTATAGCTCTTTTCACTGTTTGTTTGGATGTTTATAGATTTTCCCTTTCAGACCTTAACAATATATCAAGTTACTATTCTGTATAGCACCTACCTCCATCTGTGAGAGTACTCTGACATTTACTTAGGGCATATCTGCTCAAGATTCTTCTGCTCTCTTTCTGGTCATTTTAGATAGCCATATAAACAACCTGGACATGTCTAGAATTTTGAGGTTAGCTACTGTAGTCAGATACCCTTTTTTTACTCAGCAATCAATAGTCATATTATAGCATAAAGTATAATCCAAAATTAAATAAAAGTAAATTGGTATTAAGATTATAATAATCACTATTAATATAATTGTATAAATTATTATAAGAAAATGCTATAATTAGAAATCTTATTTATGAACTTGTCTTACATATTTAGTAAATTTAATTAAAACGTAATTTTGAATTTTCACGTATAATAAATTTATGAATACTTTGGTGTCAATATAAATTGAAAATATTGCTTCTCACAAACCACACATGTCCAAAAGTATAAAGTTATTGTTAAGAAAGCCTTTCAAAATCTTTGAACTCTATTTTTATTATATACTCGTGTAAGTCTCCTTTATTCTTAGAATTTGAGTGATGGCATTATCCAGTTATGGAATGTGTAAACAAAAATAAAAAATAATTTTCAATAATTAAAGTATGTTATAGAAATGTTTATACATAGTCAATTATTTTAAGTATAAAGAAAGGGATATATGTTTTTATTTACATAGAAACAGCTTATCTCCACTGTCATTTAATAAGTATCTAATAAAGTTGACAAACAGCTGTTTCAACTTCTGTTTCAAGACGGTAGGCTGGGCAGAAACTGCAGCCTCCCCTGGTCTCAAATCCTTAAACATGACTTTTTAAAACATATTTTTAAATTATCCAACAAATGAGAAAATCTGTAAGAACAATTTCATGAAATCAGAGACAATGAGAAATCCTGGGAAGACAGAGATCATGTCAGGTTTGTATTGAAAATGGAAATCACAACCCCAAATAAAAGAGAGTTCTTAAACCAATTTGAGACTGCTGTAAAAGAATTTCGCAGGCAGAGGTGAAAGATAAAAGAACATGCAGACTAAGGAGCAAACAATAAGGTAATCAATTGGGAAAGGGATTGGTGCAGCCAAGTGCAAGGATTTTTGCACCTCTTTGCTCCCACACCCCATTGGACAGGACAGCAACTCCAGGCAGGAACAGTCTATGTGGTTCCAAGGGTGGGGAAGTGACTAGAGACTTTCAGCAGACCTGGGAAACTTCCATATCTAGGAAAATAGGTCTTCCACATTCTCTAAGGTCAATGAAAACCACCTCCACTAAGTCCACAGCAACTGCTCCTGACCTTCCCTCAATCACTGAGCGGAAAAATATAGTGCAAAAAAATACAACATGGAATGAACAAAAAACACAACTTAGGAAGAAAATCTCATGATTAAGGATCATCAAAAAGCATATAGAAGAACTTATCTCTGAGGAAGTAGAGTAACCAGAGCAAAAAAATATGACTTTAGAATAATTTTAATTTTAATCCTCTGAAAGATGTTGACAGAGTGATATATAGCCTTGAAAAAGAATTACAATAATTAGAATTTTGATAACCTAAGTTAAAATCTTAGCAAACAAAACTAAAAGAATTTTCAGAGAGAAAGAGCCAATCAGTGAGCTGCAAATTTGAGCAAAGGTATTCTCCCAGAAAGCAAAACAAGTTTGGAAGGTAAAACACTAAACATAAACCAAGCAGTGCCAACACCTAATTAGATCTTAAGAATATGAAAATCAAAAAGGAATAAAACATATTCACAATGATTTTCAGAACAGAAAACAGGATTATTCTATATGTAATATTGATCAGCATATAGATATTCAGGTGTAAATAGCATAGTCCAATTTAAACAAAATAATTTTAGAAAAAAATATGTTCAATATACTTGTGGTAAAATTGATTTTGTAAGAACAAAATATTTTGGTTTTGTACATATAGTATGTTCTATGCTGGAACTGAGTAGAAAACTCACAAGTTCTGAGTAACAGTAATAGCCCATTGGTCTTGAAACAGTCTAAAACTACAGATCTAGAAAGAAATTTGTTACCAGAAAATATTGATATACAGAAGATTAAACTAGAAATACATTTAACTGTAAAGTATAAAAGAAATAACTCCAAATTGTATTTTTAATTATTTTCCCATGACTTTTTTCTTAAGAAAATGACCAGTGAAGTATAAAATTTGAATCTCTTCTGATAGTTTATTGCCACCTTTTGTCATTAGGGGGTCTCTTTGGCGCACACTTTTTGTACATAAAATAAAAATATGACACAATATAATTTTGGGGGAATAGAAAGTACTGTGAGTTCATATAGCACATGGTCAAATACAGAAAAATTCCAGTGATGTCAACATATAAGATGGGATGGTAGGGAACAGAGCAGCTGTAAGTAAAAACATGCTTTATTCCACATTTAGTAGGAGGATAATAGATAGTGATAACTCTATCATTTGTTATTAAAATAGGTTTAAATAGGTACAATAAAAGTATGAGGGGAACTATTACGATAGAAGTAGATACATAACTTTAAAGCAGTAGAATAAAATGAACCAGACAAAAAATATTTATCGAAATCACAAAGGGTAAGAAGGGCAGGGAACTTGAAATATAGTAAAGAGAAAAGAAACTAACAGAGAAACTATAGGGTCACACAAATCAATAGCTACAATTAATGTAAATAAAAACTTACTTGAAATTTATTTAAAGACAAAGAATCGAGAATAGGCTCAAAAATAATTCACAATACACTATTTGCAGGGACAAGCTTGAAACAAAAAAGAAAAAAATAGATATTTAAAGTAAAGAGTTATAATTGCATTTGTCAGGATTCTCCAGAAAAACAGAGTCAGCTGGCTTTACCAGATATCAAAACCCAAAGCAATTGGAATTTAAAGGTATAGCTCTGGTGCCAGCAGAGAAGACTATACCAAGCCATGGGTATGAAATGTACAGTGTGGGGAATAGAGTCAATAATAATGTAACATCTTTGTATGGTGACACATGGTAACTAGACTTACTGTGGTTATCATTTTGTAATGTATAGAAATATCAAATCACTATGTTATGTACCAGGAACTAACACAGTGTTATTCCTCAAAAAACAAACAAAGAAACATACTCTTAGAAAAAGAGATAAGATCTGTGGTTACTGGAAGTGGGGGGGTGGGGGAGGGGAAATAGCATAAAGGTGGTCAAAAAGTACAAACATCCAGTTATAAGATAAGTAAGTACTAGGGATGTAATATACAACACGAGTAATATAATTAACTCTGTTGTATGTTATATATGAAAGGTGTTAAGAGAGTAAATCCTAAGAGTTCTCATTACAAGGAAAACATTTTTTCCTTTTTCTTTTTTTACTTTAGATGATGGGATGTTCACTAAACTTACTTTGGCAATAATTCCATGATGTATGTAAGTCAAATAATTACGCTGTGTACCTTAAACTTAAAACTTGTATGTCAATTATATCTCAATAAAACTAGAAGGAAAAAAATTAAGTGATAACAAAAATAAATAAATAAACATTTTCAATGAGTGATATGTGTCATTCTAAAACTAATAAATGAATTTTTCAAAATGATGATAAATAAATTTCCAGAATCCTTCCAAGTAATGTACAAAGAACAACACATAGACTGAGTCAGATACTGTTAAAACAGAGTATGCAATCAGGTATTCACTGTAAAATAAACCCTTATTAAATGCTAGTTCTCTTCTACAAAATTTTTTTTTAAAAAAGAAGAGATGAATATACCAATGAAACAAAAATGATGTAGGTGTATTTCAAACAAATGTTGGAAGGATGTACTATTAAATAAATCATCCCCAGAAATCTGCAAATCCATTAAAAAAATTAATTCTTATTTCACACAATTGGATAAAGTCTAAATAAGTTCCTAAATATATTGTTTTCAGAAAACATGAAATATGTTCATAAATTTGGTATTTGTGGAACTTTCTTAAACAAGACACAAAAGAAAAAACAGTAAATTAAAAATCTGTACACACCTAATTGTAAAATATCTTTATGGCAAAAGACAATGTAAATAAGGCTGAAAGACTGTGAAAGTATTTACTACATATCAGTAAAGGATTTATATTTAGACTACATTAAGAATTATGAATGCAAATCATTAGAAAAAATATGAAAATGTAATAGAAGTCTAGGCATTTTGAAGGGAAAAAGAGATGCAATCAATAAATGAAAGAGGTCCAGTCTCACCAGCCATCAGGAAAAGGCAAATTAAAGCAACAAAAAACATAATGTTTACCTTCTGATGGGTACATACAGAAAAAAAAAATATTGTAGATATGTGTGGACGTATACATAAGTAATTTAATATAATACGGACATTTGGGGAGTCATTGTGGCAGTAAAAATTATAATTTTATACAATTCATCAAGTTTGCAAGATTTACCAGGAGAAACAGCTGCACACAAGGACTTTTAAATATTTAAAGAATATTCATTGATTTCAGTAGCAGAAATTAGGACAAGCTAAATATCCTTCCATATAGAGAATAACTAGATAAACTTTTACACACCCATACTATGCAATATTATACTGTAGTTAAAATAAATGATGCAAACAAATACTGATCTGGAAGGACAGCAAATAAATAAATAAATTGCTAAACAGTATATATTCACAGTTGTATAATCACAGTATATATTCACAGTTGTATAATCACACTGTAGGTACTGTGTGTAGATATGTGTGTGTCTGTGTGTGGATAAACAACCAAAAATATGTTATATATTTTATGGCCACATATGCTTAAGTATTTACTCTGAAAAGCCTAAAGTTATACATTGAACTCATAAATATGCCTATTTCTAATTAAGGGAGCAGAATTAAGGTTAATCTTTAAAAGAAATTTTAGTCTTATTAATAATATTTAATGTTTTATAATGAGGATATTCATGTGTTACTTGTATAATTAAAATTTAATTTGAAATATAAAAAAATATGAGTGAAGAAGAGGACCAAATTATTAGTCATTAGCTGGCCTGGGGCATGTGTATTTTTCATACTCTGTCCCTATAGTATAGCATTCTTATGAGCACTATATAACAAAATGCATGATAAAACATTGTGAAATGTAAACCATAATAGAGATTCTAGATTTTATTCAAGGATTTCTTTTAACTTCAGGCAAAATGGTTTTATCACTATCAGAGTATAATGAAATCTTTGCCAACAAGAATGTTAATGACCATTATGCTATTGGTAAATGCCTGGAGCTAAGAAAAAGAAATTAATTTCCTCTCAATTGCTTTTCTTTTCAGAACTGTGTGAATGCGAATCTTCTGATAGACAGAATAGACCTATGAAGAAATGGTTTGTCAGTGTATGGAATGGAAATAGGAGTGCAGGTAGGTGGGGAAAACAAATAACAGTGATATAAATTAGGATTCCATTAGTAGAAGGAAAAAATGTTTTAAATAGGCATTTTTTTTCAGAGGAAAACAAAAAGAAAAATTGTAAAGGAAAGTCAAAGCTCAGTGGAAGACATGGCTTGTTGAATTAATGAAGGAATTGGCTATAGGTGTATTGTTAGTAGTGAGACAAGTTGAAATGCATGAGAATTACAGGTTTCAAACCTAGAAAGGATTATACACAAAATCTGATCAAATCCACCTATTCCACAGAGAAAGATTATTTATCTAAAAATAAACATGTTATATGGCTTTATCAAAATTACAGTTTATGAGGCAAAGGTAATATGAGAAACCACAATTTCATGCTACATTCCAATAAGATTTCTCCCCATACTTTAGGGAAAACTCCCACTGGTAAATATTTTTCTATTTATTTTGACCACCGACAATGACTTTTTTCAATGATATACTCAAATACATTTCTATCCAGTGGAATCTAACATTTCCTTCTAGAAGAGTTAAAGATATTAGCCCAACTTTCTAGTCAAGACAAATCTAGTTTTTTTTTTCTCCATGCTTTGTAACTCAGCAAAAGTTTCTACTAGCAAGCTGGTTGTCCAAGATGGACACAGGGGATATACTAATAATACTTCTTTCAAACTCACTGACTTGCAGTCAGTAATATAGTCTAGTATATTTTCCCCTAAATATTTTTCAGGTTTGCTATACCTTCCTCTCTTCATTCTGACACAATTTAGGTTCCCATCGTTTGCAAGATACAGGAAAAAATAGACAAATCACAAGTATATAACTTGATGAATTTTCACATCATGTTGAACACACAAGACACTAGGAGTAGATAAACCGAATCTTAACAGCATCACAGCAGTCACTTCATCCACTTCATCACTACTTTCCCCACCCAAGGGTTAAAACTATTATAATTTATAACACTATTATTTTTGCCTGCTTTTGAACTTTCTGTAAATAAGACCACACAGTATTTACCCTTTTATGTCTGACTTCTTTGGCTTGGCATTAGATTTTTGAGATACATAGGCATACTATCACAGACATAGTTGTTCATTCTCATTGCTGTGTTGTATTCCTTTGTATGGGTATATCATAATGTATTTACCGTTCTTATTCTTAATTGATATTTCAATTGCATCCAGTTTGGAGCTGTAACAAATAATGATGTGAACATTCTTATACATTTCCTTTAATGAATATATGCTTGCATTCCTATTGGGTATATGTCTAAGAGTGGAATTGCTGGGCAATATAGAAGCCAAAACAGCAAATTAGGCAAAAAGAAGCAACAGAGGAACATGTATCAAATGAAGAAACAAGATAAAACTTCAGAAAAAGAACTAAGTGAAGTGGAAATAAGCAATCTATCTGTAAAGAGTTCAAGGTAATGACAATAAAGATGCTCAAAGAACTCAGAAGAATGGAAGTACACAGTGAGAATTTTAATGAAGAGTTAGAAAATATGAAGAACAAAACAGAGCTGAAGAATACAATAACTGAAATTTAAAAAACAAAATGCTAGAAGAAATCAACAGCAGACTAGATGATACAGAAGAGCCAATCAGTGAACTGGAAGACAGAGTAATGGAAATCACTCAAGCTGAATGAAAAAAAAAAAAAAAGAAAAAGAATGTAAAAAAAATGAGAACAGTTTAAGAGGCCTCTGAGACAACATCAAGCATACTAACATTCATATTATAGGGATTCCAGAAGGAGAAGAGAGAGAGAAAGGGGCAGAAAGCTTATATGAAAACATAATAGCTGAAAACTTCCCTAGCCTAGAAAAGGAAACAGACATCCAGGTCCAGGAAACACAGAGTCCCAAACAGGCTCAACCCAAAGGGGACCACACCAAGACACAGTGTAATTAAAATGGTAAAAATTAAAGATAGAGAGAATATTAAAAGCAGCAAGAGAAAAGCAACAAGTTCTGTACAAGGGAACTCCCTTAAGGCTATCAGCTGACTTTTCAGCAGAAACTCTGCAGGCCAGAAGGGATTGGCACAATATATTTAAATTAATGAAAGGGAAAAAACTACAACCAAGAATATTTTACTCCACAAGCCTATCATTCAGATTTGATGGAGAGACAAAAAGTTTCTAAAAGTTAAAATTATAAAGATCAGAGCAGAAATAGAGACTAAAAGAATAAATAAAAATAAATAAGACCAATGAAGCTAACAGCTGGTTCTTTGAAAAGATAAACAAAATTGATAAACCTTTAGCCAGACTTATCAAGAAAAGGGATCCCAAATATATAAAATCAGAAATGAGAAAAGAGAAGTTAAAACTAATACCACAGAAATACCAAGGATCATAGAGATTACTATGAACAATTATAAGCCAATGAAATGGACAACCTAAAAGAAATGGTCAAATTCCTAGAAATGTACAGTCTCCAAGACTGAACCAGGAAGAAACAGAAAGCATGAACAGACCAATTACCAGTATTGAAATTAAATCAGTAATTTAAAAGAAACTCCCAACAAACAAAGTCTGGAACCAGATGGCTTCACAGGTGAGTTCTACCAAACACTTAGAGAAAAGTTAACACCTATCTTTCTCAAACTATTCCAAAAAATTGCAGAGGAGAGAATGCTTCTGAATTCATTCTACCAGCCCAGGGTCATGCTGACACCAAAACTAGACAAAGATATCATTAAAAAAAAAAAAAAGAAAATTTTAGGCCAATATCACAGATGAAAATAGATGCAAAACTCCTTAACAAAATATTAACAAATCAATTCAATAATACATTAAAAAGATCATACACCATGATCAAGTGGGATTTATCCCAGGAATGAAAGGATAGTTCAATATCCACATCAATCAATGTGATACACCACAATAAGAATAAAAATCATATTATCACTTCAATAGATGCAAAAAAGAGCTCTTGAAAAAATTCAACATTCATTTACAATAAAAACTCTCAACAAAATGGGTATAGAGGAAACATGACTCAACATAATAAAGGCCATATCTGACATGCCCATAACTAACATCACACTTAATGGTGAAAAGCTGAAAGCATTTCCTTGAAGATCAGGAACAAGATGAGGATACCCACTCTTGCCACTTTTATTCAAGGTAATATTGGAAGTCTTAGCCACAGCAATCAGAAAAAATTAATTAATAAGTAAAAAGATCCCAAATAGGAAAGGAAGAGGTAAACTAAATGTTTGAAGAAACTACTAGAACTCATCAATGAATTTGGTAATGTTAGAGGATACAAAATTAATATACAAAAATCTGTTGTATTTCAATACATTAACAACAAACTATCAGGAAGAGAACTTAAGAAAACAATCCCATCTATAATCATATCAAAAGGAATAAATATACCTAAGAATAAATCTAACTATGGAGGTAAAAGATCTGTACTTTGAAAACTTTAAGACACTGATGTAAGGAATTGAAGACAACACAAATAGATGGAAAGATATACAGGGCTCATAGATTGGAAGAATTTATATTGTTAAAATGACCATACGATCCAAGGCAATCTATAGATTCAGTGCAATCCCTATCAAAATACCAATGGCATTTTTCACAAAACTAGGACAGATAATTCTAAAATTTGTATGGAAACACAAAAGGTCCTGAATAGCCAAAACATGTTGAGAAAGAAGAACAAAGCTGGAGGTATCATGCTCCCTGATTTCTAACTATATTACAAAGCTATAGTAATCAAAATAGTATGCTACTGTCACAATAACAGACACAATGGAACAGAATAGAAAACCCAGAAATAAACCTATGCTTATATGGACAACTAGTCTATGGAGGCAAGAATATACAATGGGGAAAAAACAGCCTCCTTAATAAATGATGTTGGGAAAACTGGACAGCTACATGCAAAAGAATCAGACTGGATTACTTTCTATCATCATGCACAAAAATGAACTCAAAATGGATTAAAGACTTAAATGTAAGACCTGAAACCATAAAACCTCCAGAATATAGGCAAGTAAGCTCTTTGACATCTGTCTTAGCAATATTTTTTTGGATATGTCTCCTCAGGTAAGGGAAACAAAAGCAAAAATAAACAAATGAGACTATATCAAATTTAAAAGCTTTTCACAGTGAAGGGAACTATCAAAAATATGCAAAGGCCACTGACTGAATGGGACAAGATATTTTCAAATGACATATCTGATGAGGTTTAATATCCAAAATATACAAAGGACTCATACAACTCAACATCAAAATATCAAATAACATGATTAAAAATTGGGCAGAGGACCTGAATAGACATTTTTCTGAAGAAGACATACAGATGGCCAATAGGCAAGTGAAAAGTTACTCAACGTCACTAATCATCAAGAAAATGCAAATCTAAACCACAACAAAGTATCACCTCACCACTGTCAGAATGGCTATTATCAATAAGAAAACAAATAAGAAATATTGGTGAAGATGTGGAGAAAAGGGGACCCACCTGCATTGTTGGTGGGATGTAAATTGGTGCAGCCATTATGGAAAACAGTATGGAAAGTTCTGAAAAAAATTAAAAATAGAACTACCATAGTATCCAGCAATTCCACTCCTCAGTATTTATCCACAGGAAATAAAAACACTAATTTGAAAAGATATTTGCACCCCCATGTTCATTGCAGCATTATTTACAGTAGCCAAGATATAGAAGCAACCTAAGTGTCCATCAGTAGCTGAACAGATAAAGAAGATGTGGTATATTACTCAGCCATAAAAATGAACAAAATCTTGTCATTTGAGACAACATGGATGGACCTAGAGGGTATTGTGCTAAGTGAAATAAGTTGGACAGAGAAAGAAAGAAAAATACTGTATGATTTCGCTTATATGTGGAATCTAAAAAACAAAACTAATTAATAAACATAACAAAACAGAAAAAGAGTCACAGATACAGAGAACAAACAGCCAGAGGGAAGGGGTACAGAGGGAAGAGAGAAATAGGTAAGCGAGATTAAGAGATACAAACTTCCAAATAAATGAAACATGTGTATGAAATGTATAGTGTAGAATATAGAGTTGATAATTATGTAATATCTTTGTATGGTGACAGATGGTAACTAGACTTATTATGGTGATCATTTTAAAATGTACAGAAATATTGAATCATTACGTTGTGTAACAGGAACTAACATAGTGCTATAGGTAAATTATACTTCCAAACAAACACACAAATATACAAACCAGCAGAAAAATAGATCAGATTTGGGGTTGCTAGAGGCAAGGGGTGGGGGGGCAGGAGAACTGGATGAAGGCAGTCAAAAGATACAAACTTTTACTTATAGGATAAGGACTAAGGATGTAACATACAATATGATAAATTTAAGTAACTGCTGTGCGTTATGTACGAAAGTTGTTAAGAGAGTAAATCCTAAGAGTTCTCATAACAAGGAAAAAAATTTTTTTATTTCTTTAATTTTGTATCTATATGAGATGACGGATGTTCACTAAACTTAATGTGTTAGTCATTTCAAGGTGTATGTAAGTCAAACCAGTGTTTTATGTCAATTATATCTCAGTGAAACTGGAAGGAAAAAGTCAGTTATCAATATTTTGTTACTTCTTTGAGGAATATAATGTGTATTTTTTCTCAGACTACTTGCAAAATCTAGTTTGTCTACTTTTTTTTCTTTTTGATTTGAGCAAATTATCTGCGATGTGCCTCTGCATGTATAATGGTAGCTTTATATTTATATTGTTTGAGGAAGTTCAATGAGTTTCTTATTCTGTGGGTTATCTCTAACTTTTAAAAATAATCCCAAATATTAAATCTTGCAATGTTGCTTTTATCCTATTATCTCCTTGCTCTCTCCCACTGGGACTCCAATTACATGTATGCTATATTACATGACTGTGTATGTACTCGAGGTCTATAATAATTAGCTTTGATCATTTCTCTGTTTTTTCTGTCTGTGCTTGAGTTTGAATGTTTTCTATTGCTCTAGCTTCAAGTTTATTAATCTTGTCTTTTACCGTATCCATTCTGCTGTTAAATCCATACAATGAGGTCTTAATTTCAAATATTGTAATTTTAAAAATTTCTGAAATACCGTTTTAATTATATAGACTGTAATTCTATAGAAATTTCTCATTATTTATTTGCTTTGTCTTTTTTCTTTATTTTCTTTAATATATGCATAATAGTTTATTAAAGTTCTTGCCTGATAATTTGAATATCAAATTATTTCAGGTCTTTTTCTATCATCTGTTTTTCTTCTCTCAATTATCCATCACATTTTCTCTTTATTCACATGTCTTTTAATTTTTTAATGTAAGCCTAATGTAAGTCTTGTAGTGTCTAGAAGAATTATAGAGACTATGGTTATTATTCCCCTTCGTTCCTGTCTAGAAAGAATTCTACTTTTCCTCTGTTCAGCAGATTAGGTGATCAACTGATCACCTCAATCCAATCAAGGAATGATTTGGGTGGTTGGTAGAGGTTGCAACTTAGTAAATCTTTGTCAATTCTGGTTTATCCTTGCTCCTCTTACATGGCCCTCCCAGGTCTTTGATTGACTGGTGAACGACTATACATATACTGGAAGGTTCTGGTTTTTGATTTGCTTCGTTTTACCTCTATTAATTCTCTGCTGCTTCAATATCTGGCAAATATCTTGACCTGGAGACTACCCATTTATTTGAAGCAAGCCCCTGTCTCTAGTGGGATTTTATCTCCTAAGTGTCCACACATGGCAGAAGATTTTATTCTGCATTTTAGAAGTTAAGAAACTAAGCCTCTAGCCACCACCACCACCATCAATACCACAGACACAAACAAGTCACTCGACAAATGTCCGATCAGGAAGCTGTACTTGGGCTCCACTAGGTTATCCTCCAGCATACCAGCCTATGTAACAGTCAAAAGCTCTTCTGGATTCCTTTTGCCTCAGGAGAGTCCATGCCCCTTGTTTAAGCCCAATTTTCTGCTTGTGCTCAGAATCAGCAAATGATTCTAAGGCATGGCAGTAATTGTCAGATCATTTAAAAAGGGTTCTTCCCACTATGTAATTTTAGCTTCTCTAGTCTTTGTTGATATCACACTTTTTGACATCTTAAAAAATAGATTTGTGAATATTCTTTTATTTTTTAAATATTTTATCACAAGCATTGACCTGATAAAATACTGGCTAACTTTCAAACTTTTCAACAGAGGGATAAATTCTGCTGTGCTCTCCCCCTTCTCCTCTCCTTTCCTACTATTATTTATTGTTTATTATGTGTCAAACACAATCTAAATGCTTTACTGTAAGTAACTCCCATTAGATACAATAACTATTCTAACTTTCCCTATTTATTTTAGAGTAATTCAGGCTCATGGAGGTTTATACAGCTAGGAAGTAAGGGCATTTGGATTTTGTCACCGGCCATAGGACTGCAAAATGCATATTTTTTACATAATGCCATATACTATTGATTTCTCTCTGTCTCTCTTTGTCTCTCTCTATATATACACACCCACACAACAATATTTTTTGCATACTATGTATATTCTAAATTATAAATATTCAATATCTAATATATTCTATAAAATTCAATATCTATTATGGGCATATATATACATGTACATATATATATATTTCAATATCTTTCCCAAGAAATGATCCATACACAGGTTTTCCATCAGAAAAATGGGTTTGTCCTCCAGCTCTTGAACTTTAAAGTGTGACCTTGGGCTCAATACTCAACTTCCCGAATCTCACTTTCCTCATCTATAGGTAGTAAGAATAATACCCCATTGAGCAGTTCTATGACAGCGGTTAATGATAAGGAACCAATTTTTAAACCATAAATCACTATAAATATTTCAGTTACCATTTCCATTAACGGACACGCACATTCATATCTTGACAAGCTTTTGGTTGTTCATATCTTTTTTGTAGTTACCTTCATCACATGCCAATTATAGTTACACCAAACAATCAACTTGTTATTCAATTGTGCAGGATAACCAGCTAATCTCATTATTGAACTTGGTACATTATGTTGAGTTATATACCTTAAGTGTCAAGGGAAGGTCCCTAAATAACCCGTCAGCAGTAATAGGATTTTAACCTATTGGCTTGCCAAAGACATTTTAATTGACTGCACTGTTAAGTCTGCTGAAACTACTAACAGAGGCCATAAGAAAACTGAGCTGCCAGTTGTTTAAAAAAAATAACAGGATGAAGGGAGAGAAAGTTAGACAGAACAATTTTTAAAACAAAGACAGATATTATGTTGAAAATCATTCAGGAATAAATAATGTCTGCACAATATATTCAGCCTCTATTTGGCCAAAATGCCTATAACAGAAAAGCATGAAGTAAGATTTTTGTTTTCCCTTTAAACAGCACCAAATACTGAGAAATTAGTTCTCATCATGATGGACTCTGATACACTGTCATCAATTTCCACACCATCTGTCAACTGAAATTATGTTCCACATAATTATGGTGTAATTACAGTATGATGTTTATTTGTCAAACAGTAGAGTCTTAGCACACACCCATTTAGTTTACACAAATATAACTACATACTCTGTAAAGATCATTGAAACTGGGAAAGGGAGAGAGAGAAAAAAGGGAAGGGAAATTGAGGAAAAAGAAAGAAAGAAAGCCTGGAATGAGAGAAACATCTCGTGTTTAATTTTGTAGCCTTGGCTTTTCAAATTATTTTTCCAGAATTAACATGCTGAAAGCAAACAAGCAAAAACAAACTGTTGCGATTTTTCAAGAGTAATTTTGATTATATGAGCTTTTGTAATCTGACCCCTTTTTAAGATGTTATTCCACTCTGTTTTGAAATGGATAATTAATTAATGTGTTGTGCTTTTGAAAAAACTCCCTCCTCTTCTTATTATTTGAAACTAATTTACCTTATGAATAAATCATGGCAGATATTTCTCTCTCATAAAATCAATCTCAGAAGTTCAGAAGATTTATCTAACATCACACAGCAGTTATTTCCATATATGCAAGAGTACAGTCCTTATTCTCCACGTTTCTGCTCTTTTTATGATTTTATATTTCTTGTACACTACGCTTACACATGCAAGTATACATGTGCACACAAGCCACACACAGTTGGGTATGTCACAACACACACAAAAATTTTAAAAGAACGTAAGAAAAGTAGAATTTTTTAAAAAAGGGAAATGAAGTTTCCCCAAGGTTTTCTGTAACTCTTTAATTTTCAATAAACTGAAATTACTATTTTCATTTATTTTGTCAGTTGCCATGCTTTACTGTAGATTGTTCAAATTATATTAATTTTTAATTTATTAAAGGACTAGTGCTAAAAGCTACAGTTTATGTTTTCCATTTTCTCAATTTTTTTGACAATTTATTCCTAAATTTTTACAGGCTAATTAATGGACCTCTCCTTAAAAGGTAAAGTACTATGTGGAATGTGTTATAACACTTCATGGATGGCACTTAACCTCCTTTGTTGGCCTAATCTTTTCTAATTTTAGTCTTTGCCATTGGAAGGCAATGTCAGAGAAATCAAATCTATTGTCTACATAAAATGCAGGTATACCTAATAGAAAGCCTCACAATTTGACAGGTTTTTAATTAACCAGATGTTCACATACACTAAACACAGAATCAGACCAAGGAATGCATTACACATCCAGGTCCTGATTAGTGTCCGCATTTAGACTTCAGATGGATTATACAACTTACTAGCTTATTGACTGAGAGAAACCAACTTGATTAAAATATACCAGTAATAAGAAACATAAGTACTTCAAAAGAAAATGCACTTTAGAATAAGAAAATAACTTAAGCTATTATGGGATATGGACAATATTATGAAACAAAATATAAGATAATTTTTTAAATGACTATAAAATGAACTCTGAAAACATAACTGAACTTTTTTTCTCAAAGAATATAGTATCTAGTTTTAAATTGACCTCTCTATGCTATGCCTTCCTGTGATTTGATTTTTAGCATCTTACCAATAAATGATTATAAAAATGAGTCATATCATGAAACTTTTGAAACACTTGATCTTAGCTGAAAAGTTGAGAAGCAGTTAAAACTTTTATATCTAGCACAGTTTAAAACATAAACAAGTCTAATGCAAACAAAGATAGTATATATCAAATTTCTTTATGAATTTAATGCTCCCTTGGAAATTTAAGACTTTTAAAATTTCTTCAATTTGTACTTATAAACTTGGTAATAATTTTCACCTATTGCCCCTTTAACAAACTTTAAAAACCTTTTCTGTGCTAGGGGTTGTACTAAGCACTAAGTAAATAATTCTGAGGCATAACAAACAAGGTCCTCATGTCAAGGACCTTATCTCAAAGTGAGTAATTAATTATGGAGTGTTCCTGAACCTCCTACAAGAAACAGTAAAAAATTAAGGAAACTGGAGGGAAAAAAAATTGTAGCATATTCTCTGTGTGGTCTATTCCAGTCCTCAAATTATTTATAAAATCAAGATTGAAGTGGAAATACCCACTTCAAACTAGAGATGACTGGTTCAACCTGAATTTGGTCGATCTATGTTGAGTTAATAAAGAAAAAATAAAAAGATTTAATGTGGAATTCTTCTTGAAAAGAATCATAGCACCTTTTAAGCACATAGTTATGGGCATTTACAAAACCTCCTCTCCATTGCTATTAAAATAAGCATTGGTCATGCACAATTGGTTCTTACTCATGTTATTTAGGTTTTTCTTTCATTCTTTAATATATTTAGTCATTCAAAAAATAATGACTTTGGATATAACAGGTACCTAGATAAAGCCCTTACCTCTGAAGACATTAATTTGTAATGGTGTGTGAGAGGTTGTCTTTTTAAAAATTGACCACAGCATATTTCTGGTCCCAACTACTCTTGTAGACCCTTCCCACATGAGCATCAGGAGCTGGAGTTTCTCTCCCTTCCACTGAAACTGGGTAGGCCTCTGTGACTCACTCAATGAATAAAACTTAGCAAGAGTTGTGTGCTGCATAAGGTCTAAGACAATGTCACAAAGGGCAAAATAACTTTTCTCTCTCTCCACTGGCTTTGGAATCCTGAGTCTCCATGCAAGATTCCTAGTTATCCTAACACTGCCACGCTGGGGAGAGAGCACATAGATATATAGAGAGATGACTGAGGAGCCCCAGTTTTTCCAGCCCCCAAATATTCAAGTCTTCAGGTGTGGAAAATGTGAGGAGGTGAGTGTGCTTCTGAGCTCCAGCCATGTGTAACTGTGTAACTGCATGGAAGGCTCTGATAGAGAACCCAGTACTGTAGCTAATCCCACCCAACCTCCAGATTCATGAGCAAAATAATTGATTCTTATTGCTTTTAAGCCATGGTTTTGGAGTGGTATGTTATCCAATAGATAAGTAGAATGTGGGAAGAGAGAGAAAATAAACAAATAAGTCAATGAATATAGAGTCCGTCACAAAGGCAAAGAAATCAAATAAAGCAGTATAAGAGAAATCAGGAGGACCAGGTAGGGAAAGGATGTGTTCACTATTTTATACAGAGTTCTAGGGAAATCTTGGCCAATATGTTGACATTTGAGCAGAGACCTGAAGTGAGCTGACCCCGTGGGTGTTTAGGGAGAAACATTCTGTCAGAGAGAACAGCAGTGCAAAGGCACTGGGGTGAGAGTGTCCACGGTCCTTTGTGAACAATAAGGGACAAGGTGACTAAAGCAGAATAAAGGAGGGTGAGAATAGTAGGAAATTGGGTCTTTGAGTATAAATGGGCCAAAGGGATATAAAGGTATAATTGTTTGCATTCCCTATAATTAAGGGAAAGGATAAAAACAAAGTATGGCATTAAAAGTCCTTACTGTACCAAGAATAACTCCATCTTCAAGGTCTTTGCCAAATTTTCACAATCTACTTTGATTAATGAGCATAGCCTCATTTTGCTTGGCTAAATTCAGCTCATATCCTATTTGCATACCAATGATTTTTAAACCACACAGAAAACAATTTGCCCCTGGTGTGGTTCATAAGCACTGGAAGGCAAATAAATCATAAAAGACAACTATTTAAAGCACATATTGCGAAACATTCATCTTGTAGATATATGTTTTACTAGGATGCCCTAAATTTTACTGCCTATTCCAGAAAAAATGATTAATCCAATTTGTAATTTTGTTTGTGAGATAAATGCTATCTCAAAAACATAGCCATTGAACAGGAAAGCATCTTTTATCCGTGGCTCAGATTGTCTCAAAGTGTTTTACCGTTGGCAGAAAGTATGCTTTTGTCTGTCGCTAGTGGAGTAATATAAACTCACATAAGCTGTGCTTAAGGGATTGTGTTAGTTGACATGAAGCACTGATTGAATCTGGATTTACGTACAGCTATCACATGGGCTGCTGGAAAATATGATGAGGTTTTGAACTTGGGAAATGATAGATTACCTAGATAAACTTTATGTGGTTCCACCTCCCTTTCCCGCCATCATCACGCAAACTTTCATGAAAGAGGATACTAGTGACATTTAACCGGTTTATGTTCAGTAGTCATAAAAAAAGGAAAAAAAATATGAAAAACTTACATACAAGTAAAAGAAAGTTAAACCTTGGAAAAATTCTGCTAGGGTAATTTAAAAATGACTGAGTGACTGCTATTCAGTAGAATCACACACCAAATCCCAGGAGGTTATATGTAAAACAATGTTTATTTGCTGAGGCTTATGGGCCCTTACGGTTACCTTTTTTTTTTTTTTTTAACATCTTTATTGGAGTATAATTGCTTTACAATGGTGTGTTAGTTTTCTTATGGTTACTTTTTGAAACCGATAGTAAATGGTTCATTCATTATGTTACCTTTCTGGATGCTTTTTATTCTCTCCTTGGAGCCATTACACTGTTTATGCTATAGTTGTTATTTTGTTTCCCAATGATTCTGGGGTTCTGTTTGTTTGTTTACTTTTCAGAAAATAGCAGAGAACTTTTTCACCGGGCAAGCTCCTGTGGTTCAGTGGCTGGCCCATTATCCCAAATTTGAGTTTTAAAGGATAATTGTGCACAATCATGGATCTTTCTTTCTTTTCATTCTCTCTGTGAGAAGCAGCTTGGCACAGAAGAAGGAACATAAACTTTGCAGTTAGACAAAGATTTGAACTCTGCTTCACCACTTACCAACCCTGTGGCCTGGGTCAAATTATTGAACCTTGCTAAACCTTTGTTTCCTGAATCTTTAAAATGGAGATATATAATACCACTTTAGAAGGTTTAATTGAGAAAATGTATAAAATGCACAATGTATAAATAGCACATGTATAAATAGCACAATACCCAGTACACTTTCTTCATTCATTCAACAATTATTTGTTGAACTTTTAGCATGTTCCAGGAACTATAATGGGTTCTGGACATTCAGGGTTAAGTATTTGACTTCACCGAGGTTATATTTTTATAGATGCTTTTTTAATGAATTAATATTTTATAAGCTGTTGCTGTAAAAACATAACCCAAGAGGGAGAAAAAGACACTTGGTATCTATTTCTAGCTCTGATATTAACTTAGCAATGATATGTCCTTGGGCTTAAATATGATATGAGGGCAAACATGCAGGTGTGTCTGTATAAAATAAATTTTTTTTTCTAATTTTAGAGTTCAGTGTTTCTGAATTAGCAAATATTTAGAGTGGAGTACGTCTCAAGTTTGTATTAAAATATTATTAAAGATTTCTGATTCTAGGAACTTGGATTAAATGTAGTTTTTCCTATTTGTAGAATTATGTAGATTTAAAAGGTAGGGGACATATATATATATATATATATATATATATATATATATGTAAAATAAGAAGTCTGAAAGTTGGAGAGAAGAAGGCAGACCAGCTAGGAACCTAAGAACTTGGGAGACAGTGGTGGGTTTTCTGCATTTTCTTTGTGTCCCATATATCCCACAGTTGAAAATGGAGGACTCAGCAACTTGGAAATGCCAAAGGAAGTGGGGGGAAAAAAAAAGTAACAAAAGCCTGATCCCTTTAGCCAAAGGGCCAGGAAAGGAACAACACAGCAAGAGAGAAACTTTTAGATAACTGCTCCACTTCAGATGAACACCACAGAAAAAAATGTGGCTTCATTCCCACTCATGCCAGCAAAGGTCAAGTGGGCAACCTAGGTATTACCTCTTGCTAGTCTGTAGTGAGGCACCCCAAGCCCTTTCATAGGCTCATGCAAAAAAAGGCTGCATTCTGAGTAAGAAACTGAGTACCAATCCATCATATGGTAACAAGACTCTTCCCCACCTTCCATCAGTATCAGTAGAGACGACGTGGGAAGGGAGGCTGCCTGTATTTCTACCCCTACCCAGTAGTAACACTCCACATTCCCACTGAAGTATTTTCAAAGGAGACCTAGTAGAGAGTCAGGACTTTCACAGTGCCCTCTGTGGCATCAGTGGAGGCCACACGATGAGCAGTAACAAGGCATTCCTACCCCTTCCCAGCCAGTGAAATACCAGTGATGACTTGTTGAGGAGTGAAAACTCTCATCCCCATCCATCATAAGGAGAAGCACCCCCTATTTCTCCAGGGTCAATGGAGGCAAAGAGGGGAAATTGGACATCTACCACCATCTGACAGTAATGAAGCTCCAGTCTCTCATTCCTTGCTGGAGCAGTGTCAAAAGAAGCCAGCTAAAACAGAAGGTTTAAATAAGATCCAGAGTCCTATAACAAAATACACAAAATGTCCATGTTTTAATAAAAAATCACTTAGCATACCAAGAACCAGGAAGACCTCAGACTGAATCAAAAGAGACAATCAAAAGATGTCAACACCAAAATGACAGAGATGTTAGAATTCTGGCAAATATTTTAAAACATCTATCATAAAAGGCTTTAATAAGTAATTACAAACACATTGAAATAGAAATGAAAAAATAGGGTCTCAGCAAAAAAATAGAAGATATAAAGAAAAATCAAATACTACTTTTGGAACTAAAAAATAAAATAACTGAGTGGGAACAAGAAAGAATCAGTGAATTGGAAAATAGAATGGGAATTACTCAATCTGAATAACAGAGAGAAAATGGACTGAAAAAACACAATGAATAGAGCTTCAGCAACCTGTGTGAATACAACAAAAATCTAACATCGGTGTCATTAGAGTCCTAGAAGGGGAGGTGAAAGAGAATGGGGCTGAAAAAGTACTTATCAAATTTGGCAAGAGATTCAAGAAGTTGAGCAAACTCCTTACAGAATAAATTCAAGGAAATCAACACCAAAACAAGTAGAATCAAGCTCCTATAACTAAAGACAAAGAATATATCTTAATAACAGAGAAAGAAAAACAATCTGCCTATAGGGGAAATATAATTTAAATGGCAGTGGGTTTCTCACCCCAAACCCTGGAGTGCAGAAGGAAGTGACACACGTTTTTCAAGTGCTGAAAGAAAACAAATGTAAACCCAGAATCCCATATCCAGTGAAAATATCCTCCAGGAATGAAAGGGAAATCAAGACATTCTCAGATAAAAGAAAACAAAGAGAATTTGTCACCAGCAGAACTACCTAAAGATTGGCTACAGGAAGTTCTTAAAATAGAAAGGAGTGTTAAAAGAAGGAATCTTGAATATAAGAAGGAAGAAAGAACACAGTAAGCAAAAATATAGGTAAATACAATAGATCTTCCTTTCCCTCATGTTGTCTAACTGATGTATGATAGTGGAAGCAAAAATTTTAACAATATGATTTGGTTCTAAATTTTAGTAGAGCAAATAGTTCAGGCAACTATATTATAAAAGGGGGAAGGTAAAGGAACATAAAGAGAGGTTAAGTTTTTTAAACTTCATTCAAATTGGCAAATGATGACACTGGTACATATGACTATTCAACACTCTTCTTTCAACAACTGATAGAAAAACTGGACAGAATATCAGAGAGTATAGAAAAACTAACTCCGTCAACCAACAGGATATAACTGACATTTATAGAAAACTCCACCCAAGGACAGCAGAATGCACAGATTTTTCAACTGCCCATGAAACTTATACCATGGTAAACTATATCTTGGAACATAAAACAAACCTCAAGAGATTTAAAAGGTTTGAAATCATACAGAGTGTACTTTC
Organism: Pseudorca crassidens; assembly: GCF_039906515.1. Lineage (NCBI taxonomy): Eukaryota > Metazoa > Chordata > Mammalia > Artiodactyla > Delphinidae > Pseudorca > Pseudorca crassidens. The sequence goes on along the minus strand of NC_090300.1, from coordinate 107,527,313 downwards.
TGCCACAATAGTATCACATAGAAATTGATTTAAAAAAATAAGAAAATATCCAAACGCTTGGAAACTAAACAAAACACTTCCACCTCACACATGGGGCAAAGAGGAAGTCTCAAGGGAAATTTTTAAAAATGCACTGAACTGAGTGAACAGTATTTCAAAATTTGTAAGACGCAGCTAAAAAAGTGCTGAGAGGGCAAATTATACCCTTAAGCGCAAACATTTGAAAAGAATAAAAGTCTCAAATCAATTTAAGCTCCCATGACAAGAAATTAGAAAAAGAAGGATAAAATAAACCAAATCAGGCAAATAAGGAAATAATGAAGATAAGAGCAGAAATCAATGACAGTGAAAACAGACAATAGAGAAAAATCAGTGAAACAAAGAGATGGCTCTTTGAAAAGGTCAATGAAATAGACAAACCTCTAGTGAAACAGATAAAAAAGAGAGAAGACACAAATTACCAATATTAGAAGTGAAACCAGAGATATCATTACAGAACCTGCAGACATCAAAAAGGGTTTTTAACCTTAAAAAATGTATAAGGACACACACTGATCTTCTTTGTTCAAAAATAGGACCATTACACATGTATGGTTCTACAACTTGCTCTTTTTTATGTATTGGGCTGGCCAAAAAGTTTGTTCGGGTTTTTCTGCAACGTCTTACAGAAAAACCCAAATGAACTTTTTGGCCAACCTAATAACAATATGTTAGTCCATTCATTAACCAATACTTACCGAGATCTTAGTGAGTACCAGTTCCATTAAATGAATATATCAGTATTTAAATTATATTTGTTATTGCTAGTTTTTCACTATTACAAATTAAGTTAAGGGAACATTATAGTCAAAAAGAAATACTACACACAACTCCTAACCCATAGATTTGATTACTTAGATGAAATGGACCAATTCCTTGAAAAAACCCAAACTAATACAACTCACCCAATTTGAAATAATTTCAATAACCATAAAGTATTTGTAATTTACAAACTCACAATAAAGTGATTGCCAGGTCCAGATTATTTTATTGGATAATTCTACCAAATTTTAAAGAAAAATTAACAACAATTCTACATAATGTTTTCCAGAAAATAGAGGAGGAAAGACTATTTCTCAATTTTGGCTTAAAACAGAACTAAAATGAGTAACACTACAGATGATATCCATCATAAATATTAATACAAAAATTCTTAAAACATTAGCAAATAGAATTCAGCAGTATATAGAAAGTGTTATATACTATGATCAGTGGTGTTTATTCCAAGAATGAAAGGCCCATTTCAATATTTGAAGCTTAATCAATAGAATCCAATATAACACATTAAAAAAAAATCACATTATCAATTGGTGTAGAAAAAGAATTTTACACAGTTCAACTCCTATTCATGATAAACACTATCAGGAAAAAATACAAGTAGAGTAGAACTTCCTCAACTTGATAAAAAAGATCTACAAAAACCTACAACATTATACTCAATGTGAAAGAATGAATGACTTACCCCTGGAATAAGGTGGAAATGTTGTCTACTATTACCACTCTTAGCATAATACTGGGAGCTCTAGCTAGTGCAATAAGTCAAGACTGAGGTTAATGATATACAGATAGGAAGGGAAATAATAAAACTGTCCATATACACAAATGGTATGATTACTTAGACTATCCCACAGAATGTACCAAAAAACTTTAGAGGTAAGGAGTGAGTTCAACACGGTCACAAGATACAAAATAATCACAAAAATCAACTATATTTTCATATATAAAAATGAAAATGAGGACACTGACATTTACAATACAATTTACAGTTGCTTGGGCTTCCCTGGTGGCGCAGTGGTTGAGAGTCCGTCTGCCGATGCAGGGGACACGGGTTCGTGCCCCGGTCCGGGAAAATCCCACATGCCACGGAGTGGCTGGGCCCGTGAGCCATGGCCACTGAGCCTGCGCATCCAGAACCTGTGCTCTGCAATGGGAGAGGCCACAACAGTGAGAGTCCCGCGTACCGCCAAAAAACAAAACAAAACAAAACAAAAAACAATTTACAGTTGCTCAAAAAAATTAAATACTTTAGTGTATATCTAACACAAACATGTATAGTACTTTTATATGAAAAAGACTAAATACTGATTAAGGTAATTGAAGAAGATAATAGATTGCAAGATTCAACATAGTAAATATGTCAGTTTTCCTCCAATTTACACAGAGGTTTTATACAATCCCTATCAAAGTCCCAGTAAGAATTTTTATAGATATAGGCCAGATTATCCTAATATTTATATGAAAAGGCAAAAGAATTGGAAACTGAAACAATTTTTATATATACATATATATATAAAACATATATGTATATAAAACATATTTACAGTAAACAAATGGTCCAGTATCAGTGTGTGAATAAACACATAGATAAGTGGAACAAAGTCAAGAATCCAGAAGTAGACCCATTCAATATTGCCAACTGATTTTTGACAAAGGCACAAAAACAACTCAACAGAGGAAATGTAGACCTTTCAACAAATAGTGCTGGAGTAATTGAACATTCATGGGTATAAAAATGGACCTCAACCTAAGAGTCATATCTCATACAAAAATTAGCTCAAAATGGATCATGGAATTAATGTAAAATGTAAAAATACAAGACTTAAAAAAAAACAGGAGAAAATCTTTGGGACTTAAGGATAGGAAAGAATTCTTAGATTGGCACCCAAAGTATGATCCATAGGGAAAAAAAAATGATAAATTGGACTTCATCAAGATTTAAAAATTTTGTTCTATAAAAGACTGTTATGAGGATAAAATAACTACAAGTCAGAGAAAATATTTCAAACCACATACCTGACAAAAAAACTAATATCTAGAATACATAAAGAACTATCAAAACTCAACAGTAAAAATCCCAAACATTCCAATTAGAAAATGAGCAAAAGAAAGAAAGAAAAAAAACCCCCACACATTTCACTGAATAGGATACAAGAAGGCAAAGAAACACATGAAAAGATGTTCGATATCATTAGCCATTAGGGAAATGCAAAAGACATCACTCTGCACCTCCCAATGGCTAGAATAACTATGACAAAACCAAATGCTGTTGAGGACACAGAGAGTCTAGATTACTAACATTTTGCTAGTAGGAATGTAAAATGAAACAACTACGTTAGAAAGCAGCTTGACAGTTTCTTTAAAAAAGTATGCAACTACCTATATCACTTACCAATTGCATTCTTGGGCATTTATCCCAGAGAAAGGAAAACATGTTCACACAAAAAATAGTACAGGAATATTTATAGCAATTTTACTGAAAATAGCCCAAAACTAGAAACAATCCAGATGTCCTTCAAGAGTGAATGGTTAAATAAATTGTGGTACATCTATACCATGAAACACTATTCAGCAATAAAAAGGAACACAAGATTGATGCATTCAATAACCTAGATGAATCTCCAGAGAATTATGCTGAGTGAAAAAAGCAAATCCCAAAAGATTATGGACTATGTGATTCCATTTACAGAACATTTTTGAAATGCTAAAATTATAGAAATAAAGGATATATAAACAGAAGCAGGAGTTAAGGAGAGGGAGGAGTTGAGGGTGGGTATAGCTATAAGAGGGCAACATGAGGGATCCATGTGGTGATGTAAATGTTCTGTACTGACTTTATTGCTGTCTAAATTCTGGTTGTGACACTGTACTACAGATTTCAAGGTGTCATCATTGGAAACTGGGTAAAAGGTGTACAAGATTCTTCTGTAGTATTTATTACAACTGCATGTGCACTTACAATTATTTCAAAATTAAAAGATAAAAAAGATTTTAAAAAATTCTAAGTGTCAGCCTGAACAACAGAAAAAAACTAGAGTAATGAATGAGAATGACAGACATATTTGTCCAAAATATTTTCTAAAGTGATACAAATCAGGGACAGTGATTCAAAATCATGGAATTCTTAAAGGATAGAGGCAATAAAACAATTTGTGTTTTGCATCACTTTGTTCTCATCACATAATCAATATGTGATTTTAATGATCTGTGTCATTTTTGAAGAAATAAAACATTTATATGTCTTTTCTTATAGAAAAAGTAATGTATCAAAATTACAACAGTGTATTTCTTTCTCTATTTTAAATGAGAATTACAGTTAAATATATGGACAAAAGTCAATTATTATTTCAAAAAGTACATAAAGACTTTTTAAAATGAATTTATTTAATTAATTAATTTATTTTTGGCTGTGTTGGGTCTTTGTTGCTGTGCGTGGGCTTTCTCTAGTTGCGATGAGCGGGGGCTACTCTTGGTTGAGGTACGCAGGCTTCTCATTGTGGTGGCATCTCTCATTGCGGTGGCTTCTCTCATTGCGGAGCACGGGCTCTAGGCTCACAGGCTTCAGTAGTTGTGGTTTGCGGGCTCTAGAGCACAGGCTCAGTAGTTGTGGTGCATGGGCTTACTTGTTCCACAGCATGTGGAATCTTCCCAGACCAGGGATTGAACTCGTGTCCCCTGCATTGGCAGGCAGATTCTTAACCAGTGTGCCACCAGGGAAGTCCCAAGACTTCCTTTTTAACATGAGATATTTAAGCACTATTAGGATAACCCCCAACTGAAAAATTTGTTTAAAAAAATTACTACTATTAATATCAATGTGAAAATACAATACGGACATATATTTATTGAAACTATTGCCAAAGTTTTTTTCTTTGAAAGTTTATATACATACATATAAATACATATCTTAATGTATATGTATTATGTATATATATACACATATATACACACACACAAACAGAGAGAGAGAGAGAGAGAAATTGCAAAAGAATGGTTAGAAACTAAGAATGTAAAATATGTGTTAAGCAAGTGCAAAGTTATGGGCCAGGTTTACTGACAATATTACTGATCTACAACTTTAAATGTTACCTTCAAAGTTTCTGATGATTTTACAGCAAGCATAAAAAAGTGAGTATTAAAGTCCATACTTCAGGGGGAAAAGCATTTTTACATAGAAAGAAAATCTTCCTTTTTCATATATTAGAGGTAAAATTTCTTTTTTAAATAGCTCTTTATTGGAGTATAATTGCTTCACAATACCGTGGTAGTTTCTGTGGCACAACAAAGCGAATCAGCCAGATGCATACACATGACCTCATATCCCCTCCCTCTTTCACCTCCCTCCCACCCTCCCTATCCCACACCTCTAGGTCATCGCAAAGCACCCAGCTGATCTCCCTGTGCTATGTGGCTGCTTCCCACCAGTTAGAGGCAAAATTTTTAAGCTTGATGCAAATGGAGATGGTAACAGATATGTAAGGTATTTTAAAATACAGTTTTATTGATTTTATTTTGCCTACACCATCTGTTTATACTTAATCCTCATTCAACAGTGAAAATTTCATGATTTTCTAAGTTTCAGATACTGTACAATGAACTAAATATGCAAAAGTAAAGAAAACAATGTTTCAAGTATTTGTGAATTGGAACAATTAATAACTATTAAAGAATTTTAATAATTAAATTTAATTCTGAGGATGATGTAGTAATTTTTGCAATTCTTAAACAGCTCAACAGCTTGCAGGAATAGTATAGCAGTGGAGTATGAATGGAATAATAAGAATAAAGAGATACATTGATTATTAAATATTTATCAGCATATTTGAGTTTGGAGGTACCTCAAAAATTGATGAAATTCCCTCCTTATATCCTTGAGAAAACTAACACTCAAATCTCACAATTAGTGTGTCATAGAAGAAGGACAAATATATCTAAGTCCTAAGCCAAATAAGAAATTTTTCCACCTAGCAAAATGTAATGATATGTGAGACAACGCTATTTGCTTAACACTGTACAATTCCTTAGGTTTTGCACAGCAATAGGTAACAAAATTAAGTGCTACCTAATGCTATTATTTCTCCTATACTTTAGCAAGCCCATGAAATTTAGAGAATATGATCACACAGCATCTACTACAATGCTTAAAAGATAGATGTTTCTCATTATTTGCTGAACTTCCTCCTCTTTACTATGTTTTTGTCTCATTAATACTTTATTGCACTCATCACAGCTTACTGTTCCCCTAGTGGATATTGAACTCCTTGAAGTCAAAGACTTCATCTTATATAGATTTTCAACCTTAGCATTTTCACAGTATTTGGTTCTTAGCAAGTCCTCAAAATAGGAGTATTAATAGAACTTACTGGGCTTAACAAGAGGCACAGAGAATAATATGAATTACTAATTGAATTGTGCCTTATCGAGTTAAGACTCTTTTCTTTTAATGTGCTTGCCAATAGCCTGAAATACCTATAATACATCAGGAAATGGCCAAGCCACCATTCTGGCACCACATCTTAACTGAAATATCTCCATAAAGATTGGGAGAAATTAGATGATCAATAGTTCTCTAATGCTTACAAAGAAGGTGAAAGACAGGACAAAAATTAGAATATAAGTTGCAAATGGCCAGGATTAGAGTGTTGAACAGTAATAGGTCTTTTTAATAAAGTATTTATTATGTCATTAAATTATTTTCATTTTCATCAGAATTATAATTATCTCACTATCCATTTCTTCTGTAACTGCTGATAAGAACAAGTTTTGTTTTTATTTATTTATTTTAACATCTTGATTGGAGTATAATTGCTTTACAATGGTGTGTTAGTTTCTGCTTTATAACAAAGTGAATCAGCTCCCCATATCTCCTCCCTCTTGCATCTCCCTCTCACCCTCCCTATCCCACCCCTGTAGGTGGTCACAAAGCACAGAGCTGATCTCCCTGTGCTATGAGGCTGCTTCCCACTAGTTATTTTACATTTGGTAGTATATATAAGTCCATGCCAGTCTCTCACCTCGTCCCAGCTTACACTTCCCCCTCCCCATGCCCTTAAGTCCATTCTCTATGTCTGCCTCTTTATTCCTGTCATGCCCCTAGGTTCTTCATAACCATTTTTTTTTTTAGATTCCATATATATGTGTTAGCATATCGTATTTGTTTTCCTCTTTCTGACTTACTTCACTCTGTATGACAGACTCTAGGTCCATCCACCTCACTACAAATAACTCAATTTCGTTTCTTTTATGGCTGAGTAATATTCCATTGTACATATATGCCACATCTTCTTTATCCATTCATCTGTTGATGGACGCTTAGGTTGCTTCCATAACCTGGCTATTGTAAATAGAGCTGCAATGAGCATTGTGGTACATGACTCTTTTTGAATTATGGTTTTCTCAGGGTATATGCCCAGTAGTGGGATTGCTGGGTTATATGGTAGCTCTATTTTTAGTTTTTTAAGGAACCTCCATACTGTTCTCCGTAGTGGCTGTATCAATTTACATTCCCACCAACAATGTAAGAGGGTTCTCCACACCCTCTCCAGCAGTTATTGTTTCTAGATTTTTTGATTATGGCCATTCTGACCAGAGTGAGGTGATACCTCATTGTAGTTTTGACTTCCATTTCTCTAATGATTAGTGATGCTGAGCACCTTTTCATGTGTTTGTTGGCAATCTGTATATCTTCTTTGGAGAAATGTCTATTTAGGTCTTCTGACCATTTTTGAATTGGGTTGTTTGTTTTTTTGATATTGAGTTGCATGAGCTGCTTGTAAATTTTGGAGATTAATCCTCTGTCAGTTGCTTCATTTGAAAATATTTTCTCCCATTCTGAGGGTTGTCTTTTCATCTTGTTTATGGTTTCCTTTGCTGTGCCAAAGCTTTTAAGTTTCATTAGGTCCCATTTGTTTATTTTTGTTTTTATTTCCATTTTTCTAGGAGGTGGGTCAAAAGGATCTTGCTGTGATTTATGTCAAAGAGTGCTCTGCCTATGTTTTCCTCTAAGAGTTTTATAGTGTCTGGCCTTACATTTAGGTCTTTAATCCATTTTGAGTTTATTTTTGTGTATGGTGCTAAGGAGTGTTCTAATTTCATTCTTTTACATTTAGCTGTCCAGTTTTCCCAGCATCACTTATTCAAGAGGCTGTCTTTTCTCCACTGTATATTCTTGCCTCCTTTATCAAAAATAAGGTGACCATATATGCATGGGTTTATCTCTGGGCTTTCTATCCTGTTCCATTGATCTATATTTCTGTTTTTGTGCCAATACCATACTGTCTTGATTACTGTAGCTTTGTAGTATAGTCTGAAGTAGGGAGTGTGATTCCTCCAGCTTCGTTTTTTTTTCTCAAGATTGCTTTGGCTATTCGTGATCTTTTTTGTTTCCATACAAACTGTGAAATTTTTTGTTCTAGTTCTGTGAAAAATGCCATTGGTAGTTTGAAGGGATTGCATTGAATCTGTAGATTGCTTTGGGTAGTAGAGTCATTTTCACAATGTTGATTCTTCCAATCCAAGAACGTGGTGTATCTCTCCATCTGTTTGTATCATCTTTAATTTCTTTCATCAGTGTCTTACAGTTTTCTGCATACAGGTGTTTTGTCCCCTTAGGTATGTTTATTTCTAGGTATTTTATTCTTTTTGTTGCAATGGTAAATGTGAGTGCTTCCTTAATTTCTCTTTCAGATTTTTCATCATTAGTGTATAGAAATGCAAGACATTTCTGTGCATTAATTTTGTATCCTGCTACTTTACCAAATTCATTGATCTGATTCCTTGATTAACCCAGATAAAAACATGTTTCTAAGCTGGGGGATATTACTGCTGAAGGTTGCTTCTGTTCCAAGGTGATGTGAAGGAGCAAGAAGAGTAGGGAGGAGGAAAGGAATGCAAACCAAAAAGGAATGCATGTACACTTTTTCCTCTTTTAATATGCATGTATCTGTGGAGGAGCTACAGTATTTGAAGATGTCAACGTGAATGCCTGCAAATAAACCATAAATGCTGGCAATTAAAAACGTGAGTATAATCTTGAAAGAAGGTAGTTTTACTGTTCAAAGCATTGAACATTCTTTAGCTACACTGGGACAAGGAATGGACAGGTCCACACAGACTAATAATAGTTCATATACCATGAAACATAGGAATAACAACACCTTTATTTGGGCTGAGGTGATGGGATTCTGGTCTTTTGCTAGCTACAAGAAATTTACAGTAAAAACAAAAATACATGACCTTTTCAAGGATATGGAATTTTTGAAAAGGAAGATGATCATTAAGACAAATAGAAAATATATGAACAGATATGTCCTGAAATTCATTTATCTGTATGGAATACCAAAACTTCCTTAAAACTAAGCATTGTTGTAAATGTGTATAATCTTTTGAGGAATAATCACCTACAACTGAATTTGCATTACTGTGAATTACCCTAGTTATTGGTTATATTTCTCTATGAATCAAAGCAATAATACAATGCCAGTTGTTTTAAAACACTGTAACTGATACTAAGAGTTCTCCTGTTCTGGGAGGCTACAACTAAAGCTTAAAAATCTACTTATATTTTCATGCATTAAATTGATAATTTAAGTCTTGTTTCCAAGACTGTTGTATCTTGGAAACTGGTTGTATCTCCAGGAAGCAGTCAGAGATATACCACAGAGAAAAAATTATAAACTATAGGGTATCAAAAGGTCTAAATTATTAGATGGTAGATAAGACAAAACATTTTTCACACATTATTAAAAAAATAAACATAAACCAGTATTGAAAGACTTTTACAGTGAATACCTTGCTGTTATGTACATTTTTAAAACTTCTGCCTTTAATGTGGGTGAAGGTCTATTAATATTTAATGTAATTCTTGATGTTTGGATTTAAGATTACCATTCTACTAGTTGTCTATTACCCTTGTTGACCTTTTCTCATTTTCTCCTTTCCTGCCTTCCCTTGAATTCAACAGTTTTTAAAATTGCATTTTAGTTTACCAATAGACCTTTTTAGCTAAACCCTTCTGCATTAATTTTTAGTGTTCATTTTAAGTTTACAATGTGCATTCTTAATATTTCACAGGTCTGCTTTCACATAATGTTGTAACACTTGCAATTATATAGGTCTGTTCATTCCACCCTCTTTCTTTCTACGGTAGAGTTTTCATGTGTATTATATCACATATTTTCTAAACCTAAAATATAATGTTATAGTGTTTAGTCAATAGTACGCATTTAAAAGAAATTATCATATCCAACTTTTTCATTTATTCCTTAAAATTCAAGGGTCCATACTGTATCATCCCCTACAACCTGAAGAACTCCTTTAGCATTTTCTGTAGTATAGGTCTGTTGAGATTGAATATTGAATTCTAGTGAATTAGTTTTCTTTTTAAATCTAAAATATATATTGTTTCCCATTATTCTGGAATGATATTTGTCCCAAATGTCATATTTAGGTTAATAGATTTTATTTTTTTAGCACTTTAAAGATGTTATTTCATTGTCTTCTGACCCCTATTGTTCTTGGTGCGGTCAGGGATCATTAGAATTTTTGCATAGCTATATATAATGTGTCTTTTCTTCTGTTTGCTTTACAAATATACTTATTTCATTTTATTTTGTCAAATTGATTATTATGTACTTAGGCATGATTTTTATTATCTTACTTGGGTTTCATTTAACTTTTTGCATTTGTAAATGTATGTACTTATATTTAAGACATTTTCAGCCATTATTTCTCTAAACATTTAAATTTTATTATCAATTTTCTCTTTTCTCTTCTTATTTGGTAGGTCTATTGATATTGTCTCACAGGTCTTGAAGCTCTGCCAATTTTTCTAATCTTCCTTTTTGTTTCCTTCTATTTTCTAGATTGATATAATTCAATTGTCTTATATTTGCTACCTCTTTCCTTTGTTATTTCTAGTCTTCCGTGAAATGCACCCAGTGAATTATTTTTCATATATTGTATTTTTTCAGTTCTAAAATTTTTATTTAGTTGTTTTTATGGTTTCTATTTCTTTGCCAAGATTTTCCATGCCTTCATTTATTATAAGTTTATTTTCTTTCATGTCCTTTATTGGCTAATTCTAATATTTGGTTCATATCAAATGCACTTATATTTATTATATTTTTCTTTGGGAATGGTTCACATTTTTCTATTTTTTCATATGTCAAATAATTTGGGATTCCATCATGCACATTGTGGTACATTCTGTTGTACTTTTCCCAAGCAGATTGTTTTATGAGACATTTAAATTAGTTGGGATCAAACTATAATTCCATACCTTAGGCACATGTCAAAATCTCAGTTCAGTCCTTTTACCTTTGCCTGAGCTATTCAGAGTTTATTCTACAAATGTGTAGTTTAGGGGACAGGCCAGAAATGTTGGCAGAGTTTATAGGAGAATTGAGACTCTTTGTCTCTGTTCTCTTGTTTCTAGGACTCCTCCTTCATTTTCCAGTTGTTGTTTACCTCAAACTAAAGCATTTGAGTAGGGGAGCTACATGACACCTGATGGGCCTCTCCTTAGCAAAAGTTGTAAAATAAGTACACAGGTGCACACATACATACATAAAGAATAAAGCCACCTACCACATTCCCTATTCTAAATTATGTATTCCCCCTGCTGTCAGATTATGGTTGCTTTCCACTGCTTTTGATGTTTTGTAAATGGTTTATACTTGGCAACTGGAGGAGGGTCAGTTAAATATGAGTTTTCTTGACCATTGCCTAAAGCAGAACCTAGAGATAAGTCATTTTAATATTAAAATGAACTAGAAATGGGCCAAAAGAAGTAGGTTTAGGGTCTTATTGGTAAAGTTGGACTGTAGAGTTGGTCCGCTATTAACCCAGATAACAAAGCTCCAACCCAGCTAACTAAATCTTGATGTTGATCTAAACAAGCCTGTCTCTGACATTCTCATAATGCACTTGGATTTTTTTCTTTAAGTATTAGTTGGTTTTGCTTTTTTATCATTTATTTGTTTATTTATTTATTTGGCCACACCATGCTGCTTGTGGGATCTTAGCTCCCCGACCAGGATTGAACCCTGGGCCCTCGGCAATGAAAGCATGGAGTCCTAACCACTGGACCGCCAGGGAATTCCCTGCACTTGGATTTTTATGTGAACCTCAAAACCTGATAGAAACTTGTTTTGCAAAGTTTCAGGAATATGAATTTACTATCTATTTAAGATACGCCCATGGAAAAGACTAAAAGTTTTTGAAAAACAAACTTCTCATCCCGATGGTAAGACAGGATTTTCCATTCCATATTTCTTAATAATACCTCTCTGAATTTCTCTGCATTGAGTAGCATGTTTGCAAATTGTTTCTGAAAAGAATAGCTTTAGGGGAGAGATCACAAGTTTTATTTTGTTTTTTAACAAATACTGTGACATGACATATGAAAAAGCTAATGGCTTCCATTTTTATGTTTTAAATAATAAGCAATTTATATTAAAAGTGATTGGGAAAGCATACATTTTGTTGATTTTCTGAAGGTTTTCTGTTTGGGGCAGTTTTAATAATTCTTCTTGAAATTTTGCATGTGATTTTAAGTCAAGATTCCATCATCTGCCTTAGGTAGACTTTTCAAGGGAGCTTCATTCGTAGAAAAGAAGGTCTTTAAAGTGATGAGATAAAAGAGGGAGGGAAGCTTTCATTTCTTTGTGTTACTTATTTGAAAAGTAGTGCAGACAGCTTTCAATCAATCATGCAATTTTGTGTGTTCTCACTCAGAATAAGTTACAGTTTCTGTATCCCTTTGAGAAGACAATGTTTGACCTTGGATTAGCAAAGCCAACAGAATTATATACAATGTGTTTTATTTTCAATTCCCACTGAGGGTTTCACCTATCAAGTCTTTCTGACCTGCAGGTTGCACCTGCTACAACAATCATTTACTCTTTGTTCTCTAAATTCTACCAGAAGGGATTTTTTTTTCTTCTTTAATTTAATTGGATGGCTTCTTTCCTTAAAGACTATGATTAACTCAGGTAAAAATACTAAATTACTGAGAAAAATTGAAATAAAAATCAAGACAATATTTTTGTAATTCACTTATTTGGCATCATCTTGAGTGAACTCACCATGGAGCAGGCATCATTACCCTGTGACTACTTTGATGAATAAGAATTGTCCTGGGCTTCCCCGGTGGCGCAGTGGTTGAGAGTCCTCCTGACGATGCAGGGGACGCAGCATGTTCGTGTCCCGGTCCGGGAAGATACCACATGCCGCAGAGCGGCTGGGCCCGTGAGCCATGGCTGCTGAGCCTGTGCGTCCGGAGCCTGTGCTCCACAACAGGAGAGGCCACAACAGTGAGAGGCCCGCGTATCACACACACACAAAAAAATTGTCCTTACCTTGAGGAACTTGTATAAATTATGTGGCCATATATATTCTATCTACTATTCTGTTAATGTTTTCATCAACTTTGGATTGGCCTCAAATATTCTTTTAGTATAGTTATCTCTATACTTTTTCTTTAGTATTTAAGTTCTTTTGTAATAGATTTGTCCATTGGAATTCCCCCACACAAGATTTTTAAACACTTTGATGATAATAATCACTAAAAAAGAACAAAACTTTTCATCTTTATTAAAGTAAATAAATTTCCTTAAAATAAGTAAAAATGCAAAATAAAATGTATCTTAGCTCTCATTTCCTTAAAGAGTTTTTTTCTCTTAAGGTAGGAAAAAAGTGAGTTTAGAATGAGCATCATTTAAAATGTATTTGAGAGTCAAAGCCAACACTTTACTTTCCTAAAATGTGCAGTTATATTAGAACAATTCCTCAGTTATCTGGCACTCTTTGCTGGGAATGAGTCTTGCAGATATTTTGATATTTATTTATTCACAAGGCCAAGCAATGTATTTGTAATCATGATTGGCAAATACAGATTAACTTTTAAGCATTTTTAAACAGCCTTTCAAACATTTTATCATTAAATCAGGTTCACTCTTATAAACATCCATGAAAGTACTGTTATACCTATCTTCTCACTTTCCATAGTCACGCTGTCTCATGTCAATGATCACTTCAGTGACTGTGTGCGCCTCTAGCAGACTTTGCAGCTTCTATTCTTTAAAGGGATAGAAAACTAGACAATCAACTGTATACTGAGTCAAGAGTAATTGTGGAAGATTAAAAGAAAAACAAAAAACAAAACGAAGATCCCTAGATTTCACCTAACAAAGGAAAAGAGCATGATTTAAGAGTGGAAGAGAGAGAACAATCATTTAGTACAGATACTGATGAGACATAAGGTCCTTTTTTCATAGTATGTTTGTCTTGATTCTAAAGGTAGTAGAATCATAACATTTATAACATTTACACAATACACTCAGAGACAGAAAAACTTTTTAAAAATATTATTTTATTGCCAGGCTGAGTTAATGTTTTGAAATATTTGCTTCTAGTATAGCATAAAGAAATTCATATCATATTATTTTTACTAAACATTAACATAAAACATTAAGGTTCTTTTCCTTTTACAGCTTTAAGGATATATAATTAACATACAGTAAACTGCAAATATTTAAAGTGTATACTTTGATGAGCTTTGACTCACAATACAACAGCAAAACCATAAATACAGTGAAAATAGGACACACCTCTCATCACCAAAGTTTCTCTTATGCTCATTTGTCCTCTTGGGTCCCAGTCCAGATGTCATGCCCCACATCCATCCTCAAATTACTGATAAACTTTCAGTGACTATAAATTAGTTCTCACTTCTATAATTTTTATATAAGTGAAATTGTGCAATATGAACCCTTTGCTGTGTGGCTTTAAATTTTTTGACATTTTAATAGGTATGTAATGTTATTTCATAATAGCTTTCCTTTCCCTAACAACTAATGATGCTGAACAACTTTCCACATTCATTTGCCATCCATTTATCTCCTTTGGAAGTGTTCATTCAAATGTTCTGTGCATTTTTATTATATTGCCTGTTTTCTTCTTATTGTATCTGGTGAGTTTCTTATATATTCTGAATACAAATTCGTTATCAGATATATAATTTGAAAATATCTTCTGCCATACTATGTCTTGTCTTTTTATTATCTTAACCATTTCTTTTGAGGATCAGGAATTCTTAATTTTGATGAAGTCCAATTTATCAATTTTTTGTCCGTATTGTGCTTTCAGTGAGGTACCTAAGAAATCTATGTCTAACCCAAAATCATGATATTTCTCCTACATTTTCTGTTAAAAATTTATTAGTTCTAGGTCTTTCACTTTGGTCTATGATTGATTTTGAATTAACCTGTATGTGCTGTGAGAAAAAGATTGAAGTTCATTTATTTTTTGCATAGATATCCAATTATTCCAGCACCATTTGTTGAAAAAAACTATTCTTTATCCATTGAACCACATCTGTACTTTTGTTGAAATCAACTGACCATATTTGTGAGTCTATTTCTGAACTCTTCATTCTTTTTTGTTGACGCATTTATCTATCTAGAAACCAACATCACAATGCCTTGATTGCTGTGCCTTTGTATTAAGTCCAGAAGTCGAGTAGTGTAAATCTTCCAAATTTGTTTTTCATTTTCAATATTATTTGGCTCTTCTAGCTTTTTTGACTTTCCATATGAATTTTGGAATCAGCTTGTCAATCTCAAAATAAGTCTGTTAGAATTTTGGAATCAACTTGTCAATCTCAAAATAAGTCTGTTAGAATTTTGGAATCAGCTTGTCAATCTCAAAATAAGTCTGTTAGGATTTTCACTGAGATTGCATTAAACCTATATATCCATATGGGGAGAAGTAACATCTAACAATAATTATCTAATACATGGATACTGTATGTATCTCCATTTATTTAAGTCATATAATTTAGTTCAGCAATGTTTTGCCTTTTTCAAAGTACAGATCTTGCACATCTTTTGTCAAATTTATTGCTAAGTATTTAATATTTTCTTATTAGTGTAAATGGTAATGTATTTGTAATTTTAATTTCTAATTGTTGCTACTACACAAAAATTACGACCGATTTTAAAAAATTGATCATGTGTTCTGCAAACTTTGCCAAATTGACTTACTAGTTCTAGTAGCTTTTTCAAATATACTGTAACATTTGCTACACAAACATGAATGAAGACAGTTGTATTTCTTTTTTTCCTATCTTGATATCTTGTATTTCCTCACTCAACTGCTAAAAATTGCAGAAGAGTTTTAAATAGAAGTAACGAGGGCAGATTTTTTTTTTTTTTGATGTCCTGGGGAAAGCATTTGGTCTTTAGCTATAGATATAAGGTTAACTGCAGGTTTTCCACTGGTTCCCTTATCAAGTTGAGGAAGTTCCTTACTCCTGGTTTTCTGAGAGTTTTAAACAGTAGTGGATTTTGGATTTCTCAAATGATTTTTTTTTATAACTGTGGAGACAATCATATGATTTTCATTATATAGTCTGTCAATATGATGAATTACATTGACTTTCAAATAAATCAGCATTCTTAGGATGAACTCTAAATAGAAATGAATTATGATCATTATATAGTGTTCCATTTGACTTGCTAAATTTTTTTAATGGGCATTTGCCTCTATGTTTATGAGAAATATTTTTCTGTAGTTATCTTTCCTTGTAATGTGTTTGGCTGGTTTTGGTATTGGGTGATGCTGATCTCATAGAATTAATTGGGAAGAATCCCCTCTTTTTATATCGTCTACAAGAGTTAAGGTAGTTAATGTCCAACATATTCATTCAGTGTTTCATAGAATATGTCAGTAAAACCATCCAAGCCTGCAGTTTTCTTATAGTAAGATTTTTAGCTACAAATTCATTTTTAAATAAATATAGGGAGTTTTACATTATTTCTTCTTGAGTCATCTTTCATAGTTGCGTATTTCAAGGAACTTTCTTTTTCCTCTAAGTTGTCAAACTTACTGGCATAAATTTGTTCATAATATTCCCATATTATTCTTTTAATATCTGCAGAATATTTAGTTATGTCACCTCTCTCATTCCAGATGTTGGGAATTTGCATGTCTTTTTTTTCTTCGTAAGTTTGGCTAGAATTTTTCAATTTTAATGACCTTCACAAAAGAAATGGGTTAGGTTGCAGTGATTTCAATATTGATTTTTTCTGTATTCTATGATTTTTGCTTTTATTTTTATCATTTCCTTTTCTGCTTTCATTGTATTAAATTAGATCTTTTTATAGTTCTTTAAGTGGATGTTGAAGTCATTGATATGAAACTTTTCTTTTGTTCTATTATGCTATAATCTCTCCTCTAAGCACTACTTAAACTGCAACTGAAAAATTTTGATGTGCTGTGTTTTTTGTTTTCATTCCATTTAAAATACTAATTTCCTTTTTGACTTCTTCTACAACACAGATTATTTAAAAGTCTGCTGGTCAGCTTTCAAATATTTGGGTAATCTCCAGATATTTTCTAGTTTTGATTTCTAATTTAGTTCCATTATTATCTGAGGGCATACTTGCATGATCTTAATTGTTTCAAAATACCAAGACTTGTTTTATGGCTCATAATATGGCCTATATTGGTAAATTTTTTAAACACTTAAATAGGATATATTTTCTGCTGCTGTTGTGTGAAGTGTTCTAAAACTGTTAATGAGGTCAATTTGGTTGGTAGTGTTTTTCTAATCTTCTAAACCTTTACTGATTTTGTCTACTTATTCTATCAACTATTGTGAAAGGAGTGTTGAAAGGTGTATTATGTTGTGAAAAGGTGTTGAAATCTTGAACTGTAATTATGGATTTATCTATTTCTCTTTACAGTTCTATCAGTTTCTGTTTTATGTATTTTGAAGTTGTATATTTATTTAAATAATTATTTTGGATTGTCAGATAACTTTATGAAATGCTGTTCTTTATCCCTAGTAATATTCTTTGATCAGAAATCTGTGTTGTCTGATATTAGTATAGTCACTCCTACTTTCTTTGGATTATATATATATATACATATATATATATATATATATATATATATATATACACAACACAAAACACACACACACACACACACATATAAAATCTTCCATCCTTTTACTTTTCACATATCTGTATCTTTATATTCGAAGTAGATTTTCATGTAGATAGCATACACTTGGATGTTGCTTTTTAAATACCATCTCTATCTTTTAATTGAGGTATATAGACCATTTATTTTTAATGTGATTACTGAAAAGAATGGGCTTGTATCTATGGTTTTGTTTTTAATTTGCCCCACCTGTTGTTTGTTACTTTTTCCCTCTTTTTCTATTCTTTTTAGGATGGGGAACTTTTATAATTCATGTTATCTCCTTTGTTTTCTTATTAGCTGTAACTTTTCTTTTGATTGAGTGTATTGAATGCCAATCCTATCTCAAACAGTAACAAGACTCTTGTGAGTAAAACAAAGACATATAGTCTTCCAAAAGCATACAGCCTAGCTGGAGAGAGAAGACTCAAATGGCTAGGCTGAACTTAGATACCCTTACAAGAGATAATCATCAGAATCTGACAACAATTTAAGAGCTTACACTTATTCTCACTTTGCAGATGAGTGGCCTGGTCAATAAGCAGTATGAGTTCAGTGGCTGTAACATTAAAGGAAAGTGGGAGGAAAAAAAAAGTAATTCAATGCTTTTTGTTCCAATAAGGGTGAGTTTGCAGGTTTGATTCTTCTGAGAAGAAGAGCAGTTTGTTCCTGCAGCTCACCACTTCCCAGGGAGTCCATGCTTTGCCAGCCTGTGGTTTCAAGGGTGCCTCCTCCGGAGATGGGGATCAGGCCAACTGGAGCAGCCTGCAGAAATCAGGCAAGCTGGTAATGCTTTTAAAGATGTTTTCTGCTTGTCCTTTCCCCCTGTCTTCCCAAATACACAGCACTTGCCCAGGTCAATGTCAGAGGAGTTTATGTTCCTTTTAAGCAATAAGACTCAGCAGGATTAGGAGAACTCAGAGTGGATTTGCCTGTCAAAGAGGTGGGCCTCTTCTTCCATGCCAGTATCCAGTACAAGGTTGTTTGAAAGCCTTGCTTAAAAGATCTCAAGTTAGGGCCAATTTGGAGCTCTGGGCTCTGATGATGATCTCTCTGATGAAGAGATCAGATGAAGTTCCTTAGAGATAAAAGCTAAGAAGTAGGGTGGAAGGGGAAGGAATTTGAGAGTCCTGATAGTACTTTTTCCCAGGGTGTTCTTGGATGAGACAAACTCCCTTTGGGAGCTTGGTTTCACTGTGTGCTTAACAGATGTTTAATATCTAGGCTGAAAAATCCAAATTGCTAGTGAACTCACCAGCAAAGATAAACTAGGATTCATCCTCCAGTGGTTTCTGGACTGGGAGTAGATACAGCTGGGTTCTGATTCAAGTTTTGCCTCTAAATAGATGGCTTCCTTTGGACAAGTCCCTTAGAATTGTAGAACCTTTGTGATGGAATGAAATTAGGGGTCATCTAGTCCAACCTTCTTTTGACAAAGACACTCCATCTACAATATCCCTGACTGATGAGTATCTAGTCTTTCTATTTTCTGGGCCACAGTTTGTCCAACTACATGATGAAGAGAGTTGATCTTCAATTTGAATCAGGGCCCATGGTGGGAGTGGGAGGGTTGAGAAAGTAGAAGCCAGGCATCTGAAGTTTAAATGTAATGACATCATAGTCTAGCAGAAGCCAAGCTCTAGATATAGGGTGTAAATAGGAACCCTTAGGGAATTAAACTTTATAAATTCTTTCCCTCTTCTGGTTAATAATGAGAAAAAGTTATAATTTTTATTTTAATAATATGTATAATAAAACATATAATTATTTTATTTTAATTATTAGTGGTTGCTTTAGGGTTTGTTTGTTCATTTTAGTACTTAAAAAAATATTTTTCTACTGCCTACTGTCCAGAAGTTTTCTCCTGCATTGTTTGCTGTTATTCTTTTTCTTTTTCCTCTTACATAACGGTTTCCCAACACTCCAGCTAAACGTAAGCAGTATGAGTATGGTATGCCTTGGTGTAGTTTTCTTCATGTGCTTTTTTGAGTTCATTGAACTTAGCTATCCTCTCTTCTTCTTCTTCAGAGACTCCAATTACACTTACATTAGGCTGCCTGAAGTCATCTCATAGCTCACTGATGCTATTTTCACTTTTTTTTCCCCAGTCTGTTTTGTGTCTATATTTCATTTTGGATAGGTTCTATTCTCCTGTTTTAAAGTTCACTAATTGTTTTTTTTTTCTGAAATGTCTAATAAAGTGTTAATTATATTAATTTGATTTTTTAACTTCAGACATTATAATTTTCTTCCTTAGAATTTTCATTTGGTCTGTTTTAGTATTTACCATCCTGTGTCTTCCATCTACCTTCCTGAATATGGAGATTATAGTTACATTAACTGTTTTAATATCCATGCCAATTTATTCTCCTATTTATTTCATTCTTAATTATGGGTTGTATTTTTCTGCTTATTTTCATGCCTGGTAAATTTTTATTGTAAATTTTACCTAGTTAAGTGAATATACTCATAAACAAGTATTTCTTGTAAATATTCTTTAGCTTTTTTTTGAGATGAAGTTGAGTTCCTTGGAAGCAATTTGACACTTCTGAGGCCTTTTTCTTGGAAAGATTTTTTTGGGAGTGGGATCATAACAGTCATTAGCCTAAGGCTAATTTTGTCCTGCTACCAAGGCAATATCTTTTTGAGTACTGTACCTGGCGTCTTATGAATTTTGAATATTTTCTACTCTGGCTGATGGAAGACAAACAATTTTCAGTCCTGTGAGAGTTTCAACAATCATTCTTTCCAGTTCTTTCACATAATTCTTTCCCCAGACTCATATATTTTCTTCACACACACGTGCTTATCATTATTCAGTTGACGTCTCTGAAGATACCTGGGGCTCTATCTTTTTGCAACTCTCCCCTCTAATGTATGCTGCCTAGGGAACTGTAGCTACCTTGGTCTCCTTGGACTCTCAACTCTGTCTTTTCAACTCAGGAAGATTGCCAGTCTCTGCCTGGATTTCCCTTCCTTGTCTTGTAACCTGGAATTCTTTTCAGATAGTAGGCTGAGATAGCTGTAGGGCTCACTATTTTGTTTTCTGTCTTTTAGGAATTACTGTTCTTTGCTGTGTGATATCTAAAACCTGGGTTTTTTCACATATGGTGCCTGGCTTTAAATTGTTTCCTGCAAGAGGATAAATCCAATCCTTGTTACTCCATCTTGGCCAGAAGTGCAAGGCCTTCAAGTCATTTAAAAGATTACTTTTAGAGGACGTGCTCTCACTCCCTCTTGTGAGAGCATCAGGATCACAACTGCTGAACAATCACCAACAGGAAGACACTGGAACTCACCAAAAAGATGCCCCACATGCAAAGACAAAGGAGAAGCCTCAATGAGATGGTAGGAGGGGCGCAATCAAAATAAAATCAAATCCCATAACTGCTGGGTGGGTGACTCACAAATTGGAGAACACTTATACCACAGAAGTCGATCCACTGGAGTGAAGGTTCTGAGCCCCATGTCAGGCTTCCCAACCCAGCGGTCCAGCAACGGGAGGAAGAATTCCTAGAGAATCAGACTTTGAAGGCTAGAGTGATTTGATTGCAGGACTTCAACAGGACTGGGGGAAACAGTTTTAAAACCCCAGAAAAACAACTAAATGAAGTGGAGATAGGCAACCTTCCAGAAAAAGAATTCAGAATAATGATAGTGAAGAGATCCAGGACCTCAGAAAAAGAATGGAGGCAGAGATCAAGAAGATGCAAGAAATGTTTAACAAAGAACTAGAAGAGTTAAAGAACAAACAAACAGATATGAACAATACAATAACTGAAATGAAAATACACTAGAAGGAATCAGTAGCAGAATAACTGAGGCAGAAGAACGGATAAGTGAGCTGGAAGACAGAATGGTGGAATTTGCTGCTGTGGAATAGAATAAAGAAAAAAGAATGAAAAGAAATTAAGACAGCCTAAGAGACCTCTGGGACAACATTAAACGTAACAACATTTGCATTATGGGGTCCCAGAAGAAGAACAGAGAGAGAAAGGACCTGAGAAAATATCTGAAGAGATTATAGTCGAAAACTTCCCTAACATGGGAAAGGAAATAGCCACCCAAGTCCAGGAAGCGCAGAGAGTCCCATACAGGATAAACCCAAGGAGAAACACGCCGAGACACATAGTAATAAAATTGGCAAAAATTAAAGACAAAGAAAAATTATTGAAAGCAGCAAGGGAAAAATGACAATATACAAGGGAACTCCCATAAGGTTAACAGTTGATTTCTCAGCAGAAACGCTACAAGCCAGAAGGGAATGGCATGACATAGTTAAAGTGATGAAAGGGAAGAATCTACAACCAAGATTACTCTACCCAGCAAGGATCTCATTCAGATTCGATGGAGAAAACAAAAGCTTTACAGACAAGCAAATGCTAAGAGAATTCAGCACCACCAAACCAGCTCTACAACAAATGCTAAAGGAACTTCTCTAAGTGGGAAACACAAGAGAAGAAAAGGACCTACAAAAACAAACCCCAAACAATTAAGAAAATGGTAACAGGAACATACATACTGATAATTACCTTAAACGTGAATGGATTAAATGCTCCAACCAAAAGACACAGGCTCGCTGAATGAATACAAAAAAAGGCCCATATATATGCTGTCTACAAGAGATCCACTTCAGACCTAGGGACACATACAAACTGAAAGTGAGGGGATGGAAAAAGGTATTCCAAGCAAAAGGAAATCAAAAGAAAGCTGGAGTAGCAATACTCATATCAGATAAAGTAGACTTTAAAATAAAGAATGTTACAAGAGACAAGGAAGGACACTACATAATGATCAAGGGATCAATCTAAGAAGAAGATATAACAATTATAAATTATATGCTCCCAACATAGGAGCACCTCAATATATAAGGCAACTGCTAACAGCGATAAAAGAGGAAATTGACAGCAACAAAATAATAATGGGGGACTTTAACACCTCGCTTACACCAATAGGCAGATCATCCAAACAGAAGATTACTAAAGAAACACAAGCTTGAAATGACACAATAGACTAGATAGATTTAATTGATATTTATGAGACATTCCATCCCAAAACAGCAGATTACACTTTCTTCTCAAGTGCACACAGAACATTCTCCAGGATGGATCACATTTTGGGTCACAAATCAAGCCTCGCTAAATTTAAGAAAATTGAAATCATATCAAGCATCTTTTCTGACCACAATGCTATGAGATTAGAAATCAATAACAGGGAAAAAAAGTAAAAAACACAAACACATGGAGGCTAAACAAGACGATACTAAATAACCAAGAGATCACTGAAGAAATCAAAGAGGAAATCAGAAAATACCTAGAGACAAATGCCAATGTAAACATGACGATCCAAAGCCATGTGATGCAGCAAAAGCAGTTCTAAGAGGGAAATTTATAGCAATACAAGCCTACCTCAAGAAACAAGAAAAATCTCAAATAAACAACCTAACCTTACACCTAAAGGAACTAGAGAAAGAACAAACAAAACCCAAAGTTAGCAGAAGGAAAGAAATCATAAAGATCAGAGCAGAAATAAGTGAAATAGAAACAAAGAAAACAATAGCAAAGATCAATAAAACTAAAAGCTGATTCTTTGAGAGGATAAACAAAATTGATAAACCATTAGCCAGATTCATCAAGCGAAAGAGGGAGAGGACTCAAATCAATAAAATTAGAAATGAAAAAGGAGAAGTAACCACAGACAATGCAGAAATATAAAACATCCTAAGAGACTACTACAAGCAACTCTATGCCAATAAAATGGACAACCTGGAAGAAATGGACAAATTCTTAGAAAGGTATAAGCTTCCAAGACTGAACCAGGAAGAAATAGAAAATAAAAACAGACCAATCACAAGTAATGAAGTTGAAATTGTGATTAAAAATCTTCCAACAAACAAAAGTCCAGGACCAGATGGATTCACAGGTGAATTCTATCAAACACTTAGTGAAAAGCTAACACCCATCCTTCTCAAACTCTTCCAAATAATTGCAGAGGAAGGAACACTCCCAAACTCATTTTATGAGGCTACCATCACCCTGATACCAAGACAAGACAAAGATACTACAAAAAAAGAAAATTACAGACCAATATCACTGATGAATATAGATGCCAAAATCCTCAACAAAATACTAGCAAACAGAATCCAACAATACATTAAAAGGGTCATACACCATGATCAGGTGGGACTTATCCCAGGGATGCAAGGATTCTTCAATATGGGCAAATCAATATTAACAAAATGAAGAATAAAAACCAATTGATCATCTCAATAGATGCAGAAAAAGGTTTTGACAAAATTCAACACCCGTTTATGAGAAAAACTCTCCAGAAAGTGGGCATAGAGGGAACCTACCTCAACCTAATAAAGGCCATATACGACACCCCATAGCAAACATCATTCTCAATGGTGAAAAACTGAAAGCATTTCCTCTAAGATCAGGAATGTGACAAGGATGGACACTCTCACCACTATTATTCAACATAGTTTTGGAAGTCATAGCCACGACAATCAGCGAAGAAAAAGAAATAAAAGGAATACAAATTGGAAAAGAAGAAGTAAAACTGTCACTGTTTGTAGATGACATGATACTATACATAGAGTATGCTAAAGATGTCACCAGAAAACTACTAGAGCTAATCAATGAATTTGATAAAGTTACAGGATACAAAATTAATGCACAGAAATCTCTTGCGTTCCTATACTCTAATGATGAAAAATCTGAAAGAGATTAAGGAAACACTTCCAGTTACCATTGCAACAAAAAGAATAAAATACCTAGGAATAAACCTACCCCGGGAGACAAAAGACCTGTATGCAGAAACTATATATAAGACACTGATGAAAGAAATTAAAGATGATACAAACAGATGGAGAGATATACCATGTTCTTGGATTGGAAGAATCAATATTCTGAAAATGACTATACTACTCAAAGCAATCTACAGATTCAATGCAATCCCTATCAAATTACCACTGTCATTTTTTACAGAACTAGAAGAAAAAAATCTTAAAATTTGTATGGAGACACAAATGACCCTGAATAGCCAAAGCAGTCTTGAGGGAAAAAAAAAAACGGAGCTGGAGGAATCAGACTCCCTGACTTCAGACTATATAACAAAACTACAGCAATCAAGACAATATGGTATGGACACAAAAACAGAGATATAGTTCAATGGAACAGGACAGAAAGCCCAGAGATAAACCCAGGCACCTATGGTCAACTAACCTATGACAAAGGAGGCAAGGATATATAATGGAGAAAAGACAGTCTCTTCAATAAGTGGTGCTGGGAAAACTGGACAGCTACATGTAAAAGAATGAAATTAGAACACTCCCTAACACAATACACAAAAATAGATTCAAAATGGATTAGAGACCAAAATGTAAGACCGGACACTATAAAACTCTTAGAGGAAAACACAGGAAGAACATTCTTTGACATAAATCACAGCAAGATCTTTTTTGATCCACCTCCTAGAGTAATGGAAATAAAAATAAAAGTAAACAAATGGGATCTACTGAAACTTAATAGCTTTTGCAAAGTAAAGGAAACTACAAAGAAGAAGAAAAAACAACCCTCAGAATGGGAGAAAATATTTGCAAACGAATCAATGGACAAAGGATTAATATCCAAAATATATAAACAGCTCATGCAGCTTAATATTAAAAAAACAAACAACCCAATCCAAAAATCGGCAGAAGACCTAAATAGACACTTCTCCAAAGAAGACATACAGATGGCCAAGAAGCACATGAAAAGCTGCTCAACATCACAAATTATTAGAGAAATGCAAATCAAAACTATAATGAGGTATCACCTCATACCAGTTGGAATGGGCATCATCATAAAATCTACAAACAACAAATGCTGGAGAGTGTGTGGAGAAAAGGGAACCCTCTTGCACTGTTGGTGGGAATGTAAACTGATACAGCCACTATGGAGAACAGTATCGTCCCTTAAAAAACTAAAAATAGAACTATCATATGATCCAGCAATCCCACTGCTGGGCACATACCTAGAGAAAACTATAATTCAAAAAGACACATGCACCCCAATGCTCATTGCAGCACTATTTACAATAGCCAGGTCAAAGAAGCAACCTAAATGCTCATCAACAGATGAATGGATAAAGAAGATGTGGTACATATATAAAATAGAATATTACCCAGCCATAAAAAGGAATGAAATTGGTTCATTTGTAGAGATGTGGATGAACCTAGAGACTGTCAAACAGAGTGAAGTAAGTCAGAAAGAGAAAAACAAATATTGTATATTAACTCATATATGTGGAACCTAGAAAAATGGTACAGATGAACCAGTTTGCAGGGCAGAAATGGAGACACAGATGTAGAGAACAAACGTATGGACACCAAGGAGGGAAAGCGGCGGGGCGGGGGGTGTGCTGTGATGAACTGGGAGATTGGGATTGACATATATACACTAATATGTGTAAAATTGATAACTAATAAGGACTTACTGTATAAAAATAAATTAAATTTAATTTAAAAATAAAAGATTACTTTTAATGGTTAAATGCATTTAATATAAATAAACCTTTTAGATGTGCCTTGATTTAATCATTCTTCATTTTTGTACTTTCAATCTCATAAATATTCTTTTTGGTTATATAACATTATAACCAATATTTTTGTATATAAATGTTATTATTTTTCTTATTCTGCCAGTTAATTATTAAAAGTAACTACTACTGGTCAAAATATATAAACATTTTAAGTTGCTTGATAGCTTTTACTTCTATTTTGAATAATGTTTTAAAATACTGATTTTCCAGATAGCAAGGGAAATATATTTCTAGATTGGCATCGAAATGGAATATTAACACCATAAAACTTCTAAAACATAAATAATTGCTATTTCATATTTTAAAACACCTGGAAAAAATTTTAAAGACTTCTAAATGGGAAGAAGAAACCACCTTTTTTACTTAAGGAACTATTTCAGGTAAAAACATTTTGTCTTGCATGTGTACATGAGCAGGGAAAATAGAAAATAAACAAGAAAATTTAGAACATATGATATTTGTAATAACAAATATTGTTTTGAAAATATTGAGAAAATTGATTTATGAAGCCTATATATTCCAGAACACTATTCAGAGAGAATTCTTGCTGTGTGAAAAAATAAGCCTCTATTTCTTGAAACTACTGAAGCTTCAGTTTTTTTATTTCTTTCAGTAAACACTTCCAACAGTCCAGAAATTGATTTCTGACACGCGAATGAATATTGGAGAGGCAAATAACAGTATCTGTTATAATTATATTCCAAACTGCTTTCAGTAATGTAAAATTAAAATCTGTTGTAATTGCTATCAGCAAAGGAAAAAATTACCTGAAGCAAAGAACGAACTAATTTGTTTCAACATTTTTAAGTGAAAAATTGCAGTTCATAAAATGTTACTAATTAAGGTAGAGAATGAATATAACTATTGGAAATGATACTGTAATTAGTGGTAACAGTGGAAGAGTAAAATGAATGTCTTCCTTCTTGGAAGAAGTACAGCTACCATAGCTTTTTTTTAACAGGTAGGTAATCAGATGATTTTTGAGAGCAGTAGGAAACTGTATTTTTGAACTTTAAAGCTGTAAAAAGTAGAGAATTTATTACTGGAAGAAAATAATATTTTATTCCTTCAGCTCAGAGAACTACCTTGTTTGTTTACAAGAGATATTAACTAATAATCAATCATTTATTTAATCAGTCACCCCTTCATTTTTTCAATCAGTTAACAAATTTTGTGTTCACAGCCTTCCCTCTGTTTTCCAGGAGCCATGTCTCCATGCTGCTGTTGAGAAGACACCATCTCTAATCTCCCCACTCTGTGCCCTGGCCCAGCATACGATTACTCTTCCAGAAAAAGAGAGGCACTAACTGAGCCTCAGCCTCCAGGTCACCTAAGGAAGAAGGTCTCTGAGGAAGTTTCAGTCACCTTTGCTCATCAAAAAATAAGAGCTGCAGTAATGAAAATAGGTGGCAACCCTGTGTTTTCCAGCTTGAACTGTTTACCCACATTCTCTCAAGAAGCTATCAGGGTTAATCCCATCATTCCTCACTTTCTGCTTCTCCTTAGTCACTCAGAGAGGCCCAAGACACCTCTGCCATCCGTCATCAAGTGAACTCGCATTCCCACGCTCCGCTGTATGCCCATTAATCTCCATTAATCTCTTAACTCCCAAACCCTTCAAGTGTGCCCTTTGCAAAGCACCCCATGTCAACAGCAAAGCACTGAGTTGCTCTAACTTGGCTCTAAATGTTCTCTTCAGCCTCTCCCTCTAACTGAAACCTGGCTATTCTGTGAACTACATCACTTCCCTACAGATCTTTCAAGACTCTTTTGTCCTCTCAAGGGGTTGACTACTAGTAATTCCCCTCCATTTCCTTCATCTAGCTTCTCAATTATTATGAATCATTTCCATCTGCCTTTCTAAAAACAAAAGTAAAATTTGACCACCACCTCCCACCTCCATCCCATCCTACCCTAGCTACAGTCCCATATCTCTGCTCCCTCTGTGGAAAAACGTATTGAAAAATCTTCGGTAGATAATAATGCTGCTTTCTTTTTTTGTTTGTTTTTTTTGTTTTTGTTTTTATTTCTTGCGGTACGCGGGCCTCTCACTGCTGTGTCCTACTCCCGTTGCGGAGCACAGGCTCCGGACGCGCAGGCTCAGCGGCCATGGCTCACGGGCCCAGCCGCTCCGCGGCACGTGGGATCCTCCCGGACCGGGGCACGAACCCACGTCCCCTGCATCGACAGGCGGACTCTCAACCGCTGCGCCACCAGGGAAGCCCAATGCTGTTTTCTTGCCTATAGTTCTTCTTCACACCACTCAGATGGAGCTTCCAGCCCTACCAGTCTACCGAGTCTATTCTTTGCA
Source organism: Pseudorca crassidens (assembly GCF_039906515.1). NCBI lineage: Eukaryota > Metazoa > Chordata > Mammalia > Artiodactyla > Delphinidae > Pseudorca > Pseudorca crassidens. The sequence continues at coordinate 107,498,614 of NC_090300.1, read as the reverse complement.
GGTTGCCAATGACCTACATGTTGTCAAAATCCATAATTATCTCATTGAAACACTTTCTTCCTTTGAATCCCTAGTTTTCCTCTCACCTCACCTCTGTCTCCTTTGATAGCCCCCCTTCACTCTTCAATCACAAATGTCGACATGTTCCAGGACTTGGTCCTGAAGCCCCTGTTTTCTCCATCTAGACTTTAGTCACTATCCTATGTTGATCTCATCTAATCCTGTGACTTTATATACTATATGTGAGCCATCCTCCAAAAGACCAAATTAATTTTTCTTCATTACTACATGTTTCCACTTGGATTTCCAACAGACATCTTGTACAATTTGGCTAAAACTTTGCTTTTTATCCCCAAACATGCTCCTGTTGACTTTGTTTTCAGTTTTAGTAAACATCTGCTGAGTTCCTCAAGTCAGAAATTCAGATATTACCTTTGATTCATATCCTTTCCTCAATCTTATAACCAATCAAATAGCAATACTTTCATTCTATTTTCAAAATATATTCTGAATCCATTCACTTCACAACTTTTCAACTATTACCCATGTCCACAGAGTGTGGTTATGTGGATTGTTCAGTTGACAATGGCATCAAGCCAAGGGGTAAGTCTGTGTGAAAATTTAGCCCATACTCTACTTGTTTTCTTGGTGTTGGGTTATATCTTTTTGGCAGAAGGGATTTTTTTTGTTGTTGGTACAAGAGTCTTGGCAAGACTTGCACCAAAAAGATCACCCTTTTCAAATTTCACAAAGAAGACTGGCTAGCTAACCCCTAATATCACTTTAGTAAAGTCACCATCATTCTTTCCCAAACAACTGTAATAGCCCTCTAATTGTCTTCTTTCTCTCTATTCTTTTCTCTGCACAGTTGCCCCAGTATCACAATACATTTAGCAGCCAAAATGAAATGATAAACCAGAACATGTTGTTCCCTGGCTTAAAAATCCTTGCCTGACTTACCAAGTCCTACACAGTCCATGCCCTGTTTACTTATCCAAGCTTATCTGGTATCAATTTAGAGATAATTGGTGAATCACTCTACAAAGGAAATTTTGAGCTTTCAGAGTATTTTGGGGGTGGGGTGGGGGACGTGTTTTCATCTGATTCTCTTGTGGTTGGATGCTTGTCGCCATTTAGAGCTTATCATGTCTTTAAGAATTTCTCTGAGTATCAAAACTAAGTTGCTCATATTTTAATATTTTGATAGTCTTTATTATTCATTCTTCACTTATTACATTCATTTATTGTTTACTCTACATCTAACTTCTCTAAAATATAAGTTCCTTATTTGTCATGTTCACTGCCATTTCCCAGCCTTTTAGATTGTGCATGGCACATAGTAGGTCTTTGATAAATACTTGTTCAATGACTTTCTGACTATTTTAAGTGCCTGCTCAGCAAGTTACACAATGAGTGATTGTGGGATATCATTGTGTGTTTACTGGAAGAATGAAAAAAGCAAAAACAAACAAATACTTATCCTTTAAGGCATAGCTAAAAAGCAATTTCAATAAAGTCATCTTTCACCCAAAACCCATTTCAGTATACACACAAGAATTAGAAACTTGTTAGAGGAGCATTAATTTTTAAGGGAACAACATGATCAGTTAGTGTTTGGTTCTGTTTAAGATTAAGGCCTAGCTGGGAGATACAGATTTGAGACTTACACAACTCAATAATCTTTGAAACACAGATAATATAGAATAAAGTTCTAAAGAAAGGAGAGGAACTAACATAGAATACAAACTAGTGACATTAAAAAGGAAGCCTGAAAGTCAGAATAGTGTAGACCCTCATAGTGGCGGAAATGATAAATTAATTTTGTAATTTTTATGTGAATGGCCATGGCATTTATAAGATTTTTTTTTTTTTTAAATAACTGCTGAGACTTAAGACAAAGTGAGGTATTGATTTGTTGACACCCTTATTCTGGTTTTTTTAAAACCTTGAAAATTTTTTTTTGTTAAGTGATATATTAGTAAAATGATGAAACTTGAACACAACACATCAAGGAAAATTTACCTATTCAGCAACCGTTTTCATGTCTGTCACACTTGATATAATCCCAGTTCACATTTTGCAGTTCTTTTTTTATTAAAGCAAGTAAAATTTTAATAGTATTCTCCTCCTAGGTTTTAGAGGCACACAAAAGATATTGTAATTTCATGACTGTATATCTTATAGTATATAAATAAATAAATGGGGTTTAGAGAAACTGGGTTCAAAATCCTGACTGTATTGTGTATTAACTGAGTGACACTGGAAAGGTTATAAAACCTTCTTAAGTCTAAACTTTCTCACTTATAAATGGATCTATGATATTTTACATTCTTGTACAAATAAATGATGTAATATGTCTAAAGCTGTTGAAACATTGCCTAGCATCACATAGCAATGCTCCATATATAAAAGCTTTATTTATTTGAAAGGTAAATTATTTCCAGGTGAAAAGACATTATTTTACCCACTTAAAAAATATGCTCAACACTGTTTTTAAAACGTCTGTCTGTGATATAGGCTTTCTACTTCATATACCATGTTAGTATTTTCTTCCATGATTAAAAACAATAATTATACGGAAAAATATATATTCCTTTAAATTCATAAGAATTATCAACGTAAGTAAATGCACAAAGTGAGAAAAGTTTGGTAATAGATTCAAGTTTACACATGGAGGTAGAATCTATTATTTTGTCTTACATTATTTTGGACAAGTGTCCCTCTCCTTCCACCATCCCCATCACTCCTTCAACCTTATGGTTTTAGTAAAAGCTAACAAGTCCCACCCTGGCCATCATTAATCAGAAAGAGTTGTGTATGTACTCAAAGATGTGCCACTCAGACATTTTCTCCAGGAATTTTAAAATTGGAATTTAAGAAAAAGAGCTAATTCTTCTCAGTTGGTGAGGGGAGGATGATGACCATGGAAGCAGCTGGTAGACATGACATCTACAAGGTGGATAAAGTGCATCTGCACAAAGAAGGACTAAATTTGACAATGTGAGAGGGACAGCCCGGGAAATATTCCTTTTCTTGTTTACAGTTGTCCATAAAGGCAGCTGTGCGTGTGACTTTTGGTGGTATGTTTCTGTGAACAAATGTATTTCCCTTTTGGCCTAAGTTTGTTCAAGCTGGGTTTCCTTTAGTTCAAAACAAAAGTGTCCTGAGAAATGTTTATTGTCAAATGTTACTGTGTATAATTAGCTCATTTGGAGTGCAAAGCACAACATGGCAAAACAAAACTGTCTTCATATATTATTTATATTTGAGAAAATTTGGATGGAAAGTCAAATTTTGGGAAATTGTGAATATTTTTAGACAGCAAGACATTGATCTTCAGAGATATTTGCATCTGCCCTTCCTGTATTGATAATTTCCCCTTTTAGGAGGAAGTATCAATGAGGTTTCTGTTTTCCTCAAAGAGTATAGAACAGTTTGGCTGGATTGGAATTCATCCTCTTAGCCCCAAAGTGCTCTGTTCTAGCAGCTGCATAAACAAAGGATTTACTGCTCTATATTGAGGATGCAATTCTTATTGGTGTTTGTATTATCCTTGGGTTCATCTCGTTGGTTGTTTAATTTTCTAGGAAATGTAAGAAGCCTGCAATAGGACTCTGGTTTTAAAAATTGGCAGATATCTTAACCTCTTAAAATAGGAAAATACTTTTCCCATTAAATATTTAGTAGTTACATATAATCATGTGTAGAGATTTTCAGAATATAATTTCCCAATAATTTTACAACACAGTGTTATTATTGAGAAAATTTTTAACTTGCTACTACTAAACATGAAATACTGTCACCAAATGAAATCAAAAGTGAAAAAAAAAATACTACCACTCAGGATTTAAGCAGTAATGTACTAGTATTTGCTAGCTATTCTGTTACTAAAGAGATGGGAGAGTAGTGGTTTCTAAAAGAAACATCAGGAAAATTGCATAATTTTATTATTGATTCTAATGTGGCATTAGCAGATTTACTCAGAAAAGACAATGTAGCCATTCCTCTTTAGGGGGCTGTGTAGAATATTTTAAAAAAAGTATTTCCCCCACCCCCTCTTTATTTTTTAAGCACGAAGCTACAAAAGCAGGGCTTTTCCTTCTGGAAAAGACTGAGAAGCTTCCATCAACAACTATAAAAACTGGACTGCATATACACATTGAACACACTGAACAAGAGAACACATGCTCTTTGATGGCCCTGAGGTCATCTTTTGCACAGTTCCTGTTTACAGTCCTTAACGCTCCAGCACCTTCCACCCTCCCCAACTCTTCTGAACATTCAAACTGTTTCTCCACTTAGCCTTTAGTTTTGTGCTGCCTCATGGTACCTTCTTTACCACATGCAGTTTCTGAAGGAATTATTTCTGTCTTAGGCTCCCAAGACTGGCTTGAGCCTGAGATAGTAAAGTGTTTGACTGAATGGAACAAATACTAAAAATACCAGAATAATTAAAATATCTAGAAAATATCTCCTAATACAGTTCAGTACAAGGTGCCATTTCTCTAGTTTTATCAAGTCAGGCATCAGAATACCACTGTCAGACAGGATTTACTCAGCCCAGATACCTACCCATGACCACATCACAAAGGACCCTTGACTATGCATTTATAAAGAGAAAAAAACAAACAAAAATTACATATATAAGTTTACTTAAAATGACTAAACTCACACTCTGCAATGAAGATAATATACATTTTGCTATAAATGTCACAGAGACCATTTAATAGATAAACAATAAGTGAGACAATAGATTTGGATATAATTTTACAGCTTCTATAGAACGAGCTTCTTAGTATATAACATTGTACAATTGTTCTGTATATATGAGTCTATACATAATGCTCTAGACAAAGAATCTAGCTGAAAACAAAAAGAAATCATCATTCATGTTTGACTAAGAGAATTGCCTTTGTATTTGTCTACCTTGCATTTTCTAAATTCTATCGACACTGCTGCTGTTGTTGTTCTGGTTTATCGACCACAGGCAACCACTTTCATCTAATTAACCTCATACCACTCTTTGCAGGATATAACTTGATTTGTTAAGAAGGCATTACTCCATATACTTGGTCTAATATCTGTGTTTTCTTTGTATTAGTTCAAGAATGGCTTCTCTCCCTCTGTTTCACAACCTTGAGTTTCTCTGCCTCTTGTGTACCACCTATTGATATAAGACAATCTATACAAACTCATGGAATAAATGTATGAAGAGTTGTTATGATAGAAATAGCAACTTTCAGATGAAGATCCAATCTGAAAAAAAGGCAAATCTGCTCCTTAATTAGAAGGAAATAGAGATATTGTGAAACTTCCAGTGTGCCCTTCGTAAGAAAGCTCCCAGGAAGCATAGTTCAGTGGTCTAGACATTATACAATATTATGGTGGCTACATCAGAAATAAAAGCATCTGCACTTTGAAATGCTTTTAAAAATTTACTGCACATGATGTAAAATTAAATTAGAGTATATAAAATACTATATAAACAGTAAATTACCAATAAATAGTAAAAGCATCATTAGTCATCATTAGATGGAACCTATTCCTCTATTATTTGGGCTTGAGAGATGATTCCTAGTTCTGGCTGCTGAAATAGAGTTTTGCAATCCTCTCCTTTCCCTCTCCACCTCCAATATATCTGAAATAAATTAACTAGTAAATGAGAGTATGCCTATGATTATCTTAAGGATAAGAGCAGAAGTCTTCAGAATACTTACAGGCTGTTTAATGATATCCTACTACTCTTAAACTGTTTTGTTGGTGGGATTTGCATCTAATTACTTTACATGATATACAGTAGAGCACTTCTTAATGCAATATTACACAAAGAGATTTATTTGGATGGTGACATACATGGTCCCGTCTGCAATCATTTATTTTCAGCCTACACAGTTTTCAGTGTTTGTAGAAATATCCCCCAAATATAATCATACAATTTCATGATTGACTTTTTGATAACTTCTCTCTAAAATCCTGAAAAATAATATGAGGTATGACTGACTTCTTTTCAGTTTCCTATCCAAATATATTTTTGTATATTTTGGGGGGGAAAAAACACAATAGTATTTTTTGGAATTGTTTTGCTGTATTCTGGGTGGGATGTGGTTTATAATGACAGAAATTGAATTCCAAGGCACCCATTGAAATAATGAAAATATTCTTCTTACTATAAAGTTTCTGGGTTTGGTTGTTTCTCATTTCTTTGACTAGCTAATTTAGAAACTTGAAACTGCATCTGGTGGGCAGTGTGGGAGAAAGGGGTTACAATCAACAGAGTAAATATAGTGCAATGTTTTTAAAAACTGACCTGATACTGAGTTTGGAAACATTAGCATATTGTGACACTGTACAGTGATAGGAGTGAAACATCTGATCCAGTTGTAAGTGGATTACTTAGGGTAACAGCCTCACCTGGGTAGGAAGCATGCAAATGAAGAGAAGCCTCGTGAGAAGTCAGTTGGTGGGAAGAAACAGCAGAGCAAGGCTACTTAAAAGAACAGACAAAATAATACCAAAAGGCTGAATGCACATTTAAGGTTTCATAGGCAAAGTGGGGGTAGGTCACAAGGAGAGAAAAAAATGATGAGAAACATATAAGTGAAGCTTTCTGAATAGAAATGCCATATGCAGGAGTTTCCCAGCCATCAGCACTGTCCCTGAAGACCATTTATACTTCACAGCATTAATATTCATTAGGTGTAACACCATATGTTGCACAGCAGGATGCATTGCCAGCAGACTGTTTGTCATAAAGCCAGATTTAATAAAGCATTGTAAAACAAACATTATGATGATAAATACAAAATGACAAGCTAATTAAGAGAATCTTAATTGCCATTTTTCCATAATAACATTTGTTTAGCTGTGTCTGTCTTTGTGCTAGCATCCTTCTTATTCAGCTTGCATTCCATGCACCTTCCTCAACACTCCCCACCAAGGGAAAATTATGCCACATATCATTTAAAGTACTTAATGCCTCCTTTTCCCCTCCCACAAATCGACTATAAGGTAATGAATAGCTGCATGCCATTGATGGTCACAAACATTAACCTTTAATCCTAAAAGCATGGAAAGCAACTCTAATGGAAGTTGTGTATTCACATGCCAGGTGAAATAATAAGTTGCAGAAATCAATACAAACTCTAAATCCAAATATCACCTAAAATCTTTTGTGAAATATTAGAAGTTAACTTTTTTCAGCCTGAAGAAATCCAATTTGGATTTCAGCAGTCTCTATTACTGTTTTAAAAGAACTCCTGAAACCCATCAAATTTCATTGAGCAGTTCTCTAGCGAAGCAAAGAGAGGTGATTTACATACCTTACATCATATTAGTGAATAGAAGGTCTCTAATCTTCACTCAAAATTTCTGTATCATATTTCACAAGCTCCCCAACTGGCCCAGTCCATAAACTATCTTATATTTTTCTCCCCTTCCTTTATAAGATACCATTTAAAATGTATATATTCTTTTTTTTTTTTTTTTTTCGGTACACGCGCCTCCCACCGCTGTGGCCTCTCCCGTTGCGGAGCGCAGGCTCAGCGGCCATGGCTCACGGGCCCAGCCGCTCCGCGGCATGTGGGATCTTCCCGGACCGGAGCACGAACCCGTGTCTGCTGCATCAGCAGGCGGACTCTCAACCACTGCGCCACCAGGGAAGCCCCTAAAACGTGTACATTCTTGCTGCAGTTTAGAAATAGGGGCTTACTAAGAAGTCCGAATATTGCCTAGGAAAAGGATGAATAACCATCTCCCAAGAGTCTCTACCGTATTTCCTTGGTACTTTCACTAAAGCGCAAGTTCTAGTCCTCAGCTTTGCTGTATCATGGGATGACTAGACTGAAGCAGATTCAAAATCAGAGGTGCGCTGGTAAATATTTAATAGCTGGCTCTAAGATTGGGAGAAAAAAAGCTCTGATCTGTGGGATTTGTGGATCTCAAGTTAACAATGAGAAGTCACTTAAGAAGTTGGAAAGAGATGCACATGATTGGCTATCAGGAGTGTTGATGTAACGTATAAATGTACAATGAATTAATTATCAGTAGAGAGTCACCCCAATTAGGTTTTCTATTTTGAGAGAGAAAATTTTCTGAATTTTTTTGTATCCATGGTTCAGAGAAAAATCTTGGAGCTCGGAAACTGGAAACATCAAATAGGTATCTACATAGTTTGAATAATAATAAATCTATTGACAAATTTTTGGCTAACAAATAACAATTTCATAGGCAGTTAATTGGTACAAATATCTACTCCAACTAGAAGTGTAATAATGTTAAATAAGGTAGAAAAAAATCACAATGGCCTCTGAAATACAATGTTAAAATTTTCCTAGATATGTCTAAGAAGATGTCAATACAAATACTTGAAGTGATTCTGCCTAAAAAATTTTTTTCAGAAAAATTGATGACATTTTCAGTATTATTTTATATCTTGTAAAAAACTTATCTTTCTGATTTAAGGTATGGTTTGTTCAATTATTAAGTTCAATTTTGATGGGATGGAGGACGGAGGGAGGCTGAACACATCTCCTGTTAAGATGTGTGGAAAGTCAAATGATAACTATTAGTTTTAACAAAATAATCTGAAAACTTCTCAACACTCTTCAAAACTACCTACTAATTCTGCAGTCCATTACATAGTAGACTGAAAAGTAAGCTTGAACATGGATAGTTCTGCTTCAGTTTATTAGATGTTTCTCTGGTCAATTAATTTGTGAAACACCACAATTATATAACTTTATTCACCACTTGCTAATTCTTTGACTTTTGAAAAAATCTTAACTTTTCTGAGCATAGCTTCATTATTGGTAAAATAATGGTACTTGGTATATATTGAGTAGGTGAAGTGTTCAAAAATGTAACTGGTTTCAAAAATATATTATTATTATTTACACTATTTAAATTGCTGCAAGTACTTTGGCCAGTGAAAAGTAAGAATACAACATTTCTCTTTTTTTCCTAGGCTTTATTTGATAGAATCATCTTTCTATTTTCACTAACATACTTTCAGGTTGAATTGTATCCATCACAATGTGGCATTTATATCTTTACAGTTCTATTTATTGCCATAAGACCAGTTAAGTAAAGACACGATATGGGTGTTATTCAGGTTAGATCTTGGATAGAGTGTATTTCTGATAAAACTGTGCATAAAGATGTAATCTAATGCCAATTTCTTTGTTGTAACTCACTGCTATATACCATATTCCTTATATGGGCCAATCAACATAAAAATAATAATTGGAAGATTAAGGAAATATTTTGAACTTGTAAAAATCTATGATTTCTGCTAACTACTCAATGAGTGTAACCGTCTCACAAATTAATCCACATTTTAAAAATGAATATTATTTTTTAGACTCAATAATTATCAAAGTGTAGACATTTACAAGACTATAACAGAGATTCTAACAATTATATCTTAATTATTTGTATGTCTTATATAGTTTTGTTTTCCTAATGCCTCTGCCCATGTTATAAAGCTCCCTTAAGTTTTTAATAATCCTTTTCTTCTTATAAGTATTGAGAATGTTTGAAAAAATAATACTCACTTTCATCATTTTAATCTTCATTATTAGAATGATTTTTAAGCATTCAAAAATATATTTGAACATGTGTAGTAAAGTGCCAAAAAATAAAGACATAAATTCTTAGAATTAATCAGTACTAAATCTTGTTATTGCTTTTTATTAATATAATAGTGCTCATAAATGCCAAAAAAGTAAAAGAGTATGTGAGAGCATTACACAAAAAACAAAAATTTGAGGGAAGAATCCACATGGATTATATGCCAACTGCCCTAAACTTCAGATTACTATCTTTTTAAACATACTCATGAAACTAAAAAAGTGCACAGGTAATTCACAGTAAAACCAGCATGTTCAGGTGTCTCTTTTATTTTTGAAATAGTGGAAAAAATAATGAAAAAATAAAAAGAATTTTATTTATTAGGACAAAAGAATCATGTCCCACCCCCAGCAAAAAAAAGGTTTTTAATTGCAATTGTTCTAACTATCAAAGTTAGAACCTTCTTTTATTGAATAAGTTTCATAAACGTTGGTCCTTTCTCAGTACTATACTTTTGTGATTTAGGTCAGAAATTTATTTTTATTTTTAATTTAAACTCAATATTTAGCATACATTTATGAAACTATAGGCTTAAGTGATTTAAATGCAATAATATCTTGGTTATGAAAATAATTTCATTAAACAGTTATATCACTAGGCTAAACATCTTGACTCATAGTTAAAACAAAAAGACAAGTATCTAAACTTCATTATAAGGGGGGAAAGAATCATTAAGCAAAGTGGTCATACAAATTAAGAAATAATCTTATTTGCAGAAAATTCCTATCCTGGAATTGTATTGTCCTAATCTAATTATCATCTTAATGAAAACTCTAAAGTTTACTCACAGGTAGTAGAGGATATATCTATTAATTCAATCATTTTGGCAAAATTTTTTTAATCAGTTAAATTCAGAGGGAAGTATCCACTTACCCTGCCTGTATGTGATTCAGCATTACTTTACATTTTTTTAGTGTTTGCCAGATGTTTGGTTATAAAGATGAATTGCTTTTGGTATAAAAACTGTGAATCCATTTTCTAGGTATTAGGTTTAGTCAGAGAATAAACATAGTATTTCTATTTTTTTAAAAGCTTATATCATCAGTCTAATCTCAGAAACACCCACCTGAAATTGATTTCAAAAGAATGGACCTACACACTGAGGCAGAGTATAGACGTTTAGTTTGGTATAAGACAAGCCAGACCCCTTACTTTTTGGCAGCTTTTACTGCTAGACGTGCTGTGAGCTCATCTTTAACAATGAAAGCAGGGCAGTCTCTAGGCTTGGCTTTGACTCCATGTGGCGCATCAGGTTTCCACTCTGCCTCATCCTCTGTCTGGGTACTTCTGCTCTTGGAATCAAGTAAACTGGGTGACTCAGTGAACCAAGTACTGCATAGACTTAAGTGATTCCTTGGCAACAAGCAAAAGAGTAGCTAACTCTGTGGGTTCACTAAAATTTAGTATCCCAGAACCACAGATTATTAAATGGCACTTGGTTGAACACCAAAAAAGAAAAAAGAAAAATTACAAGTTTCTATATGTTCCCTACAGATGAGCAAGAGATTTTGCACTTTTACATTTTATATCCATTCTATCCATTGTTTTTGCTGTTGCTGCTGATATAATGTGATTGCAGTTATGTTTTAGATCATTAATATTTGGAAGAGCCTAAATAATATCAGTTTATATTAAATATATACAGAATAATATATAAAGGACAACTAAAATTGATGTTGAGAAAATCTACAGTAATATTTAAGAATTATGAAAGAGAAGCAGATATTAAAACGTATTAGAGCAATAATAAGGTAAATAGCATGGGATTTGTGCAAATAAAAATGATCAGTAAAAAAGAATAGGTCATAAACCAATGTGAAGTGAATGTATGTCCAATAAATTATGCTGAAAAAGTTGGTTGAGGGAAAAAAAATTACGTAACTTTTTCACGACTAGCACTGTTACTGCTCATACTTCATAAGTTTCACAGAAGTAAAGTAACATATATCATTTTACTGTAATATTTGTTATTTCACAGTAGAGAATACATATATATTAATAATGACTAAGAAAACAAGTATATTTCTTGTGGGTAAGTCCCATGTGTTATACAGTTGATAATTCCAAGGTTTCTTGTGTAGTGCTGAACCCATAAGTTAGTGCCATCCAGTATTTGTCTAACTGATTATCAGGCATTGAGATTATCTATCCAAAGTTTCCAAGTACTACTGCAAAACAGAAGGTTTCTTGCAACCTACATGAGAGTTTGGGCAGATTATAAAAACAATGAATGAAAACTTAAGACTACTTGAAAAAATATAAAAGGAATCTAGTATTCCTCAGACCACCATTAAACAGTCTTTGCAAAAAGACAGTTAGAAAATGATAACTGTCAGCCTTTTTCTACATTTGTTTGGTTTGGTTTGGTTTCATGTTCTATTGCCTTTTCTTTTCTTGTCTTTTTTTTTTTTTTTTTGGCTTCCAGTAAGTATCTATTTATAATACATGTAGCATATAGTTTTCCATAAGAAGTCTTCCTTGTGTTAATTTCTCTAATTTTGTTCAAATCCCATATCTAAATTTTGTTTTTGAATTTACACTTTTATCATTATCACATTATGCTGACTTATCTTAGTGCATGTGTCTTTCAAATTGTCATGAATTTACATATGTATCCCTAGAATGAACAAACTGGCCAGAGTAGTTATATATGTAGGAAGAGAGAGACAAGAACTACAGTCCATAAAAGCAGCAAACGATAAATATTTACCTCAGGGGTAACATGCTTAAATTCAGGTGTACAGAAATATAACTTTATTTTGCTATAACTAATTCCACATACTTTGAGCCCTAATCCTGTTGAACTGCTAGGAAACTTTTACCTTCATCTCCTCAGTAAAATTTCTGGTGGACATGCATAAGACAAAAGGGCAAAGAGGAGCTGAGGAAAGAAGGTTATGGAATGCTCGGGCTTCCTGAGGCAGGAGAGCATCTTTCTCAGTCAGTCATCCACACAGCTCTTCCCCAAGATGTCTTTTTCTTCCTGTGCCCTATCTGTGACAACTTTAGGGATCCTGGAATCCAGTCAGTATTTCACAATGTGCCAGAGGACCCAGAAGATTATGAGAGGCTCTCTGTCATCACACTTAAGAAGCACAAAACCATTCCTTCTCTGGAGTGTTTCCACCTTCTCAGTGCATATGGCCCCTTTTGGGGAGATCCACTTACTTGTTAATTTTCGCTGCCTCCTATCTGTTTCTCTTCACACAAAATCCCAGACTCTTCTAACTAGACAAAGTGGATTTGATAAAATAGGAAAATACTTCTCCTGATAATATCTTCCAAAGTTATCTCATCCCTAATCTCTGTTTCTCCAAAACCAAAAATAATGTGGCAAATTCACAACAATGGGAAAAAAGTCAACCCCAAATATCTTCACTGTTTGACATGTGAAGTATTTTCTTACACAGATTTACTGAAACAAATACATTTAAATTAGTTGCCAAAACTTTAAAATCTGGATTTCTAGCTTCTCCTAGAAATTTTAAAAGTTGGGATTCAGGAGACCCCCATTCCTGAATCACAAAAAAATTAGTGCTGAGTTACAGCTGCTCACCTAAGAAGAAACTCACGTTCTCTATTTCACGTTCTCTAGTTGCCAGCACTCCTGAAAACTGAGGCGAGTTTTAGTTGCCCTTCATCAGGGAGCTTTCACTGCTGTTTCTCTTACACCTGATCATTTCACTCTTTCATAGGACCTGTCTTGGCCCTTGTATGCATTTGCTTTTGCATATAAGACAAAGGACTTAAGTTTGGGGAGAAAAAACAGTAATTCTGGAAGGTTTTTTTCTGTCTTGTCATGTCCCTCCCTGGGAGCAATGAGTACAGAACAATTAGTTGTTTCTGAAACACCAGGGAAAAGATGGCATACTGGAGAAATAAAGGACATAGACTGATATCTCAAAAATATTATTCCATTACTGACTTGTCAAATTATTTTAATTATATCATAAACTTTAAAACCATTAATTCTGAATAAACCCCCCAAATGTAACACCAGCTTATCAAATCCATCAATATGTACATATGTATATAAGGTGTTAGATTTATGGATGGTGTTAAAGAGCCATCCATGAAATTCAACACCTTTAGAGATTTTATTTTAATGAAACTCAAATATAATTAACTCAAAAGAAAACCAAATGACTTAAAATATGCATGTAAAATTTGAAATGGACAGTTTACCAGAAAGATTTTTGCAAGAGATGGCTAACAGAGAGTTTCAGCTATTATATCATGCTAGTTAAAGCAGTATTAAAACAAAACCAGAAGCATTTGTCTTTCAAAGAACCAGATCTAGTAGGTAAAAAATTGATTTCCTTGCAGGTGGATACCATAAACATTCTGAGGTTGCACTAATGCCTCTCAGCGTGCTATATGCATAGTAGGGCCTTGATATAGTTGGGGAAAAAAATGACTGCATGATATATAAAAAAAACACATTAAAAGTATTTCATTTTCTACAGTAAATATAATATGTCACATATATTGAATAAAAAATATGACTTACACAGATTATCTGTGGAAACAGAATTCATATTATTCAGACATAAAACAGAAGTTCTTCTACTTATAAAGACATTCATATATATTTAATATTAGGAGATGGATTTCTAAACATGTTTCTAGACTGATACATGCTTCCTGATTGTCTTTGCACACGATAGTCTGCTTAGTGGAGAACTGGCTTACATCATGTTCTTATTTCATTTTTTCCTCCTAGATGTTAATATTCCAATTGTACATATGAAGAAATTGGGTCTGAGTGGTTGAGAACATGACCCCAAACTCAGACTGAGTAAGTAACAGAGGTAGAAACTGAATTAGCATTTGTGCTTGAGACTGTACTCTGTGTTGGATAATCACACAGTTTGAATCTGGAGTACCATTATTTCTGATGTATGCATTTTTTTGTGGCTCACCCGTTCTTTATATACATGTGGAAGAAATAGAAATGTTTTCTATTTCATATCCTTATTCCTTTCTTTCCTCAATCTTAGAGAAAAAGCAGTTTCTGTTCAGATAATATAAAGACAGAGACCTTTTTTAAAACTAAATGATCTATCAAAATTATGCTAAGAAATAGGTGGGCAGACAGTGATCTCTACCCTTCAGTTTATAAATGAGTCCCAGAGAGAGTATGTGCTAATTCATTTGAATTTATTATTGTTTGTTTATAGCTCTTTCAAAAACAAATTAGACAGTTCATTGAAAGGGTAAATGTGGCAATATAGACAAAACACAAGGAAAAAGGGAGAACTTGAATAAGATAAAATAAATAAACAAAACAACATCACTAAACCATTGTTTTTAACATTACATTGTATTAGAAGAAATGCAAGTAGATGGACAATTACAGTGGTATGTGATAAATCCAACAAAAATATTTATGGTGTAATGTGGTAGACATCAAGAAATGTTTAATTCCATATGGGGGAATAAGTAGGTCTCCACAAGGAACATCTACATGAACAGGAATTAGAATGTCATAGTATAGGCTGTTACACATAGAGAATAAATATGTGTCAAAGACTTTACTCGCATTATTTATTGATGAGGAAAGCAGTAAAATGGTCAACCTATTTCCAAGGACACTCAAGAAACAGGGTTTCCTACAGGCTATCAGAAATGACATTTTTATTTTTTAAAAGTGTCAAAATAAGATTATGAGCAGAGATGCAAAGTCAGAGATTCATTTCCACGATGGTGGTATGAGGAGTTCTGTGGACCTACTTGTTTTCCAGTCAAACAACCACAGCTTGCAAAATTTGTTTAAAAAAATAAACAAAGTAAAAAAGCCATTTAAAGTCTCTGAAATTGTTCTACGGGCATTTATGAAGAAAATTTATTCAAGAAAATTATTTATTCAAGAAAATCTACTAAATCTTATTAAGAACAGTGAGAATCTATGGCACTTGGGTCATGACTCCCTCCCTCCCCCACTCCACACACACAGCTCAATGTGATGGAAACTCCATTCTGGGCAGTTAACACCAAAACAATGGGATTCTTCTACCACCAGCCCTCAGTCAAGGGCTACAATATCGCCCTGGAGGGGCAAGCTTCCAGTATTTCTCATACCTCCCCATACACAGCTCCATGTTGCAGAAGTTAAATTTCAGGTAAGTATAGCTGAGAGACTGGGGTCTCCATTTACTTATCCAGCCCTCACTGGTAGATGGACGCTTGAGGCTAGGAATAGCAGGCAGAGAATATTGGTCCTCCAATCACCTTCACTCCAGAAAACTCACGGTGCAGAGGTTCCATGCCAGATGAGGCAAGCCAAGAAGACCAGAGGCTACTGTCCCTGTCTAGCACCCTACTCATAAACCAGGGATGTTACTCCAAAAGAAGTAAGCCTCTGTCTTTGCCCCCAACTCCAGAACCATGGCTTAAAGATTTTACACAAGAAGAAAGGCAAGCCATAAGAACAGAGAGATCCAAAGCTCTTCCCAAAGGAAATGACTTTATTTAGAACAGAGCATAGGGAAATTTACAACTAAAACTTGAAGACAATGGAGAGTCTGGCAGTATGCAATTAAAAGAAGGCTTGTAGCTCCCTTAAAACAACAAGCTAAACCATAGGTCAGCTAGCTTATAAGTGAGAACTAAGCAAATAGCTGAAAAGAATCCTCATGAAGTCAGAACAAGCCTAAAAATCTGGCCTCAAGATGTTTTCCTACAAAGGGCCTTGTATTTAATTGAATCAGACTGTGGAACAATTTCTGCTCTGGGTCATTGTCAAAGACAATAGAGCAATCAGCTAACAGTTTGTGGAGCCTAACATCTGGGTGTGATACCAACAGAGGCAGACAGCTGAACAGAGAAACCAGGAAAGAGATAGTTAAAGAAAGCCCTGCTAAAACCACTTTCAAACCAGGGTGACTATGTACATGCCCTCTTAGGAGTAATATCAGACTTTACATGGAGAGAGAAATAGACTTCACTAAATTAGTCTAGCCAAGTCACTAAACAATTAAGCAAACAGCAATAAGTCTTGGAAAGGAGAGGGAATCAGTATTCAGAGTTGCTACAACTCATGATCTAAAATATTCCGTTTTTAACAACAAAAAAATGAGATATAGAAAGAAACAGCAGTGTGACCTACACACAGGGAAAAATAGCACTGAGAAGGCCCAAATGGTGGACTTAGTCAAAAACGTTAAAACATTTATTGCAAATGTGTTCAAGGAATGAAAGGAAACCATGTTTTAAAAATAATAGGAAGTTAGGATGAAAATATCTCATTAAATAAAAAATATCAATAAACACAATGTTAATGTTCTTCATGGCAATAAAGTATATCATCTTGGGTTATCTTTTCTAGGAGATAAAGATCATTTGCATATTTACCAGGTACAATATGCAGGTTAACATGGAACTTCAGAGAGTCTGAGCAATTGATTGTTAGGGAATAGCACAAACAATGGTCTTCTAGGAAAAAACCTCAAGAATCCTTGAGTGGCTCTAATAACTGATTCTTTGATACGATAATGAAAGGACTTGCAGGCACCCTCTTTGCCTTATTTAAAAGTTTTGGATAATATATCTTAACAAGAAATATGTCCCCATGTGACTAGGAAGAGAAAGATATTCAAGGCAGAAGAAACAACATGTACAAAAACAAGAAGCAGAAAATAGCAGAATATGTCTGGAGAACAAGTAATTCACTAATGACTATACGTAAGTTATTAGATAAAGAAGAGGAGGTTGGAGAGTTAATACCAAGAAGCCACTTGTGTGCCTGGCTAAGTAAGAAGTTTTTACTTTATGAGAATATTAACCTGTATCTTTTACAGATTTTAAATAAGGTTGAAGATAGTTTTAAAGAAAATAGTAGTGAGAAAGGTAGAATTAAAGGGAATTGACTGCAAAAAATAATCTTACATAGTTGTCTAGGTCCATGCTTCACTACATTTAATGTGCATACACATCACTTGCGGAACTTCTGAAAATTCAGATTTGTTTTAGGAAACCTAGGATGGAGCCTGAGATTCTGCATTTCTGAAAAGCTCCTACATAATGCCAGTGCTTCTGGTCTGTGTATTACAAACTAAGTAGCAAGCATCAAGATCAGCACTATCTCATAGTGAGGCAGGAGATAGATAGGCTTCTGGCCGGACACTTACAACTGGCCCCCTGTTTGCATTTCCTGAGACAAGAGATAGGTGGCTCCAGGTTAGGCATGTACAATCAGCCTCTTGTTTGCCTTCTGAAATGGAAGTAACAACAGAAACAGGATAAATAGCCAGGTTTTGTCTCTCGTGAACACCTTAAGATAACAGTCATGGCAAGAACAAAGAGGGGCAAAACTTGTTTGAGTAAAGGATCAAGAGAACATCGCTCCCCCCCCCCCACACCTTTCTTTGGGCAAGGGAGACACTACATATGTACAGAAAGGCTCCTTGGGGGTCAAAAGTCAGGGGACAATGCCAGGCCATAATGAATCTTGCTTCTCCCAGACGCCTTTGCATCGAGATCCATCTTGGCTCAGAGGTGTGTGCGCACCTAGGAGGAGGGTCCTGAAACAAATTAGCCAGGGGGAACAAAACAAGACAATTGGCCAGAAGGAAGACAAAGACCTGGAAGAACTGCCCTCTATAAATGGCTTAACTGCCTCTTTACTGCGCTCCTCCTCCTTAGTGAGTAAGTCCACACCCTTTCTCTCTGGGTGTGCATCTCTGCCTTTCTTCTGCCTTTCTCTGTGTGCTCTCCCACTTGTTGTTGTGCTGTCTCTAATAATAAACTTTGTACCTGTTTTCACAGTTTTTGCCTCCATGAGAAATGCATTTTTCACTGGGGATAAGAGCCAGGGAAAAATAGCTTGCTGGTCTGGTGGCTAGGATTCCTGGTTTTCATCCAGGCTATCCAGGTTCAATTCCCGGGCAGGGAATTAAGATCTTGCTTCACG
Organism: Pseudorca crassidens; assembly: GCF_039906515.1. Classification (NCBI taxonomy): domain Eukaryota; kingdom Metazoa; phylum Chordata; class Mammalia; order Artiodactyla; family Delphinidae; genus Pseudorca; species Pseudorca crassidens. The sequence goes on along the minus strand of NC_090300.1, from coordinate 107,480,076 downwards.
CCACCGCTCACTGCTGCCTCTCTGAGATCAATAGAAATATAATGCAACTGAAATATTTAATTTTATTTTTTAGTAGCCACATTAGATAAAAGAAAAAGAAACCATTGAAATTAATATTAAAAATAGATTTTATGCAACCCAATAGATCCAAAATTATCAATAACATTATCAATGTTATTGATTTAAAATATTGATAATCAATATTTTACATTCTTTTGTTCATACTCAGTGTTAGATATTCAGTTTGTCTTTTACACTTACAACACATTTCAATTCAGACTCTAAGTTTTCACTGGAAATACCTGATCTGCATTTAGATTTCATGAAACTTACAATTGAAAAAGATTTACACACCCAAGTTGTTCCAAACATACTCAAAAATTTTACAATAACAGAGTTAAATTTAATTTTCATAATTGAAATTAAAATTAATTAAAAATAAACAAAATTAAATATTCAGTTGCACTAGTCATATTTCAAGTGCTACCATATTGGAGAGTTCAGGTCTAGATGAGGGTCAGATCAAAGGAGAACAATCAGTACTAGGCTGTGGCATGTAAGTAATATATTAAGGTAAAGAAGTGTACGAAGAGGTAAAAAAAATACCCAAAGAGGTACTGAAAAAACCAGGAGACAGAATTCATTCATCCCTTCAGCTCAAGAGGACAGCCAATTGCGCATATCTCTTCCCAATTCTGCATTGAGTGATGTCACATCAGTAGCATGGTTTTGGCCATCCTGGGCATATTAACACCATAGATAGTAGCAAATGCCCTCCTTCTTTGCCAAGAACTAGTTGTTAAATATTTACCAGAACATCACATCAGAGTTAAACGTCAGAGTTAAAAAATTTTAGGAATCACATCAGTTGATTTTAATTTTCTAAAACTTTTAATATCTTTTCATCCAAACGAAATCTAAAATCCTGTATGACCCTACATACTCTGACTTTAGTTGACCTCTCCAAAATCATTTACATTCCATTAGATTACTCTGTTCTTCCTTCAACATGTCAACCTTGTTCCAACTTAGAATCTTCTTTGCTTGTTGAACATTTTCCCCACAGATCTGTGAATTTCATCCTTTTGCATATTTGCTCAAAGCTTTATTTCTCAGAAAAGCTTTCAGGAACCAGTTTCTCCCTAACCCGTGGAGCTATCTATCTGCATCCTTGCTTTATTTTTCTTCCTAGAATTAAACACAACTTAAAATTATATACTTTTTGCTTGTTTATTTAGTTCTTGCCTGTCTCTGGAAATTAAATGTAAGTTCCTTGAGGACTGTGTTGGTTTTTTTCCAGTGCCTCAAACTGCTAGAGCACTACATGATAGTGACATTCAGTAATAATTTGATGCATGTGGGAATAATTGAATGAATGAATGAATGAGCAAATGAATTTAAATGGAATCTCTAATACATGGATTTGGTCAATAATTGCATATAGGGGATGAAAGAGTCTAGAGAGCTAAGAGGTCACTCAGATGATCAGGAAGACATTCACTAGATAAGATAATAAACACAAGAGGAAGAACTAATGTGAGGATAAATATTACAAGTTCCATTTTGACCATGCCGAGTGTAAGTGACTGTGGAAACTATGAATCAAGAAGTCCAACAGGATATTAGATATACAAGTCTGGATTTAGGGAAAGAAAAGGGCTCTAGTTAAAGACTGGATTACTATTGCTTACAGGTAACAGTTCAAGTCATGAAAGTGAATTTGGTCACTTAGGAAGATGTTGATAAAGGAGAAGACAAAAAAGTTCAGTATGGAATCCTGGAGAATGCCAAAATTTAAGTGGTAATTAGAGACAAAAATGTGTAGGAAGAAGTAAAAGAAAAAAAAGACAGAGAGATACTAAAGAAACCAGGAGTCAGTCTTCATTTATTGTCACAACAAAAAATGCCAAGTATTATGCTAAAATATTTGGTAATCAAGCAGGAATAAGATATGATTCCTATTAGATTTCAGGAAGATGAACACATGGCAGGAAACATCCTAAATGAGTCTGAAAGGCTTAATTGTTGAGTGATGGTTTAGAGTACACAGTAAAGCTGTGCATGACTCTTTTGACTCAACTGTCTCTTTCCCACAATCATTCACAGTGCTTCTCAGTTCCACCCACCTGTGAGTCCTGATTCTGAGAAGGAGAAGCCAGTGGTAAAGTAAGAGAACTAGGGTCCCCAAATATCTGCTGCAGAATCTTCCCCTGAAAGGCTGGATACTAGAAAACAACAGTGTTGAAACAGTATAGGCCTTGAGAAACAACAGCGACTGCAATAGGAAGCAAGGTGACTCCCCAGGGAGTCCCAATGTCCAGTCATGGCCAGCACTTCTGATTAGGCACCCTGAGGCCCACTGAAGCAGGATGTGAAGGGCCTCAGGAGACCTCGGGGAAGTGTATCAGAGCCATGCAACAAGCAGGTTATATGAAATATGGTCCACAGAGCAGTTCTCATGCAGGGAGCTGTGTTGGGGCCCTGCCACTTGACAAGTGGATTCTCAGTTCTACTCATCTCTGCAGCTCAGGACCAGCTCAAGTGTTAAAATAATTTCCCAGTTACATATATTTCATGGGAATTAAAGTGGATATTTAGGTTACTATTTGGAAACATTTTTAAAAAGTAAAAATCTTCTCATATTTGTAAGAAGTATGGAGTCATATCTTTGTTTGCAGACACCCTAATCAGTCTTATTTGTATTACGTTGTCTATTTGTTGGTAATATAAGGTCACGACTTACTCTATTTTATCACATGCGTTATTCTTACATACTTTGCTTTATTTGTTTTTATAACTTTCAGTACCTGAAAATAGTAGATGCTTACTGTATAGTCTCTAAATTATTTAAAAACTTTTGCTCTGTTCCTATTTGTGGGAAATAGCCAAGAGTATCCAAAATGGCATTCCACTTAGTGATTGACTGGAAACACACTGAGAAACATTCCACTAAGATGCTGGGGAGAGAGCTGATATAAATTCAAACCTGAAATGGTATTATTCAACTGAAAATCAGAGCAGAATGAAATGAAAAATAATTCAGAATAACTGAATTGCTGACTTTAATCACTAAGCTAATTTTTACTTTTTAATGTCTACAGGTACACATTCACTAGGGAGTATTCTGGTTATTCTCAAAAAGTCTGTCAGCGAGAGATCAATATACAAATTGTAACACATAGGAACATTATGTGAATTTGTGTCACTCCCTGGAGAACTTTAGGTTTATAAAAAGCAATGAATGAATTACACAGATACATAAATATGCTCCTGCATTTTCATCTGCAACAGATATACTCTTACTGCAATGTAGTCTTAAAACTACACCACCTTGGGTTATGAGCTCATTAGAGCTCTCAAGCTCAGCAGGGTCAAATCTGGATAATGTTTGGGAGGATGACCTCCAAGGAAAATCCAGGTGCAAGAGTATATAATGTTAGTAATTCAATAGATGATATGGTTCCCTTTAAGTCACTAATGAGCAATTTCCCCTCAAGGCCGTTATCAGACACCATGCTACCGGATGTTTCTTCTTAAAGATTTAATATATGTGGACATTTAAGATCTCATGCATTTTTTCCTATCTTCTTTATTATCATGATAATTATTCTGTGTTAAACACTTTTTCAATATTTTTATTGAGATAAAATACACATAACATACAATTTACTATCTTAACCTTTTAAAGTATTATAGTGATATTAAATGCATTTATATTGTTATGCAACCATCAACACCAACCACCTTCAGAACTTTTCATCTTGCAAAACTGAAACTCTATGCCCATTAAGCAATAACTCCCCATTCTCCCTCCTCCCAGCCCCTGGCAACCAACATTCGACAATGATGGTTGCCAGTCTCTATGATTTTGATTACTCTAGGTATCTCATATTAGTTGAATTACACAGTATTTACCTTTTTATGATTAGCTTACTTCACATAGCATACTGTCCTCAAGTTTCATCCATGTTGTAGCATATGTCAGAATTTTGGATTATTTTCTTGATCTTTCAAAAAAACCTAACAGAGTGGGATTGAGTGAAGAAGGCTGATTAGTCATCATCGTTAATTTTATGTGTCAACTTGACTGGACCATGTGAAGTCAAGATATTTGGTTAAACACTATCCTGAGTGTGTCTGTGTGAGGGTGTTTCTGGATGAGATTAACATTTGAATCAGTAGACTGAGTAAATCAGATGGCCCTTCCCAATGTGGGTGGGAGGGCCTCATCCAATCCTGTGAAGGCCTGAATAGAACTAAAAGGCTGAGTAAGGGATAATTCGCTTTCTCTGCTTGATTGTCTGTTAGCTGAGACATTGGTCATTTCCTGCCTTTGGACTCAGAGTTGGAATGGAATTTATACCATCAGCTCTGCTGGTTCTCAGGTCTTCATACTCAGACTAAAACCTACCACTGACTCTCCTGGGTCTCTGGGTCTCCAGCCTGATGACTGTAGATCTTGGGACTTCTCAGTCTCCATAGTTGTGGGAGCCAATTCATTCATTATATGAAATATTGGTTACAATATTGGTTCTGTTTCTCTGGAGTACCCTGACTAGTACACATAGTATATCTACCTTTGCATGCCCAATTCTATGAGTTCTTTTATTCCTTTTTATACTATCTGCCTCATAATTTTGACATTTCTACTTGATTTGCTGTGGGCCATTACTTTCTACAAGTTTCTGAAAGCCATCTTAGCAGCATGTTAGCAGTGTCTCCCACAATAATTACCAGGGAGCTTACTATTTCTTAGGAGAAAATACCTTAAGATAAATATTCCCTTATTAAACCATATGTTCTACCCCATCAATCCTGCAACCTTAGAATCCAGTCCCATGAATATTTCCCTAATTTTGCTTATGCATATTGGCTAGGTCTGACAGTTTTTTGGGGTTTAGCCCCTTTTTCTCTTAGTAGGTTCACATTTCCTTGGTCTGTTTATGCTATGATTTGACCTACTTATTGATATGGTATCAGGAAGGTAAGGCAGGCATAGGTCTTGAAGAGGAAACATGGTGCATATTTTCCTTAAGCGAGAGGCATACTAGTCTTTAACAAGGAGGACTGGGACCTGTTTGCAGAGTTTTGAGGGATATGGAATATAAAATACACAGTTTTTGTTTTTGGCCTCCTTTGAATTGGATGTTCCCTGAGTATCCTTAGGATGTCAACTCTTCCCAATCAAAGCCTTGACCGTGGCAAAACAGACTTGAGAAGTTGTGAATTCAAATCTCTCTGTGTGCACCTCTATTACTTTTATTATTAATTCTTAAGCCTGGATCTCAGTTTTTTCTGCCCTCTAGGTGCATGCAAGAGATAAAGGACTTTTTAAAAATGCTGCTAAGGAAGCCCGCTCAGATTCGCACTTCACCTTCATTTGGTGATCAGGCACCCTCAGCTTTTCATTCACTGTATTTTTCCAATACAGCAATGGTATTCAGCAAAGCCCATCTGATTCCACTGTTGTTATAATTAACACTTTCCCCCAAACCCTCACTTTCCTGAAATACTGTGCCTACCATTGAATTCTTTTATAGTGGTAGTCCATCCTTATGGACTATCAGTAAAACTTTAACAATTGCTTTGGTACAAACTACAGAGGATATTAGTGTTTCATCTACTACCAGTGAAAAGGTGCTCATTACCAACTTACCAGTGAGTGGCCCAAATCCAGAGTCTCATTTTTGAGTTTGCTTCTGTAGACCAATCTAGCACTGATTGCCTTGGGTCAGGTTTCCTGGGAAATAGATTCTGAAACAAACATATGCAAGCAAAGCCTTTAATGGGAGTATCATTGGTATCAACAATTCAGGAGGAGCGAAGAAAGGAACTGGTATATGGTCACAAAAAAAGGCCTCAGTCAATCTTGTGGATGTCCCTTCAGAGTTGTACCCCTACAGACAAATAAGTCAGGGCTTTAAATCCCTACATCAACTAGTTCAGGGGTCAGCAAACTTCTTCTTTAAAGACCAGGTAATAAATATTTTTGGCTTTCTGGGTAACATTCATTCTCTGTCACATCTTCTATTTCTCCTCCTCCTTCTCCTTATCTTCTTCTTCCTCTTGCTCCTTTATTAAGACCCATTAAAAATATAAAAACCACTTTTATCTTCTGCACCCTATAAAAATGGACTGCAGGCCAGATTTGGTCTGCAGGCCATACTTTGCTGACCCCTAAAGAGTTAACAAATGTGTGCTTCCTTTATGAAGGGGATGTGAGCTTAGGCTCGGTGGTTCTCTTGGACCTGAAGGAATTCCTAGAGAAAGATCCATCTTCGTGTGTCAACATGCAACACGTGTAGAAACTAAGGGTAATAAGTGACTCATTCCCAAGAGGGGAATCTTGGTGGCACACCACTACATATACTATTATTTTAGTATGCTATTATTTTAGTTATATTTTAGCAGGTGACTCAGCCAGTAAACATAAACATAATAAATAAGCAAGTAAATCAATAAATAGTATATTATAAAGTTATAAGTGCTCTGGAAAAAAAGTAGAGTAAGATAAGGAGGATCAGAGAGGGGAGATGCATTTCACTTAAAGTAGTTGGGTAAGCCTCATTAGGATGTTTAAATATGCCTTTTTATGGAGATACAATAAAATCAACACTTCACATCCATAGGTTGATGTGTTTTGACAAATATATGCAGTTGTATAAATGTCGTCACAATTAAGATATAGAGCACATCCATTACTCACCCCCAAATCCCCTTATGTTTCTTTGTAGTCCGTCCCCTTTGCTATCTAAACTCTTGGCAAACACCGTTCTGTTTTCTATCCCTACAGTTTTCTTTTCCAGAATGTCATATAAATGGAATCATGCAGTACTTATGTTTTCTCTTCTTCCACTTAATATATGCTTTTGAGATTCATCCATGCTGTTGCATGTATTAAAGATCCATTCTTTTTTTTTTTTTTTTTTTTTGTCTGCACTGAGTCTTCGTTGCTGCACGCGGGCTTTCTCTAGTTGCAGCGAGTGGGGGTTACTCTTCATTGTGGTGCATGGGCTTCTCATTGCGGTGGCTTCTCTTGTTGTGGAGCACGGGCTCTAGGCATGCGGGCTTCAGCAGTTGCAGCACGCGGGCTCAGTAGTGTGGTGTGCAGGCTCAGTAGTTGTGGCGCACGGGCTTAGTTGCTCTGCGGCATGTGGGATCTTCCCAGACCAGGGCTCGAACCCATGTCCCCTGAATTGGCAGGCAGATTCTCAACCACTGTGCCACCAGGGAAGCCCAAGATCCATTCTTTTTTAATAGCTGAAGAATATCTCATTAAATGGATATAGCACAATTTGTTTATCCATTCACCAGTTGATGGATATTTGGGTTGTATCCAGTTTTTTCTTTCTCCTTATTTTTTTTTTCTATAAAGAATAAAGCTGATATGACTATTTACATGCAGGTCTTTATGTGAACACATGTTTCCATTTCTTTGGGCAAATTAATTAGGGATGGCATGAAAGAGTTATAAGACAAATGTTTACAGTTACAGAAAACTGCCAAAATATTTTCCAGAGTGACTATCCAATTTTGCATTCCCAGCAACGACATATTAGATTTCCAGTTGCTCCAAATTCTGAGCATCTTTAGGTATTGTCAATTTTATCTTAGCCATTTGAGTACTTGCATAGAGATATCTCAGTTATTGCTTTGTTTGCATTTTTCTGATGACTAAAGAGGTTGAGCATATTCTTATATGTTTTTTAACCACTTGCATATCTTCCTTGGTAAAGTATTCAAATACTTTGCCCATTTAATAATTGTCTTCCTGTCTTTTTATTATCGGGCTGTAAAAGTATTTTATATATTTCAGGTGCAAATCTGGCATCAGATATGTGTTCTGCAAATATTTTTCCAGTCTGTGACTTGTATTTTTCCTCTACCTGACAGTGACTTTTGAAAGAGAGAAGTTTTAACATTGATAAAGACCAATTTATATATGTTTTTCTTTTATGGTTCATGCTTCTTTTTTGTCTTATCTAGGAAATTTTTGCTTAATGCAAATTCACAAAGATTTTCATCTATTTTTTTTTCCTTTAGAAGTTTTACAGGTATAGCTCTTCCATTTCTGTCCTCAGTTAATATCAAGTTAGTTTTACATGTGAACATCTAATTTTTCCAGTGCCATTTATTGAAGAGACTAGCCTATTTTAGAGCCTTTATAAGATAAAAGTTTGGTTCTATGACTACTTTTCTCTTTAATTGATCTATACACCCTTATGTCTTGATTACTGTTTCTAACCATGTGAGTTTAGAGCATTTGAATGTGTGGGATTGGGAGGATAGTATGGATACTAATAAGAAGATACAGTATTTTATTTTAAAGCAACATGATAGGACTTACTTCTTGTGAGATATCATCTGCTAAATATAAAGCAATGAAATATAGTTAATAAAGGTTCCAGGTAACATCAAGGATTTTAAACATGTACCTGACTATTATTAGCAAACTATCTTTGCCTCAATCAAAAATGAAAGCACATTATTTCTAAGTAATAGAAAATCTAAACCCAAGTAAACTTGGCGTGATGAATAAAAAAAAAAAAAAGAAAGAAAGCATTGCATATTGATGCTTTCTTACATCCATGCCTCAATTGCTTACTAAAATCCAGACATTCACTTTATCATGTTTGAAGAGAGAACTCTAAAGATCACCTTTGTCCTCAAGGTTTTCAAGATGGTGAAGAAATATATATATATATACATAATCACAGAATTCTGTGGTGAGTACTATGAGCGTGTAATCTTTGCATTAATTCAGGAGGGTTTTCCAGAGAAAAAATGCTAGCACTAAATTTTGGAGATTGAGTAGAATTTTTCCGATAAATTATTAGATTGAATTCTATTTGGTGAGAATGAAGAATTTATGTGAATTGGGTTTTTTTTTTCTTTTCTGATGCCTTGAAAAGTCTTCTTTTAATTCCTGTCACTCCCAAAATACATACTGAAGACAAATCAAATGTTTTTCTCAATAATTTCTTAAAAATATAATGTTCTTTTCCCTTTAAATGTATGAACCACTTGCCAAGCAATTATTTATCTTCATTTTAGAGATAAGAAATAGAAGAATGATACCTACTCACCCTGGTGTCTAATAAATATTCAAACCAGGTTCTATCTGGTTAATTATTTTATCAGAGGGTATTTCAGAAGCTCAAAAATGTGAATGCATTCTCCAGTGTGGGTAACCACCTCTTGAGCCGTAATTTATACTTTGGTAGGTTCTGAATGCCTTTGGATGACAATGATGATGATATAGTGCAAGGGAGCTATGATTTATCACAAATGATACACACAACAAACTACTGAAGAAGCACAGAGTAAGTAGTAAAAGATCTCTGGATCCCTCGCTCATTACATTGAGTCTTAAATATTGTTTCTGTTTTCCCTCCTAGTCTATCACTGCCACTTGATAAATTATTTAAATGGAAGGGATTTGATATAATATTAAAAATCTAGTTCTTTAAGTTATTAAATTAAATGAACTATAAGTTAATTTTAACTATTAAGTCTTTTTTGCAAAATAACCATTGCTTTAACTATAGGATTAAAGCACTATAGTCTTTATAAAAGAAAGAACTTTTTCTTTCTGCAAAAGTTTAAATATGAGATTTAGAAAAAAACTCGTTTGTTGTTATCACTGTGTCCAAAAATTAATATGGGTAATAGAAAAGTATTTTTAATATTTAATAAACATTTTAAAAGCTAGCATTTATTTGTACTAAAGCTGCAGGTGATGTGAATTATCTAATTTCCATATATTTAATGAATTGTTTCCATTTACATCAACAACTGATGTTCCAATTCAGAAGTTTTGGTTTGAAATTATAATTACTTAAAATGGTGAGACATTCTTAGGAAGACAAATGACAAAAGAATACCCTGGGAATAACAGTTTGTAGATCACTGACACAAGGCACTGCAACACCTTAACTGGGGCTGAAACATCTATAATATTGGATAGTATCTAGTTCCTTATGTTTTGAATCACATGTATGTGCAAGAATATTTATTTGTCTTGCCTAAACAAGTATTGAAATTTCCACATCTACTTTCCAAAAGAAAACTGAAATTCCCATGAGAATTTAAAGGTTTAATAAGCTATATGATACAGTTATTTTTCAACTTAGAGTTAGTTATTTTTCAACTTTTTAATTTCAAAGCCCAAGCATATTCTTAGTGGTACAAGACTCTAGAAGTGATGTAAGAAGAAAATCCTAGAAGACTTTGAAGTCCGGTATCTGGCCAATAGCTACATTACATCAACATTTATACTAGAGTTTATTTTCTTCTCTCAAAAAGCTTCCATATACAGTCCTCTGAACAATACATGTTGGTAATATAGGGTATGTAGACTAAAAGAGCTCCAGAATAAGAGCAGAAAGAATTAATTTTGAGTACCCACTATATGCCCACAACTTTACACATAAACCTCACAATAACCCTAGGGATGGGCGTTATTTTATACTACAGACATAAAAAGCACACGGAGATTAAATCACTTGTCTAGTTTCATATAGCTGGTATACGGCAGAATCAAGACTCACACCTAGATACATATAAACCAAAATCTTATGTTCTTTTCTCTATAATGTAAACACTCAAAAGAACCTAAAAATATAGTAAACTCCATTTCTTTTTAGGATACAGGCATACCTCATTTTATTGCACTTTGCTTTATTATGCTTCGAGATATTGTGATGCAGGTTTAGCAACCCTGCACTGAGCAAGTCTATTGGTGTCATTTTTCCAACAGCATTTGCTCACTTCATGTCTCTGTGTCACGTTTTGGTAATTCTTGCAATATTCAAATTTTTTCATTATTATATTTGTTATGGTGACCTGTGATTAGTGATCTTTGACGCTAGTACTGTAATTGTGTTGGGGTGCCACATACCATACTCCTATAAGATAGTGAGCTTAAGCAGTAAATGTGCATGTTCTGACTGCTCCACCAAGACCGTTTCCCATCTCTCTCCCTCTCTTCAGGCCTCCCTATTCCCCAAGACACAAAAATATTGACATTAGGCCAATTAATAACCCAACAATAACTCCTAAATGTTCAAGTGAAAGGAAGAGTCAATCAATATGGTAAACTTCCTTGTTGTCTTATTTTAAGAAATTTCCACAGCCATCCCAACCTTCAACAACCACCACTCTGAACAGTCAGCAGCATCAACATGGAGGCAAGACCCTCCACCTGCAAAAAGATTACTACTCACTGAAGGCTCAGATGATGGTCAACATTGCTTAGTGATAAAGTATCTTTTAATTAAGGTATGCACACTGTTTTTTAAGACATAATGCTATTGCACATTTAATAAACTACAGGATAGTGTAAACATAACTCTTATATGCACTGGGAACCAAAACAATTGTGTGACTCGCTTTATTGTGATATTCACTTTACTATGGTGGTCTGGAACCAAACCCACAATATCTCCAAGGTACCCCCTGTATATAAGAGCATAGAAGCCCTAAGAGGGAAGTAACTTTTAAAAATATGATCCTAAACAAAGATGGAGTAAATGCACTTCTTCCTATTTCTCCCCCTAAGTGCAGCTAAAATGCTGTACATGATACATTAACTACACTAGACATAAGAAGTCTCTGAAAGGTAGAGAGAAGAAAGCAGACCATCAAGGGAAGTTAGGGCCCAAGGAAAGACATGGCAGTGAGTTCCCTGGGTTTTCCTTTTGCTTTATATATCACAAACTGAGCACTGAAGAAGTTGGCGATTTGAAAACACCAACGAGCATAGGGGGGAAAAAAAGCCAGAGTGAAAGCCTGTTCTCTATAGCCAAAGGACCAGGAAAAGGGCAGGAAGGCAAGACAGAATATGTTCGGATTGTAACTGCTCTACTTTAGGCAACCATGGCTCCAGGCACAGTGGCTCCACCCCTACCCTCATCAGCAAAGGCTGAGTGGGGAGCCTAAACTTCCAATCTTATCTAACCATAGAAAGGTATTTTGTTTTTCCCACAGAGAGGTGGTGTCAGAAGACGCTAGTGAGAGTTCAGGATTCCCATCACTACTCAGCAGTATTGTGCGCCCCTGCCCCTCTCAGTAAAAATATCACAGAAGCAGTAGTGGGAAGCTGCAAATTTCATCACATTCCAGCAGTAACAAAACTTTCTTGTCAAGTGAGGGAAAGTAACAAGGTGCTCCTCACCCTCACAGCCAGGGTGGATGCCTAGTAAAGATCCTGAACTCCCACCCATGTCTAGCAGTAATGAGGCATCCTTCCCCTCTATTCTAGGGTATCAACAAAACTTGAGTGGGGAACCTAGACTTCTACCACTACCTGGCAGTAACAAGGCAGCTTTTCTTCTCCCACAACCATCTTGGAGGAGACTTGATAAAAGAGAGGATTTAAAATAGATCCAGAGTGTCCTAATATGACATATAAAATGCACCAGATAATAGGGAAAATCACCCATTGTACCAAGAATCAGAAAAATCTCAAGTTGAATCAGAAAAGACAATCAACAGACACCAAAACTGAAGTGATACTAATGTTGGAATTATCTAACAAAGTTTTCAAAGCATCTTTATAAAAACACTTCAGCCAGAAATTACAAACATGCTTGAAACAAATTTTTTTTAAGTTTTAACAAAGAAATAAAGATACAAAGAAGAACTGCATGGAAATTTTAGAACTGAACATAAAATAACAGAAATAAAAATTCAATGTATATGCTCAACAATAGAATGGAAAGAACAGAATAAAGAATCAGTGAAGTTAAAGATTAAACAATAGAAATTACCAAGTCTGAACAAAAGAGAAAAAAATGAAAGGATCCTCAGGGGGACTATTATAGTCCTATGGGACTATAATAAAAGATTTAAAATACATGTCATCAGAATCTCAGGAAAAAAGAAAGAAGGTGGTGCTGAAAAAGTATTTAAAGAAATAATGGGGGCTTCGCTGGTGGTGCAGTGGTTAAGAATCTGCCTGCCAATGCAGGAGACATGGGTTCAAGCCCTGGTCTGGGAAGATCCCACATGCCGCAGAGCAACTAAGTCCGTGCACCACAACTACTGAGCCTGCACTCTGGAGCCCACGAGCCACAACTACTGAGTCCATGTGTCACAACTACTGAAGCCCACATGCCTAGAGCCCATGCTCTGCAACAAGAGAAGCCACTGCAATGAGAAGCCCGTGCACTGCAATGAAGAGTAGCCCCCGCTCACCACAACTAGAGAAAGCCCACACACAGCAATGAAGACTCAATGCGGCCAAAAATAAATAAATTAAACTTTAAAAAAGAAATAATGGCTAAAAATCTCCCAAATTTGGCAAACAAATCATAAACCTATAGATTTAAAAAGCTAAGCAAACCTGAAATAAGATAAACCGAAATATATCTATGCCAAGACCCATAAGAATCAAACTTGTGAAAATGAAAGAACAGGAAAACAAAGCCTTGAAAGGAACAAGAGAGCAATTAAACCTCACTATGAAGAAAAGTGATCCAAATAACAGTGGATTTCTGATCAAAACCCAAAAAGAAGTGGCGTATCATTTTTCAGGTGATGAAAGCAAAAAACAGTCATCCCAGAATCGTATACCTTGCAAAATTATCCATTAGGAATGAAGTAGAAATTAAAACATTCAGACAAAGGAAAACTAAAAGGAGTTTGTCACTGGAAGACCTATCCTAAGAGAATGGCTTAAGGAAATTCCTAAAACAGAAAGAAAATGATAAAAGAAGGAACCTTGGAATATTAGGAATGAAAAAATAACAATAAAAAGAGTAAAAATATGGGTAAATACAATGGACTTTCATCTCTTGAATTTCTTAAATTATGTTTGATAAATTGAAGGAAAAGTTATAACATTTTTCTGATGTGCTTCTCAAGGTATAGAAAGGAAGTATTTAAGAAAATTTATATTATAAATGGGCAAAGAAAAAGATTTTTAAAGGAAGTAAGTTTTATATAGCTCACTCTAATTGGTAAAATGTCTACATCAAAATATCTACCCTATGATAAATTATATATGTAAATGTAATACCTAGAATAACCACTAAAAATCAATACAAAGAAATATGCTCAGAAACACTAAAGATCAATCAAAGGGAATTCTAAAAAATGTTCAAGGCACTAATTATACACACATCTCCTTGGGTTGATTTCAAGGATGTAGAATGAAAAAAGTCAGTCTCAAAGGTCACATGCTATTTGATTTGACTTGATTTGATTTATACAGCATTTCTGAAATGACAAAATTATACAACTGGATAACAAATTAGTATTTTCTAGGAGCTAGGAATGGTGGGGGAGAAAGTGTGGGTACTCCTATGTAACATGAAAGGAATCTTCCTCATCATGCAATAATTCTGTATCTCGATTGTAGTGGCAGTTATATGATTCTACACATGATAAAATGACACAGAACTATAAGTACACATTTTTTCAATATCACTTTCATTGTTTTGATACTACATTATAGCTGCGTAAGATAAAACCTTTGGAGAAAACTGGGTGAAAGATACATGATATCCATCCATAATATCTTGGCAATTTCTTGGAATTTATATTTCAATAAACATTAAAAAATACATAGATAATGGCTGAACTTGTTTGAGTGTAGGTTAAAAAAATTCCTTGATAGTAACAATAAAATGCAGAGGTTAAGAGTCAGAATACTGGGAACCAGGGTAGCCATATTTTCTTGGAGATTCCTCATCCATTCGATTAATGTATGTCTAATAGATAATATAGATAACAAGGAAACTTAATTAGGCCATCAGGATATGAACTCTATATTGAGATACTAGCCAGTCTAGGACGAAGAACACATTTATTACATGGCAAATATTTTTGAGAAAGTTGTAGACTTTGTTTTCATTCTTGAAAAGTAAACATCAATTCTTATTTTATGAACTTTTCAACAGAAATACTTGGTAAAGTGACACTTATAAAATTTATGGGGCTTCCCTGGTGGCACAGTGGTTGAGAGTCCACCTGCCAGTGCAGGGGACAAAGGATCATGCCCCAGTCCGGGAAGATCCCACATGCCGCGGAGCAGCTGGGCCCGTGAGCCATGGCCGCTGAGCCTGTGCGTCCGGAGCCTGTGCTCCACAATGGGAGAGGCCACAGCAGTGAAAGGCACATGTACCACAAAAAAAAAAAAAAAAAAATTATGACTTTCACTACATTGTCTCCTCAGTAGTGTGACCAATCTCAAAAGGAATACACTGGACAATTTTTAGGCTCTTCTGACTTGCTATTACATCTAATGATGATTCACATGAATCATCAGAGTGCCTACGTTTGGGAGGTGAACATTTCAGACACCTTTTTAATAATACAAGACAAAAAATAGTAAAAAAAAAAAAAGAAAGAAAGAAAGAAAGAAAGATAGTATTCTGTAAAAAGGCAGCTAAGGCTATGGAATGCACTTGAAATTCTTTAAAAATATTTTTGTCTTCTGGGAACCCTCCTACACTGTTGATGGGAATGTAAATTGGTACAGCCATGATGGAGTATGGAGGTTCCTTAAAAAACTAAAAATAGAGCTACCATATGATCTAGCAATCCCACTCCCAGGCATATATCCAGAGAAAACCATAATTTGAAAAGATATATGTACCCCAATGTTCACTGCAGCACAACATACAATAGACAGGACATGGAAGCAACCTTAATGTCCATAGATGGAGGAACGGATAAAGAAGATGTGGTACAATGGAATATTACTCAGCCATAAAAAGAACGAAGAGGGGGGACCTTCAACATGGAGGAGGAGTAAGACGTGGAGATCACCTTCCTCCCCACAAATACATCAAAAATATATCTACATGTGGAACAGCTCCTACAAAACACCTACTGAACGCTGGCAGAAGACCTCAGACTTCCCAAAAGGCAAGAAACTCCTCACATACCTGGGTGGGGCAAAAGAAAAAGGAAAAACAGAGACAAAGAATAGGGATGGGACCTGTACCTCTGAGAGGGAGCTGTGAAGGAGGAAAAGTTTCCACACACTAGGAAGCCCCTTCACTGGTGGAGACGGGGGATGGGGGGGGAAGCTTCGGAGCCACAGAGGAGAGTGCAGCAACAGAGGTGCAGAGGGCAAAGCAGAGAGATTCCTGCAAGAGGATCAGTGTCAACAGCACTCACCAGCCTGAGAGGCGTGTCTACTAACCCGCTGGGGCGGGTGGGGGCTGGGAGCTGAGGCTCTGGCTTCAGAGGTCAGATCCCAGGGAGAGGACTGGGGTTGGCTCTGTGAACACACCCTGAAGGAAGCTAGTGTGCCACAGCTAGCCGGGAGGGAGTCCAAGAAAAAGTCTGGAACTGCCTAAGAGGGAAGAGACCATTGTTTTGGGGTGCACAAGGAGAGGGGATTCAGAGCACTGCCTAAATGAGCTCCAGAGAGAGATGCGAGCTGTGGCTATCAGCATGGACACTAGAGATGGGCATGAAATGCTAATGCTGTTGCTGCAGCCATCAAGAAGCCTGTGCGCAAGCACAGGTCACTATCCACACCTCCCCTCCCAGGGCCTGTGCAGCCTGCCACTGCCAGGGTCCCGTGATCCAGGGACAACTTCCCCGAGAGAACATATGGTGCACCTCAGGCTGTTGCAACATCACGCCGGCCTCTGCCACCATAGGCTGGCCGCACATTCTGTACCCCTCCCTCCCCCAGGCCTGAGTGAGCCAGAGTCCCCTAATCAGCTGCTACTTTAACCCCATCCTCTCTGGCTGGGGAACAGATGCCCTCAGGTGACCTACATGCAGAGGCAGGGCCAAATCCAAAGCTGAACCCCAGGAGCTGTGCTAACAAAGAAGAGAAAGGGAGATTTCTACCAGCGGCCTCAGGAGCAGTGGATTAAATCCCCACAATCAACTTCATGTACCCTGCAACTGTGGAATACCTGAATAGACAACAAGTCACCCCAAAATTGAGGCGGTGGACTTTGGGAGCAACTGTAGAGTTGGGGTGTGCTTTCTGCATCTAATTTGTTTCTGGTTTTATGTTTATCTTAGTTTAGTATTTAGAGCTTATTATCATTGGTAGATTTGTTCATTGATTTGGTAGCTCTCTTAGTTTTTTTTTTATATATACATAATTTTTTTTCCTTTTTTTCTTTTTTGAGTGTATATGTGTATGCTACTTTAAGTGATTTTGTCTGTATAGCTTTGCTTTTACTATCTGTCCTAGGGTTCTGTCTGTCGGTTTTTTGCTTTTGTTTTTTTTATATAGTTATTAGGGCTTGTTATAATTGGTGGATTTGTTTTTTGGTTTGGTTGGTCTCTTCCTTTTTCTTCGTTTTTAAAATTTTTTTTATTTTTAATAATTTTATTTTTCATTTTAATACATTATTTTATTTTATTCTGTCTTTCTTTTTTTTCTCCCTTTTCTTCTGAGCCATGTGGCTGACAGGGTCTTGGTGCTCTGGCTGGGTGTCAGGCCTGAGGCTCTGATGTGGGACAGCCGAGTTCAGGACACTGCTCTACCAGGGACCCCTGGCCCCATGTAATATCAAATGGTAAAAGCTCTCACAGAGATCTCCACCTCAAAGCAAAGACCCAGCACCACTCAACAACCAGCAAGCTACAGTGCTGGAAACCCTATGCCAAACAAAGAGCAAGAGAGGAACACAACCCCACCAATTAGCAGAGTGGCTGCCTAAAATCATAATAGGTTCACAGACACTCCAAAACATGCCACCAGACACAGCCCTGCCCACCAGAAAGACAAGATCCAGCCTCATCCACCAGGAGTACACAGGCACCAATCCCCTCCACCAGAAAGCCTAAACAACCCACTGAACCAACCTTATCCATGGGGGGCAGACACCGAAAACAACAGGAACTATGAACCTGCAGCCTGCGAAAAGGACACCCCAAACACAGTAAGTTAAGCAAAATGAAAAGACAGAGAAATACATAGCAGATAAGGAGCAAGGTAAAAACCCACCAGGCCAAACAAATGAAGAGGAAATAGGAAGTCTACCTGAAAAAGAATTCAGAGTATGAGAGTAAAGATGATCCAAAATCTTGGAAATAGAATGGAGAAAATACGAGAAATGTTTAACAAGGACCTAGAAGAACTAAAGAGCAAACAAAGAATGATGAACAACACAATAAATGAAATTTAAAATTCTCTAAAGGAATTAATAGCAGAATAACTGAGGCAGAAGAATGTATAAGTGACCTGGAAGATAAAATAGTGGAAATAACTACCAGAGAGCAGAATAAAGAAACAAGAATACAAAGAATTGAGGACAGTCTCAGAGACCTCTGGAACAACATTAAATGTACCAACATTCGAATTATTGGGGTCCCAGAAGAAGAGGAGAAAAAAAAAGGGACTGAGAAAATATTTGAAGAAATTATAGTTGAAAATTTCCCTAATATGGGAAAGGAAATAGTTAATCAAGTCCAGGAAGCACAGAGATTCCCATACAGGATAAATCCAAGGAGAAACACACCAAGACACATATTAATCAAACTATCAAAAACTAAATTCAAAGAAAAAATATTAAAAGCAACAAGGGAAAAACAACAAATAACATACAAGGGAATCCCCATAAGGTAAACAGCTTATCTTTCAGCAGAAACTCTGCAATCCAGAAGGGAGTGGCAGGACATATTTAAAGTGATGAAAGGGAAAAACCTACAACCAAGATTACTCTACCCAGCAAGGATCTCATTCAGATTCAATGGAGAAATCAAAACCTTTACAGACAAGCAAAAGCTAAGAGAACTCAGTACCACCAAACCAGGTTTACAACAAATGCTAAAGGAACTTCTCTAGGCACGACACACAAGAGAAGGAAAAGACCAACAATAAGAAACCCCAAACAATTAAGAAAATGGTAATAGGAACATACATATCAATAACTACCTTAAATGTAAATGGATTGATTGCTCCAACCAAAAGACATAGACTAGCTGAATGGATACAAAAACAAGACCCATATATATGCTGTCTACAAGAGACCTACTTCAGACGTAGGGACACAAACAGACTGAAAGGGAGGGGATGGAAAAAGATGGATGAAGCAAAAGCAGTTCTATGAGGGAAGTTCATAGTAATATAATCCTACCTCAAGAAACAAGAAGGATCTCAAATAAACAACGTACCCTTACACCTAAAGCAATTAGAGAAAGAAGAACAACAAATACCCAAAGTTAGCAGAAAGAAAGAAATCATAAAAATCAGATCAGAAATAAATGAAAAAGAAATGAAGGAAACAATAGCAGAGATCAATAAAACTAAAAGCTGGTTCTTTGAGAAGATAAACAAAATTGATAAACCATTAGCCAGACTCATCAAAAAAAAAAAGGGAGAAGACTCAAATCAATAGAATTAGAAATGAAAAAGGAGAGGTAACAACTGACACCACAGAAATACAAAGGATCATGAGAGATTACTACAAGTAACTATATGCCAATGAAATGGACAACCTGGAAGAAATGGACAAATTCTTACAAAAGCACAACCTTCCAAGACTGAACCAGGAAGAAACAGAAAATTTAAACAGACCAATCACATGCACTGAAATTGCAACTGTGATTAAAAATCTTCCAACAAACAAAAGCCCAGGACCAGATCGCTTCACAGGCGAATTCTATCAAACATTCAGAGAAGAGCTAACACCTATTCTTCTCAAACTCTTCCAAAATATAGCAGGGGGGTGAACACTCTCAAACTCATTCTATGAGGCTATCATCACCCTGATACCAAAACCAGACAAACATGTCACAAAAAAAGAAGACTACAGGCCAATATCACTGATGAACACAGTTGCAAAAATCCTCAACAAAATACTAGCAAACAGAATCCAACAGCACATTGAAAGGATCATATACCATGATCAAGTGGGGTTTATCCCACGAATGCAAGGATTCTTCAGTATACACAAATCAATCGATGCGATAAACCATATTAACAAACTGAAGGAGAAAAACCATATGATTTTCTCAACAGATGTAGAAAAAGCTTTTGACAAAATTGAACAGCCATTTATGATAAAACCCTCCAGAAAGTAGTCACTGAGGGAACTTACCTCAACATAATAAAGGCCATATATGACAAACCCACAACCAACATCATTCTCAATGGTGAAAAACTGAAACCATTTCCACTAAGATCAGGAATAAGACAAGGTTGCCCACTCTCACCACTATTATTCAACATAGTTTTGGAAGTTTTAGCCACAGCAATCAGAGAAGAAAAAGAAATAAAAGGAATCCAAATTGGAAAAGAAGAAGTAAAACTGTCACTGTTGTAGATGACATGATACTAGACGTAGAGGATCCTAAAGATACTACCAGAAAATTACTAGAGCAAATCAATGAATTTGGTAAAGTAGCAGGATACAAAATTTATGCAGAGAAATCTCTTGCATTCCTACACACTAATGATGAAAAACATGAAAGAGAAATTTAGGAAACACTCCCATTTACCATTGCAACAAAAAGAATAAAATACCTAGGAATAAACCTACCTAAGGAGAAAAAGCACTGTATGTAGAAAACTATAAGACACTGATGAAAGAAAGTAAAGATGATATAAACAGATGGCGAGATATACCATGTTCTTGGATTGGAAGAATCAATGTTGTGAAAATGACTATTCTCCCCAAAGCAATCTACAGATTCAGTGCAATCCCTATCAAACTATCACTGGCATTTTTCACAGAACTAGAACAAAAAATTTCACAGTTTGTATGGAAACAAAAAAGACCCTGAATAGTCAAAACAATCAAAACAGTCAAAACAATAGTCAAAACAAAGAAAGAAAAATGGAGCTGGAGGAATCAGGCTCCCTGACTTTAGACTATACTACAAAGTTACAGTAGTCCAGATAGTATGGTACTGGCACAAAAACAGAAATATAGATCAATGGAACAGGATAGAAAGCCCAGAGATAAACCCACACACATATGGTCACCTTATCTTTGATAAAGGAGGCAAGAATATACAATGGAGAAAAGACAGCCTCTTCAATAAGTGGTGCTGGGAAAACTGGGCAGCTACACGTAAAAGAATGAAATTAGAACACTCCCTAGCACCATACACAAAAATAAACTCAAAATGGATTAAAGACCTAAATGTAAGGCCAGACACTATAAAACTCTTAGAGGAAAACATAGGCAGAACACTCTATGACATAAATCACAGCAAGATCCTTTTTGACCCACCTCCTAGAAAAATGGAAATAAAAACAAAAATAAACAAATGGGACCTAACGAAACTTAAAAACTTTCACACAGTAAAGGAAACCATAAATAAGATGAAAAGACAACCCTCAGAATGGGAGAAAATATTTGCAAATGAAGCAACTGACAAAGGATTAGTCTCCAAAATATACAAGCAGCTCACGTAGCTCAGTATCAAAAAACAAACAACACAGTCCAAAAATGGGCAGAAGACCTAAATAGACATTTCTCCAAAGAAGATATACAGATTGCCAACAAACACATGAAAGGATGCTCAACATTACTAATGATTAGAGAAATGCAAATCAAAACTACAATGTGGTATAAGCTCACACCAGTCAGAATGGTCATCATCAAAATATCTACAAACAATAAATGCTGGAGAGGGTGTGGAGAAAAGGGAACCGTCCTGCACTGTTAGTGGGAATGTAAATTGATATGGCCACTATGGAGAACAGTATGGAGGTTCCTTAAAAAACTAAAAATAGATATTGGGATACATGTATATGATTCACTTTGTTATATAGCTGAAACTAACACACCATTGTAAAGCGATTATACTCCAATAAAGATGTTTAAAGAAAAAAGGAAAGGATGAAATAATACCATTTGCAGCAACATGGATGGAACTAGAGATTGTCATACTGAGTGAAGTAAGTCAGACAATATTATATGATACCCCTTATATGTGGAATCTAAGAAATTGTACAAATGAACTTGTTTGCAAAATAAACTGGAAGATTGGGATTGACATATACACACTACTATATATAAAATAGATAACTAATAAGGACCTATTACTGTATAGCACAGGGAAGTCTACTCAATACTCTGTTAATGGCCTATATGGGAATGGAGTCTAAAAAAGAATCGATATATATATATATATATATATATGTATAACTGATTCACTATGCTGTACAGCAGAAACTAACAACACTGTAAATCAACTATAGTGCAATAAAAATTAATTTTAAAAAGTAAAAAATAATAAAGTTATAGTATCAAAGAAAAAAATACTTTTGTCTTTTCATGTGAGATTAAGTAAGTGGTTGTAGTGGTCTCAAACATGAAAAGAGGAAATAAAAAACATGAGTTAATATAATGATTATTTTTTAGTATTTATAAGGCCACCTAGTTGTCTAACTGATTTTATATGATCAAATGTGAAAATCTTCCTGCTAAGTTTTCCAAGTCAACTGATTCTTTTACAAGAAAGTCTTCATTTTCCATAAATGTTAATATTTTAAATTTTTGTTTGATGTAAACTTTATAATGTTTTATATCAAATGAACACAGAATACTTTTGTATTTTGCTTTAGTTTAGATTAATTAGTGTGTACCCCAGAGTGATGATTCTTTAGTACTAAATAATAATACAAGTAGTAAATTTTAGGATGGACATATTCACCTATTACTAAAATTTTATCAATGTTTAGTTTTATATATGCTGAGTACCAATAGTCATTGTTACTTAATAATTTTATAGCTTAGTTCCCCTCTTCATAAAATTATTCTTTCATATTATTTTTGTGTGATAGATACATTTATATTACTTACATATTAATTTAAGACATGTTTGAATGAATAATATAAAACAGAATTTAATATTTTGATCTGACTACTCAGTCATATTTTCTAAGAAATACATTAATAGATAACCTTTAGTTTTATTGGGACCATGCAATTCTACAAAACTAAAAAAATTGACCCAAGCTATCTTAATCTTAGCATAGCACATAGCTAAAATATAGTAGATACTTAATAGCACTCATATTAATAAATAAATGTCTTCATGAGAAAAATAAACAAGAGTAAATACCTTCAAAAATGAAATAACTGTTTATAGCCATGTAGCCATGCTCTGATTTTAAGGTGAATATACATTGCCTATATGTATGCATAGGCATGTGTGTGTCTGAAAAATCTACCAAGGTTTTATTATTTAGTGAGACACTACCAGGTGTATTATCATAAAATTAGCTTCTGGAAGGAAATAAAAAGCAGAGTGTGTCCATAATCTTTCTAAAACTCAAAGGAAAATAGCTCTTATAGAAAATATTCAATAAATTGAAAACAGACTTAATACACAATATCTCCTTTTTGTGTGTGAAATTATTGAACAGATTTCACTACTTCTTTATGTTAGTAATGTAAGAGATAATGAGTGTATCAACATGTAGAAGAAAATAAATAATATTTCTCACTAAAATTTCTATTGTTAAAGCATAATAGGGGCTTCCCTGGTGGCAGAGTGGTTGAGAGTCTGCCTGCCTATGCAGGGGACACGGGTTCATGCCCCGGTCCGGGAGGATCCCACATGCCGTGGAGCAGCTGGGCCCGTGAGCCATGGCTGCTGAGCCTGCGCGTCCAGAGCCTGTGCTCCGCAACGGGAGAGGCCATAACAGTGAGAGACCCACGTACCGAAAAAAAAAAAAAGAAAAAAAGATAAATTGAATTAAAGAATAATCCAACTTTGTGCAGCTTACAAGAGTTATATCTAGGACTTCCCTGGTTGTGCAGTGGTAAAGAATCCACATGCCAATGCAGGGAACATGGGTTCAGGCCCTGGTCCAGGAAGATCCCACATGCCGTGGAGCAAAATATAGTGAATAGGATAATGGGTAGTTTATGTTGATAAAATGTGTTATTACAGATTATGCTATAATAGTTTGAGTCATTATATTTCATATATTATTATAAAATGATATAAAGAAAAATATTAAAAATAAACTAAGAAATTTTATTTTATTCTTTTTTAAATTTTTATTGGAGTACAGTTGATTTACAATGTTGTGTTAGTTTCTGCTGTACAGCAAAGTGAATCTGTTATACATATAAATATATCCATTCTTTTTTAGATTCTTTTCCCATATAGGTCATTACAGAGTATTGAGCAGAGTTCCCTCTGCTATACAGTAGGTCCTTATTAGTTATTTTATATATAGTAGTATGTATACGTCAATCCCAATCTTCCAGTTTATCCCTTCCCCCCCTTACCCCTGATAACCATAAGTTTGGTTGCTACATCTGTAACTCTATTTCTGTTTTGTAGATAAGTTCATTTGTACTTTTTTAGATTCCACATATAAGCGATATCATATATTTGTCTTTCTCTGTCTGACTCACTTCACTCAGTATGACAATCTCTAGTTCCATCCATGTTGCTGCAAATGTTATTATTTCATTCTTTTTTATGGCTAATTAATTTGCCATTTTTTTAAGGTAAAGTTCTAAAGACATCCTCTAACATCGAAGCGCTATTAGTGCATCTGAAATGATTATAGTGAATCTGACATCATCATAACATCTAATAATGCAATTTGTGTCTAAATGTAAAGTAAGTTCTCTAGATTTTTGCCTAGCAACACTGACTTTTTTCTTTTTTTTTTTTCTTTTGGCCACACAACATGTCATGTGGGATCTTAGTTCCCTGACCAGGGATCAAACCCGTGCCCCCTGCAGTGGAAGTGAAGAGTCTTAACCACTGTACCTTCAGGGAAGTCCCTTTTTATTGGCTTTTTTTTTTTTTTTTTTGGCAACATTGAAATAGAAGACATGCATCCCAAATGACACAGCAATTCCATCTCTAATTATTCCACTCTGGAGAACCTCTCACAGGAGTGTACGAGAAGACATGCGTATATATATATATATATATATATATATATATATATATATATATATATATATATATATATATATGACTATTTATGGTAATATTTATTAATAACAAAAATAGAACCTAAGTATTAATAAGAGAATAAATTGTAGTATGTTCAGAAAATGGAATATAGCAGTAAAAATTAATAAACTAGAACGTCCTATATTAATTCTTTTTTCATTCAACAAATATTCTTTCAGCATTTTCCTCACTCATTCCACCCTGAGTCAGATGCCTTCCACAGCCTTTTTCCATCGAGCTAGCATATTTGCATTATTTTTTTCTTGCTACTGTGCTTACAATTCTAACAGTTGTTACTAGGTGAAAAGTGACAGTCATTAAGGAAAGCAATTTCTCTTGCAAAATTAATAAGTTGATAAGCATTTTATCTGTCAATATGTTTTCTTTTTTGCTTATGAGAAAATATAACAAAAACAAATACTTTACTTAAAATCAAGTAAGGAACAACTCACTTCATGCACTCCTTATCCACTATTTTTCTCAGCATGAAAAACACATTTGCCATTTTCTTTCTCCATAATGGAAATCCAAAACCAAATCCCATGTAATCTTCTCATATGTAATGAGTCAAACTTTAAAAAATCTAAACAAATATCTTTTTAAAATTTCATAATATCTTAAAATGTGCTTAGTAGAAACAAAATTTCCCTTTAGAAGTATTAGCTATTATTAGGTTATCTGCTGAGATAATATGAACAAAAGAGGGGGAAATAGTTATTATTTCTAGAGGCGATTTTTACTTCATTTGTTGAATCCAGAAATGAAACCTCTAACACCACCCTTTCTTTTGCTTCTTCCCTCATTTTTTCATGATAATCCATCATAGTCATATATAGAAGAAAGTCATAATATTGTCATCAATGCCATTTTGAATGACAGCTTATCCTAAAAGCATGTATCTACTGCTTCCTGATTTCCTGTTAGACTTTCGGTTCTAACTTAAACCTGTGTTTCTTAGACCTGTGCTTGCATTCAATGTATCAACTGACATTATTTGAAGTGTAATGTTCTTCAATTCCGTCTATAGGTTTTTCACATTTAATGGATAGTACATGCCTGAGAGTAGAGGTTTTGCTTTATTTAATTCTGTAACTTGCCATAGAAATTGGCATTGTATCTGACAACTAGAAAGTAGCTCCTAATGATTTTTCAAAGAAATAAATAGAAAATGTTCAAACTTTTTGATCTCATTTGACTGCCTTTGCTTAATGAAATTACATTTCTATTGTAGTTTTGCAGATTTTATTCATTAGGCTAAGATAGATAGACGTCTGTTCTGGTGGCATTCTTTTATTTTTAATTAGTCATAACACACTTATATTGATATTTTAATTTCTCTGAACTTTTTAAACCAACAGAAATCAAAACATGTTGATAGTTATGTTTATAAAGAGCAGCATAGATTATATTTTGAGTTACATAAATAACTTGGAACTATATTCCAATAATTTAAATATGACTTTCATCTATTTATATACTCTTTATATCATTAGCTGCCGGTTTTACTTAGTTCGTGACATTTTCCATTTTTAATATTTGATTCATATGCACGATAATACTTTACTTATGGAGGGCTTCTTCTTACCGATTTATCCTTTAAAATATATTTCTTATGGACTCCAAGCAGCAACATCTGCATAATAGACCACATAATCAATTCTCTAATGTATCAGGTTTAAAATTGTTTTTCAATTTTAAACCTAACTTCAGATGTGTTCAAACATTTCTCAAGATGAAATACTTTATCTTTTCTCCAGTTTTATTGAGATATAATTGCCATATAACATTGTGTAAGTTTATTTTGTACAATGTGATGATTTGATACACTTGTATATTACAAAATAATTACCACAATAGGGTTAGTTAACACCTCAATCACCTCACATAATTAAAATTTCTTTTTTGTGGCGAGTAAACTTAAGATCTACTCTCTTAGCAACTTTCAAGTATATATATAATTACAATTATATATATTATAATGTAATACTGTATAAAATGCAGTATTATTAACTATAGTCACTATGTTGTACATTAGATACCCACAACTTATTCATCTTATAACTGAAAGTTTGTATCCTTTGACCAACATCTCCCCATTTCCCCCATTCCCTAGCCCCCGACAACCACCAATCTACTCTCTGTTTCTATGAATTCATCATTTTAGTGATACCATTTATAAGTGATATCAGAATATTTGTCTTTCTCTGTATAACTTCATTCACTTAACATAATGCTCTCACAGTCCCTCCATGTTGTCACAAATGGCAAGATTTCTATACTTCTCATGTTTGAATAATATTCCATTCAAACTTAAGATCTACTCTCTTAGCAACTTTCAAGTATATAATAATAATATACATAATTACAATTATATATATTATAATACTGTATAAAATGCAGTATTATGAACTAATAATACTGATGTTACCGCATCTTCTGTATCCATTCATATGTAGATAGACATTTAGGTTGTTTCTATAACTTGGCTATTGTGAATAATGTTGCAATGAATGTGGGAGTGAAGGTAACTCTTAGAGGACCTAATTTTATTTTCCTTGGATATATACCCAGAAGTGGATTGCCAAATCTTATGGTATATCTGTTTTTAATTTTTTGAAGAACCTCCATACTGTTTACATAGCAGCTGTACCAATTTACATTCCCACGAACAGTGCACAGGGGTTTCTTTTCTCCACATCTTGGCTGAATTATCTCTGTATTTTTGATAACAGCATTCTCACAGGTGTGAGGTGATATCTCAATGTGATTTTGATTTGTATTTCCCAGGTGGTCAGTGATGTTGAGCATCTTTTCCTGTACTTGTTGGCCATTTGAATGTCTTCTTTGGAGAAATTTCTATTCAGCTCCCCTGCCATAGTTAAATTAGTTTTGCTTTTTGCTTTTGATTTTTGCTATTGAATTGTGTGAGTTCCTTACGTATTTTGGGTATTAACCCTTTATCAGTTGGTTTGCAATTATTTTTCTTCATTCCATAGGATGCCTTTTCATTTTGCTAAGTTTGTTTGTTAGTTTTTGGTTTTCGTTTTTGGGTTTTTGTTTATTCTAGGCAGAATCTTTTTAATTTGATGTAGTCCTATTTATTAATTTTCACTTTTGTTGCTGTGCTTTTTGGTGTCATACCTCAAAAATCTTTGTTAGGACCAATGTCAAGGAGATTTTTTTCTACCTTTTTTTCTAGGAGTTTCATGGTTTAATGTTTTATGCTTAAATCTTAATCCATTTCTAGTTAATTTTTGTGTGTGTGGTGTAAATCAGGGGTTCATTCTTATGCATGTGATTATCCATTTGCCCCAACCTAAGTTATTAAAGAGACTACCATTTCCCCACTGAGTCTTCTTGACTCTCTTGTCAAAGGGTAGTTTATAGTATGAGCAAGGATTTATTTCTGGGCTCTTAATTCTGTTCCATTTGTCTATGGTTCTATTTGTATGCCAATAGCATGCTGCTTCTATTACTATTGTTTTGACATTTACTTTGAAATCAGGAAGTGTGATGTCTCCAGCTTTGTTCCTCTTTCTCTGAATTTCTTTGGTTATTTGGGGGTCTTTTGTGGTTCCATACAAATTCTAGGGTTGTTTCTTCTATATCTATGAAAAATGCCACTGGAATTTTGATAGGGATTTTATTAAATCTATAGATGGGTTTGGGTTGTATGGACATTTTAACAGTATTACTTCTTCTGATCCATAAACAAGGGTATCTTTCCATTTATTTGTGCCTTCTTCCATTATTTTCATCAAAGTCTTATACTTTTCAGCATACAGATCCTTCACCTCTTTGTTTAAATTTATTCCCAAGTATTTTATTATTTTTGATGCTATTGTGACTAAGAATGTTTTATTTCCTTTTCAGATATGTCAATGTTAGTGTATAAAAACCCAACTGATTTCTATATGTTGATTTTTTATCCTGCAAACTTAATGAATTTGTTCATTACTTCTAATAGTTTTTTGGTGGTGTCTTTAAGATTTTCTCTATATAAGATCATATCATCAGCAGAGATAATTTTACATTTCCTTGATTTGGATGACTTTTGTTTCTTTTGTTTTGCCTGATTTCTCTGGCTAGAACATCCAGTAATATGTTAAAGACAAGTGGTGAAAGCAGGCACATTTGTCATGTTCCTGATCTTAGAGAGTACAGCTTCAACTTTTCATATTAAGTATGATGTTAGCTGTGGGTTTGTCATTTATGACCTTTATTATGTTGAGTTACGTTCCTTCTATACCCAATTTGTTGAGAGTTTTTAATCATGAAAGAATGTTGTATCTTGTCAAATGCTTTTTCTCCAGCCATTGAGATTATCATATATTTTTAACTTTTTATTCTGTTACTGTGGTGTATCACATTTACTGAATTGTGTATGCTGAACCACCTACATATCACAGGGATAAATCTCACCTGATCATGCTGTATGATCCTTTTAATATGCTGTTGAATTGGGCTTCCTTATATTTTGTTGAGAACTTTTGCATCTATATTCATCAGGGATATTGGCTTATAGTTTTCTTTTCTTGTATTGTCCTGATCTGGCTTTGGTATCGGCATAATGCTGGTCTCATAAATGAGTTGAGAATACCCCTCCTCTTCAAGTTTTTGGCAGAGTTTGAGAAAGATTGACATTCATTCTTCTTTAAATGTTTGGTAGAATTCAGCAGGGAAATCACCTGGTCCTGAGCTTTTCTTTGTTGGGAATTTTTTAAATTACTAATTCAATCTCCCTACTCATCATTGATCTGTTCAGATTCTCCATTTCTTCAGTCTTGTAGGTTGTATGTTTCTAGGAATTTATCCATTTCTTCTAGGTTATTCAATGTGTTTGCATATAATTCTTTATAGTTGTCTCTTATGACTGGGACTTCTTTGCTAGACTCCTGAACTTCCACAAAGTCTTTCACATCCTGATTTTCTAAGACAGTGCTGTCCAGGGACTCCCAGATTGTGGCTGAGAGGGGCTGCAGATGGTTCACAGGTCACTGTGGGGTCCACAGCTGGGAGTAAAGTCTGTAGACCTATTACCCCACACACAGTGGGCGGGACTCCTCCCATGTCCCTTGACATTTAGTTCTGGATCCCACAGCTCCCACAAAGGCACTTTTGTCTGTGGATGGATGCCAAATTGTTGTTGTTGAGGAGGGGATACATGCAAGGGACGTTTTAGTTGGCCTTCTTGCTAATGTCACCCCTCCAAAATAACATTTTAAAACAATGCATTCTTTAATTTGAAAAAAGATTGGCATGTTTTCACTGAAAAAGATTGATAACCCCCAAATTTTTCTAAAGTTACTTTAAGCCAGTATTATGTAAGTGCTTTTCTATATGATATTTAAGATGATTTTTATAATAATTATGTGAGGTAGATGATAATATCCAATTGTACAAAAAAAAAACTGACTTTCAGAGATGTTAACTACTTGTCTAAAAGCACCTCTTTGTAAATGGAAAAGTCAAGAAATAAAAACACAAGGACAAGGAAATCAAGACCTATTTTCTTACAAACAAGGAAGAAATATGCATACATTTAAAAAATATCCCAAATAATGCATTCACTCCATTTGTTATATCATATGGCCTTGATGATAATTTACTAAAAATTTTTTTTTGCTGAATAGATAAAACATATCAAAGTGGTGAAACAAACTCTAGAAAGCAAAAGTCAGCTCAATTTATTCAAAAAATAATTAAAAGATTAACAGAACATTCATTTCCCTCAGGTTGGCATGATTTCATCTCTGCTTTTTTTTTTTTCTATTCTCATCCCAATGATCAATCATGTTATGCACAGCAACCTGTCAAAACGTGCTATATTAGCAAATCTGGGATGCTTTGCTCATCTTTCCCCTCAAAGTCCATGCATTTTAATAGGACAAGTGAACTCAAGTCGGTACTTGGAAGGGAGTAAAGGCAGAGAGTAAATCAATATCATCTTGCTTTAATATTCTCTATGATTTTTTTTTCTATTGGTTAAAAAATTGTTTGGTGATCCTGCTTTGTTCAATCAGAAATTTTTAGCATTCTGCATGGAAACATATGTTACAGTTTTAACCAAAATAGGAGAAAACATACATTTTTATTATATAAATCCTGTAATGACTCACAGCATTCTGTAATAAACAACTGATGCAAACTGCTTTTTAGTTAGGAAGAAATAGTTTTGCTCATTTGACATTCCTGCTGTCTATAGTTAAACTCTTTCAAGTTAATTCCTTTCATACTCACAATTTATTTTGCTTCTTTAAGGATTAGTAACTTTTGTCAATGAAAGAATGACATATACTAATTCCCCAAATGGCAATAATTTATCAGACATCCAAAGGGAATAACACCAAAATATTTTCTGATCACTTAGAGTATACACTAAGATTGAGTACCTGTTAAGCAATTTTTTCTCTTTAAGAAAAAAGTTTTTTTTTATTGAGGTATAATTGACATACAACATTACAGTAGTTTCAAGTGTACGAAGTAATGATTTGATATTTGTATATATTGCAAAATGAGCACCACAATAAGTCTAGTTAACAACTGTCACCATATAGTTAAACAGAACTTATTTTTCTTGTGGTGAAGTCTTTTAAGATCTACTCCCTGGGCAACTGTCAAATATGCAATATAGTATTACTAACTATAGTCATCATGCTGTACATTACATCCTCATGACAATTATTTTATAACTGAAAATTTGTACCTTATGACCCCTTTCACCCATTTCACTCACCCTCCCCCCAACCCCTACCTCTGGTAACCACCAATATGTTCTCTGTATCTTTGAGCTTGTTTTTTTTAAAAAAATTGTTGCTGTTGTTGTTTTTAATTCCACACGTAAGTGAGATCATATGGTATTTATATTTGTTAAGCTATTTATAGCAGTTAGACTGCATTCTGCTACAAGTAACAAAAGATCCAACCAAAAACAGCTTAAATAATAAGATTTATTCTTTCATATAATAAGATTTATTAGTTCATATTACAGGAATTCTGTGGAAAGAATGACTTCAAATTGGCTAATTTAGAAACTCAGTGGGTTTCCCTTCAAAGTCATACGATGGCTGCAGAAATTCTAGGCATCATCATTTTACTCAGCAACATACAAAGGCACAAAAACTGGGAGAATCCCTAATTTCTATTCTGTTTTAAGATTGAGAAAACTTTCTGGGAATGCCTCGGCAGATGTTTCCTTACTTTGTATTCATTAGGTTTGCATCACGTGCTAACACCTGAAGCAATCAATGTCAAGGGGAATAGATCTTTCATGAGTGGCTTAGATTTTATTTATTCACTGGTCAAATCAATGCCAATAAATGAATAAAATCTGGTTTCTGTTATCAAAAAATAAGGAAGATGGCTATAGGGACAGCTTTGGATAAGCAAACAATAATGACTGCCAATACCTTTTATGATGCTAAAATCTCTAAAGCATTTTCTTATGTTTTGTGTAATATTTATTATCAAACTCCAAATAAGAATTTATTAGTTCTACAAATTTCACAAAGACAATTAGTTTGCACCCTCTGAGTGTTATTCTGGTATGTGATATCATGGAGATATATATAATGCATGTATAAAATGTATAAGCATATACAGAAAACAATCAGAAACATGGCAATGAGGTAGAGAATGGAGTGTTAAATTGTAAGGTTCATTTTAGTTTTTAGGTGAATAAAATACAGGCAGCATAAAACAAGGGAAAATAATGTAGCAATGGCATATCACAAAAGAGAGAGTAATCCAGGGCTCAGACTACAGTAGAATGTTCTGTTGATCAAGACATTTACCCCACTAGTGAAGCTTAGGTAGATTTCAAATAGAGGAACTGCAGAAGTGAAGTTTTGGTGTTCATGGAAACAGAATGAACAGGGATAAGCTAAGTAGATGGAATATGGTTTGAGGATAGTGGAGAGTTGGGGGAATATAGATCTTGGGTATAGACAACACTGAGTTGAAGATCAGTTTTTTAAACCTCACTCTTTCATACTGCTATTTCTGCAAATCAAACGTTCCTATGGAGAGGTGACTATGGGGAAAAAAAAGAGCTCTCAATTTCATTTCAATGACAGATTCATTATTTAACTTACTCATGTTGACTTTGGGTAAGCTACTTAACTTCTCTATGTCATCACCTGTAAAATGGAAATAATTTTGGCCTCTCACCTTCTGAGATGGCCCATACTCTGTGGAGTGTGTTTCTCTCAAAATAAATCCACTTCTTACCTATCACTTTGTCTCTCACTGAATTCTTTCTGTGACAAAATATCAAGAACTTGAGCTTCATTAATTCCTGAGACCAGGTGTGTGGTCTCAGTTAAAAGATGTGGGTTCAAGTCTTAATCTGGGTTTTGGCCAGATTCAAGTCCGGACATACGGGTTCAAGTCCAATTTGAGTTGCATGGTTTCAGCTGACAAGCTACGAAGGGATAGTGATAAGGTAAGAAAATGTTGAGAGTTAGGCCTTGGTCCTAGGCAGGCTTGTGGGACGAGGCCAGGTGTACCAGGGAGGATGCTATGCTGAGGTCTGCCCATTTTTGTCAGGCTGGTCAACCCTGAATGCTTTGGGACTGTGACTGGGAACCTAGGTCTGGACCAGAGGAATGATGGCAATCAGCATCGTTTGTTATAGAAAGATGGTATGGAATGGTTATGCTTAGGCACATCCAATAGCAGGTCTAGGACAGAATTGTTGCTGTAGGATTTGATAATCTATACTCTTCTCCTTGACTCTGAGGTTTTTTTCCTACATTCTATGTTCATTCTTATTCCACTTCTCCCTTTTCCTCCCTCCCTCACTCCCTCCTTCCTTCCTTCCTTCCTTCCTTCCTTTTCTTAACCCCAGAAGACCTGTGTGGCTGCCAAGATGTACTTTCTATTGACAAGTGCTGACCCTTTGTTTCCAACTTATAGCTAGACCAACTCCTGCTCACCAGCGACACGGTGGGGGACACCTTCTGTACCATTCTTCTGCAAGAACTTTTTGGACACTAACACCTGGTTGGGGGACTACCTTGGAAGGGATAACACCTAAACTCGTAAGTGCAAATCTTGACCAAATTGCGGGGTGGATTTTGACATGAGAGTGAAATTTTGGATAGCATGGGAGTTACAGACATCACCTCAGGCTTGAGTCTGAAATGGGTCAGGCCACCCCAATCCTGGCTGATACCCCTCTGGGCCATATATTCAGGGACTGTGAAAAGGAGAAAAAAAAAAAACTTATTAGGTTATGTAATCAGGTTTGGCCACAATATGAGTTAGGAAATTTAAAATGGAGTAAGGTACTGAATGCTCAAATTTTCATGGCCTTGGAAAATCCAGGCAATGGAACACAAAAGGAATTTAATGCATGTGCAGCTTGGAGGGATAACTCTAGGAAAGACACAGAGGACATTTTAACTGACCCACCCTATGGGGCCATGCAGTACACTGGGTGAGGAACGATGCTATGCCTGAGGCAGACCCACAAAGGAATTACCAGGTGAATTCTATTGATAGAGATAGACGGGACCATATGATTACCTGTTTAACAGAGGGTATGAAGAAATTTATAGTAAAACCTGTTAATTATAGAAAGGCGAAAGAGGGCCAACAGGGACAGGACAGAAATCCTGCAGTCTTCCAAGGGAGACTAGTGGAAGCTTTTAGAAAGTATACAAGCGTGGATCCTTCCTCCCCACAAGGGACAGGCCCTTTTGGCTATGCATTTCATAGTCCAGGTAGCCCCAGACATGAGGCGCAAAATTCAGGAATGAACAACTCAGACTTCAATGAACGATTTGCTCCAATTGGCTTATTTGGTTTTCGATAATAGGGATATGCCCAAAAAGGCTGAACGCACTGAGAGAAATATGCAAAAGGCCCAGATGATGGCAGTGACTTTGACTGCTCAGAGACCACCAAAGTGAAGTTGGCTTTTCCAAGCCAGTCTGACTTTGGTGGACCACTAGGCCCACAGGTCCAGCATACCCTATGTGGACGAAAGAGACACTGGAGGGAAGATTGCGATCACTGTGCCCTTTGCAAACAGCGAAGGCACTGGAAGAGAGAATGTCCCAGATGCCAGAGAGCAAAGGAGGGGGGTCCCTCAGCCATTGATGGTTTTACAATCGGAAGACAGAAGGGGCCCGAGGCCGAAAGTGGCTCTGCCTAGAGATACCATCTACATAACTAATGTTGAGCCTCAGGTGGTCATTGATATGGCACTTGATAGAATTTCTTACAGACACTGGTGCAACCTTCTCAGTCTTAACCCAAAGGACTGGAAACCTTAGCAATCACAAGGAGTATGTAATGGGGTTGTCAGGGAAGAGGTAGGGGCACACTTTCCTGGAACCCCTTTTGTGCAACATCAATAGCCAGCTGTTTTTACATTCCTTTCTGATTGTGCTTGACTGTACCATCCCTTTAATGGGAAGAGACTTACTATATTAGGGGCCACTCTGTTTCTTGAGGTGCAAGGGAACCACCCTCATCACCAAATGGTTCTAACAGAAAACAAAGAGGAACAGTTTGAATCTGGAGCTGAAACAGAAGGCTTAGTAGACCCTAGAGTGTGGAATATCAAGGTTCCAGGCTTGGCCAGAGATATCCAGCTGGTGATTATTAAATTAAGACCTGGACGGGGATATCCCTGTAAAAAAATAGTAACCAAAATGGGAGGCCACTAGTCTGACTAAGCTAACCATAGATGATATTTGGAGCCTGATAAGAATTTGGAGGGAAGCCTTCTCCTCTAAACTAAATGAGGGAAAGTAAATCCTTACAATATAGGTGAATGGGTGTGCCGGTCTTTTGATGTCATTTGGTGGTTACCCAATTCTTTGAGAAAAAAAAAGAAAACAATGTTTTTCTGGACTTAAGGGAACAAAGTCATCTTAGGAGGAGCTTGCCTGTGATTTTGAGATGCAAATGTTCTACCTGGTCTTCTCAGGACCCCTTATCTCTGCCATCTTTTTAAAATGAAAATTTTGAAAAAGGGGGTAAAGTAATTTAGAATTTGACTTCTCAAGGATAAATAGAAATCTGAAGTGTCTTTTCTGTAAACATTAGTAAAAAGGGTTTAGCCATCTAGACAGGTGACCTTGATTTGTTCCATCTGCCAGAAGCCCAATTTGAATCCAACCCCTTGTAACTGATGGGTTTTATGTTGTTGTACCTGACTCATGGCTGAAATTTTGAAACGGGAACTATGAGGTCTCTGTGTTTGTGTGTTCGTATATATCTATATGTGTATTGTAGATCTATAGTATTGCCAAAATCAGTTCATAAAAGAGCTCTATTTAATTGGCTTAAAGGAACTTAAGTGCTTATATAAATACTCATAAATATGAAAAAAAACCCAGCCAAAATGAATTTTGGGTTCACGTGATCTAGGAAATATTCAACATTAAATTAATATCTGGTATTAAAGCTGGCTTAAGCTTGTTGGTTTGATTAATATAGACATGTCTTTAAAGTCATCAATGTTAAGTATAATACTTCTGTAATACCTAGGTTTACTGAAGGTCAAGTTTATGTTATTCCTGTTTCAGAGTTTGTCAGCAGAAAGAAAAAAACTAAATTAACTAGGATTACTTGGTATGTTAAATGTAGTCATTCGTAATTCTGGTTATTGTAACCAAGTTTATCAATTACACTGTAATCAGATGTTTAACCGTGCCTTCTAAATCTTTTGTCATTTATAGATATTTTTGTACTCTGATGCTATTACAAAAAGTGCTTCATCAAGAAGATTCATAGAAAGGCTATGGAAACAGTTACAACAGTTCCACATCAAGATGACGGCTGTGTGAGGATTCCAGCCCATACCAACTTAAAACAAGGAGATGTCCTGCCCCTGGAGCCCCAAGATCAGGCATCCAGAGACTTTAACTCCCTGACAGGTAGGGTCGACGCCCCTACTCAGCCTTGAAGCAGTTACAGAAGACTGACCTTCGCCCCTCTGCTTCCCATTAAGAATATGGGAGTAAAATCTCTGAGAGAGAAATGAAACAAGAGGAAAGGGGGTCAGGGCACAACCTTTAAAGGAGTGGTATAGCCATAGGACATGACAAAAACTGGTTAGAACCAATTAGGTCCAAGATGGCAGAAGATTCGACTTCCAGTGGAATCTTGAGCGTCATTATATGCTCACTGTAATACATTAGCATGCTAAATGACACACCCACCAGCACCATGACAATTCTGAGGCCAACTATAAAAGGTCAAAAAGTGGGTAGTGGCCCAATTCCTGGAAATCTCCTCCCCTTCTCTGAAATAATTGGAATAACCCTCCCACTCATTAGCCTATGAAATTACCCAGCCCATAAAAACTAACCACCCCATATTTTGAGGACTCTCGCATTCTGAGATGGCCCACACTCTATCTGTGGAGAGTGTTTCTCTCTAAATAAATCCACTTCTTACCTATCAAAAAAATAATAATAATTTTTACACCTATTGCCCAGAATTGTCATGATGAAATAAGCAAAACATGTTAAAGAAGCTTGCATAAATCTTTAGCTATTAATAGGTGATTACTGTATACTAATATGTATTAGTAATACTACTACCAATTATTTCCTGTGACATGCAAGTTTAGATAGAGATATATAATCCTATTAATAGCTCTAGGTAAACACTTTGAATACTTCTTGGCACACGGAGTTAACAATGTATTCACAGTATTGAGATTCAAAATTCATAGTCTCAAATTGAAAATTAATGAGCAGAGGGACTTCCCTGGCGGTCCAGTGATAAAGAATCCGCCTTCCAGTGCAGGGGAAGCATGTTCCGTCCCTGGTCAGGTAACTAAGATCCTACATGCCGCAGGGCAAGGCAACTAAGCCCGCATGCCACAACTATTGAGCTTGTGAGCCTTAACGAGAGAGCCCGCATGCCGCAAACTACGGAGCCCACACACTCTGGAGCCTGCGTGCCACAACTCGAGAGAGAAAACCCACATGCCACAACTATAGAGAAGCCCAGAGCCACAACGAAGAGCCTGCGCATTGCAAGGAAAGATCCCGCATGCCTCAACAAAAGATGTAGCCAAAAAAAAAAAAAAGGAAAATAAATAATATATATTAAAAAAAAAATTAAGGAGCAGAGTTTTCCAATAAGAAATCCTTCTTTGTGTTAGTGTGATTTGTGAGTGACTATTCTGGGATAACTTTAGAGTTTACATCAAAACTCTATGTATTTTTTATGAAAATATGTGGACTAACACCATTTTAAAATTTGTAGTGTTAGTACAAAATCAATATTTTGTAAAGTCACAGTTGTACACGGGTGTTTGGAACTAAGAAGGTATTTATTATTGTAATGAATTTAATTCTGATGGGTTCTTTGAGCAGTACTCTCTGTTAAAATTGCACTTAAAGTATTAATTTAAGAATAATTGAAAATAGAGTCGATGAGTCATTTGAAAAGAATCCGCCAGATTATTGATATCAATGTGTGCCATAATACTTCAAAGTCTGAATTTAAAAGCACTGTGCAGTCTTTGAAATAGCTGAATCAAGAGCGAGTCTTTGCAGGGCTGCATGCTATTAAGTGATACCTGTTAATAAACAAGCAGCTCCATCTGTTCTGCGGTGATGTGTTCTCTCCAGACCTCACAGACTCATGTTTTACATGTCAGTGTTCAAGTGTAAATCAGAAAGGGCCACCCAAACACTTTGGAAACAGAAGAGCTGTTTACACCAAATAAAAGTGCATCCAACATGACAGTCTTGTGTGGATTACTTTTAAGTTTATTGCACTGTGTGGCATTACTTCATTAAATAAAACTGCATTGTTCTAATTTCAGGTTGCATATTTAAATTCAGAGGGTTTTTTTTTCCCCCCAGGGTACATGTATTTTAATTTCACTTACACATGTGTTAAGAGACTTAAAACCTCTACTTTATGTACACCTTATTATTTAAATTCCTCTTCGGGACAAAAAAGCCAACTGATTCTCGAATGGAGTTTGAGAACAACTACAATACCATTTTCTTTCTCAACGTCTCATTATTTTTCTATAATATAAGTAAATCAAAATGATTTTCTAGGTGGAAATATTTAGTATTTATTGTCTATAATAAAAACAAAAATCAACCCTTAACCTCACCAGAAAATGAGAAGAAATATCTAGATTTAAAAGGTCAAATTATCATGCTGTCTATTTACCTAAACAGATATCTGTTAGTCTATAGCGCATACCTTGTTATTTCCACTTAAGTACTTTTGTATCTCTGTTGTGGCATGTTTTAAATATGAACAGATTTAAAAATTTTTGTTCTATTCATTAAGTATATATTGAAGAGTTAAGTATCAGGGCACTGGGCTAAGCTCTAGACATGTAATAGGGTCCCAAATAATAATTGGTGCCGAAAGCTCAGCTTCTCTGTATACCTGGTGCCGAATCAAATCTCGAAGACAGAGTTTTGGGTGAAGTAGAAAAGAATAGCTTTATTGCTTTGCCAGGCAAAGGGGGACACATTGGCTCCTGCCCTCGAAAACTATGTGTCTCAACTGGGGAAGATTTCATGAGGAGTTTTATAACAATACTGCAAGGGTGGGATTGCTGACAAGATTAGGGTGTGTGCAGGGTCTCAGGTGGTTTCTTGGGTGCTCCTCCCTTGATTAGCAACTGTTCGATAATATGCCCTTTGGAACTGAGGGAAGGTCATGGAAGCTGGAGTCTTGCCTACAAGAAATGGGTGACAAAAAGAGGCCTCTGTGTCCAAGCCCCACTAGGTTTCATAATCACTCTTTTTACTCACAGAGGAAATATATTACCCATTTTGGAAACAAAATTAATTAATTAATAATTAAGTATCGGGGCTTCCCTGGTGGCCAGTGGTTGACAATCTGCCTGCCAATGCAGGGGACATGGGTTCGAGCCCTGGTCCGGGAAGATCCCACATGCCGTGGAGCAACTAGGCCCGTGAGCCACAACTACTGAGCCTGCGCATCCGGAGCCTGTGCTCTGCAACAAGAGAGGCTGCGACAGTGAGAGGCCCGCACACCGCGATGAAGAGTGGCCCCCACTCGCCGCAACTAGAGAAAGCCTTCGCACAGAAACGAAGACCCAACACAGCCAAAAATAAATAAATAAATAATTTTTTAAAAAATTAAGTATCTATAGATTTGTGAAATGAAAAAAAGTACATTCAGGAAAACTGAAATGTATACACATATAAAATTGGGGGTTTTTTTTCCAGTATTTATCAGTGTTGGTAAAATGAGAACTACTTGGTGAAAGTTTTAGAGAACGTGTTGGTTTATGAAGGGCAAAGGGGAAAAAGTTGTAAGAAAAAATTCAAATACAGGGGATGGATGACTCCTAGGACAGACTTTTGGGTAGTTTGAAATAAAATTCATATTTTATGGCAAGACAAAAATTTAAACATAAAAAATTTTCTCTGCCCTTTGGCCCCCTTTCTCCCCACACTGTGCATTGAACCAAACCTCCCACATCAGCAGGAATACCTGCTCAACCATAAAGGGCAACATTGTCCTAGCACCAACAAGACAGCTCCTTGAAAGATAACATTCCTTAATGTTGTTAAAGGGCTTAAATCTGGATTGTGTAACTTGTCAATAATACCTCATTCAATGTACAGCCCTCTGTCTCAAAAACTTACATAACTGTGCTTTGACCTCTCATGGGTGGAAGAGTTCTCAAGAGCTTTCTGAAAGCCTGTTCCCAGGTTATAATCCTCAATTCGGCTTGAATAAAATTTTCTTTCTTAGATCAACTAATTAATTTTTTCTTTGCCAGTAGAAAAATGCCTACATGTTGGTTCCATCTCCAAGATATCATTGCTCCCGAAATCAAGCAGAACCCTGTGGGGTCCTCCCAGGTACAAAAGCCTTTCCATATCCCCCATTTCTTGTTTATAGGAAAAAAGTTTCAGCCTCTTATACCTTCCCTGAGTTCCAAAGGGCAGATTCAGTCACTAGAGTAGTGAGGGAATGCAGAAACAAAGGAAAGGCATTCAAGAAACCATAGTGCAGTGATGCAGCAGGATCCTGGTTCCTCCCCAAGGGTTATACATAGCAATCTGATACACATCTCTGCGTTCTTCTACAGGAACTAAGGCCCCCCAGCCAAGTAGAGGATGGCAACTTCAGGCTGAGCACAAGCACTTAGACC
The DNA here is from genome assembly GCF_039906515.1 of Pseudorca crassidens. Classification (NCBI taxonomy): domain Eukaryota; kingdom Metazoa; phylum Chordata; class Mammalia; order Artiodactyla; family Delphinidae; genus Pseudorca; species Pseudorca crassidens. The sequence continues at coordinate 107,439,080 of NC_090300.1, read as the reverse complement.
CTAGATTGGTTGGAACCAGGGGGCTGATGACTGAGATTCCTGGACCACCACCCTGTTACCTCACCACCAACCAATCAGGAGGTCACACACCCAGCAGACTTCCCCCCAAATTCTGCCTATAAAAACTCTTCCCTAAAAACCACCGAGGAGTTCAGGTTTTCTGAGCATAAACTGCCCCGCTCTCCTTGCTTAGCCCTGCAATACACCTTTCTCTGCTCCAAACTCCAACTTTTCAGTTTGTTTGGCCTCACTGTGCAATGGGTACATGAACTTGGATTCAACAACACTCCAATATGTCTGGATTTTTTCCCTTTAATTTGTTAATCAGAAATTCCACCAAATACAGTAATTTGTATGAACACACATCTATTTTTAAATTATACATACTCCTCAGATAATTATTAATCCTATTAGTGTAAAAAGAATTAAACTACATTGCTTTCTTATTATAACCTGAGATCAGCAACATCAAAATGTGGAACATTGTGATGGGGAAGGAGAGGCAGATAATTCTGGAATAGTGTGAATTTTGCCAAGAATGGGTCAGATCAGAGTCGTAGTCCTTCAGGATGGTTTGGGCTTATGAGGTCTCTTGAGAAAGCATGGGAAAAGCAGGCTGGAAAGGGGCAAAGGCTGTGGGATCAAAACAAATGCCAGAAAAGGAAGAGGACATTTTCTCTTCAATCCTTCCTCCAGAGACACAGAAATAATAGGCAGATACTATCAGCCAAATAATGGGTTAAAGCAGCTATTTGTGGGTTTGCTTGGGAAACACTAACATTTATCCTAGTTTATATATAAAAATATGTTCTTAGTCCCAAACAAGTGGCTCACAAATGCACTTTTGGAATACAGTCCATTCATAAATTGTGGTGTCCTCCTATAATTACATTCAGACAAAAATCCTCTGACTCATAAACAAATTAAACAAATAATTTCCTTCCCAAACATCTGTTAGTATGAATTGCAATCTTGTAAACCAGCCACAAGATGCCTTATAATAACACATGTGGTACAACCTTAGCATATGAACAACATGAAGTCATGAGTTCCTGTGGACCTGGTTAGCCATGATTAACCATTTATTCATACCCTTTCCCCAAAGATTTTAGTCAGGACTTTTTTAGGGCAGTAGATGGTAACTTCATTTCTTTCTTGGACAATCTAGAGGAAAAATTATTTTTGAAGATAATAAACTCTGGGACTACTACTAATGACCTTATCTTTTATAATATTCTCCCAAATTCAATTTACATTTTTATAGTTGAAATTGATTAAATCCATTTGACATCAATGTAAGTAGTGACTTTTCTGCAGAGAGAATAAACCCAATAATTACTGTCACAAGTTTAGGAGGTAGTTGATTCCAGATAACATAGGTATAAAGTAGATAAAGGATGTCCTTAGACAAAATGGTTAACTAAGTTGGTTAATAAGGAGCCAGCCCTCCTCTAAACTTATCTGCCAAACCTAATATTTTAAAGTGATAATGAGAAAAACAAGATATTACATCATATGATAATAATACTTGTTAATAGTTTACAGTGCTCACAATATTCTGGATCTTGTTCTATGGATATTTAGAAATATGACATCATTTAATCCCAACAAAGAGCTATAAGACAGGCACCAGATTTATAACAGTCTTAAAATGAAGAAAATGCAGTAGAAAAAGATTAAGCATCTTGTTCAAGGTTGCATGGCTAGGTGGCAGAGTATATGTATGCCATTCAGGTGAGTAAAAGAAATATTTTATACAACTGATTTTTTAAAACTTAGATGCTACATCAAGCATAAATCAGGCAGTTTAGAAGCTTTTTGAAGAATTTAGGATTTTATTTGTTAGTTTATGTCTAGGAGCTCCTAACTCCAAAGACTATACTGTACAGATTATTTTCCTATACTTGTATCTTTAAGACGGCCTTTATTATTTTAGATCAAAAATTATTTGGGTCTCTTCAATAAAATGTACTTTTGCAGATACTCTAAGAATTCTGTAGGAATTTAGGAAGAGAAAAAAAAAGGGAAGGAAGGAAGGAAGGAAAGAAGGTAGGAAGGAAGGAAAGAAGGTAGGAAGGAAGGGAGGGAGGGAGGAAGGAAGGAAGGAAAGAAGGGAGGAAGGAAGGAAAGTAGAACACGGGTAGGGAAACCAAGTGAAAGAAAATAACTCGAGTTGTTTCATAATAGACATGCTTCCTGCAGTGCCACACCCATTCAGGAAATTAAAACAACACAAATGTCTGTAATGCAGTGTAGTAAACAACAATTGTCACAAGAAGAATCTAAATAAAGTGAGCAGCCAAAGGCAGTAAAAGTGCATGCAGATACCAGTCTGGGAAGAAAGGCCTTAAAAGATATGTTTAGCTAGTTGAGACATGGACATGATAAGTGCAAACTGCATTTAGTGCATGAACATTAGTTTATCTAACATAAACATTAAAACATATAGAGGAAAAGTGAAAGTAAGATTTTCAAAAAGGTGCTTACAGTCTCTACCAGTTATCAATTACTGTAAATAAGTTACCTCAAAAAATATTGACATACAATCAGTTATTCCTTATGTCTCATGAATGGTGGATTGCAGTTGGGCTTGGCTGGTCACTTCTGCTGCTGCTCAGGGCTGATGTCACTCATCCAGCTACAGTCGTCTGGATTTCTGACTAGGACTGGATTGTCCAATAGCCTCAAGCAAACATCTGATGGTTGGTGCCAACTATTTAATGAAGGGGGAGTGTTCTAAGAGGATGAAAGCAGAAGAAGCTGCAAGACTTCTTAAAGCCTAGCCTTAGAAGGCACCTTCTGCAATATCCTGTCACTTCTGCAGTATTCTGCTGGTCAGCATAAGTCACAGGGTCAGCCCAGATCCAAGAGTTGAGGAAAAAGACTCTACCTCTTGTTGGGAGCAAATTCATTGCCAAGAGGCCTAGAAACAGAGATGCATAATACATGAAGGGCCATTATTAAACCAATCCACTACAGGGCCATTAAGTGTTTTGGCTCATTACTGAATTTTTCCAACAACATACAAACGTGCTGCTGAATTCTTCCATCTTTCAAAAGAAAAAAACTTTATCTTGACCTCACTTCCCTCTCAGATAGCTCATCATTTCTTTTGTTTTTCTCTGTAACAAACCATCTTCAAAGAACAGTCTGTTCTCATAGTCTGATTTCTTTCCTCCCATCATTCACGGTTAAACCCAATCCAATCAGGCTTTAGTCCTCACCACTCCTCTAAAACTATTGTCAAATTAATCAACAAGCTCCACATTGTTAAACCCACTTGTCAGTCCTTAGCCCTCTTCTTCCACCTATCATTAGCATTTCACATAATTCAACACTCCTTCCTTCTTGGTCTTCACTTGCTTTCTAGGATACCATGGTGCCCATGAAAAAGCACCATTTGGACATCCTGCCGCAGGGAGTATAATTGACGATCTGAGAATGCCTGCCCCAGCATTCTTAGATGCACCCTGTGTTTAAGTGTTGAATCCATGCTTCCGATTGGCTGCTCCCAACCAATGGCTGAGCACAGCGTCAGCACTAACACAAGATCCTGAGAGATACAGAACTTAAATGGGGTCTTCGGCTTTAGGACTTGCCACCACCCGGCAGAAATGTTCTTAGAACTGCATTGCAGTCTAAGACTCATTCCCCTCAATCCTCCTTCCTCTTCCTCTTTTTTCGTGGTGCTCAGATCTCCATCAAGATCAGAAACTTCTCTTTACTCCCTTTGGCTCCCTCCTCTTTTTCCTTAAAAAAAAAATCCCCCCTAAAATCTCTTGTACATCTAACTTTTAGTTGGTATCTGCTTCTCTTTGGACTTGAATTAACGCACTCTCTGTTGGTTTTTCCCCTACCTCACTGGTTATTCCTTCTCAGCATATTTTGATGATTTCTCCTCTTTTGTACTACATTCTAAATGTAGAGTGACCCCAAAGCACAGTTTTTGATCCTGCACTCCTGCACTCTTCACAATCCATACTCACTCCCTAAGACTGATGACTTTAAATACCATCTCTCTACCAATGACTATCAAATATATATATATATCTATATATATACACACATATATATATACATATATCTAACCCATTACTAAATTCTGTTGGGTCTACCTTCAACACATTTTACATATACATGTGTATATATATAAAATTTTGTATATATATATAACTTTACATATATATATATGTAAAGTTATTCTATTTTCTTTCCCTCTCACAGTCCATATCCAACCCATTACTAAATTCTATTGGGTCTACCTTCAAAACATTTTACTCTTGCAAAGTATCACCCCTCCATTGGTGCCATCCTGTACTGAGGCACTGTTATACCCTGTTTAGATTACTACAGTAGCCTTCTAGCTTGTGTTCCCAATTGTAGAATTGCTTATCCACAGTCTATTCTCATTACAGTAGCCTAAGCAAGTATTTTAAAACTGAGGCGACTCCTCAAAACCCTGCTTTGGCTTCCCATTTCCCTCTGAGTAAAAGACAAAATCCTTAGAGCAGTCTTCCAGTCCCTACACAATCCAGGACCCTGTTATCTCTCTGAACTCTTCCACTCCTCTCACTCTCACTTTTAATACTCCAGCTTTACTGATGTTGCTGTTTCCAGAACATACCAAACCTACTCTATCTTAAGGTCTTTGTATCCACTGTTATCCTGCCTGAAATGATCTCCAATTATCCACGGAAATACCTAATTATCTGTGTGGCTAACTCTTTTCAAGACTTTGTTTTAATCCAACTTCTCACAAGTTTTAACCTGACCACCATATTTAATACTGAAATCTACACCTATGTGCAGTAACTATTCATCGACAGGACAGTCCTCATTCCCTTTAATCTGCTCAACTTTGAAATGTTTCTGCGCCCTAATCACCTTCATACCATATTGTATAAAAATAATTTATTAATATCTTGTGTCTTTTGTTTATTATGTCTCCCTTCTCCAAGAATATAGGTTCTCTGCACAGGAATTTTATCAGTTTTGTTCACTGGTGTATCCCAAGCATATGAACATTGCCTAGCACATAGTTGTTTAATAAACATTGAATAATTAATGATTATTCATTATATGAATAATATACGGTTATATATGACAGCTTGTTATTATTAAAATGAAAGTTTTAAGGAGTCTTTGTCAAAGATAATTTTCTCAGCCCAACACTTTATCTTCTTCAAATAACCATCTTTAATTAAATACTAATGCTCTTATTACACAGCGTTGACTTATTAGAGTCTAATACAAATTATTACTTTAACAACTCCCTCAATAACACTAGAACTTTAGAACTCTTTAACTTTATTTGCATTTATCCTGCTTTTTAAATTATTTTTGTGATGTGTTTTAGCTCAACTATATTTTACATCCACGATATATTACTATTCAATATTTAGTCAATATTCAGTCAATCTTCACTTAAATATTTACCAAAATATTTATCCTTTTCAATACTCTTTATTCTTTCTTGGTATAGTCATATGATGGAATATAAAGTAACACTGAGAATGAACAGACCACAGGTACTCCCAACAACATGGACGAATCTCACAAACACAACGTTGACCATAAGAAACCTGACACAAAAGAGAACGTATTGGGCTTCCCTGGTGGCGCAGTGGTTGAGAGTCCACCTGCCGATGCAGGGGATATGGGTTCGGGCCCCGGTCCGGGAAGATTCCACATGCCGCGGAGTGGCTGGGCCCATGAGACACGGACGCTGAGCCTGGGCGTCCGGAGCCTGTGCTCCGCAACGCGAGAGACCACAACAGTGAGAGGCCCGCGTACCGCAAAAACAAACAAACAAACAAGCAAACTCCACCCCCCCCCAAAAAGAATGTATTGTGTTTCCATGTTCATAAAGTTAAAAAACAAGCTAAATTAAGCTAGTGTGTTAGAAGTTAGGATAGTGGTTGTTCTAGGCACAGGTAAGAAGGATTATGACTAGAATAGAACACGGGGATTTTGAGGTTGTAGGTACCTGGCTGGGTTCATTTTTTTAAATGTATGAAACTATACATTTATAATTTCACCACCTTTTTGTAAGTATACTTCAATAGAAAGTTCACATTTAAAGAAATTAAATGAAATTTGAAGTACAACATTTCTACTTGTGAAGTCTTGTCCTGATATGTAAAACATGGATGCTAATATTGTCCTTACAAAATTATTGTAAGGGGGTCTTCCCAGGTGGCGCAGGGGTTGAGGGTCCGCCTGCCGATGCAGGGGACACGGGTTCGTGCCCCGGTCCAGGAGGATCCCACGTGCCGTGGAGCGGCTGGGCCCGTGGGCCATGGCCGCTGGGCCTGTGCATCCGGAGCCTGTGCTCCGCGGCGGGAGGGGCCACAGCAGTGAGGGGACCGCGTACGGCAAAAAAAAAAAAATTATTGTAAGGAACTATTAAGATAGTGTATATGAGACACTTTAAAATGATAAACATTATGATTATAAAGTAGTTTTATATATAACAACAGGCTAATATCTAAAATGGATAAATTGGAAAATGGAAAAATGAATTATCGATTCATTCATATAAAATGGAAAAAATGAATTATCGATTCGCTTTATTGTGCTGCATTCTCTAAGAAAGCTTCAAATATTCAAATGTATTCTAGATTTTTGTAAGAGTCATAAATAAACAAAGGGAATAAATTAAACATTCTCTAACCCCAAATTACATTAAAAATACTGCATAATATACTAATGCTTACACAGTCAGAAAATGACTATTTCCTCAAAGCTCCTACTTACAAAGGAATAGAATGTTTACTCACAGCTAAATAAAACAAACCTAGTATAGATATAAAAAATTAAATAGTAGATAATTGTGTGTATGTTAAAATTTTCACATTGTGTTTTTATTAAAATATTGGCTTGAAATTATTTGAGAATTTTGTTTGTTTGCATAAAGCCATCTTAAAATGCCTCAGTAGGGACTTCCCTGGTGGTCCAGTGGCTGAGGCTCCACGCTCCCAATTTGGGGGGCCCGGGTCCGATCCCTGGTCAGGAAATTGGATCCCACATGCATGCTGCAACTAAGAAGTCTATGTGCCATGGCAAGGATCCTGTGTGCCGCAACTGAGACCCAGCACAGCCAAAATAAATAAATATTTTTTTAAAAAAGCCTTAATAATTACTTGGTAGCTATTTACTTAGGTTTATGATGGAAACTATCAGATATATTTGAATTAAAAAAGAAAGTGAATCAGTCAATAGATATTTCCTGAGTTCCAACTATGTTATGCTGTGAATAAGATTTTAGTGGTATGTTAAATGAGAAATTAGACTGAGACCCTACAGTGATAATTACAACATTCCAGTTACAACATTCCAAATACCAATAAAATTATTGAAAATTAAATATCTAAAACTAGTTTGGCGATATTTTCCACAGCTAGGAGATAAAGGCTGGAGATTTAAAGAATTTAGAAAGGTGCTATTTGTATTCTGAAGAGTTTTACCTCTTCTTCCACGGGGGTGGAGTAGGGGGTGCCTTTTCCTCCCCTCAGCCTCGAGACAGGAGTTTCAGCAGGGCCTTCCAGAGAGCTAGATATGGTCCCCTGCCACTGGAAGCATAGTGCACTGGTGTGTAACTCTCCCTGAAAAAATCTAAAGCAGCTTCACACTCACATTCTACAAGTTAGGGAGAAAGGATTCAAACATTGTATATGTACATGCACATTTGTATTTGTATGTTTTATTTATATGTGCCATTTTAAATAATCCAACTATTTTTGTCAGTGAGATACCTAAAAACTTGTGTTTTATTTAACTTCAGTGTAAGTATGTTATATAAAAGCAAAGAGCAAATGGGGGGAGGGTGTGGAGGGAGTTTTATTAGTGTTTTACTAATAGTGAATTTATTAATAAAGAGTGAATTTAAAGAAACAGTGAATTGGTCAGAGGATAAAGCAAATGAACTCTGCAGTCCTCGGAAAGACAAGAAATCACACTAAAGAGCCACTTTAGTCAAAGGAAATATTTTTCCCAGAATCCTTTGGAATTCTAATGCTGTTACTGAAACCAGCAGAAGGCAGCGGGGTCTGTATTAGCTATCAGCGGCTCAGGAAATCACCCACAATGATCAACCCCACAGAAGACAGAGGTACAAGGGTTAGTGGAATCTTAATTTTACTTAGTCCTATGCTCAGAAAAACCCAAAAGGGAAGAAACCAGGTATGCTCAGTTTTAAATACTACCTAGAAAAAAATATTCTCATACAACAGAAGGAGCTTGTGACAAGTGATGACTGCATTTCAAATATTTAGTGGGTTTTATTTCTTCCAATAAGAACAGAGTCTTCTGAGTTTCTCTGTGGTAGAAATATCATATTAGCAGTTTTTATTTTACATTATAGATACGTTTCCAATTCAATCCTGGTCTGCTGCAACTAAAACTGAGCAAAATAGCTGTCTTAAAATAAATAAATGCATACATACATATATGCATGTGTATGTACATACATACCAATTATAAAAAGTGAACATATATTAAATAAGATTTTAAGATTCTTCAAAACATAGGGGCTAAAAAGAAACAACAGGAAGAATACTTAGGCTATTTCCATACACATTTATTTTAAGAAATTATCTAATTTGCATGCTGTGCCATGCTGAGGGACTTACACCCTCAGAATGTTTGAGCAAGCGGGAACCATGTCCAATCTCTAACTGTGCTCACATTACAGTGCAGGAAATGCAGCTGGTTGTGTTGGGTGTCTGATGTCACACAGTCAGTGGTAAGAAGAACTGTGTTATGTTGGCTCTGAGATAGTCCTTCTACTTCAAGTAAAGGGAAAAAAAAGGGACAACAATGGTACCAACCTAGGAGGAAATGAAGTTCCATTGGAGCAGCTGTAAGAGAATCTGCCTATTCCAGGACCTCAGCCTACCCTGTGTGAGAAGGCTAGCTTAAGAGATCCAGGGTACTCTGTATCTGCAAGAAGATAGATTTATGACAATAGTTCACAAGGGGCCTAAGATCAGCCCATGCAAGTAGGGTTGCCAGGTAAAATACAAGACACACAGTTACATTTTAATTTCAGATAAACAACATTTTCTTTTTAGTAGAAGTGTGCCTCATGAAATACTTGAAACATACTCTACTAAAAAATTATTATTATTTTTTTATCTGAAACCAAAATGTAACTGTATTTCCTATATTTTCATTTGTTAACTCGGTGACCCTACATTCAGGGCATTTCCAGGAGAGCAGGAATGCAGGTGGGCCTAAACATACAAGCAGGCACCAAGGTCTCTATGAGATTTCTGAGAAAGGCTATGTCACCACTGATTAGGTGGGCCTGAAAGGATTTTTTTAAAGCCTGAAATGACTGAGGAATAATCTATGCCTATCTCTAGAAACTTCACAAAAATGTCTTAGTTCAACTCTGAAGGAAGAGTATCTTTATGCCTTTTTCCAGATATCTCTCAAGATTTCTGAGAAAAGAAGAATGTCAATAGAGCAATTTTCTATTAAAATAAATATCTGCAGAAAAAGAATTATGAGACAACAGTGTGGGAGTTACAAAAAAAAAGTCTTTCAATTTAAAATTAAGTAGTCTCGTCACTGTAATATGTGGCCATTTAGATTAATGTAACAAGTTTTAAATCAACAATCTGTAGGCTAACCTTCAATTCTTGCACTTTTTAAGCAGGGAAGGTTATATGCAAGAAATTACACGTTTTGTTTTGGGGGCTTTATTGCGTGCTTCACAGAGAAGGTGAAATAGATTAATTATTAGATTGAGGCAGTCCCAACACAATGATTTCTTGTCATATGGTCTATTCCAACCCACGTAGCTGCTTCATCATAACATAAACTTGCCTTAATTATTTGATTATTGATACAAAGTGATGACAAGACAAAATAGCAAACCAGTAATGTGTCACGTGTCATTACTCTTTTCCATTGACATTTTTGGTGCAGTTTAGTATCATGAGCTTTGTCTCCACAAGACAGTTCAGGTACTTTTGGAAGTTGTAGCAAAGGTGAGGAAGGGACAGTGTTGGGAATGTGCAGCATAAAAAGGACTTGCTCAGGCTCCAAGTTCAGACTGGATTAGTTCAAGTGGGTGGTAGTCTCAACTAACTTGACCTGCTACAATTAACCAACTCCCAGCAGTTTAGATTTTAAGTCACAGTTTTACATTCATCTTCACTTTGCACAATAACTCTGTAAGCTAGAATTAAAAGAAATAAACCATGGCTCAAAGTATTTAAGTAAATTTCCATGATTACCCAGTCAGGAATTGGCTTTGTAAGACTTGATTCCTGATCTTCCCATACCAGAAGCTAGGCTGTTTTAACCGTAATGTTCTCTAACCAGACTCTTAGGATGTGTGTGTGTGTGTGTGTGTGTGTGTGTGTGTGTGTGTGTGTGATCTTTACAACTGGCCTTTCATATATTCAATATGATATGTATTGCTATGGGTTGAATTGTGTCCCCAAAAATGATATGTTGATGTTCTAACTCCTTGTACCTCTGAATGTGGCATAATTTGGAAGTAGGGTCTTTGCAGATGTAATCAAGTTAAGATGAGGTAATATTTCATTAGAATGGGCCCTAATTAACATGATTGGTTTCCATATCAGAAGAGGTGAGAAGACACAAAGACATAGAGGGAGAAGACCTGTGAGGACGTAGACAGAAGTTGGAGTGATTCATCTACAAGCCAAGGAACACCAGAGATTGATGGGCTACCACGCAAAGCTAGGAAGAGGAAAGGAAGAATTATTCCCTAGGGCTATCATAGAAGCATGATTATGCCTATCCCTTAATTTTGAACTTGTAGCCTTCAGAACAGTGTGTCAATAAATTTCTGTTGTTTTAAGTCACTCAGTTCATGGTAGTTTGTATGGCAGCCCTAAGAAATGGATATATACCAAGGTAGATAACCTTTCCCCAAAGTAACATATTACTCGGTATAGAAAGAATATTCATTATAGAGGAAATAAAAAAAGGAATAATATTAGTGGATTCTTAACCTATAGTAAAGCAAATATTTTAAAATACAGTTGTAAGAAGAGATTAAGCATAATTAATATGTGCCTTTTTCATATAGGGAAAAAAATGTGAAGTAGAAGCTGTATCTTTCATAACACTGTATATTTCAGGATACCTTTTTTAGCTGGGTTTACATTTTTTCTAATATAATGCAAATAATTTTTAAAACCGGAAATCATTTGTTTAGTTATAAGATGCTAGTTTTTCAATCAGGACCTCTAACTGAATATTTTCTCCTTCCACAAAACAAAAAAAAAAGCATCTGTAACAATAAAATCACAGCAATTTGTTATATTATGAGAACATGTTTATTAATCAAAGAAAACATCAAGTTAATGTATTGTATTAATGTTTAGCTAGTGGACACATTTTTTATTGTGTGACCATCTGCTGTGAGGCTTTTGTTAAAGGACTTTTACCAAAACTTGCTGATTAAAATTGAAGCCACTAGATTTGCTAGATTCATGCAAATCTCTTAAAGGAAAAGGTAAACTCACTAAAATCTAAATCCTTTCTTTGATTGGTTCAATAAAAGTAATGACTTTTTGACAAAGCTCTGAGTCATACACATTTTGATAGGTATGTTTAAGTGCACATAAAAACTAGTTTTTAAGAAATGGTTACAATAAACGGTTTGATTCGTTTCATAAATATTCAAGATAATGCTGGGCTTTGGATGGTAAGAAATACCTCCTGGGGCTTCCCTGGTGGCGCAGTGGTTGAGAGTCCGCCTGCCGAGGCAGGGGACACGGGTTCATGCCCCGGTCCAGGAAGATCCCACATGCCGCGGAGCGGCTGGGCCCGTGAGCCATGGCTGCTGAGCCTGCGCGTCCGGAGCCTGTGCTCCGCAACGGGAGAGGCCACAACAGTGAGAGGCCCACGTACAGCAATAAATAAATAAATAAATAAATAAATACCTCCTGATAATCCCTTATATGTGTATGAGGTTTAACAGATTACCAAATGCTTTTGTGTAAATTATCTCTATTATTGTTCTGAATATGGGAATCAGTGGATATTCTTTTCTGTGACAGATGAAACTGCAGTAGAGGAGTAAAGACTTTTTCAAGATAACTGAACCAATGAAAGACAGAACTTGCACTTCATTGCTAGTGCTCTTTTAATTTCTGTATGGTTGGCTGTCAACCCATGACCGCCTTACACTCTAATATGCTGCTATCTGAACAAAATGTCCTCTTTCTCACTGTCTTTCTCCAATTACACTTGCTTTCCAGGGATATTTAAACCACACCTTTTGATCATTGTTCTAGTGTTAGCTATTCCACTGACCAAATCCCCTGCCAAATTACCCACAAATTCTTTAATCTGGAAAAATTGTTATACTCTACTCTATGACTCTAAGTAATCCCTGAAGGATAAAATTATACAACTTGGAAATGAGAATCATTACAAATTATGAATTACTAACTTCAGCTGTATCTATCATGCCACTTGTCAATTCTTTTTATTTTGAGTTGGCCCTCTCTCACACTTCCCTTCAGTTTCTCCATCTTAAGACTTATCTGTACATATGTGTGCTTTTTTTGTTTGTTGGTTGGTGAGGAGTGGGGAACAGGGCTAGTTTACATTTTTCCTTTTTTGAGTTATAATTTACACATAGTAAAAAGCATAGATCTTAAACATTCAGTTTAATGAGTTTTGACAATTGTATATATACAAGTAACACAAAACAAGAGATAGAGCCTTTCTATCCCTCTAGAAATGTACATTATATTATTTTCTAGTAAACATTGGCCTTCTAGAATTTGATTGAAATGAGTTCAAGAAAGAATGGAAGAAATGTTGTTTGAGACAGCAAGTTTGCACAACTATTTCATTATGACTTTATGCTTTCAAGCAGGTGGTCAATGGAGAAGAATGGATATTCAAGAGAATTTATTTTAAGATGGACCAAATAACTGTGTATTTACCTGGCAATTATCACTAAAGAGGGAAATGTTGATACCAAATACAGTGGGAATAATTGAAAAGCTGGTATATTTTTGGAGGGCAAGAAGGATGGAATGTAGTGCACACATGGATAGACTAGCTTAGGCAGGAGTACACACATTAGCTTCATTGTGGCAAAATAGAAAACAGAGTATATGGATACAGATGGAATAAGTTGGTAGATCTGTTGGAAGAAGCATGTGGTAGTTTTTGGTTTTGCTTTTTCTGATTTTTAATAATGATTTTTAATAGTGAAATCAGAAGCATTGCCACCAGCTGAAAATGGGATGGAGAGGGAATTACTTGGCATTTGAGAACAAAAGAAAAGAGATGGAAGAGTCTTCTTATATAGGAGAGTAAATATAACAGAAACTTAACAGGTTACACTAAGGACCAGTTTTGTATAAGGAGTCATGAATTTAAAGGAAACAAATCAGCATGGATGTATGTTTCCTTCTAACATTGTTTATTCAGCTGGGCAAGATGATGGGGTAGTATATGCAGAGTTTTATGCAACTAGTATTGATATTTTCTAGGTGGGTATAATAAAGGGCAAAGAAGCCAGAGAGTGAAGACTCTGAGGCAAATGACTGATTACAATCGAAGACCATTGACCTAAATTAGATAAAAGGGAAGTGAGGTTACTACCTGAGTGAAGGAAAGTGAGATGATGATTAAATCAATATATGGTTATACCTTTTAAATCCTTTTAAATGATCACATTGTGTGTCTGTGTTTATTATAACTAAACACATCATTTTCCAAACATAAAAGGGTACCTGCTAAGTGACATAAATCCAGGAATTTAGGTAAATCCCATAAATTTTATTCTTTCTATGTCATATCTACAAATATGTTAGACTTTTTTGTCTTCATCTTTTTAGGCTAAGATAGTCTAATCTTAACCTACTGTAAACTGTCTTGATCATTTAGTTGTCTTTCTCCAAATTTTCGCTGCTTCAATTATATTTTTCATTAATAGAATAACAGCTGTGCTTTGATTTCTTAATGTTAAGATTTTGGTTTTGCTTTGTTTCTACCAACAACATAGGCAAAAGATAATTTCTTAAAATATACATCCTCAGGTAAACAGAAAGAAAAATAGTTCAACCCTATAATACAAAAATCTTAATCTTTTATCTGAACTAAAATAAGATTGTGTCAAGGTCAAAACTGACTTTCACTTTGCTAAATGCAATGGCCAATTCTCAGGTGAATATGTTGAATCATCCTGAGGATTTAATACAGCTGATGATTTGTCATTCCTGAAATGCTTTCTTTCCAAAGCTTATTAATTCTTCCCTTACTTTGCAGACCATCATTTTCTCAGAGTACAGCTCCTTTACTTGAGAGTTTATGCAGGACTTTTTCTCATTATTTATTCTCACTTTATAGGTGATTCATCCATTCTCATGGTTTTAAATGCAATTCATATGATGATGATTCTCAAATTTACTTCTCTGGGCAGACCACTTCCCATGAACTCCTGATTCATATATCTAACATCTTGTTCAACAATCTCCATTTAGATATCCAATAAATTTTTCAAACTTAACATGTCTAAACAAAATTTCTGATTTTCACTCTCAGAACGTTTTATGCCACTCTTCATTTTATCTCTGTTAATGAGAACTCCACTGTTCCAGTATTCACTCCAACATCTTGGAGGTGTCCATGGTGTCTCTCTAAGCTACCAGCATTGTCTATTAGTTCCACCATCAAAGTACAATCATAGGGCTTCCCTGGTGGCGCAGTGGTTGAGAGTTCGCCTGCCGATGCAGGGAACACGGGTTCGTGCCCAGGTCCGGGAGGATCCCACATGCCACGGAGCAGCTGGGCCCGTGAGCCATGGCGACTGAGCCTGCGCTTCCGGAGCCTGTGCTCCGCAACGGGAGAGGCCACAAAGGTGAGAGGCCCGCGTACCGCAAAAAAAAAAAAAAAGTACAATCATAGGGAGCGCTTCAAGATGGCAGAAGAGTAAGACGCGGAGATAACCTTGCTCCCCACAGATACATCAGAAATACATCTACAGGTGGAACTGCTCCTATAGAACACCTACTGAACACTGCCAGAAGACCTCACACCTCCCAAAAGGCAAGAAACTCCCCACGTACCTGGGTAGAGTAAAAGAAAAAAGAAAAAACAGAGACAAAGAATAGGGATGGGACCTGCACCAGTGGTAGGGAGCTGTGAAGGAGGAAAGGTTTCCACAAACTAGGAAGCCCCTTTGCGGGCGGAGACTGCGGGTGGCGGAGGGGGGAGCTTTGGAGCCATGGAGGAGAGCGCAGCAACAGGGTTGCGGAGGGCAAAGCGGAGAGACTCCCCCACAGAAGATCGGTGCCGACCAGCACTCACCAGCCCGAGGCTTGTCTGCTCACCTGCCGGAATTGGCGGGGGCTGGGAGCTGAGGCTCAGGCTTCAGAGGTCAGACTGCAGGGAAGGGACTGGGGTTGGCTGCGTGATCACAGCCTGAAGGCAGCTAGTGCGCCATAGCTAGCCAGGAGGGAGTCCGGGAAAAGGTCTGGAACTGCCAAAGAGGCAAGAGACTTTTTCTTCCCTCTTTGTTTCCTGGTGGAGAGGAAAGGGGTTTAAGAGCGCCGCTTAAAGGAGCTCCAGAGACGGGCACGAGCCACGGCTATTGGCGCGGACCCCAGAAACCAGCATGAAACTCTGAGGCTGCTGCTGCCGCCACCAAGAAGCCTGTGTGCAAGCACAGGTCACTCTCCACACCTCCGCTCCCGGGAGCCTGTGCAGCCCGCCACTGCCAGGGTCCCATGATCCAGGGACAACTCCCCCCAGAGAACGCACGGTGCGCCTCAGGCTGATGCAACATCACGCCGGCCTCTGCCACCGCAGGCTCGCCCCACACTCCGTGCCCCTCCCTCCCCCTGGCCTGAGTGAGCCGGAGCCCCCGAATCAGCTGCTCCTTTAACCCTGTCCAGTCTGAGCGAAGAACAGATGCCCTCAGGAGACCTACATGCAGAGGTGGGTCCAAATCCAAAGCTGAACCCCGGGAGATGTGCAAACAAAGAAGAGAAACGGAAATCTCTCCCAGCAGCCTCAGGAGCAGCAGATTAAATCTCCACAATCAACGTGATGTACCCCGCATTTGTGGAATACCTGAATAGACAACGAATCATCCCAAATTGAGGAGGTGGACTTTGGGAGCAAAGATATATTATTTGTTCCCATTTTTGTATTTTTGTGAGTGTGTATCTCTATGCTTTTGTGTGTGATTTTGTCTGTATAGCTTTGCTTTCACCATTTGTCCTAGGGTTCTGTCTGCCCCTTTTTTTTTTTTTTTACTTAAAAATTTTTTTTCTTAATAATTATTTTTATTTTAATAACTTTATTTTATTTTACTCTATTTTATTTTATTTTATCCTCTTTCTTTCTTTCTTTCTTTCTATTTTCTCTCCCTTTTATTCTGAGCTGTGTGGATGAAAGGCTCTTGGTGCTCCAGCCAGGAGTCAGTGCTGTGCCTCTGAGGTGGGAGAGCCAACTTCAGGACACTGGTCCACAAGAGACCTCCCAGCTCCAAGTAATAGCAAACGTTGAAAATCTCCCAGAGATCTCCATTTCAACACCAACACCCAGCTTCACTCAACGACCAGCAAGCTACAGTGCTGGACACCCTGTGCCAAACAACTACCAAAACAGTAACACAACCCCATCCATTAGCTGAGAGGCTGCCTAATATCATAATAAGGCAACAGACACCCCAAAACACACCACCAGACGTGGACCTGCCCACCAGAAAGACAAGATCCAGCCTCATCCACCAGAACACAGGTATAGTCCCCTCCACCAGGAAGCCTACACAACCCACTGAACCAACCTTAGCCACTGGGGACAGACACCAAAAACAATGGGAACTATGAACCTGCAGCCTGCGAAAAGGAGACCCCCAAACACAGTAAGTTAAGCAAAATGAGAAGACAGAAAAACACACAGCAGATGAAGGAGCAAGGTAAAAACCCACCAGACCTAATAAATCAAGAGGAAATAGGCTGTCTACCTGAAAAAGAATTCAGAATAATGATAGTAAAGATGATCCAAAATCTTGGAAATAGAAGAGACAAAATACAAGAAACGTTTAACAAGGACCTAGAAGAACTAAAGAGCAAACAAACAATGATGAACAACACAATAAATGAAATTAAAAATTCTCTAGAAGGGATCAATAGCAGAATAACTGAGGTAGAAGAACGGATAAGTGACCTGGAAGATAAAATAGTGGAAATAACTACTGCACAGCAGAATAAAGAAAAAAGAATGAAAAGAACTGAGGACAGTCTCAGAGACCTCTGGGACAACATTAAACACACCAACATTCAAATTATAGGAGTCCCAGAAGAAGAAGAGAAAAAGAAAGGAACTGAGAAAATATTTGAAGAGATAATAGTTGAAAATTTCTCTAATATGGGACAGGAAATAATCAAGTCCAGGAAGCACAGAGAGTCCCATACAGGATAAATCCAAGGAGAAATACACCAAGACACATATTAACCAAACTATCAAAAACTAAATACAAAGAAAACATTAAAAGCAGCAAGGGAAAACAACAAATAACACACAAGGGAATCCCCATAAGGTTAACAGCTGATCTTTCAGCAGGAACTCTGCAAGCCAGAAGGGAGTAGGACATATTTAAAGTGATGAAGTAGAAAAACCTACAACCAAGATTACTCTACCCAGCAAGGATCTCATTCAGATTTAATGGAGAAATTAAAACCTTTACAGACAAGCAAAAGCTGAGGGAGTTCAGCACCACCAAACCAGCTTTACAACAAATGCTAAAGGAGCTTCTCTAGGCAGGAAACACAAGAGAAGGAAAAGACCTACAATAAAAAACCCAAAACAATTAATAAAATGGGAATAAGAACATACATATAATTACCTTAACTGTAAATGGATTAAATGCTCCCACCAGAAGACACAGACTCGCTGAATGGTTATAAAAACAAGACCCATATATATGCTGTCTACAAGAGACCCACTTCAGAACTAGGGACACATGCAGACTGAAAGTGACGGAATGGAAAAAGATATTCCATGCAAATGGAAATTAAAGAAAGCTGGAGTAGCAAAACTCATGTCAGACAAAATAGACTTTAAAATAAAGACTATTACAAGAGACAAAGAAGGACACTACATAATGATCAAGGGATCGATCCAAGAAGAAGATACAACAATTGT
This sequence comes from Pseudorca crassidens, assembly GCF_039906515.1. Taxonomy (NCBI): domain Eukaryota; kingdom Metazoa; phylum Chordata; class Mammalia; order Artiodactyla; family Delphinidae; genus Pseudorca; species Pseudorca crassidens. The sequence goes on along the minus strand of NC_090300.1, from coordinate 107,420,921 downwards.
AAATATTTATGCACCCAACACAAGAGCACCTCAATACATAAGGCAAATACTAACAGCCATAAAAGGGAAGATCGACAGTAACACAATTATAGTAGGGGACTTTAACACCCCACTCTCACCAATGGACAGATCATCCAAAATGAAAATAAATAAGGAAACACAAGCTTTAAATGATACATTAAACAAGATGGACTTAATTGATATTTATAGGACATTCCATCCAAAAACAACAGATACACATTCTTTTCAAGTGCTCATGGAACATTCTCCAGGATAGATCATATCTTGGCTCATAAGTCAGGCCTTGGTAAATTTAAGAAAACTGAAATCATATCAAGTATCTTTTCTGACCACAACGCTATGAGGCTAGATATCAATTACAGGAAAAAAAACTGTAAAAAATACAGACACATGGAGGCTAAACAATACACTACTTAATAACCAAGAGATCACTGAAGAAATCAAAGAGGAAAGCAAAAAATACCTAGAAACAAATGACAATGAAAACACAACGACCCAAAACCTATGGGATGCAGCAAAAGCAGTTCTAAGAGGGAAGTTTATAGCAATACAATCCTACCTTAAGAAAGAAGAAACATCACAAATAAACAACATAAACTTACACCTAAAGCAATTAGAGAAAGAAGAATAGAATGACCCCAAAGTTAGCAGAAGGAAAGAAATCATAAAGATCAGATCAGAAATAAATGAGATAAAAAAATAAAAAAGAAATGAAGGAAATGATAGCAAAGATCAATAAAACTAAAATCTGGTTCTTTGAGAAGATAAACAAAATTGATAAACCATTACCCAGACTCATCAAGAAAAAAAGGGAGAAGACTTAAAAATCAGTAGACTTAGAAATGAAAAAGGAGAAGTAACAACTGACACTGTGGAAATACAAAGGATCATGAGAGATTACTACAAGCAACTCTATGCCAATAAAATGGACAATTTGGAAGAAATGGACAAATTGTTGGAAATGAACAACATTCCAGACTGAATGAGGAAGAAATAGAAAATATGAACAGACGAATCACAAGCACTGAAATTAAAACTGTGGTTTAAAATCTTCCAACAAACAAAAGCTCAGGACCAGATGGCTTCACAGGCAAATTCTATCAGACATTTAGAGAAGAGGTAACACCTTTCCTTTTCAAACTCTTCCAAAATATAGCAGAGGCAGGAACACTCCCAAACTCATTCTACGAGGCCACCATCACTCTGATACCAAAACCAGACAAAGATGTCACAAAAAAAGAAAACTACAGGCCAATATCACTGATGAACAAAGATGCAAAAATCCTCAACAAAATACTAGCAAACAGAATCCAACAGCACGTTAAAAGGATCATACACCATGATCAAGTGTGGTTTATCCCAGGAATGCAAGGATTCTTCAATATACGCAAATCAATCAATCTGATAAACCATATTAACAAATTGAAGGAGAAAATTCATATGATCATCTCAATCGATGCAGAGAAAGTTTTCAACAAAATTCAACACCCATTTATGATAAAAACCCTCCAGAAAGTAGGCATAGAGGGAACTTTCCTCAACATAATAAAGGCCATATATGACAAACTCACAGCCAACATCGTCCTCAATGGTGAAAAACTGAAACCATTTCCACTAAGATCCAGAACAAGATAAGGCTACCCACTCTCACCACTGTTATTCAACATAGTTTTGGAAGTTTTAGTCACAGCAATCAGAGAAGAAAAAAAAAATAAAAGGAATCTAAGGAAAAGAAGAAGTAAAGCTGTCGCTGTTTGCAGATGACATGATACTATACACAGAGAATCTTAAAGATGCTACGAGAAAACTACCAGAGCTAATCAATGAACTTGGTAAAGTAGCAGGATACAAAATTAATGCACAGAAATCTCTTGCATTCCTATATACAAATGATGAAAAATCTCAAAGAGAAATTAAGTAAACACTCCCATTTACCATTGCAACAAAAAGAATAATATCTAGGAATAAACCTACCTAAGGAGACAAAAGACCTGTATGCAGAAAATTATTAGACACTGATGAAAGAAATTAAAGATGATACAAATAGATGGAGAGATATACCATGTTCTTGGATTGGAAGAATCAACATTGTAAAAATGACTCTACTACCCAAAGCAATCTACAGATTTAATGCAATCCCTATCAAACTACCACTGGCATTTTTCACAGAACTAGAACAAAAAATCTCACAATTTGTATGGAAACACAAAAGACCCCGAATAGCCAAAGCAATCTTGAGAACGAAAAATGGAGCTTGAGGAATCAGGCTCCCTGACTTCAGACTATAGTACAAAGCTACAGTAATCAAGACAGTATGGGACTGGCACAAAAACAGAAATATAGATCAATGGAACAGGATAGAAAGCCCAGAGATAAACCCATGCACATATGGTCACCTTATCTTTGATAAAGGAGGCAAGAATATACAGTGGAGAAAAGACAGCCTCTTCAATAAGTGTTGCTGGCAAAACTGGACAGGTACATGTAAAAGTATGAGATTAGAACACTCCCTAACACCATACACAAAAATAAGCTCAAAATGGATTAAAGACCTAAATGTAAGACCAGACACTATCAAACTCTTAGAGGAAAACATAGGCAGAACACTCTATGACATAAATCACAGCTAGATCCTTTTTGACCCACCTCCTAGAAAAATGGAAATAAAAACAAAAATAAACAAATGGGACCTAATGAAACTCAAAAACTTTTGCACAGCAAAGGTAGCCATAAAAAAGGCCAAAAGACAACCCTCAGAATGGGAGAAAATATTTGCAAATAAAGAAACTGACAAAGGATTAACCTCCAAAATTTACAAGCAGCTCATGCAGCTCAGTAACCAAAAAAAAAAAAAAAAAAACCCAATCCAAAAATGGGCAGAAGACCTAAATAGACATTTCTCCAAAGCAGATATACAGATTGCCAACAAACACATGAAAGAATGCTCAACATCACTAATCATTAGAGAAATGCAAATCAAAACTACAATTAGATATCATCTCACACTGGTCAGAATGGCCATCATCAAAAAATCTAGAAACAATAAATGCTGGAGAGGGTGTGGAGAAAAGGGAACCCTCTTGCATTGTTGGTGGGAATGTAAATTGATACAGCCACTATGGAGAACAGTATGGAGGTTCCTTAAAAAACTAAAAATAGAACTATGATATGACCCAGCAATCCCACTACTGGGCATATACCCTGAGAAAACCATCATTCAAAAAGAGTCATGTACCAAAATATTCATTGCACCTCTATCTACAATAGCCAGGACATGGAAGCAACCTAAGTGTCCATTAACAGATGAATGGATGAAGAAGATGTGGCACATATATACAATGGAATATTATTCAGCCATAAAAATAAACGAAATTGAGTTATTTGTAGTGAGATGGATGGACTTAGAGACTGTCATTCAGAGTGAAGTAAGTCAGAAAGAGAAAAAGAAATACCATATGCTAACTCATATATATGGAATATAAGAAAAAAAATACCAACAAAGGTCATGAAGAACCCAGGGGCAAAACAGGAATGAGAATGGACTTGAGGATATAGTGAGGGGGAAGAGTAAGCTGTGACAACGTGAGCGAGTGGCATGGACATATATACACTACCAAACGTAAAATAGATAGCTAGTGGGAAGCAGCCGCATAGCACAGGGAGATCAGCTCTAGAATTTCTTTTGACAAAATTTTCAAAAGATTTAAATATGTTTGTAATATTTGAATTAACAATTGTGCTTATAATAATTTAACCTAGAAAATAGAAGAGCCTTAAATTATGTATTTATAGTGGTAGCATTGTTATTTGCAGTAGGGAAAATTTATAATAGAGAAATCCAAGAATTTTGGAGATTTTAAATAAAATAAAATTTTTCTCTAATATATTCTGTATAGTCATTAAATAGCATACCTTTGAATAACAGCTAATAACAATGTATAATGCTAATAACTAATAATAATTTTGAAATTATACAGGCCATATTATAGAAAAAGGCAAAGTTATAAAACTTTATAGTATATTAAATTTTTTGAAAAATAATTTAGACACATAGAAAACATAACACAAAAATAAACTAAATTGTGAATGGTGGTTAAACTTTTACATGGTATGGATATTGTGTGTTTTTGTCATACTTTTCTCAATTTTGTATCTTCCTATAATGAAGTTATACTACTCTACCAAGAAAATATTTTGTATAATAAATGTTTGGAAAAATGAGGCTTGCAGAACAGAGAAAAAAACAAATATCATGTGTCCTACCAAACATCTCCCATTGTCATGGACAGAAAAAAAAATCAGATGGGGATCAGCTGTCAATATGAGCCACATTGTTGATTCAAAGCCTAACTTAATTTTTTAACAAAAAGATTACTCTGAAAAACCTCAAGACCCATAAAATACTAGTTAGAAGTAAGCAGTACTCTTTTATTTTTGATATATAAAACTTGAGGAACAGTACAGAATTTGTTTAAAATTGAATTTATAACTCCATATTCATAATTACCGATTCTGCTTTTTCTCAAATATCAGGCTTCATAGATTGGATAAAGGGTATGAATTAGATTTTGGTCAGTAAATTAAACATTTTTTCTATAAAATTATCATGCTCTGCATAATTGCTATTGACCTTTAATCAACCACATGACCATTGACTTATGCAGCAAATACAGAATCGATTCACTTAGTACAAGTTTAGGGGATTTGTATGCACAATTATCTTCTAAACAGAAATGTGAAGTTTGCATTATCCTCCCTCTGAGCACTGTCAAGTTCACTACTTTCCTATTGAAAAAGAATGAGACAGCTCTATTGCTTCATACTTAATTTGAACTTGCCCATAGTCTCTTATGCATAAGCATCTCTTATGACATAATTTGAATAAACATTCAAAGAGGTAAAATACAATGATTTTTAGGTTTTATGTGACATCATTAGTCCATAGATTTTATTGACCTTCCATTTAATCAACCTAAATATCTGAATAAACTTTTTAAAAAATCCCCCAAAGAAATGACATGCAGTCCAGGAGTTTAAAACTTAAAAGAGACCAAGATGAACTAAACAACAGGAATAATGTCTTCATCATTTTTGTATTTTTTTTTTTTTTTTGCGATACGCGGGCCTCTCCCTGTTGTGACCTCTCCCGTTGCGGAGCACAGGCTCCGGACGTGCAGGCTCAGCGGCATGGCTCACGGGCCCAGCCACTCCGCAGCATGTGGGATCCTCCCGGACCGGGGCACGAACCCGCGTCCCCTGCATCGGCAGGCAGACTCCCAACCACCGCTCCACCAGGGAAGCCCCATTTTTGTATTTTTTAAATGTTGCCAAAACATAAGTTGTTAAACATTGTGGAACTGATTTTACTTCATTGTGTATCTAATTTGCTTTAAATCTATATATAAGAATCCATACTATAAAAAGGAGAATACAGTTCTTAAAGGAGATTTTTCTTGACAAAAGAATTCTTAATAAAATTGTATTAAATAAAAATTACTTTAGTATAGTTACAAATATGGAAATTAAATATGATTCCACTTACAAAAATATTTGTGTAAATTTTCTCAGTTGTGTGTCAAACTGAGTATATATATTGCACTATTTAAAGACCTCTGTTACAAATTCATCCTTTAAACGTGACCAAATTAATCTTGCTAATGGATATCTCTAAATAATCACTTTACACCTTAAGTTCCTTTACTGGTTTTCCATTACTTCTATATTCCTTACCAAGAACATCCTAGGGAATCCGTCTTGTTCAACTATACATCTTCTCGCTAACATTTCCAATCTTCTTTTCCAAAACTTTTTTTTTTCATTTTTTCCTCCCACCAACATAGGCTACTCATTTTACCTAGAACATGTCCCAAGTTCCCTTGCCTTTGTTGTTTTGCCTATAGTATTCCTTCTATTTTTATATCATAATTGCCCCCACTTCTGTTACTGACATATTGCCCATCCTTCAAAAGTTCAAAAGTCTTTTCACATACTTTTAAACTTGATCTCATTTTTCTCACTATGAATTCCCTTGATTATCCTCTTATGTCATTTGCACATTCTGCAATTTACTTTGGTTACCTAGGTGTTTGTACTAGGCCTCTCATTTTTCCATAATCGGCAGAACTAGCAGAGTACTCTGCTCAATAAATATTTGTTGAATTGACAGGCAAGGATACATTAAACGGATAGTGAAAGGGAAGGAATGACAGATATAAATATAGCATAAATATCCCTAAATGAAATAGAGAGGAACACTCAGCTGGGCTACAGAGAACGTGGTCACTATGTAAGCTAGGAAAATCACATCCAATTTTGGATATGTTTGTAACTATTTACACTTACTGGTGAATTTATCTTGAACTTCCCAAAAATATTCAGGCATATGGTAACCAATTCATTGGCTTTTGATCAGAATTTAGAAGTTATGATTTTAAATGTCAAAGCCATATAAGTTATACTATTTTGAGAACTAAATTGCCTTTCTTTTGTACTTGAAGACTTTTTTAGAGTAGTTTTAGGTTCACAGCAATATGAGTGGAAGGTACAGAGATTTCCCATATATCCCCAGACTCCACACATGCATAGCTTCCATCATCATCAACATCTTCCATCAGAGTGGTACATTTGTTACAACCAATGAACCTATATTGACACATCACAATCATCCAAAGTCTAGAGTTTACATTACTGTCCACTATGGTGTTGTCCATTCTACGAGTTTGGAAAAACTTAAGATGACATGTATATATCAACTTAGTATCATATAAAATAGTTTAACTGCCCTAAAAATTCTCTGTGCTCTGCCTATTCATTCCTCCACCACCCTCCTCCCCCCACCCCCACCTCTCCCCATCCCTTGACAATCATTGACCTTTTTACTGTCTTCACAGTTTTGCCTTTTCCAGAATGCCATATAGTTGAAACCATACAGTACGCAGCATTTTCAGATCAGCTTCTTACAATTAGTAGTATGTATTTAGGTTTCTCCATGTTTTTCATGGCTTGGTAGCTCATTTTTTTTTTAATGGTTTAAGAATATTCCATTGTCTGGGTGTACTGCAGTTTATTTGGTCGACTCATCTTGAAGGGCACCTTAGTTGCATCTGAGTTTTGGGAATTATGAATTCCCACTCAGAGATAATCACTGGGACATGCTTTGGTATGTATATTTCTGACCATTCTACGCATATTTGTCATTTTTTTTTTTACAAAATCAGTAACTTAATATACACCATCTTTCACTGAAATTTACATTGGAAATATCTTTCAACACAAACAAATATACTTCTACAATATGTTATTTGATGGTAAAATAAATTTGGCTTATTTTGATATTTTACTTCTTTAGATAATTAATTCTTAGGGTTAAATCTTTGTGTGTTTGGTTATTTCCTTAAGATAAATTTTTAAAATGAACTGTTGGTTCAGATGTCCCAATTTCTCCATATCTTCATACTTGAGGATTTACTTGTGTCTAGCTTTTTTCCTGAATCTCCAGATCTGGATCATGACAGAACTGGAAAACCTTTGGTGTCATACTGGTTAAGGCATAGAAGACAGTAAGAAAAGATGCCTCTGAAAATTATGCCATCAGGCCACTTATCTATGAGGCTGAAAGCCACTGCTTAAGTAATCACCAATGTGATTTAAAATAAGAACAACAACAAAAACCCCCGCACTGTATTATTTCACTAGTACCAACAAAGTACCATAGACTGGGTGGCTAAACAACAAAAATTTATTCCCTTGCAGCTCTTGAGGCTAGAAGTCCAAGATGAAGGTGTCAGCAGGGTTGGTTTCTTCTGGGAGCCTCTTTCCTTGCTATACAGATTCTTCCAGTGTCTTCACATGGTCTTCCCTCTGTGTGTGTTTCCAAATTTCCTTTTCTTATAAAGTTATCAGTCATATTGGATTAGAGTCCACCCTAATGATCTCATTTAAACTTAACTACTTCTCTAAAGACTCTGTCTCCAATACAGTGACACCTTAATGTACTGAGGGCTAGAACTTAAACACATGAATTATGAGAAGATACAATTCAGCTCATCATATTTACTTATTTTAATATATTTCCTTCTGGGAAGAGGCTAGTAACCCTTTTATTTTCCTAAGTTATATAGCAGAGGATTTAAGATAGCCACGTTTTATCAATCAGTAAACAAATCCTTCCTCACTTAACCATCAAGATTTATGAGTGGGTTCTGGAACTGTCTTGTACATCCTTATCCTTATTGACTAGTATGTTATCTAAAACAGAATAGATGCATAGTAAAGATTCGTGGATTAGATGAATATATGAAAGAAACGTCCATTTATTTAAGAGACTGTGATAATTGGTGCTAGGAAATCAAGGAAAACACTGTGTTGCTTTCAAAGTGTGTGCAATATCAAGGGAAGGATTATAACATTTGAAGTCTTGATAATAAAGCCATATTGCAAACTCTAATGCCCTCAAGGGTTAGGCAACTAATTTAAATGTGTGAAGAAGCTATGAGTAAGAAAATAGGCAATGACAGGGCCTTCCATAAACTAGAAAATCAATGCTAAGCCTAATCAAATTACACTTCCTTAAAACAACCATAACAATACTGAGCTACCAAACAAAATATGTCTGAGGGTTTATTTAGGACCACAGGGTACCAGTTCTTGATTCTTGTTTAGGATATGCAGTTTCACTGTTTTATAGACTTATAAAAGATAATTAAAATCAAACAACCAATGACTAGCACAGATTCTGCAATATAAGTGGTAAATCTTGGATCTGAGAAAGCACTGTAAGCCGAATAGTTCATTCTATACATCTATTGCCAGACAGCAATATGATCTCGGCAATCTCTAAATGTCTTCACTGGTTTAAAATATGTAAGTAATACCATGTAGAAATCTTTACCAGTTTATAGACTATATTAACTAATAATAGTAAACCTAATTTTTCCCAATGATAATAATCTGTGAGTCCTTGAATTTACATGATAGACTCACTTTAGTCTTTACCCAGATAATTTTTAAATGTGTTTCTGTTATTCTGGAGGGGCTTACAGATTATTTACTGAGATTCTATGTGGTTAAAAAGAAATCACTTTGGATCCATTCCCATAAACTGATGTTATGTCTTTGTTTTTTCATAACCACTATCAATTCCCTCCCTACTGTACTATTCATATGTCCCAGCTAAAGGATTATATGTAGCAAATATTGAATGAATTCCTCTACTGAAACATATTCTCTTACAAAAGAAAAAGTAAATGATGAGTATTTTATATTCTACCTTAGGCCCAGTGCTTGATTTAACCTAGGGCTATATGTATATATAAATTTTCATAGACACAGTTAATATGTTCCATTTTTACAGCCCTCTCAAACTTTTTAGATATAGGTGAAGGGCTGTTTAATCCCTTCTTTTGGATAGATTTATGAATAGAATATATGTGTACATCGTCTGACCTCCTGGCTCTACAGTTGGCTTCTTTTTGTATCAGATATTAATTTAAGAAGACATTCTAAGATTTTCAATAAATATTACATGCTGCTGTTTCACACACACGCAAAAAAGGATTTTTCCTCTCGGAATGAATTTAGTATGTCTGAAAGGTTTCAGATGGTAGAATATTCATTGAGATGCAAAATTACAAGATGCAGCCAGAAGCAATGGAAACTTCTCTAAAACGCTCAGTGAGGACCCTACTGAGCTCAAACGTCCCCACACATTTTCCTTCTCATATTTAGGAGAACTGTAAATCGCTGGAAACAGCTACTTCATTTCTGTTCTCTAGCCAGAGCTTGAATCCCAGGAGACATTCCAGGGGATATGGGTTTGATGGCGTCAGCACATACTCCAGAGGTCTGCAAACCACAGCTGAACTGGCCGCCTTTGGGAAGAAAGGGCATGTTTCCAGCCAGCAATAAGACTGCATTATCTCTTCTCCCTAGAGAGAAAGATCCCTTTTGATCAAGTTTGCAGTCACCTCAGGGTCAGAAGGGAGCACCTTGCATTAGTCTTGCTGGCTCTTCCCCAGCTCATGAGTGGAGTCCATCTGCTTCCCTGCCAGCACTTGTTTAAACCTGAGCAGCCGCATTAAGAAGGGAGGAGTCAGGAGAAGGATGAGGCATAAAGAAATCCAGGTATGAATTGGTGACCAGATATTTCCGTTGGAGGGGGCAATCCCCCAATCTATTGCTGGAAAGTCCTATTTTTGTGTTGCTGAACTCCAGTTTTCAGCACCCCAATTTTTTGTGCTCTCTCAGATTTAGGGTTCATTAACCTCCCCACTGCACAGTTGCAGGATAACAGGTGAATGAAGAAGGTTTCCTGCCTGACCAGAGTGTCCTTCTTCCAGGAAAATTCCATCTATGTATTAAAACAAATTTTAAAACTAAAACTTTGAATTCAATTATCTTTAAAGGGAAATAAACACACAGGGTTTTATTTTATAGTTATCTTTCTAATAGATAGTATGAAACCATATTCTATGAAGCAGTTACTTTACCTTTGGAAATTTGTTACATGTATATTTCCAAAGGTTTTAATGAACTACCACATACACAGTATCATGGATGATTAGCAAAATATTAGATCTTCATTTTTTAATTAGAAACAAAGCCCCCTAAATTAGCAAATATGGACCTCATCACCTTCTTTTGGGAGACTTTTCCTTTAGTGAGCGGCAGAAGGTTTCTCTAGATTCCAAAATGAGATACAAACATTACCGGTGTTTGAAGATCTACTCAAGGTAAATATTGTTGATTATGGCAGAAAAGACAGTGGAGTGAGAGTCAGGGAAGTTGGTTCTTCTAATCCAGAGACTGTCACTAACTTAATATGTAAGCAACACCAAACACACTGCCTTGCATTAAATAAATGCCTGTGACTTCTTTTCTTCACCTGTACTCTGAGGAAATTGCCTAAACTAGAACTTTGCTTCTCAAAGCATGTGCTACAGATTACTCTGAACCTTGTTAGAAATGCGGGCTCAAAGCCCTGCTCCCTGGAATCACTGATTCAGAAATCACCTTTTAACAAGACTCCCTGTGATTCTCACACATGTTAGTTTGAGAAGCACTGTATAGTTGAGCTTCAAGGACCCCTTCTTCAGTAATCCATGATTGCATGGCATAAAAAGCCCATAAGATGCTGATACTTTAACAAGGTGTCCTAATTTAGCTCAAAGGAAGATTTGTGTTCTTGCTTTCTGCAGAACTGGAAAGCAGGTGACCCCTATGGACATTTGTCTTTTCGCATGAACACACGTGCATGGTGTTTTTGTGTTTTAGTCTGGGAAGAAGGAAAGTCAAAGTGACCAGGAGAAGAGATGAAGATGCCAAGGGAAATGGAGGGAGTGAGATGACTTTTGGTCTCGGTCTATCTTCAAGAACTAGTTTTGAAATTCTAACAAAGAGGACATGTAACCAGATGTTGAATGCCATAATTATAACCCATGATGATTTGGTTTGGGGCAATAATTTAGAGCAGAGGCACCTTTCCCAATTTCTTCACCAAGAGCTAGCAGCAGCACCCATGGGCATTGTGGAGCAGCAGAAGTAGCTGCTGTGCCCAGAAGACAATCAGAAAGTCAGCACGGTTGGGGAGCACAGCACTGGCCGTCAGCCTCCCTCAGACTGGCTTTGATTATTGCACCTATGGGATGTTGCTGGAACAGAAGAAAATGCAATGACCATGGACAGGTTTGAGAACACATATACACATTGAGGATGCCTAGAAATAACTGTTCTATAGTCAAGTGCTAGGAGTGAATCTATCTTTCCCTTCATACCTGCAAATGTTTTAGTGAATGGTATTCCCATCCAACCAATTGCTCAAGCCAGGAACTAGAAATAATCTTTGACTTTCCTTCTCCATCATTCCCACATATGGTCAATGAGCAAGTCTGATCAATTAAAACTCTTGAATATTCTTTATCTCCATCAGCTTACCTCTAATTCTCACTATCACTCCTCCACTCAGGGTAACATCTTGTTCCAAGAACAACCTTGCAACTGGCTACACTGAAACTGGTTTTGTTTTCCTCTAACCCATTTATTATGGTCTGGGGGCCCACTTTTGTCCTTCCCTACAGAACTCACTAGTTGCATCTTTTTCCATTTCCTTACAATCTATGCGATATTTGTGTGTATAAATTTTATTTTTCAAATACTTTTGTTTCAACTCTGAGTCTTTCTACACATTTCCCCAGTTTGGTGGGCTATTTCTTCTCAGTTTAGCCAGAGTCTGACTCATCCTTCAAGTCTTAACTTAGATGAAGTTGGAAAAAACTAGATAATTCAGATCCCACTAAAAAGTTATATAGCACATATAACAAGTAGAAGTTGCCTCCTCTCAGAGATCAAGGGGAGGTTCCTAGAGGTTTACTAGGACCTCAATTAACAGTCCCATCTTTAACAATAAACCAGCTAATGGATATTAAAGACAACAACGTCCTATCAGAACTTTAATAGGTGTATGATACACTTCCTTCACAGTGCAATTTCTCAGTGGAAGCATCTCAAACTCTTTTCTTTTGTCAAGCATATGAAACATAAGCTGTGACTAATTATGAGTAAATTTGAGTTACTAAACAGATGGACTACACTACTATTTCTAGTTAATCATACGCCCTGTGTTCATTGTTTCTACATGGCTTTGAGCATACAATATCAGAAAAAAATAATTCAGTTGAGGGTTATCAGAATGGCTTTGTAGTAGCTCACTATTCCTGGTTCTTAGCAGACAGTTTTGTTACACAGAAAAGCCCTGGAGAATTACAGCAGCCTTCTTCTCTAAGCTCATCCTCTTTACCACCAGTTACATAAACAAGTCTAGCAAGGGGATTAGTAACCTTCTCTCTCCCTCATATTTTGGACTCTGTTTGAATAGTGAAACTTTTGACCCCCGGAACTAGAGCACAGCACAGCTCCGTGGTTTCACTTCACGCGCGTCTCATGTGACCTGTTCTCTCTGATGTTTATTACATGATTTTGCACATAGACTTTTCTCAAGATCCAAAACACCATCAAAATCAAGGAAATTAATCTATGACAGCTTTAAATCTCAGATCTCCACATTCAAGGAAAATGTTTGTTAATTTTGCTCTTTTCAGAAACAAAATTTTACTATGTGGTATGTAGTCAATTTAAAAGAAAAAAAGACCTAGAGCCCTTCTGCAAAATTCTCTCCCTCAGTTGGACTCACAATTTAAATTACTTTAAGAAAGACAGAAAAATGAAAAAGGCGGTGAAGAAATTTAGAGTCCTGCATCTGTGTCTTTTGGTAGGGGATGGGGAGAAGTCCTTATTGACTCCCAGGTGTGTTTTTACTATAAATGGGTATTATTTCTAACTCCTCTAACATTCACACAGTTTTCAGTATACAGAGGAACCTGAAGCCAGGTGAACTTTTTCTTGGTTCCTCTTTTTCCTGGTGAACATTTTACATAGCTATTGTGAGATGGTGTCTTCAGAAATTCCTCTCTTCGAGACTCCTTTTATTGGACATAATATCCCTCCCAACTTGGAAATGCAAGCAGGCCTATATATTTCCCATTTCTTGACTGTTCTGGCAATTTTCCCCAAAAGGGAGGAAAAACCCTATAAAACTTCTTTTGGCCCCCCAAAGCAGAAACATCTGCTGGAGTCATGAGTAGCTTGTTGGCGCTGCTTCGAAGTCCCAGCCTGGAGTTGATTATCTCCCCGCTTCGCCAATGTCCATGCACTCAGCAAGAAACACACTGAAAGGTTTCTGGGAAGACTCATTATAAATAATGAGACCATGGAAGAGAAGAAAGAGGGAAAAGGTTCAAGCTACTTTGGCCCATGCATTTTATGAGTTTCACAAACTAAAATCATTAGACCACCAAACTGCTCAATTAGAAATCAAGATTTCAAAAATTAGGCCATTGCTTTCTGTAAATACAGCTGCTTGGCAAATGCAAATGCAAAACGTGACAGATTGCTGGTTGATTTTTTTTCCTGATAGGAAAAAAAAAAGTTAGTTATTTTAAGTGACACTGGGGAAAGGATTGGTTGCTGATCTGTCTGTAAGTTGCCAATTGCATCTTACCTCACAGTGGAGTGAGTAGAATTTTCTGACTTGAGTGCACAGGCAGTTTTTATTCTTTGAAATAGTTTAACAGGTGCAAGTCAAGTCTTGCTAGGAATGCTTACATATGACAATGTACTGAACTCTTTTGTAAATTAATTCATTCCACCCAATGTACAATACAACGTGTTGCAAAATTTTTGGTGTGCTGTCAATTCAATCAGTTACTTAACAGATGAAAATAACCCTAGTTCTTTATATCCTCCAACAACTCTGACAACTTTATTATTTTTCTACCATAAGTTTTTCTAATGTTAACAACTGACAGGGTGAAAATGTTCTTTGTCATTTTGATAGGATTTGCAGGGAAAAAATATGAACAGATTGGATTTTAAAAGTCCTGATGTAAAGATTTAGATTAAAATTTCAGTGTACACCTAATAGGTACATAAGAAAAGGTTAAAAACTAGTGAGCTGTGAGTGAGTGTCTACAGAATAAAGTTCACTGGTGTAAGTGGAGGTGACTTATTCTGAGACAGGAGTTCTCAAACTTGACTGCATCATAGACCCCTGGACGGCTTGTTAAACACATATTGCTGGGCCACACCACAAAGTTTCTGATCCAGTAAGACTGGGGTGGTGCATTTCTTTTAAGTTCCCAGGCACAGGTTAAGGAGATGGCCTAGTGACCACATTTTTCTAACCAGTGCTCTAAGAGATAGTGAGAGGAACCAAGTCAAAATCCCAGAGTGTCCATCTCTATAGGCTCCTCAGATTTCCAGGCAAATGGACTACTAACTGGTTTTCAATGAGATCACAGGCTTGCTTTCTTCTAACCCTGGATGCCAAGTGCATCTTCACCTACTGTCCACCAACCAAGGGCCATACTTTCATGCTGGGATAGTCTAAGGTGACTATTTGACCCAAGTGTTCTTTTCACATCTGTATGTCTATATTGCTGTATATGTTGTTTTATTCAAATGTCAATTTTTTTTTGACAATTGATTGCTCTGATGATTTAATGACTTTTAATTCTTTTCAAATTAAAGTCAATTCTACCCCAGGACCACCCCAATAAACACTTAGAGACATAAACACCACAGGCAAAATTCGCCTTACAAATTAGTTTGTTTTTCCATCATACACTGAAACGAAATTCTCACTTGTAAATTCCTAGACCAAATCTCAGCCTCCCTCTTATCTTTCAGCTGAGATTCATGCCCTACAGAGTGTCCTCTGCCAATGCTCACCTACCTCTGAAACTTGTCCTTACTAACTCCCCATGTTTCTACAGTACTTCTTAAACTCCAGTAAACCTCCACCAACAACTCTGTTCAACAAACATGTACACAAGCACCCGATTTCCCTGGGGTCTTTTTTGATGTTCCTCTGGTAAATTCCCCACTGAAGCCGACCTTGTAAAATAATTTTTATAACAACTTTTGTGCTAATATGAAAGTATTATTTCTTGATAACTCAGACTTTCTTGATAAACATCCTAATAAACCTATATTTTAGTAGTTTATTGTATTCCTATGCTTTATTGTAGGGACTATAAAGACCATTGAGATTTTTAAAATACTATACTAAATAACTCCAAGCCAAGATTGATTTCTGACTACTTGTGTCTTTTAATTTTTAACATTTTATTTTGAACTAATTTTAGACCTACAAGAAAACTGCAAAATAGTATAAAGTCTCCTTATGTCCCTTGCCCTGTTTTCCCTAATTTAATGTCTTACATAAGCAAATCATTAAATATAGTGATTATATTATAATGTAAAAACAAAGAAAGGTCAATACAGAACTTTTATACTGACACTGATCTCTCTTCCTACTGCAGAAGTCACTTCGGATGAAACTGAATGATGAATTCAGAGATCTTACATTTTTCATAGGTGCCAGGAGTAAATTTCACTCCACATGGATTTTTCTCAACCGATATAAAGATAACTCCCAACTCCCACTCTTCAAGGTGTGAGAATTATTATCTCAGGTATGTTTTAAGCCTATTTCTCTCTTCCTTCCTATTAGAGTGGCCTAAAAGTATAAATAAACATCTGTGGTATTACAAGAAATGAGGGAAGGAACTTTATCATTCAGTGCAGCCTCAGAGCCCCTACAATGCCCATCACCCTCGCCTAAGGGGTCCATTGAGGACAGGCAGCTCTGCTCTGCAATGCAAAGCTTGGGCACAGCAGTCTTTGCAGAGGCTGGAGCATCCGCACCTTATGTTCAGACTCCCTATATGCATGTTACAGCTATTGCCCTCCAAAGTCCTGTCACTCTCACCTGAGTGCCACGAGGTGCTGCAGTGCTAATCCTGACGGGGGCTGACTAAACTCCTGTGCCCTTACCACACAGAGGGATCTCCCCTCCCTCAGAGCCAGCCACTCTCACCCGTAATTCTCCTTATCCCCTTTTATCCTTTCTTCTTCACAACTCCCATCTTAAATATCCACTGAGAGCTCTCCTCTCAATAAACTGAAACATAAAGCTCTACTCTCATTCCCTGGGTGGGTTGAGTATGATGTGCTAAACTCAACACATTTTTCTCCTCATAATATTCCCTGCAATACATGTATCTTCAAAGTCTACATTACATTATTAAGAATGTTAAATATGTTAAATTATAGTAGTCCTTGATAGATTCCATAGTTTGTTTTTTAAAAAAAAAGTTCTAAGCTTCAATCTTCCAAAACTATACAGAAGAAAAAGAGGATTCATGTTAAATTTTCAAACTTTTGGTTTGAGGGAAAGAATGGAGGGAAGAAAGAAACCATGATATTATAGGAAAGGAAGTTAATAGGCATATCATTATTGTGGAAAACATTAAATATTAAAAAAACTGATGCTTCCAAATCTCTAAAGACAAAGCTGTCCTATATTTCATGTTGTGTGTGTTAATACTTAATAATGTTTTAATTTTACAGACAAGACAGTCACTAATGTATTTAATTCAGTTTTGGCAAATATGTGAAACACTTGTAACCATTCTATATTCACTTGTCATGACAGCTGTGCTGATTGATCACAGCAGTCTGTAGGGCTGCAGCCTAAGGAATTCTCAAAATCATCTCAGCATAATGCTCAAAACATCCACCATTTGTGGACTTGAGTTAATAATTGGCCCTGCTGGGTCTCTATGTTTGCCTTGATTTTAGTCTATGTTTCATACCTTGGCATCGTATCATTTGGCTTAAATTAAAATGCTGTAACAAATATATAACAGTATATGTTATATAGTAGAATAAATATACTCAGAAATGTATATTGGGGGAATTTATTATAATAGATGTTTCTTTTCTTTTTAGGTAACAGTCCATGGTATTTATTTCTGGTCAACAAGAGCTGCATTAATATTCAATGACCCAGCCTCTTTACATCTGTGGCTCCCCCCAATTGCTACTGCCTCACTGTCATCTTCATCCAGCCAGCAAAAGAGGAGAGAGAAAATGGAGGAGGCAACTATCCATCTTAAAAGCTTTGTTTCAAAGATTACTCACATCACTTCCTCTCCCATTTTATTGATGAGATCTAGTCACGTGGACTCACTTAACTACAAGAAAGCCTAGAAAATGTTTAGCCACAATCCGACTACTAGAGAAGGGGAGGATGGCTTGGGTGGAGGACTCGTAATCTCTCCAACAGGTGTCAAGACAACAGGACACTGATGTCCTCTGAAGGCAATTGCTCAAACTGCAAGTGCTAATTTCAGAAGACACCAGTACAGCTCCATCTTCTTGCACATCTTACTGGAGTATAGTTGTGATGAAAGGGTTTGGACAGTTAGGAAGCAAGCACAGAGACTTACTTGGAGAAAGGCGAAAAGATAAAGATGATTTAACCTTTTTTATACAAGCAAATATATCAATGTTTCACTATGCCCTGGGGTCAAAATTTAACACTTTTGAATATATGGGAGCAACAATTATTTACTTTCTAAAAATTTTACTGAAACTAAACTTCCAAATTTGCATTAAACTATTTAGACATTTGAAAAAAAACCTAGAAAAGGTGATGGTTTCTATAACTTGTATTAGATTTTATACTTTTATACATTTTAATATATTGTTGAATGACATTCCATCACTGCAAACAATAGGAGTAGGTCCAAAAGAAAAAAATTGCTTTATATTTATGTTAAAGTCCGAACACATAGAATGTTGATTATTTTCCATTTTTAATTCAGTGTGTTCTAATATTTGCATCTCAGGATGTTAGAAGGAGACAGATGTAGTGACATTTTCAAAGCCAAGAAAGCCATTATTTGAGAAACAGCCACATGGAAGTCCAGAAATAATTATAAATACATGAATTACCTGGCCTATACTGGTAGAAAGGGCTAGAAAGGAATATAGGAATAGCATATTTATTCAAGTTCATCAGAATCTCCACAACAGTAGGCTACAAGTGTGTGCTCATTACATACAATACAAATAACATCTCACAATGTTCCCCCATCCTGTTTTCCTCTCCTAGGCTTTCTATTGATTTTGTAAAATACAAAAACACATGCAAATACACACATAATCAAATGCAGTTTAAGTTTTATATCAGAATCACAATGTACACTGGAAAATTCAGCCACTAATATATTATTGCACATAGAACTAGAAAACTACCAAAATTTCCAAAATTGAACCCTGTGCTCTATATCTTCTATTTGCCTATAACTATAAAAGGTTTTCCTCATCCAGTAGGATGCTATAATTAAACTTTTAAGTCTCTCAAGATGGAAAAGGCAAACAATTTTAGCCTGTTATTCTTCAATACTTGATTACAATTATAGCCAATGATACTATTGCTTATAATTATATAATAATCTACACAAAAGAATTCTTCTAAAACTATACATATATAAAAGCCTAAATAAGTATCTGGTTGATACACAGAAGGCAACTGATAAATGTCAGCAACATTTATAAATATTTATATGGGAAAATATTTATAAAAATAGGATGAATGTATAATTTTATTTTCAAGCACATATTAAAAATATAAAGGTAAATGCTAATATCTGCTCGCAGAAGAGCAACATGAATGATAACTCACTCACAAGTGGTTCCCTCTCACTGTTGTGGCCTCTCCCGTTGCGGAGCACAGGCTCCGGACGCGCAGGCTCAGCGGCCATGGCTCAATGGCCCAGCCGCTCCGCGGCATGTGTGATCTTCCCGGATCGGGGCATGAACCCGCGTCCCCTGCATCGGCAGGCGGACTCTCAACCACTGCGCCACCAGGGAAGCCGCCCCCCCCCCCCCCGTATCTGTTTGATACACCAGTGTTTCATTAGGAAATGAAACACACACACCCAACACTTAGCACATGAGAATTCTGCCAGCATGGAACCCATTAAGCTTCATCAAAATGCTTTTGGAGTCCATGAAATACAGTGCTATAAGGAAGCCACACAAGAAGCAATTATTAAGTGACTGGGGAGATAAATGTAGCTATTAATACTGCACACCTGCTGTTCTTCTCTCTGCACTTTGATCTAACAGACGATGATTTGTAATGGCACAACCTCAACACCCGCCCACGTGTAGTTTATTAGGAAATCAGCCAAGTAACAGTATTACTTAGTTACCAGCAGGAGGGAAGTAGACATGCAAAGAGTCAATTTTTGTCACTTCATGGGTGACACCTTCATCCAGAAATCACCCTTGGCACCTGTGCTGCACTTGGCCAGTGATATGCAAATTTAGCATCCCAGTGGGCAAAAGCCTATTCTTATTCAAAGACTCTGAGTTTGTGGAATATTGTATTGTTTTTAAAAGAGATGTACGCATGTATTATTTTTGCACAGTATGTGTTCTCCCAGTTTATACCTCAGGAGGGAAAACCACATTTTGTGTTTTCCCTTTGTTAGTGTTTTTTACAGACTATTTAAACTTCATCTAAAGGTGGAGCCTTTGGAGATATTTTAAAAACATGAGAATAACCACATAATAATAACCACTCAGCTACAGGAAAGAAGCTATTAGGTTGTTTCTGCACTGAACAATGTGGAAAAAAATCATTGTAGGACAAAAATCCCAGTTGTAGTGAAGCCTTTGCATTGACTTGGTAGTTTCATTTACTGGATTGTAATCAGGCTTCATTTGCCTCAAAATACCTTCACCATAAACTAGCATTGTAGAACAGAGACATTTCTTACGGTTCTAAGAGTAAGAATAAGAGTAAGTAACACCTGGAGTAGCAGAAAAATCACTCCAAACCAAAACTAGATGTCAAAGTCCAGTATGCGTGTTAATATTTTGTGAAAATTTAACATATACTTAGTGTCTCCAGAGCAAACAAAATAGATACAAACCAAGTGATTTTTTAAGCATCTACGATAGTGTATGATTAAATTCTCTTTTTGAAATTTGTTTCCATTTGTAAACAATACTCTCCTCATTATCATGAGGTAAGTTAAGTTGTATGTTTATGTGTGTGTCTGTATGTGTGTGTATGTATGTATGTGTGTATGTATGTGTGTGAAAGACATCCAGATTCAATGCCAGTGTCACTTGGAAACTTTTAATACTTCTATATTTTTTCCCTTCTAGAACTGTTTTCCTTTTCTCATAAGGAAAAACAGAATTATTCTTTAACTCACTTTACAATGATTTATCTAGTCATTTCACTTTTAACTGTGAAATCACTAAAGTGGTAAGGTCTTTGCCCAAACTTGGACAATAATTACATTTCTTAGGAAGAGACTTTACAGATCATATAGTGCCAGTATTAGCATTTAAACATTAAACTATATATTGATACATGAAACTATAAATTGGTACATTTAAATCATAATATACTAGATTTCACTTTGATTATGCTGTCCAACAAATCATTCCAATACTTACTAGCTTTAACAGCCACTATTTCCTTGCTCACAGATTTGTGGGTAAAGAACTATGGCAGGGCTCAGTAGGACACTTTTCTCCATTCAACCTGCTATTGGCTCTTATGGCTCAATTAGAGATTGAAGATTCAAGGCCTTATTCACTTGCCTAGAGTATTGATGTTGGTTGTCAGCCAAGATCCTTTGTTGTTTCTCCATGTGATCTCTCTTTTTATGTTCTCTCTTATTCTCCAGGGCCTCTTCCTCTAAGAGGTTTGCCTGGACTTCTCTATATGGAAGCTCAGAGTAGCAAGTAAGCATAAGTGGAAACCACTAGGTGTCTTAGCTGAAACTCGCACAATGTTACTTCCACCAAATTTTACTGGCCAAAGCAAGTCAAAAGTCCAGCTCAGAAGAGAGTGGAGGGGAAATAGTCCTCTTAATAGGGAAAGAGGCATGTATATACAGGGAAAGAAGAAATTGTTAACAACCATTGCATATGACAGAGTCATCATACAGTTGGATTTTAGATTCCCTTTGCTTTACCTTGACTCCTGACCTTAGCTGAGATAAGGATGAGGTGACCTAGCTAGCTAGTGATTTACAGTATGCTGCTTAAAGTTTGAAATTCTTCAGGCAGTATGTGGGTCTCATTTGTCTATATTGTTTAGGAATCTATGGATAGATAGATTAAACCCAGTTAAACCTGTGGCACAACCTGATGCAGCTTCGTGACTGGTGGGGTGTAAGAGACCCTGCTGGAAACCTTTGCCCAAACTATTCAGAAACCAAGATTCCTCACACGTATCTCCATGGCTCACAGTTCAGAGACAAAGTACATCCTGTGTGACCAAGAAAGGAACTGGAGAGCTGCACCTGTAAGTTTCTAGGGCCCTTGATGTTTGCCTGTGTTTTCTTTCTCTTTCTTTACCATATTGTTCATTTTTATTAAAGCCTTATGTTTGTTCACTCAGCAGAGTCTTGTGAGTACCTTCGATTATCTAACCCTGTGTAGTCATTTTAGACAATCTATTATAACTCATTACCAAAAAATGAAACAATATAAACCCTTCATTTATAAAACACATACACGAAAAGTGAGACCCTACTGAACCACTTATAATCTAACAATAAATTTTTGGTTTAAAACTTTACATTTTCTATTAGATGAAAAGGGTCAGAAGTACCTGTTTTTTTTATGAATACTAATTTTACTACTACTGATACTATTTCTAATAATTATAATAGCAAATTTATTCAGTGTTTACCATAAGCCCAGAATTTAAATCCATAATGTCATTTGTCACAGAAATATTATGATATAAACAATATCATTATTTATAAAATTATTAACATTATATATGAACTTTCCAAACACATCAATAGTCTGCAAATACATTACAGTTTACATATTTTTGCTAAGTTTAGTACCTCTCCACTGTCTTTGATAGCATTTGTATTTATCAGCCTAATAGACTTTGTAAACTTTTCTTTTCCAAATTATGTCAGCATGGGATATTTCAGAAGCACGTTTCCTTCTAGACAGCTTGATAAGAATGATAAAATTGTTCCTTCTGAATATTCTTCTACATAGTTAATTTTGCTTTTCCAAGATATATTTTACCCAAAGTATCTTCTTCTACATCTGTCATTAGAGAGTATTCATTAAAATATTAATATTAAGTTATTATCTGATTTGGAGCCCTAATTTTATGAACACAAGGAAGGATCCACACCTCTAGAAAACTGAACTGCCTTAGTCACCATCCTTCCTTTATCCAATGGCTCTCTTTTGTACAGTGCCCTTACACTAAAATCTTATTTTCTTTATACTCGTCTGAAAAGAAATATTTTTACCCCATTTCTCAACACAGTTTGCATTGAATCTATGAAAAAGTTTCACTTTGGGCTAAATTTCTGTCTCCCCTTGATTTTTCAGGCACTGCTTTTCAGGAGAAGAGCCCCTTTTAGATATGAGGGTTTCTTCTACATTCCTGGGAGACATTTGTCTATCCTGGAATTGACAACTAAAGTCCTCACTCAGAAGGATATCAAGCAAAGCAGATCAGGTCACATATCGCAAACATTACCCAGAAAATGCATAAAACTGAGGAGTAAACCCATTGGTTTATTAACAATAAGCCTAAGCTGATAAAGGGAACTAGGGTCTTTGAAGAAATAGCTGATTCTGGGACTAGAGCAAGAAATATACAGAACGAACCTGGAGAAGTTTGTAGCACCATAAAATAAGGAAGTTTTCAACACACACACACACACACACACACACACACACATATTGATGAGAGTATGTCAGACACAAGAGCAAACTGAAAGTGCTCTCAATGGCCAAAGCTAGAACAATGTGAGCAAAAAATCAATTAAAACATATGAATGAGTCTGAATTGGTATAAATAAATAATGAAAAGTACATAAGTGTAGAAGATACAAATCTCCAATGCAGAAAAATTCCAAATAATGTTATGTAATACTCCACCCTCAAGGAAGTTGAGCACACTCCTCATGTCTAAAGTGTGGGCTGTGCATAGTGATATCTTTCCAAAGAGTATGTTATGGAAGTGGGGGAGGAGGAAAAGAATAACTTTATAGTGACAAACACTACCTCAGCCAGTGACAAAGCTCGACATTAAGGAAAATGTCATGCTGATAATATGTACCCTTGACAAAATGTGATAAAATGGCATTTTGTCTTTTTGGTCTTATTTCCTAAACCCCATAACCTCAAACTAAACATGAGAAAACATCAGGCAAATCTCAATAGAGGGATATTTTACAAAGTACCTGAACAATATGCCTCAAAACTGTTAATGTCGTGAAAATCAAGGAAAGTATGAGAAATTGTCACAGCTAAGAGGAGTCTAGGAAGACATAATGACTTCATGTAATGCAGTATCCTGGATGAGATCCTGAGACAGAAAAAGACACTGGGTTAAAAACTGAAGAAATCTGAATAAAATATGGACTTTGGTTAACTATATCAGTATTGGTTTGTTAATTGTAACATGTAAGATGTTAATAATGTAAGATGTTAATAATAGGGACAATTGGGTATAGGGATTATGGGAACACTGTACTAACTTCACAATTTTTCTGTAAATTTAAAAATATTCTAAAAATTTGGCTTTTTTAGAATCAAAAGCCTAGATATGGATTGAAGTGCTTAAAACAGGGGAGAAAATCAATGTATATTCCTAAAGACAGATTGAACAAAGAATAAAAAAAAAAATCATGAGATCAATTCAAAATTAAGAAGATCCAAAAAATCTAATTATCTATGTCTGTAACAGTTTGCAGATATTTCAACTGTTATAGTTCATGGCTTTGTGAATGAACTTTGCAAGTCAAAACCCGACTGATAATAATAGAGTTATAAAATATCAATGAATTGATAAAGAATTGTATAGTGGGCATTATAAAACCAGGGATGTCAAAAGGACCTAGAAGCTTGGTTGAAGTGCCTTTTACTGGACACATCTGCAAAAATTTTGATTGTTAAAAAAGAAGTTAGTAGCACAAAAGAAAGTATAAAGAAAAAACTTAAACCATAATCTCACCAACCAGAGGTAAGCATTGTAAACATTTGGAATAACTGGCCTGCAGTGAAAAAATGTAATTCTTTACTAATCTTTAAAAATGTCCTCTATTTCTTAATAAAAACTTCTTTCTTCAATTAAAAAAAAAATTGGTGGTTTGAAAAAATCAGTAGTTTGAAAACATTGCATAAATAAAAATCCTCAAACCCACAGTAGTATTCAGAGGGAAAGATAAAGGGAAAGAAAAGGAAGGCAAAAGAGAAGGAAGAAAGAAAAGCAAAGCAAAAGATATTGACAGCAGATTGAACCCTATTATATTAACTGTGAAGCAATAAAAGAAAAATCTGTAAACTTAAATATGGTAAAACAGAACAAAACCCATTAGGCAAAAATGATTAGAAATATAAGGATACATTACAAGAACAAATAATAATGAAAAATGTTAAAAATCAGTATCAGTTTATAGTAAAACATGCAGAAAAAAATAAGAACACAAAAGACCTAAATGGAAAAGCAATAATTAATAAAATGTTATATGCAAAAGTAGAAAAATATATTTGAAATTATTAGCTAATATTCACAAAAATTGATCATGTGCTCAGTCATAAAAAGACAAAATCACAAATAGGAAATTCTAAAACCTTCATTCAATGGTAACAGCACAATAAATATGAACAATAAAAGTGTAAACAAGAAATTCACAACTATTTAAAAATTTTAGAATAAAGTTTGAAGAGCTTATTGAATCATGATGAAAATTTTAAAAGCACAAATCACTGTACTTTGAAAATAACAAGCTGTGGAAACTTATACAATCAAATTTGGCCAAAGATAAAAAGCATACTAAAAAAGTCTGGGTGCAAGTTATTTTACATTTGCATTTTTACAAGTACTCAAGAAAAAAATCAATTTCTATAATAACAAAGATGGAAAGTTTGTTAAATTATCTCATGAAATCTATTTAAATCTGAGATTATTTCATGCAAAAACAGTACTATACAACAATATCTATAATATTCATGGTAAAATCCAAAAGAAAAATTCTATTCAGCAATATATAATTTTGTACCCAAAATACAAACATAATTTTTGTTAGGAAATTGATAATATTAACATGTAAGTTAGAAAGGAAAATTACCTGATCTTTCTAAATAAAAAATAAAAATCACATCATTGTTTCATTGAATGATGAAAAGTTGTCATAAATATAACCCATAGGGTTTAAAGTATTTTTTTTAAGAATTAAAATAAATGTTAACATGAATTCCCTATAATCATTGAATTCCCTATAATATCATGAATTATATGGGAATTATAGGGAATCATGAATTCCCTATAATATCATTCTTAGTATTGATCTTCATAACAAGACAAGATGACTGCAGTTAACATTGTTCTATTAATTTTGATCAATGAATTAAACACTCTAAATAGGTATAATGAGTACTGGACAAGTAGAAGAAAAGTTACCATTGTTTGCAGAAGTAGAATTCTTAATGGTCATCTAGAACTTAGTATCTCCAAAATTAAATTCTCTCCCAGAACACATACAAAATAGTGTTTCTCATGTCAATAAATGATACCACATCCAGCCACTAGTTCAACCAAAACCCAAGGAGACATTTTTGATCCTTCATTTCCCTTATCACCCCATTCAATCCATGAGCAAGTTTTGGTGGACCTGATAATCTCCAAGGTTGGCCTATGCACTTCTACTCTATAATTCTTCCCTTACTTAGCAACTCTAGTGATTTTTAAATCAATTATAAGTCACTTCCTAACAACTTAAAATTATCAATATGATATAATATATTTTTATAAATATAACATATAATAGTATAGAAATTATTTAAGTGACTTGCTCTAAAAAGCAATAAATTTAAAGAAAAGAAAATGCTAAATTGAACCAATCAAATCAAAGAGATATTCTTCTAATTAGGAGAATTCTTTTGGTCTTTTTTTTTTTTTCTCACATAAAACATGAAAATATGATGTCAGATCCTGGGTAAAAAAAACTACAAAGTTTCAGAAGCACAAAATTGAGAATACATTTCTATTCTCCAAGTCATACTCCAAAGAAAAGAAAAGAATGGTGAAACAGACATTGACCAATGAATAAGGAATAATCCGGACTGGCATTATTTCAATATCCTGATAGAAAACAAGACTCATAAGAGATTACTGTTTTGAGTGAGGATGCACCTGAAAACACTTTTCAGGACAAATGTGTAATGGGAATCAATTAATAAGGATATGTGTTTTCTAAGAATCATTTATAACTTGTCAAATACTCAGCCAAAGAATCAATATATGTACAAAGAAGGCACTATGAGCAAATTACCATCACTCCTAAAAGATCATGCATATGGATGCATGGATGAATGAATGAAGGGGTGGAAGGAGGTATGAAGAGATGGAGAAATAAATAATTGGGATAAAAAGAAAATATATTCATGGAAATGAACAAGGGTTTCTTTTGAGAAAACAACTTAAAACAATCATCTTAAGAACTACAAAGATACATCCATTAAACCATGTAAAGAGCTATAAATAAATAACATTTTTCTTTAAGTAAAATATAGGAAGGATGAGGATTACAGATATAGAAATAAAATTATGTTTTTTTCCTTGAGAAGGAATGTGTAATAAGTTTTTCTTTTAAAACACTAACATTTCTGCAAATTGCAGTGTATATAATAATGTTAATGCAATAAGAAGTCCTACAGAAAGTTTATGTAGAAAATGCAATTAGAGCCAAATAGTAAAAGTGATAACGTGATGTTGTACTAATAAGAATACATGAAGCCGGACTTGTACACCTAATGGTAATTACATCACTAACACCTGAGGAAATGAAAATTGATTAATGAGAAACAGATGCTAATTTTGAAGACTGCAAATTCAAATATGTTCAATAATGTGAAGATGTGGTATGCAAATGAAGTATGGAATGCATCATATACCAGGAATTATGAGAAAAGAATAAAACAAAGATGTTTTAAGAATTGTGTAAAATATAATGGATAGAAAAATAGATCAAAACTAACATGAACTAAAAATAGATCTAAACATGGGAGGCTTTATTTTTTAGCTATTTGACTGTTACTTGATAATCAAAACTAACAATTTCATAGCTACAAGAAATGTGAATGTGGTTCTGTTTGTTATGCCAATTTTATTAATTACATATTTGTTCAAAAATTAATCTGAATCTTAGCTTATAAGCAGAAGTTGAGATAAAATATGAAATTAACATTTTTAGAAAGTGTATGTTCTTCATGTGACTGAAGTTCCAGTACACAACATCAACACTGATGGAAAAAACATGTCATACTAATTAAATATTAGTATAGTGAAAAATTCCCTTTGCATTAACAAAGACATAATAAACTCTGATTTTCCTAATTTTTTTTTTCTTTTGGCCACGCCACGAGGCTTGCAGGATCTTAGTTCTCCGACCAGGTATTGAACCCGGGCCATGGCAGTGAAAGCGCCGAGTCCTATCCACTGGACTGCCAGGGAATTCCAGTGATTTTCCTAATTTCTCAGTCACTCAACAAAGTTACTTTTTCTTAGTTTCAGCAAAGTCCTTCCACTTCTCTAAGATCTTAAGGTAGATGACACTGACCTACTTTTCAACCTCAGAATAACACCTGCAATTAAGATGTTACTCTGCATCATTTACATCATTACATTATGCAGATGAGCTTTCAGAATGCTAACTAGGATATTTTACTCCTTGGCACCTGCAGTACAATTTTATTCTTTGTATCAGGAATAGAAACAGCTGCACTTCAGCAAACCAACAGTACTAGAAAGAAACAAACCATCGAAGTTTAATAATCCAGAAAAATCTCTAAAACTGTGTCATTGGGGAAATTTAACTCACTAGAGATAGAAAGTGTTGCTTCATAATTCAGTCGAATAAAGGGAAAAAACAGTATTGAAAATTGTTCAATTCTTCCAGTGCCCTGAATGGTCAACATCTATTAAAGAGCCAGAAAATGTCCTTCAAATCAAGGTCCCTGCTTTCCTGGAGGCAATAAAATGCATGACACACAAGGAGTGATGAATTTCTGAGGCTCCTGAAGAATACCAAGTCCTTGTCTTTTCACATTTTGTCCTTTAAAACCTATATCTACATTTATGGCAATTTCCTTGAGAGTTTAGTGAGGTTATTAAAAAAAAAATCTTAAGTATTTAACATAAGACTAAAATCATAAAATATGTTTCCTTGGGAGACAACTTAAGTGACAGCAAGAGAGCCTATATCTTTAAGCATCTTTCATTCCAATGATGTTATTAGGAAAAAAGCATGCTATTTATTTGGAAGAAACACGTTTTCAAGAAAATAAAAAGAATTGCTGTATCAATAAAAATAACTGCTTTATCAGTTTCATATACCTTTGCCTACAGCAGTAATATATCAAGGATTTTTTAAATTGAATCAAAATACAACACATCAACTCAATTCATTTCTATCAAAAGCAGTAAATCTGAAAGGCAGTATAGATTCTCTTTTTTCCCGGCATCAACAAAAATAATGCCATACTTATTTGCACTGGCTTCTATAATAGCAGACATAATTCTAAATGAACTCCCATTTTCAAAGAAGACGATTTTTTAAATTAAATGTATCATGTACAATTAGGGTAGAAGAAAAGTTTTTTGCATTTCCAACCACTTAAGATACTAAATATAAAACCTGTAAGAATTTTAAGCGCTTATAGAATACTGTCAGAATTATAATTGGAGGTGAAACATCAAGGGATTTTGCTGTATTTCTTAAGAAAACGTGGATATCAGAAGATAGCTAATTTTAGGTGTCTATACTTACCTCCTTTGAAGAGATTTTCTATTTTGCCAGAAATACACACACACACACACACACACACACACACACACACACACACAAACAGTTGAGGTAAATGCAATTTAACAAGACCTTGATGGTTTTGTACCTGACCAATTCTTCTCTTGTAAATGATTAGGAAAGGCTTATTTTAGACATTTTTTTCCAACAAAGGCAGAAACGTTTACCTCTAAAAATTGGAACCAACATTTTAAGTAAATGCTAAAACAAAATATACCTAGTGCACACCAATAGGGAGAGTTGACAATCTCAAAACAAAAAATGCACAAATCCACCAATCATACTAACATTAACTTATACAACTCAGTGTTACTCTAACAAAAGATGCAGTTCTACACGGTAGCCAATGTACAATAAAACACAGAATTCCTCCAGGGCTTAATTAAAATTAACTGCCTGCATATAAAGACTGGATTCTGGGAAATAAAGTTGCTGAATAGAAGGCAATGGGAAATGTCATTTATTACATGCAAAGAAAGTAAAACACTGGAAAACAGCACAGATCCCTTGGGTACACATCAGCAGAACTAGAAATAGAGGAACTTGATAAGGATTGGGGATTAATTTCAGCTTCCCTAAAAAAATCCAACCTTCGAAATATTCTCTAAAATCTCCTTTTTGTTTTATTTTCCAATTAATATGTACATATTAAACAAGTGTCTTATTCCTAGGGCAATTTAATTCTCAAGATTAATGCTAATGCATTGATTCTTGGACTCAGCCCTGGGCCATCTTGAATTCAGTTCTTCATTTTCAGCTGCTATTAATTGTGTTCAAGGTTTAATTCAGTACAACTGGCAAGATGGTCTTAATGTTCCCCTTGGCTTGATTAATTTTTTTTAGCTTCCGAGACTTTCTTTTTTAAAATTTTTATATAATATTGGAGTATACTTGATTAACAATGTTGTGTTAGTTTCAGGTGTACAGCAAAGTGATTCAGTTATACATATACATGCATCTATTCTTTTTCAAATTCTTTTCCCATTTACATGGTTTGAAACGATACATGTACCCCAACGTTCATTGCAGCACTGTTTACAATAGCCAAGACGTGGAAGCAACCTAAATGTCCATCGACAGATGAATGGATAAAGTTTTGGTACATATATACAAAGGAATGTTATTCAGCCAGTGATTAAATTTTAAACAGATTTCTTCCTAACTATAGGCTCCTGACCTCCCTTTCTGTTAGAACATTTACTTTAGAAAACTTGCAATTGTAAATTCTTTCTCTGTCCCTTTGAGATGTAAATTTTTTCCCAGACTCCTGTCAGTTTTACAAGCCAAGATCTTTCCCCTCAAAGACCTGAGAAACATCCCTTTGAAATGTAATTATAAAATCAAAAGAAAAGGAAAGCATCACATTGACCAACCTCATCCTAATGTACTCCAATACTTTTCCACTAGCTCATCTCAGTGCTTAAAACTCCTTATTGGTTAAAACTTTTCTGCCTGTCATTTCCATGGAGTTGAGTCCAATCCCTGTTGACTATGTCAATAGTCTTGACCTCTACTGCAATAGTCTTGAATAAAGTTTTCCTTGCCTGTTTAACTCCATCTGGTTGGTATAATGTTTCTCTGACAGACTGAGAGGGTAAAAAAGGTACTGGTAGCTTTTCTTAGTTAGAAATAAGAGTGATTTTATCTAAAGATCAGATGATACAGAATTAAAACAAGCAGTCATTGAATGTAAAACATTGAGTTCAGCAATGAAGTGCTATGTTATCTGCTACTACACTTCCTTAAGGTAAGAACTAATATCTACCTATGCTTTTAATAGAGTATGGCAAATAGAAGGTAAAAATAAATATTTTTGAATTGCAGCATGAATGAATGAAGGAATCAAGGGGTCAAAATATATAAAGTGCCCCTCCAAAAAAATTCATGTAGGCAATATTTTTCTAAGCACCTCTTTTTTTTTCTTATATTTGCTCTGCCTTTTGTCTTCTCAGTTTCCAAAACTAAGTTGACTCTCTTGAACATTCCCTTAGCTTCTACAACTAATTTAAGCAAGAGTAGATTTGAAGCCACTAACAATGGCAAGTTTGAAATGCAAGTTGTAGGTACATCTTTTTAGAAAAACTTCAAATATATGTTTTCATACAAAGATTTTCTCAACTTTTACATATGTACTCTTAAACAAGAATTCTTTTAAAATATTATTTAACTCATCAGATAATTATTAGTGGAAATTTAAAATATAAATATGTAATAAGATAATGAGATATTCTATTCCAAAAGAACAATATTTGAAGACAAATCTGTACCTGTAAGATAAGGCACAAGAATTCAAAAAAGAACTCAAATATCATTTTCTTTACAAAGGAACTGACTATATTTCTGTTTGAAATATTTTAATTTGTCTGAATTGCGGACATGTGCTTTAAGCTAATTCACATATAATGCCAATAAACCATATTTGTACAAAATGACATATCAGGAGAGGGATTATCTATAAGCACTTCCAAAGATTTGTAATGACTCTGCATATTTCTCATATTAAGAATAATTTGCATTTGCTATCTAGTCAATAAAACATCAAGCCTTAAATATAACTATAAATGTAAAAAACAAACAAAAAAACATTTAAATTCCATGTAGTAAAAAGCAATGTTATATGTGTATCTGAACCCACTGTCTTCTTTTTAGAAGGGAGATCTGAGAGGTTTAATACCCTGAACACCACACTAGGTACATGCATTTTAAATACTGTTTTATTTCTACTTAACCACATATTACAATGTTCATAATGCTTGAACTGTACTTATAAGTTAAAATATATATAAATATTGAGTCTTCAAAGAACATAGCTAAATACATGCACATTCACAGATTTTGCAGATGTAAACGACTATAATATTCTACTAAAGACCCATTTAGAAAAAAACAGGTTTATGTGTATATTTTCTATGCAATAATGATGCATACCAAATAAAAATATAGTCTACTCTTTTCTCCAAATGCCTGCATACTATTTAAAATCCAATTTTAGACCTGAGATATCATGGAATTGTAGATATGGCTGTACAATGATATTGGCAAAGTTTATATTATAGTTTATGAAATAAGCAATGAAATGTTCAAAAGTATAAAACACAGACAAGTTTGTGTATGGTTTGAGTGGTGCTTTCAGGAAATAATCTTTTGAGGAGGTTTAAACTTGGATATAGTTTCATCAAATAAAGTATTGAACTAATTAATTAGTGCCATGAAGCTCAGGTACAGAAAAACACATCTATCATCTCATCTAGCAAGCACATCTATGAAAATCAGAAACTAGTATCTCTCTACTTGATTTCCCTATTTTATTTACATAACTTAGCTGCTTGAACAAAATCTTATGCTTTAATCCACTTTTGTATTCCACATGGTTTTTACCATCGCATTTAAAAAATTTTTTCTTCTCTCTGGTTGATTTCTACTCTATACATAATAAATCAATAAGGTAGCAACAGGTCAATGAAAATATAATGGCTAGTAAGTTTCAGAACTGTTAAAAAAAATGTGTTTCCTTATTTATTTTCATTTTGGATGATCTGTCCATTGGTGAAAGTGGGGTATTAAAGTCGCCTACTATGAATGTGTTACTGTCGATTTCCCCTTTTATGGCTCTTAGTATTTGCCTTATGTATTGAGGTGCTCCTATGTTGGGTGCATAAATATTTACAATTGTTATATCTTCTTCTTGGATCGATCCCTTGATCATTATGTAGTGTCCTTCTTTGTCTCTTGTAATAGTCTTTATTTTAAAGACTATTTTGTCTGATATGAGAATTGCTACTCCGGCTATCTTTTGATTTCCATTTGCATGGAATACCTTTTTCCATCCCCTCACTTTCAGTCTGTATGTGTCCCTAGGTCTGAAGTGGGTCTCTTGTAGACAGCATATATATGGGTCTTGTTTTTGTATCCATTCAGCCAGTCTGTGTCTCATGGTGGGAGCATTTAATCCATTTACGTTTAAGGTAATTATCGATATGTATGTTCCTATTCCCATTTTCTTAATTGTTTTGGGTTTGTTATTGCAGGCTTTTTCCTTCTCTTGTGCTTCTTGCCTAGAGAAGTTCCTTTAGCATTTGTTGTAAAGCTGGTTTGGTGGTGCTGAACTGATGAAAGAAATTAAAGACGATACAAATAGATGGAGAGATATACCATGTTCTTGGATTGGAAGAATCAACATTGTAAAAATGACTCTACTACCCAAAGCAACCTATAGATTTAATGCAATCCCTATCAAACAACCACTGGCATTTTTCACAGATCTAGAGCAAAAAATTTCACAGTTTGTATGGAAACACAAAAGACCCCGAATAGCCAAAGCAATCTTGAGAACGAAAAATGGAGCTGGTGGAATCAGGCTCCCTGACTTCAGACTATACTACAAAGCTACAGTAATCAAGACAGTATGGTACTGGCACAAAAACAGAAATATAGATCTATGGAACAGGATAGAAAGCCCAGAGATAAACCCACACACATATGGTCACCTTATGTTTGATAAAGGAGGCAAGAATATACAGTGGAGAAAAGACAGCCTCTTCAATAAGTGGTGCTGGCAAAACTAGACAGGTACATGTAAAAGTATGAGATTAGAACACTCCCTAACACCATACACAAAAATAAGCTCAAAATGGATTAAAGACCAAAATGTAAGACCAGAAACTATCAAACTCTTAGAGGAAAACATAGGCAGAACACTCTATGACATAAACCACAGCAAGATCCTTTTTGACCCACCTCCTAGAGAAATGGAAATAAAAACAAAAATAAACAAATGGGATCTAAGGAAACTTAAAAGCTTTTGCACAGCAAAGGAAACCATAAACAAGACCAAAAGACAACCCTCAGAATGGGAGAAAATATTTGGAAAAGAAGCAACTGACAAAGGATTAATATCCAAAATTTATAAGCAGCTCAATAACAAAAAAACAAACAACCCAATCCAAAAATGGGCAGAAGACCTAAATAGACATTTCTCCAAAGAAGATATACAGATCGCCAACAAACACATGAAAGAATGCTCAACATCATTAATCATTAGAGAAATGCAAATCAAAACTACAATGATATATCATCTCACACTGGTCAGAATGGCCATCATCAAAAAATCTAGAAACAATAAATGCTGGAGAGGGTGTGGAGAAACGGGAACACTCTTGCACTGCTGGTGGGAATGTAAATTGATACAGCCACTATGGAGAACAGTATGGAGGTTCCTTAAAAAACTACAAATAGAACTACCATACAATCCAGAAATCCCCCTACGGGGCATATACCCTGAGAAAACCATAATTCAAAAAGAGTCATGTACCACAATGTTCATTGCAGCTCTATTTACAATAGCCAGGACATGGAAGCAACCTAAGTGTCCATCATCGGATGAATGGATCAAGAAGATGTGGCACATATATACAATGGAATATTACTCATCCATAAAAAGAAATGAAATTGAGTTATTTGTAGTGAGGTGGATGGACCTAGAGTCTGTCATACAGAGTGAAGTAAGTCAGAAAGATAAGAACGAATACCGTATGCTAACACATATATATGGAATCTAAGAAAAAAAAAAAGTCATGAAGAACCTAGGGGTAAGACAGGAATAAAGACACAGACCTACTAGAGAATGGACTTGAGGATATGGGGAGGGGGAAGGGTAAGCTGTGACAAAGTGAGAGAGTGGCATGGACATATATACAGTACCAAACGTAAAACAGATAGCTAGTGGGAAGCAGCTGCATAGCACAAGGAGATCAGTTCGGTGCTTTGTGACCACCTGGTGGGGGGGATAGGGAGGGTGAGAGGGAGGGAGACGCAAGAGGGAAGAGATGTGGGAACATATGTATATGTATAACTGATTCACTTTGTTATAAAGCAGAAACTAACACACCATTGTAAAGCAATTATACTCCAATAAAGATGTTAAAAAAATGTGAATCTTCAGATTCAGGAAATCCAAATAATCTCAGTTAGAATAAATAAAAAAGAAATATACTTCTAAATACATGAAAATGAAATAGCTTATTACCAAAAATAAAAGGGAGATCTTGAATGTAGCCAGAGAGAAAAACAAATGCTTTGCAACACTGCAGCAGTAAGCCTGATTGTCAACAACGAAAGACAAAAGAAAGTAAAACTATATCTTGAGTGCACTGAGAAAAAATAACTGTCTGTCTAGAACATATGCACAAGGAAACTGCCTTTCAGGAATAAGCATGAAATAGACCTATTTTCAGACAAAAAAACCCAGAGTGTTACTAGCAATAAGCCCTCACTAAGCAAAATTTTAAAGGATATCCTTAAAACAGAAGGAAAATGATCAAGAGGAAAGGGCTAGATGCTAAAAGAAATGTTAGGCAAAGAAACTGTTAAATGTATGGGCAAATTCAAGCAAATAGTAGATATAATTGACAATATCTAAATTATAGAATGGTATACACATTGGGAAGAAAGTCATCATAGTTGTATTGTTCCAAAGAAGAGAAAGGAAACTGATTAATTTTAGCATTTAATTAAACTTTGTTAAAATTAGTATGAACATTAGAATTTCTATTTCCTAAGGTATTATAAATATAATGTCCAAACTACCAAAGGAAAAATATTGAAGTAAGAATAAAGGAAATAATACAATTAATCCAAAAATGTAAAAAATAGAAGAAAAAATATAGAATAAATAGTACAAAAGGAAAGTGTAAAATAAAATAGCCATGAATCAAATATTTATTTGATTACGATAAATATAATATTATGATAAATATAAATGAGTTACATCTTCAGTAAAACACAGAATTTAAGACTGTAATTGGTAAATCACAAATATGTTCATTACCTGAAACATGCCTACAATATAAGGACACAAAAAGCCTTTTTAAGATGTGGGAGAACATATACAATAATTTCAAACAGAAAAAATGCTGGTGCAATAATCTTAATATCATACCATATTGTCTTTGCCAGAGGTGAAATCACTTCAGAAAATGAACAAATAAAATGAGTTTCTTCCCCACACCATAAAAATTCTACATGGATTAAGGACTTATGTATAAAACCCAAATCCATTAATCTTTCTAACCAATACAGGAATATAGCTGTAAACTTTGGGGTAAAGGAAGATTTTCTACATAAAAAGTACAAAATACAGAGAAAAGACTTATGAATTTGAATATATTGAAACTATAAAGTTCTGTGGAGAACATGAAAAGATAATCTGCAAAATAAGAAAATATTTGCAATACGTAAAACTTACAAAG
This sequence comes from Pseudorca crassidens, assembly GCF_039906515.1. Taxonomy (NCBI): domain Eukaryota; kingdom Metazoa; phylum Chordata; class Mammalia; order Artiodactyla; family Delphinidae; genus Pseudorca; species Pseudorca crassidens. The sequence continues at coordinate 107,384,371 of NC_090300.1, read as the reverse complement.
GAATAAGTATCCAGAATATATATGTTTTTAAACTCATAAATATCTATAAGAGACTTTAAAAAATCAAAAGAGAGAAGGCAAATGAATTTAGTAGGCACTTCATGAAAAAGGAAAAAATAATCTACAATAACCATACCGAAAGGTATTCAAATTCAATAGATATAAGGCAAAGCAAAATGACTACAATACAATTTTACTTCCACCAGACCAGCAAAAATTAAAGTCTCTTAAAATGAAATATTTGCAAAGATGAAAAAAATCACAACTCATTCACTGTTGACAGTGAGAGGACACTGGCATGACTGTTTTGAAAAACAAGTTGACAGTATCGAATGAAGTCAAAGATCTGAAGCCTCAGGGTTAAATGTGCTTATGTGAGAAAATAAAACAATGATGGGGGCTCGTAAAAGAGTATGCCATAAGACAGAGTCATGTAAAACAGCAAAATTTTAGACGCAGGCCAAGAAAGATAGTATATAAAAATATAGGTCAGAGAAAAAAGTTATGCCATTAAAGCAAAAGAGGTAAATATCACTAGGTGTGACAAGTGGTCTAGCTGAAAGAGATTGACCATAAATCATTAAGCATGAAATAGCATGATATAACCAATAAATAAAATCAGAACTCACAAGAGGAAAAAATCATGGCAAGGTAATATAGGCAACAATGGCTTAATTAAAACCTAGAACATGGCTTGAACTTTAAAGTTTGGGAATATAGCCAGGTAAAAAAATCAAGAGGACATGTTTGATGAGATAAACAATATATGACAAAGAACAGAAGTGGGGGTGAGCATGGGACTTGAAATACAGGGAATACTACAGGTTTTCACTAGATGAAAGTATTGGGTAGTTATGGATTAGATTAGAAGAAATACTATGACCGGACAGAGAAAGTTTAGATTTAGCATAGTAGAACAGAAGAGAACAGAGGCTTTAGGGTAGGGAAGTAATGTATAAAACTGGCATCCAATCATGGATTTTGCCATAAGCAGTGAATGAATCTAGCTGAATTAAAAAAGCAAACTAGGGACTTCCCTGGTGGCGCAGTGGTTAAGAATCCACCTGCCAATGCAGGGGACACGAGTTCGAGCCCTGGTCTGGGAAGATCCCACATGCCGCGGAGCAACTGAGCCCGTGCGCCACAATTACTGAGCCTGCACTCTAGAGCCCGCGAGCCACAACTACTGAAGTCCGCACGCCTAGAGCCCGTGCTCCACAACAAGAGAAGCCACCACAATGAGAAGCTCGCAAACCTCAATGAAGAGTAGCCCCCGCTTGTAGCAACTAGAGAAAAACCTACATGCAGCATCGAAGACCCAACGCAGCCAAAAAATTTTAAAAAAAATGTCATGAAGAACCTAGGGATAAAACAGGAATAAAGGCACAGACCTACTAGAGAATGGACTTGAGGATATGGGGAGGGGGAAGGGTAAGCTGTGACAAAGCGAGAGAGAGGCATGGACATATATGCACTACCAAACTTAAGGTAGATAGCTAGTGGGAAGCAGCCGCATAGCACAGGGAGATCAGCTCGGTGCTTTGTGACGGCCTGGAGGGGTGCGATAGGGAGGGTGGGAGGGACGGAGACGCAAGAGGGAAGAGGTATGGGAACATATGTGTATATATAACTGATTCATTTTGTTGTAAAGCAGAAACTAACACACCATTGTAAAGCAATTATACTCCAATAAAAAAATAAAATAAAAAATAAATAAATTAAAAAAAAAAAAGGAGATGGCTTCAGGACTGGAAAAACAAAACAAAAAAGCAAACTAGGGAATTACTCTTGTAAACCAGGAATAAGTGGTAATTAATTTGACTAGGGTGGTAGGAAAAGAAGACAGGCAGAGAGAGAGAGATTCTGAAAGAAAAAGTAAATGAATTTAAGTGCCTGCTGTTCATGCCCCAAAAATTAACTGAAAGAAATGAGTAAGTCAAAAATGACTCCAAGATTTAACCCTTAAGTGACTGAGAACTTAATAGAAATAAAATATCTGAAAAGAAACACTAATTTAGGATGTGAAGCGAATGTTTGATATCTGTTTATTGTGGTGGAATCCATTCAAGGAGATATGTTCATTGGGCAACCGGTGAAGGAGCTGGAACTTAGGTAAATGGACTTGAATTATGCTTTTAGGTGTAAAATATATGACAATTGATGATAAGCTGCTATAAATTATTCATAGCCATTTAATCATTTTATATATTTCAAACATTTCAAAAATAGTATCAGGTAGGTATTAAAATATTCTAGGGAATGTTTTCATCTCTTTATGTGTCTTTAATCCTTACCACAAACCCTCAATCCAAGTACTATTGCTATTAACCATATTGTAAACATGAAAACACGTGCGACACAGAGAGGTTAAGTGACTTGGCCAAGGTCACGCAGCTACAGACAGAGTGGGATACCACGTAGGTACTCTGAATCCCAAGCCTGAACTGTAGCCACCGTGCAATACTTATTACAGGTGCTAAGGGTAAATTGGCTCCAAACGTTCATAGAATGAAAATTAGTTGATTCTGCTAAAATTGAAAGACTGAACTATTTCTTTAAAGGTTACTGAAAACATCATGAAATAAAATCTGTAACAGAATTGGCAAATAATATAATCATAAAACTGATTTTCTTGTTCCAGAAAGAAAAAACACTTTAGTTACTCAAAGTGTATATTTCATCACAGAAAGCATACCTTAAGCAATGTGTGTAGATATTATCTATATGTATGTAAATTTAATTTTTATAAGTTTTTGTAACCTCCAAGGCTTCATATGTTTTAAAAGACTATAACAATGCTTTTAACTTTTGTACTGAACTGTATGCAAATTTTTCCAGTTACTGCTTTAGAATTAGTTTTGAAGATTTTATAGATCACCTAGAAATTTTGAATATAATAATTTTCTCTTCATAAATAATGGCTATTATTATAAGACAACATAACTGAAGATAAGGCTGCATAGTAATAATACATATCTGAAACTAGAACAGTGTGTTTTCTCAAGATGAACTTTTCAATGCACTCCTACAATTCTGAAAGTAACTATGGGGCATGTGCTATAATTATGTGTTATAGAAAATGATTAAAAGAAGATGTTCTTCAGAAACAAATATAAAGCGATAGTAGAACTCTCTCTTTGCTCTGATTTGCAACAATGCTACCACACATTTTATCCAAAATAAATTTCACTTTAAAACTTTCAGGGTCACATATACACTAATATTAATACACAAATATATTACACACACACACACAATAAAATATGGCATCTATTGTTCTTTTTCTCTTTTACAAGTAAAGTTAAACCATCAACATTTTCTTTATTTTTTCTACTATGGAAACTCAAGTCTCATTTTAAATATTTATATCCCATAAGCTACATATTAGGAAATTCTCAAAAATGCAAGACAAATTGTGCCTAGTAGTGAATTCCAACTAGGCAAATCATATATTTCTTAAGATAGCTCCAATAAACTACAATTGGATACATAGTAAACATGCTTTAAAAATAAGTATCTTTATTTCTTAGATTAGCATGAATCTGTCCATGAGATTTAGCAAAAACTATAGATCAAAGATAAGATTCAGTTAGAAAATTAAAATGAGTTTCTGAGCATTGATAAATGTAATACTTTAGGGCAGTTAGTAGAAGTGTGCATGTTGCCTACTGAAATCACTTTATTACTGCCTAGTATAACTGTGTCCTGCTTTTTCTTAAGTAATCAAAATAGAGACACTAAGAGGTAAACACATACCTGTGTGAGACACTAGGCATCTTTACTGGATATGATATTGACTAAATACTGTTGGTCTTACCCCATGAACTTCTGACTATAATCCTGGAATGTAGGGCAGGTTAAAAAAAGAAAGAAAAAAAAATCCACTGTTAGGCAATCAGAAATTCTTTTTACCCTAGCATTCCAGTGGAACTTCTAGATTAAAAATAACAGACTCACAAAAATTATTTCTGAAATAATTTGAGCTAATGCCAGTTTCTCTTGTCAAAGAAAAAAGTGTTCACCTTTAGGCCACTGTACATTTTCTTGGATTAAACAAGAGGGCATTACATAGTGTTAAATTATTAACTTTTACCCAAAGCCTGTTTGTTCAAGGTGAAAGATACTCTCTGACCAGGAAACTGAGTTATGTCATGAAGCAAATCTTCTTTACCCATCTTGTCAATATTGTCATTTCACCCTGCCAAGTCCACTTCCTAAATATTAAAATCAACTAAATTTGTTTCTTCCTCTCACCAATCTATATAAAACACTACTCTAATTTAGATCCTTATAAGTTTTTTACTTATAATAACTTGATTTTAAAAGTTATTTTTACTATTACATTTCTTTAGACTTATGTTTACTATGCCTATTATTAAATATAAGGTGTAAAGGAAAAAGGAAAAAACCTCTTCCTCTTATTCTCCAGAAGATGTAACCAAATACTTTATAGTTTTACAGACATTCAATATAAGGAAAAATATATATGTACGTGTATTTAATTTTAACAGAAATGAATTCATTCTTCACTCACTGTTTTCTGATGTGCTCAGCTATTATATACATGCATGCATGGGCATGTGTGTGTACATGTGTGTGTTGTTAATACTGGGCTGTAATTTTATTAAGGACTTTGGATAAATCCTTGTATTCAGTACCTCAGTGTTATATAGGCTATTTGTTTAACTTTTCAAAAATTAATTTTAAATGTTAGAAGATAAAAACAAAGTAATATCGATAACACATAATCAAAATTTTTTAAATTTTATACAAAATTTTTGAGTGAACAATTTCTGTAGGTCCATTTTTTCTCTATACAATATGGGTTTCTAAGAATCAGCTGATAAAGGACACCGTTTTACTTAGCATTAAATGTGTCTCTACAAAGCACTTTCAAATATGTGTATTTTCACCCTTTCACAATCACAGTGATCTCAGCAGTCCTATCTATTTGCCAAACAATTTCTTTATTCCCTGATAAATTTCTAGAAAAAGTGGTCCATTCCTACTGTTTCTACTTCCTTCGCCAACCCTTTTTAGAATTGTCTCTAGTGAAAATCTACCCTACGCAACTGACATAATACTTTGAAACATAATCAGAGATTCTCTAAATTCTCCAAATGGTTGTCCACATCATTTCTTTCATTTGTTTCCTTGTTTTTTATAGCACTGCGTTAGCCTGGTCCTCCTAGTACCTTCACCATCAGTTTTGCTTACTCAGCTTCCTCCTGTGCTGAACAATTTAACCTTTATCCTTCTATTTTCTATACACTTCTTTTCGTAGGTTCCTTAATCCCATGGAAATCCACATTCTACACCTAGTGTTCAGATCTACATTTTACTTTCTTCCAGAGTTCCCATCACCATTTCTAATTACTTACTTACTGAATATTTCTGCTTGGGTATCTTACTATCCAAGAAAACCAAGCTTATGTTTAAATATTTAAATAACATTCCCTTCATCAACTATTCTCCAATAAAAAATTTTTTTTAAATAAAACTTCGTAAAATATGTTATTCCCTTAATCATACTTTCTTCCTCCATTCCAACTTCCTTAGCCTTCTTACTGCTTATACCATAAAGTCAAAACTCTTCAGCCTGTCAAGTACCCACCAATCCTTATTGCAACTACTCATCTTTTCAATAGTTATGCTTCAATATAACTTAGGCACTCACTGAGTGCCCCCAAGAAACCTTGAAATTTTGTTTCTCTTTTCTGTCTATCATTTCAATTACTCATAATCTTCTCCCACTGTCTAAACCCTATCCATTCTCAAAGAACATCTTAAATCTCCAAAATTGTTTCTCTATTTTTTTTAATCAAACTCTTAGTTTATTTCTTTAGTATCATTTATCACCATTTTTAATTGCCAAATTTATATATGTGTTTATTTATGATTATATATAATCTGTCTATAGGAAGATCAGAAAGACCAGTCGATTGTAAGCTTCTCTTTATCAAGGTGTATGTCTGTTGGAAGGTAATTCCATATTAGCCTCTCATTTTTATGAATTTATGATCTTCTGATCACCCTTAAGTGATCCCCCAATGAGTCACACTCTTATATAATCCCCTCCCCTTGAGGACAAGAAAAAACTATGACTTGCTTCTAACCAATAGAATATGGCAAAAGTAATGGAATAATCACCCGTTAGGTTATGCTATATGGCAAAGATGATGGAATAGTCACTCCCATGATTATGTATAAAACTCCATTTTAGCAGACTGGAAAGACAGAGTCTCCTGCTGGCCTTAAAAAAGTAAGCCACCATGATATATATATATTAAAAAAAAAAACTGTAATAGGGCAATATGCTAAGCAACTGTGGGTGACCTCTAGAATTTGACCTCAAGAGGCTAGATGCCCGACAGTAAGAAGATGGAGACCTCAGTCCTACAACTGTAAGAACCTGAATTCTGACAACAACCAAGTGATCCTGGAAGAAGACCCTGAGCTCCAGAAAAGAACTCAATCTGGCTGACACCTTGAATTCAGCCAATGAGACTTTGAGCAAAGGACCTTGTTACCATGCCCAGACTTCCGACCCATGGGAACAAGATTATAAATAAGTTCTGACCCACTAAATGTGTGGTAATTTGTTGCACAGCAATAGAAAACTAATACAGGCCCTGATGGCTGTAATTTGTTCTGGATTGTCTTTTTCAGAATGTTTGTTTGGTAAGCAGCCTTGGAATATTAGTATCTCCTAATAACCTTGTAGGGAAGTGTTGCTTACTGACCAGTATAATGAATGTCTCCTTCCAGAGCAGAAGGCAGATGGATTTGCTCACTGCCCATAACAAATGATTCGGCATGCCCAAGCCCAGGGTTCCTCAGCTATGATATAAACTCATTACCTATGCAGCATCTATCTGGGCCCCTTCATGTCACCCCAGTGGGACTTGGAGTACAAGGGAAACTCACCCAAGAGTGAAGCTCCTTCTTATTGGTGTGCCATAAGTATAAAGACTTTCACCTAGACCAGGAGTTTCATACCCATTGTCCATGAAACTGTGGCAGGATGACTCACTAGTTCCCAAATAGGGTAAAATCTCAGAAAATTCTCAGTTCTTGACAACCTCTGTCTTATTTACCTTTTTATTCCCAACATCTAACATAAGACCTAGCATAATGCCTAACATTATAGCAGGCACTTAACTAAAAAATTTTAAAGAAATGAATTTACTAATGAATCCAGTATAACTACTATAACCCAGAGGAAATTCTCCTAATGGAATATTATGTCTTGTACAATCTGTGTAATTAAGGTAAAATACGATTTCCTATAATGTCTTTATTAATAAATTTTAAACAAATTTTATATTTGACTTTTTATACCCAAGTAAATCACATGCTTGTTGAGAACATGGATTTTTTTTCAGTCTATATCTCTGATAGTGTTTACAGGGATAGCAGTTAATAAATTAAGTATCTAATAAACGTATCCATTGACTTATTAAATTTGATTTTTAATGCAGTCTCACACAATTTCAGAAGCAGTAGATTTTCCACATCATTTGCAACTGATTTGCTAACTAATCTGCCAACTTTAAAATAATGAATAATGAATAAAACAAAATCACTAGCTATTTGACCAATGTTCAACCTTTTTAACATAAAGGCTTCTAGTGGTAAATAAGGTGATTTCTTTAGAAATATTGGATTTTCAATATGAGTATCATTTACAATATTCTCATACTTTGGCATACAGGCCCAAGATGGCATACAGGCATACAGGCCTATGGCATACGGCATACACGCCCTATGGCATACAGGCTCAAGATGCTATGTTTACCTACGGCGTACAGGCCCAAGATGCTATGTTCTCAAGAAGGCCAATTTGACAAAGTGATTATGGTAGAATAAATTATATAACATTATTGTTCTGCTTTTGATAGTATTCTATGTGTGCTGAATGAACATTCACATTATCTCTTTCACACTCACTAGGTAGGTAATCTGTTATGAATGAGGAAACAAACATATGAGTTGCCTACATCACACACATATGCATAAACACACACACACACACACACACACACACAATAAAAGACACAGTATTAAAAAGTAGGTGATAGCCCAGAACATCTTTAGGTGAGTTGCCTCCTTTACAAGCCACAAGAGGTAGAGGAGGACCATGGAAATTTTAACTAAGAAGTAAGATAAATATATACCTTGGGCTTGAAATATAAAGCTGCCAAGTCTCTTTAGTTGGGCAAAATAAACCTTCTTGGATTTGTTAGTGGCCTTAGTATTTTCTAGCTTCATTTTAAGAGTTCAGTTTAATTTGGAATCCTCTGAGAGGGAACTGAGAAGGAAAATCTATTTCAGCATGCCCTTGCCTCTAAGAAGTCTCATCAGGTAAAAGATGGCTTAAATACAGCAATTTAACTATTTCGAAGGTTTCTACCACTAAAGTGCCTTTGCCATCTTACATCTAATGCTTAAAATTCAAAATGGCAGGTTCAGATGCAGTTAGAAGCTACTAGAAAAGTGTGATCCTGAAAACCTGTACCCTAACACCCTAATACTTTCACCCTAAGGGATCCAATGATAAACTTCAGAAGGCATTTGAATCTCCTGAAATTTTGTGTATGTGCTTATTTTGTATATAAGCATTCTTTAGGGAAAGTTTATATGGGTTTGATGAGATTCTCATGGCCTAAGGGAAGGAATTGAAGAGATTACAAGCACAGACTGGATATTCTAAAATCTAGATTAGTAAATAACTAAATTTAAGGGCATTTAAAAATTTTAAGGAATAATTTTCATTCTTGTTATAAAATAGCACATAATTTATTATATCATTTCTTATAGAAGAAAAATTTTTTATAAATTATTTAACCAATAAGAATGTGTTCATTCATCAATCCTGTCCTATGATTATACAGTAGACCTCACTAATAATAACTGCACTATCTTCAAAATCTCGATTTCAAGCATCCAATTCTTTGATTTTATCATCTAATTCTTTGACTCTTATCCTCTGAGTACACCAACTGTACTGCTCATACTCTTAAAATTCTTCAGTTCTGGGCTTCCCTGGTGGCGCAGTGGTTGAGAGTCCACCTGCCGATGCAGGGGACGCGGGTTCGTGCCCCGGTCCGGGAAGATTCCACATGCCGCGGAGCGGCTAGGCCCGTGAGCCATGGCCGCTGACCCTGTGCGTCCGGAGCCTGTGCTCCGCAATGGGAGAGGCCACAACAGTGAGAGGCCCGCATACCGCAAAAAAAAAAAAAAAAAAAAAAAAAAAATCTTCAGTTCTTCTGGATCTCCAATCCACATATTCACTCTCTACCTCTCACCTGGTGTTCTCATTTACCTCCTTAATCAATTTAAGTTTCACGGCCCATTATTATAACTATTTCTGCATATACCCACAACTCCTCTGCTCATTTTCCTCAAGTTGTATTTGCTTGACCAAAGCCCTATCCTTAGCTAAAGATGCCTGTTTTGATGGATGGACAGTTTATAAACTAGTCCAGGCCAACTGTTCCACTTCTGCACTTGGTCCTACTATCCATTACCTCTCACCTAATCTAAGAATTTGTTCTTTAAAATTTCACTTTCTCTCCCGGATCACGATTTTCCATAGTTACTAGACAATGCCTGTAACTATATAGACATGCTGTAATGTAAGACTGGGAGTTTTTCAGTAGAAAGATACAGAGGATGGGGTGAAAGAAGGGAAGAGCACAGCCTTAAGGGATGTTTTCAACAGTGATGCTTTAATAGCATATCACAGACTACAGCTGGATAAGAAGAGGAACACAAAGGAGGTGGCTGTACAGTGAAAAAGTGACAAAAATCAATGGATCTGCACTCGTGATGTTGGTCAAGGAACAGCTTGATGCTGTAAAAATATGGATGGACTGGAAGTTGGTGGCCAGAGAGCAGAATGTCTAAAATTGAGATACAAGCTGTGATATAATTATTATTAATGGAAATATCTCGAGTTTGTCCATGGGAGTGGTAAAAAAGTAGAGTGGAAGAAAAGCAACTGAGGGGTCAAGGTCTTGGTGGATAATTAACATAATTATAAAAAAAGACACTAAAAATCAAGGCAAGAGTAGTGATGGAAAGGAAGGCAGAGATCTAGATGTTAAAGCCATGCATAAATGTTCTGTGAAGGTGAGAATCAACATAGAAATAGATAGATGACATCAATAAGAAGAGTGCAGTCTGATGGCATACACTTTAGAGAAATTGAGGCTATGTGGGACAGACAGAATTAGTTTGATAAACAGCAAATGGAAGCACACATGGTACCACTCACCCCCGCACCTGAGGTCACACGTGAAAAAGAGAAGAAAAAAATCTCCACTTCAGAGAGCCATAGGGGAAGTGTACTCAGTGAACAGTTAAATTTCCAGAAAAACAAGAAATGGAGGAGACATTCAAAAGTAGGTTGATGAAGACAAGGTTACTAGTCCTTCACAGATCTCAAGGTGCTGTGGGGTATAAAGCCATGAAATCCTTGGGGCATCTGTTCAAGTGGATGTTAAAATTATCCCTGACATATATTCACTATGCTTAGGAATACACTCTAGTCTATTTAGTACATTTATAAATCATTTAATAAGTTACCTGATTAAATATATTTATGCTTAAGTCCCAGACAAGAGAGTGAATCAGAACTTACTCATTTGAGTGATAACACACTTATAGGGAAAATAGAGCTGGACCTTATGTTCAAATGAATTTATCCTTTATAGATTCAACAGGAGGTAATCAATTTTTTAGCCAGATCTTAATGGCAAATTCAAAATAAAATGATCAAAAATAAAGTTTTTGAAAGGTGCCTCTTGTCTTGAATTATTTATTACTAGTTGCTTAATGATAAAATTGAATCAAAAACAAATTTTTCATTGTTGTATTCAGAAAAGAAACTACTTAGTGTTTTATCTACCAAAAACTATTTTATAAAAAACTATTACTGAGCAAGGGTAACCAAGAGTATATAAGGAAATGCATGATCGCCAGTTAACATTCTTTTTTACAGCTGAAAAGTCAGTTGTGAAATTGATTAATGTCAGAAAGTGCAGGATGAATACAGAACTGGAATAAAGGGAACTGTATTTTCTTATAAAGTTGTGTCACTGTACTCTGGTAAGTAACCTTATATCCATTTTCCCACAATAGTGTGCCTCCGTCAAGCAACTGTAAGTATAAAAGCATCAGCTGGTCAAGCTGCCTTCTGATAATTTTATAGTTGAAGAAAAATAGCAAAACAATGTCACCATACAAAAAGTTATCCTTAATTTAGTTTTGGTGGAAAAAAAAGAACAAAACCTATTAATTTTATGTTTATTTTCAGTTAGAACATTTCCTGTAGCCTATGCCAATTTTTTACTTGGTCTAGAGAATGAGCATATTAAAAACTAAGAATAATTAGTAATATTCTTGATAATAAATTACTATTGATAGTAATAATAGTTGGAAAAATGTACTTATATATCTCTAAGGGAGGCATTATTATCTCCACACATGAGGATAAGGAGGGTTAAAGAAGTTAAATTATTTGTTCAAAACTTTAGTAACCATTAAAAATCCTTTCTGATGCTATGCCTTTTCATATCACAAAACAGAATTTTTGTACATCTCACCCTGGGGTGTACAAACACCCTGGGTGTTTCAAAAGCGACTTATTTAAAATATTCATATGGTACTTGAACATAGGAGGTTAAATTTTATAGATAAACAAAGAAATTAATTACCAAAAAAAAAGAAAACAGTATGCGAAATGTTTGTCAACAAGAGAGAAGCTTGAAGAAATGTATGCCTGAGAAAACAGATTGGTTCAGTTTGAAAGATATGCAAAGAGAAGGGGTGTTTCAAAGGATTTAGTGGCATAAAGAAATTGTTTAGCGGAATGATCTGGAAAGGAAACTTGAGAAATGGCCCTAGGAAGCCAAAAACTAGCTGTATTTTGTCAGCTCTTATTTTTGACTGTGTAAAATTAAGGATACATGTATGCTGACTCATCTTGCATGTGGGCTGACTTTTGTTTGGTATGTCCAGAAGCGACCTTCTGACTTCAGGCATTTAGTCCTGGAAGCGCAATTTAAAACCTAGTAACTGGAGTTTTCCATTTTTGACTGGTCATTTCATATCTTTAATGGATTGAGCTGGAATAAAGCTAAATAATTTCCAAGCGACAAGTTATTTCCCTAGAAAAGAAAAAGTTTACTCTGAGGATAGGGCATGGCAGCTATGAATCAACAATAAAACCAGTCTGTTTTTTTAAACTTGTTTATCAAAACAAGGTTTAGGGCGAAGAAGTAACCTTTCAGATTTTTTAAAAGTAACTCAAGTAGAAAAAAATAATTTATATTGCTGATTAGAAAAAAAATAACAAATATATAGCTATCTGCCCTAGTTTAGCTCAATTTAAATTAAAAATAATTAAAGCACAAATAGAAAGCTTTTTAGAAACAATATTTTGTGTCTATCTTGATATTAAGGGAAATTTGTATTTTAAAAGACACATTTAGAATCTGAAAAGTATCAGATTTGGGGTTAAATTATGAACAATAAATTTTTTAGCTGTCTTGGACTATGGAAGAAGTAATATGCAAATTACTAGCAAATAAAAATGTGGCAGGGCTTCCCTGGTGGCGCAGTGCTTGAGGGTCCACCTGCCGATGCAGGCGACACGGGTTCGTGCCCCAGTCCGGGAAGATCCCACATGCCGCGGAGCGGCTGGGCCCATGAGCCATGGCCGCTGAGCCTGCGCGTCTGGAGCCTGTGCTCCGCAACGGGAGAGGCCCCAACAGTGAGAGGCCCGTGCACCGCAAAAAAAAAAAAAAAAAAAAATGTGGCAAAGGAGGAGAGGATCCATGGTAAAGTATAAAGTATTATTCAGGTAAATGTTACTAAAATCAACTCCAAGAAAACAAAGACAGACCATGGTTCACTTATATTTATTTTTCATTCTTAATATTTGACAGCATGGTAATTTTTCTGGTTTATTGTCTTGATGCAGCAAGGACACTTCTCAAAGGTCTATTTTGCATAACAATTTTTGTCTTGCCATTTTAGATTTATAATAGAAAAAGAATATTTTTACACCCCTTAATGTCTTACCACCCAGGTAAACTCTTTAACAAAGGTCTATTGGAATGATTTGTATTTTTGTTACTGCAAACTTGTACATGAAAAATTAGTAGAGTATAATATTCTGTACTGAAAAGATGCAAATAGCTCAAAATTATTAGTTTGTTTCACCTTCTACACAAATGACACATGATGAATTAACCAAATATGTTATTGAATGCAAACCAGTAGTTAATTAATATTCTTTTAAACAATTAAGCTACCACACATTCAGAATTGGAGCAGTGTTTTTCTTCTTTTATAACCTACCAAGGATCCACAACTTTACTTTGTATAGTACTTTCCACTCTAATTAGATTTTTTTGACCATTGTTTAGGAAACAGGCAGAAATCTGTTTAACATTATCTTCATGCCATAAAGCTTTTATGTTTCATTTTGTTGCTACACAAGAGATAACAAGGAAGCTCATGTATGCATACATTTTCAGAAACCATTTCAGAAATTCAGCACAATTGCTTTGCACAGAAATGCATTTACTAAATGGTTTGTTTTCATTGTTGTCTGAAAACCAGTTTTATTTTTTTCCCTACACAACTTATAGATCCAAAATAACCACAAAAATCTCCTTTGAAGTTGGTCAGAGATCTGAGCTGAAATAAATTCTCCTGGGAAAAGAAATAAAAGCTCCAAGATGATTTTTAGAATTGCTTTACTTGACTATGTGTCCAGTACTCCAAATTTTATTAAATTTCTAATGATATTGTTGATACAGAGATAATTTTGAAAGTTTACCAATTTACATACTCATTATACTAGCTACTCAGACCAAGCATTCATTAAAATATCTAGGAGGCCCAAATTTTGAAGATTATTAATATTTTGAGTACACTTGTTCTGCCATTTACACAGTAAACCACAGTCTCTGATAATCTTTGATATATTGTCAACAATTATGTACTCTGTAAATTACTTCAATATGTTCACTTAAAATATCTATTTAACTGGGAATGTCTTAATACAGACAACATTTAGTACTATGCAAAGTGAAAATGAGCTTTTTTCTTTACTGTTCATTATGTAGAGCCATTAATTCACGTTATTGGATGTTAGAGTCATATTGGTTGAATATACAAAATGTATATTCTCTCTTGTATTTCCTTCCATTGTGAATCTTGAGCTATTATATTAAATGTGCATTTAAATGGAAGTAGTGATTGGTTTCCCATTTTATTGTGATGCCTCTTTTTTTCCACTTGGTCCTTTTATCATTTTGACCTTAGGTTAATAAAAACAAGAAACAATCTAAATGTTAAGATTAATTTAATGTTAATGTTTGCTAGTTATTAGGTCTTTCTGCTCTATTGGAGAGGAAGTAAACATTAAAGGAAAATGAACACTTAAAAATACTGTTTCATCACTCTGTTTGAACTCTCAAGGTACTAAAGGTAATAAACAAAAGGAAAAAGAGATGGAATCAAAATGTACAAGTAATGTAGTATATTTTATGTCACTTTGTTCTTTGGAGGTTCTGCTTATTGTCAGATAAAACAAATTCTTCCAAAGCATGAAAACTGAGTTTTGCTATTTTGTGAATATTGTTTTAATGGGATTCTTTTAATAAAGTACCCAAGACTTTCATACGATCAAAGTTGCTTTAAAAAGCAATGGGGTTTATCCTACGGCCAACAGGTAAAAATCTATAAAGACAGGCTAAAAAAGATTAAGTGCTCTCTTGGGAAGAACATAATTAAGAAAGATTTTACTGAAATACACAGAACTGAACATGATAGAAATAATGTCAAGCAGACTATTTTCCACTTAAAGAAGATAGCAAGATGAGGGTTCAGGAATGGAACTGGGGGAAAAAGGAAATTCAAGGCAGATGTAAGGAAGTACTTTTTCATGAAATAGATCACAAATACTTGGGAAAGGACTCTGAACAGAAAAACTAAAGGTGAAGTGAAATCACTCGCTGTAGGGATTAAAGAAACTTTCATACACATTTTAAATATAGAATATAAAATCAGAGAATACATGATTTATTTTGTAGTTTAACATGCTTTTTTAAACTTTTAATTAAACAAAATAAACAATGTAATGCAAATCAAACTAATTTTAAATTATGAAAAAGCAAAGGAAAGGTAGTACTAGTTTTACTAAATAAACTCTTTGATCTACTACATGTAAATCACTTATTCAACCAAGTGACTGGAATTACCAAGGTCCTTTTTATTCTGAGCGATTATGCCAGTGGCTCTAATCAGGCACCAGTGTTCTATCTCATAGTTTTCTTACATATAGTCACTTTACGTAAAGTCATAGAATCATACACTTTTGAGAACTGCCAGTATTCTAAAGATCATTAGACTTGATTCTTTAAATTTTATAGAAATTGAATAAATACATATAAAATTGCAGAGCCAGAGCCCTAAATCAGAACTTCTAATATCTCCTTATATTTTCATGTCCTAGAAGAACTCAGAACCAACATGTCCAAGACTCTTTTCTTCCCTCCTCTCCCAAAGTCTTGGCCCCCTATTTTGCACATTTCTAGCCCTGGTTCTGAAATCAGTTATTCTTGGAAGCCTTGTTCTCTGTAGTGGAGAATAGTTTTTACAGAAAATAATTTTGAGCTTTTTCAGTAGACAGAATTATAAACTATTTAATTTAAAAAAATTATGAGATCATACTATTATTTCCACTTCACGTTAAACACCATAGAGGCAATCATTTAAAAATTATATTTCTTCTTTTGTACATCAAAAATCTTGGTTTCTATCAATATTAGCATAATTATCTATTTGCTTTATTCTCAACACACATAACAATTGTCAAAATAAAAAATCAATATTACAACTAACAAGTCTTATGAATGCATTTGAAAGTTGGTTTTTTTCTTAGAATACACTCCATTAAGTATGCAACTCTAAATCTATGATCTGAAGTAGTTATTTTCTCCATACATTATGCCAGTAACTCGGAAAATAGACACATTTTTTTCAGCTGGCTTCCCACTTTTAGGAAATTTATTTTCATTGGATTTTCCTTTTCGATTCCATTTATTTTTGATTATCTAAAATATTTTATTATTTCAAAGTCAATATTGAATAGCAAGTAATATTCAAAGAAATATTATTCCCATCCTGTCCTCTCCCTCATCCACTCTCTCCAAAAAGATAATGATTTATTAATGCTTTTCCTTATACTTAAATGCTAGTATTTGCAAATCTGTAGAAATATATATACTATTGCAGTAACTCTATCCAACCAGTTGTCAAAACCAGAAACCTGAGAATCATTTGTCTGCTGTTTGATTTCTTTTAGATTTCTTGAATCTTGTCTCTCCACAACTTACTTTTCCTGTTTACATCTAACAGGCATCAAACTATTCCCCTGCCAACAATCATTTCTCTTTCAAAAATATCAACCACAGAACATAGAAAGTTATTTTTTATAAACATTATTCACTAATATAACTTCTATTGATTCCACATTGCCTCCAGAGCCAAGACTCAAATTCAAGTCTTCAAACTAAAAATTAAATACTTTTTTTATTACAAATATTTGCCTCCCTAAGTTTAAGATGTCTTCATGCCCAAAACATTTCTCAATCACCTTTCCTTTAATTTACCTATGTTCAAAGAAGGTAAAACATGTTAAATAAGATTTATATAACTATATATTACATAGGAAGAAAATATTGATGCAAAACAACAGAAATAAGCTTTTATGATCTTTAATAAACTGATATATTTTGATTTCAGTTACATAATACATATTTGATGATAAAATTATCAAGCATAGCCCAAAAAGATCAAGCATCATTTTCCAGCTACTGGTCTACAGAGTTGTCTATATCTATAATGTATCACATTTGGGATGGATACTTGAATTCAGATGCTTTGGGCCCTAGATTTAAAACCTTAAGTGAAAACTGAGGTCTCGCATAGATGTGGAGAGTATAACAGGATGCATGGAACTCAGTAAGAAAACACTTTTTCTTACAAACTTCCTACATACTTCTTTGACGTATTTCATACCTTGTCACTGAAGTCTTGAACAAGGGGTTCTTAGTTAGCAGAACTATCATTTATTTCACAAAATTCTTGTGATCCATGAAACACAAATATTTGTGGGTCTTTGATTTAAAGCCAAGGTGTAAAGCCATGTCTTTAACAGGGTATAATTTAGTTTGATTATTTGTGTGGTGTGTTTATATTCTTCATACTTATTTTATTATTCATGGAACTTTTCAAATAAAGAAACTCAATATATATACTTAGCCTAATAATAAAGGCCTAATGATATTTTAATATTTAACTGTTCTAATTAGGCAAATAAAACCCTTAGACAAAAAACTAATTAAGTAACAATTTTTCTCCAAGTACAAACCATGTTTACTAATGTATTTTTGACTTATAAAAATAATAAAATTTGGTGTAGCCACTATGGAAAACAGCATGGAGTTTCCTCAGAAAATTAAAAATAGAACTACCACATGACCCAGCAATTCCACTTCTGGGTATTTATCTGAAGAAAATAAAAACACTAACTCAAAAAGATATATGAACCCCCATGTTCATTTCAGCATTACTTACAATAGCCAAGACATGGAAGCACCCTAAGGGTCCATCAATGGATGAATGGATAAAGAAAATGTGGTGTGTATATATATATATATATATATATATATATATATATGTATATATATACAATGGAATATTAGTCTTCCATAAAAAGGAAGAAAATCCTGCCGTTTGCCATGTCATGGATGAACCTTGAGGTCATTATGCTAAGTGAAATAAGTCAGACAGAGAAAGATAAATGCCATGTGATCTCATAATCTCACACATATGTGGAATGTAAACAAACAAAACAAAAGAACAAAAACAGAAACAACAAACTCTTAGAACAAACAATGGATTGGTGTTTGCCAGAGGAGGGGCAGGGAGGCAAGGGTGAAATGGGTGAAAGGGATCAAAAAGTTCAAACTTCCAGTTATGAAATAAGTAAGTCATGGTGATGTAGTATACAGCATGGTGACCATAGTTAATAATACTGCATTGTATATTTGAAAGTTGCTAAGAGAGTAGATCTTGAAAGTTCTTATCACAGGAAAAAAGAATTTGTTACTATGTATAGTAATGGATGTTAATTAGACTTATTGTGGTGATCATTTCACAATATATACAAATATCAAATCATGTTGTACACATAAAACTAATGTTATATTTCAATTACATATCAATAAAAATAAATAAATATTTTTTAAAAACATTTAAGTAGGGCTTCCCTGGTGGCGCAGTGGTTGGGAGTCCGCCTGCCGATGCAGGGGACACAGGTTCATGTCCCGGTCCGGAAAGATCCCACATGCCATGGAGCGGCTGGGCCCGTGAGCCATGGCCGCCGAGCCTGCCCGTCTGGAGCCTGTGCTCCGCAACGGGAGAGGCCACAACAGTGAGAGGCCCGCGTACCGGGAAAAAAAAAAAAAAAAAAAAAAAATTAACTAATAAAGTGCCTATCTTGAAATAATATTACACACTTGGCAATGTGGTAAATGTGGAAAAAATATATGCTAATTACATACTTACAATTCATTCATTCAAAAAGGGTTTTACTAACCATTAAATTCAAATTACTATGCCAGGCTATTAGGGGTAGAGGACATTAAAATTAGTAAAATCACATTACTATTCTTAAGGACTTGACAATATAAAAAGGGAGAAAGCATAATAGTAACTGTTCCGTAAAGCAGTGTAAAATAAGTGCTATATTTCATACTTGCCTTGCACCTCCCCTGAGAAGAACTAAAACAGATGAGGAGAAAAGCAAAATAGTCAGAAGTTTTGTGGTGGAATTTTAGTTATTAGAAGGAAGTGCTTGAGAGAAGAAGCATAGTAAACGGTGTCCAAGGGAAGAAGATAAAGGATGGAAGAGAAGCTAGAGTTGCACAATAATTTTATGAGAAAGGACTGCAGGTCAGAGAGACTTCTGCCAAAGATAATGACTGTAGATGTCAGAGATTGAATGATAGATACACTTAATAGGATGGCAGATGTTCTTGAGGAAAATATTAACTTAGAAACTGAACTAATTATGAATCAGCCAGTCTTTATATTCCAAATGAAATCTCAATATGTTGTTTCAGGTCTTGTTAAAATTCTAATAAAATGTGAATGTTTGTTGTTTGCTGATGAGCCTCGTTGGGAAAAAAAGTGTGTCAATAACTGTGAATGGTCTGAAATTTACCCTACTTGCAGTTAACAAGTTAGCCTGCTACAGTTTCATGGATTCTGGCAGAAAACATAAGACTCTTGGGCCAGAGACAAAAAACGTTATGGTTCACAGTAATAGCAGTAGCAAAAGTGTTAGTATTTTCTTTAGCTGGTTCCTCAAGCCTTAATTCCTGCAGGAAGACCAGGTTTTTCTTAATTGAGTGCTTGGATCAAAGATGATAACTACCAATGAAGATCTTGGCATTAAATCCAATTATGTGTATTATGAAAATTTTCCACAGATCATTTTGATTTATATTTTTACTAAAACCACTTAATAAAGGGTGAATTTGAAAAAAAATTCAGTAAGCTTAAATCATACTGGAAATTTACCAATTACTGGTCAAATCTTAATTTTAAGTAAACTTTGTATGTGTCCAGCACCATGCCAGAAGTAGAAGGGACAAAAGAAATCTTAGATGAAATCTGTTTTCTAAAAATTTACATTCTAACAGAATGCAACAAAAATTAAGCACTTACAATACAGATTAAAAGTCGGTATGTAAATAGAAAATTTTCAAAATAATAGCTCTTATAATAATACACCAGGTTATGGTTATTAGTTAGGAATTGTTTATCATATGTGCAAAAGAACCTTTTCAAGATTTCAACATTTATATATGGCACTCTACATGTAATGAGAGGCAGTGTACATAGTCATTACAAGTATGCGTGCTGGAGCCAGCTCCGCGGTTGAAATCCAGCTGTTTGTCTTAGAACAAGTATTTTACCCTTGCTAGACCTCCAAATCCTCATCTGTAAAATAAGCATAATAACTGAACGGACTCCATGGATTGTATAAAGATTAAAAAGTTAATATATGTAAAATTCTTATAAAAGTATCTGTGACATAGTAACTACTATATTTTAACTTTCACTGTTATTTTTAGGTACCAAATAGTTGTCCTCTATCAAGGCACACATATGTAATTGTTTATTTAACTGACTCTATTTCTTACAAGATAGTAAATATTACGAGATTGGGTACCATACTGAATTTATCATACCTGCAATACCTGCACAATGTCAGATCTATTATAGCCATTTTATACTTACTTTTAAAAGGGTGGGCAGGGGACGGGGGCTAAGAGAGGGAAAGAAGGAAGGGAAGAAAGCAAGAGAATTGCAAAAATAGTGAATGAAAACAGCCCCTCACATTTTCAGATATATATGCATTTAATTAAAATATAGTTGCAACATTTCGTTGAGGAGTAAGTAAGGGGCAGGAATAGAGATGGCTAACTGATAAAGGAGAGATTTACAGGGGATTAGGAAGGTCATGGATGGGAGGGTATTCTGTGCAAAGAAAACAGCAGAAACATAGATATGCAGATGTTAAAAGGCATAGAATCTGTAAGGAAAAATGAGTTTTCTGTGGCCTCAGTATTTCATTCGTGGGGAAAATTGAACAAAACGAAGCTGTAGTGGTAAATCAGATCCAGACTTAGTAAGACATGGTATGTCATTACTTTTTTTATATTGAACAAGATGAACTCAAGTGTTTTTTTTCTGTTTTTGATTTGTTTTTATTAATTTATGTATATATTTTATATTTTAGGTATTTTTATAGTTTGTTTTTTTTCAAAGAAAGGTAAAAGGCTTCGCTTTAATTTTGCTAGCTGTGGGTAATTTTGTATCGTGGTTATTTATGTAGAAATAAGTATGTGTGACATGTTTTATCACTCTGCTATTGGAAATCTGAGCCAGTCCTCAAGCTGCAAGACCCTCTGAATAATTAAGACATAGGGCTGGGATCCAGTAAATCACAGTGTTAGCCCGTGGGTTGGAACGGGCCTTGGATTTTCAGCCCCACTCCCCCAACTGCTGAATCGCCTCTACGACATTGCCACCAAGTGGTCACAGGACCCCTGCGGGAGAATTTGGCCTGGATTTACTCCACAAATAAAACTATAGAGCTAAAATTTAAATATAATTAATAAAAAGTGGTGTGTTTAAGTTAAAATATGTATAATACTGATCTTTAATGTCCCCAATTCTTAAAGAAGACTCATCTCTTTTTCAAACAGAGTTTGAGGTTTAGATTTGAAACAGCTACTTTTTAACTTTAAAAGTATTCATTGTTAAATATTTCTTTCCATATACAGTATTTTTGACAGAAGTCAGGGAAAGAAGAAGCCAGGAATTAAGGAACATGAATATAAGTACAGCAAGAGCAAGCAAGAAAGAAGGAAAAGAAATGACAACACACTAAAAACAGCAGTGTGCTTCTGCTATATGCTTTTGCATTTTATTTTTATTTAAAGGGATTCGCACAACTTTATTGTAAAAGATTTATTAGTGTCACAAATAATGTTAGATAAGCTAGTGTTTTTATCAACCCAAGCAATGAACACTTAGATGTTTAAAACACTTGGCTAGACATAGGCAGAATTTGAAATGAGTTGAAAGGAATGATCACAAATAATGAGGTATGTGCTGCTTGTTCCTAAATATACACAGAATTCTGGCTTCTTATGCCAACTTAGTTCAGGAAGTAATTCTATTAAGTAATTCTATTAAGCTGATGCTACAAATCCTTAATGGTCACATAAAGCAACTACAATAACAAAAACAAAACTAAATAAAATACTGATCCAACTCTGAACCAAACAAAACTTTCTGTGGTGAAGGGAACACAAATTCTTTACCCTATGAGAACAGCAGGTAACAGTATTCATTCCTTATCTCAATAAAGACAGAACTGTTTATGGATAAAAATAATATCCCTTCTGGAGTTTGCAGCTCTAGGTGTCTCTTTTCTAAATTAGTTTCACTATTACAGGGGAAACCACCAAATGACAGGTATCATAGACGTGGCAACAAGATATGTCACGTCCGGATACCACTGCCAAAATTTTTGTCCTTCACACACCCCAGCATTATTTTTGTTCATTTATACATTTCTATACCCCGCTTTGTTTCAAGGTCACACATACATGCACATGCGCACACACACGTACACACGCACCACTACCCCCGCCCAAAATGCAGCGTGTAGTTGAATGACTTAGAATGAAGAGAAAATAAGGGAAGGAAAATTATAAAACCAGGTCCAATAAGCCATACCAGGTGGCCCAGTGAAGTTGCTAAAAGCAAGAAATGACCGTTAGATGAACCTTAAAAGTAGGCTCTAAAGGCTTTCTTCTCAGACTCATTGGACCATAATTATTGTCATTTCAAAACTGCTCATTGCACTGAGTGTGTCTCCACTCTCCATGGCTGCCACCCAATGTCATTAGAGTCTTTTTCTGCAGTTTGTCAGAACGATTGGATGTTGCTCTTTGGTAGCCCTGCTGATGAGGAAAGTCAGTATAGTTTTTAGGACTGGGTGTGGGAGAGTGCCCTGAAATGACTGACTCATTTTTTCCCTTTGAAACTGTGTAAAGAATATATCTCCTGTCACAGGCTTCCCTCCTAGAACCTACTTTTTACATGTCTGAAGTTAGTGGGCTCAGCACCCCAAGTTTTTACAACTGAGCCCAAAAGCAAGCATTCCTTTTTCCTTTGGTGAGGGGTTAGATCTCTGTTTTTAAATTTCAGTAAGGATTCATTCCTTACGAAGCAAGTTGGATGGTTTGTTCGTTTTTTTCTTTTTGGGGGAGGAAGAGGGCAGATGATAACCAAATAGAACCAAAGCCTCTATATTTTGAGAAATAAATCTCTATTATGCAATTTTCAACTCATTTGGTTAAATGGAAAGATATTTTAAATGCAATCTGTAACCAAATACAACTGAAGGCTTGATAAAATTTACTGAGAACCAAAAATGCCATCTCCTTCATGTAACTTGAATCAAAGTATTACTTCCAAATATAGTCTCTACAAACACCTATGACTATTTGTCAAATAGTAGAAGTCAACTATACAACATTTATAACCACATAGCACTTACATTATATCATTCACTGTTCTAGGAGTTTACACATAATAATACGGTTACCCTTTCAAAAACCTTATGAGATAGGAATGCAAGACAAATAAAGAAACTGAGGCAGAGAAAGATTAAGTAACTTGTCTAGAGTCACACAGCTGGCTGGTGGCAGAGCCAGGATTCACATACACTGTGGTCTGGTTCCCAAGCCCATGATCTCACTTACTAGGCTATTCATACCTTGAGAGGTATAAAGTTTCTATGCTGACTTATCTTCTAGTATTAGGTTCTTAGTTTTAACATCATTTATTTTGATGCCAGAACCAGTGATTGTAACTTGATTTGGATAGTACTTAGATAATCTGAGATTATTTAGGTAGATTCAAAAAACAATACATCAAAATTAATCCTGGGTGTGATATGTCTCTTTTATAGAATTATGGAAGCCATTTTAATATTCTGTGGCTTGGTCTCTTCATTTATAAATTTGGGATTTTGATATAATTTGTTTCCCAATTACAAAAAGAAACTGAACATGATATGATTGTATAAACCAAGATAGTTAAACTCCCTGTTTAACAGTGTCTATGACAGTTTAACTATTAAAATCAGTGTCATATAAAGTAGTACTCAAATTGGTAGGACATCTCCCTAAGGATACTACTTTATTTTTTCTCAACTGATAAAGTACATAGACCGTGGGTATAGGATTCCCTCGGATGTTGCAAAAATGTGATTATGAGGCCACTACTTAGACCTACTCCATCAAAATCTCTGGAAGTTTGGAATCAGAATATGCATTTTATTAAGCTCCCATGTGATTTTTATATACTAGAATTTGATAATCATTACTCTTGAACAAGCCTTGGTTCTCCAACCTGCTGACACATTCAATTCACCTGGGAGCTTTGAAAAAGTTAAACAGAATGAATCAGAATCTTGGATGGGCATGGGGCCTGAGCATCTGATATTGTTAAAGTTTGCCAGCTGCCTCATGTTATCTGTGCACTTAAGCCTGAGGACCACTACCTGTCTTCAAGTTCATAGAAAACCATGGAAAGGGAAGTACACCCTTTCTGATTTCAACAATCTAGGAATTATTATTATATCACTAATTATTTAAATGATCATCTTTGCCAGGCTATTCTTTTCAACCTATGAAAATATTAAAGTTAAATGCATGTTCCATCCTTACTGTCACAAGAATAAGTGCCCTGGAAGCTACTGTATTGATTTCCTTTTTACCATTACAATGGGAATGTCCACGGTCCAAATAGATCCTGTAATGGTAGGCTTGATTACATCGCTTTTGGGGTTGTTTATAATTGTGTTTGTGGGGTTTCTTGCTCTGAAAGTATATGAATATACTAGGGAGTGAAATGCTTTTATATACCCTAATCTTCAAGCTCCAGTTATCCTCTTGAGACTTAAATACTATTCATGAGTGATGCTATACAGCCCGTTAAATCTCCTCACTCTTTCCATATGGAAATGCTTTGCTTGAAACTGTTCCCTAAGGACAGAGAAAAAAAGAGGAAATTATTTTTAAAATATGTTGGGATTTTTACAGGGACATGCTATATACTGTATACTCAAGTGACAATTCTGAATGGACCATGATGACCCAAGATTTTAATTTTGTGATTTAGTCTGACATTAACATCTTAACTTCCCAATTCAACAAATTCAAGTTCAACAGTGTAATGAAGCTGGATGCCACACTTGATGCTGCTTTTAGAATGTACTTTGGGGAAATTGATTTAGGCCCTTTTTATCCTTGGGAAATATGCTTTTATGCTCTTAACTGTGAAAATGAAAACAATGTGTAATAAGATGAACAGAGAAATGCACAACAAATATGAGTGGGACTTAAGAGTCAGTTGGCTAGAGACATGTTCCTAAATCACTATGGTTAGCAAAAGCAATAGATATTTGGAGAGAAAAGTTAACAATCAATAAAGAAAAGTAAATGTGGCATTGCATAAAGAAATATTACTGCAGTTCCTGATACTGATCTCAGCTTAAAAGCTTTCAAACATGTCACACTTCAAGATAATCCAGGGAAAGAAGTTGTGTTGCCTTGCACACAACTGAGGACAAATCAAATTTTCTTAGCCCACAGAGACACCCATGGATTTGAAAAGGCTTGCAGATGGTCTTCACAAATGATACCTTGGAGATAATGACATCAACTTTACAGGCCAGGTAAAAATCCAGTGGCTGGTTGGGGTTTTGACAGCATGTGTTCCATTTAATGACAATAAAAATAACTTTATATATTGTATCGCAAATTGTATTTACTATTCTGCAGGAAAACTGCAATAAACAGAGGCAAAACAGATTCATGTACAGTTAGGCAGTGGTATGTTTCCAAACATTTTGATGTCCCTTCTTCTCCATTTCAGTTACATCATGTTGCTCTATGCCACCAGGTACCTGGTACCTGCCTACCTAGGACTAAAAAATTAGTGAGTTTTGCGATGACCAGGTATCTTATGTAACTACCTCATTCCCAACCAGCAGAATCTTTCTACAGTGACCAAATTAGACTCATACTCCAATAAGACTACATGCGACACACTAAGTCACGTCAATTTGGACATTATATTTTAAAACTATACAACTTAAAAAGCACAGGTCCATGATGAAATAAGGAGCTTACTCTAGAAAATAAATCAATGTACCATTGTCTTCATCAAGAAAATCTTTCAAAAAAAGAGCGTCAGCCGACTCTAACAGTGTGGTGTAATGAAATGGCTTTACATCTTGGTGCAATTCCTTATCTTGTTGCAGACCAGTAGCAAATAATTCACAAACTTGGCAGCCATCTTAGGACTAAATTTGGGGTAGCACTGCTTAAAATATTTATTTACATCTATAATGTCTGAGTTGAATAGTAGCCCCCTAAAAGTTACACCCTCTCCTAATTCACACAACCTGTGAATATGACCTGAGTTGGAAAAAGGATCTTTGCAGACGTAACTAAGTTAAATACCTTGAGAGGAGATCATGCTGGATTATCTAGGTGGGCCCTAAATTCAATGTCAAGTGTCCTTACAAGAGACACAAGAGGAGAAAACAAAGAGAGAAATTGGAGAAGACCACGTGAAGACAGAGGCAGATATTGGAATTATGCAGCCACAAACCAAGGAACACCTGGAGTCACCAGAAGCCGGAAGAAGCATGGAAGGATTCTCCCCTAGAGCCCTTGGAGGGAGTGTGGCCTCCAGAACTGTGAGAATAAATTTCTGTTGTTGTTTGTTTTGGTTTGGTTTTTTTTGCAGTACGCGGGCCTCTCACTGTTGTGGCCTCTCCCGTTGCAGAGCACAGGCTCTGGACGCGCAGGCTCAGCGGCCATGGCTCACAGGCCCAGCCACTCCGCGGCATGTGGGATCTTCCCGGACCGGGGCACGAACCCGTGTCCCCCGCATCGGCAGGCGGACTCTCAACCACTGCGCCACCAGGGAAGCCCTTCTGTTGTTTTAAGCCACAGTTCGTGGTGATTTTTTTACAGTAGCCCTAGGAAGTTTATACAATGCTGTAGTTTTCTGTTAATTTCTAAAAACATCATCACATACACTCTTTAGGAATATATTTTTGGGAATATAGCTATTTTATATATATATATATATATATACACACACACACATAAATATATACAAACACATACATACTAATGTATAAATGTATGTATTTGTCAAGGACAGTGATTCAATAAGAAATTAAATGGTTGCAATTTGTAGTTTACATAGTTCTTACAATTAGTCAAGCAAAGGACTCTCTCATTTAGCTCAAGTACATTTAAGTCTGCTGAACACTAAGAATGAAATGATCCATTTGTCACAAATATCTCTACCATTTTTTTGTTAGTGGAAGAAACTTTTTCTCTTCCACAGAAATATCATGCCATGAATTGTAATAATAAGAAATTGAACAAGGAATTTATGGTATGATTTCTGTACACACATAAAAATATACCTAAATATATAGAAATACAAATATCACTGTTATCACTAGAATCATAAATTGAGAAGATATTAATATGTGAGCTCACGATTTAAGTGTAAGAAAATTCCCTCAGTATTCTATTTCCAAGTGCAAATTAATTTGGAAAATGACTGTGAGAATGCCCTATAATTAGCCCAAATTATTTTTTGTTCTCTTCTTTCAAAAGGGAAGGAATAGTTTGAATCTCATCACAGTGAACCACAGTGTACAGGCTCTGGATTTCTAAATCTATCAAGAATAAAACCCTTTCAAGGATCTCTCACCAATATCACTTTTCCCTTTCTGAAAGCATTTATCCTACAGTTCACTATGTACAGTTGCACCTGCATGGTATATTCACATCCACTGCTGGAACTGCCAAAAAGTGACTTGCAGTTACCATGTTTCTGTTAAAATTAGCTAGGCTCTTTCTGTCTGTGAAACATCTGCTTTGAGTGATACTGTAGCAGCTGTGATGATCTAATAGTAAGCTAAGCACTTCAGTATTCAATTGTACAAAAGGGGCTTTGAGGAGAATGATAAATGGCCTAAATTAGATGACGATTTTTAAGTACCTAATTTTAACCTTGCCCATAATAAATGCTTTTTTCTCAAGCTTCTTTGCACCTGTCGCTCTTGGAAAGCAAGTAAAACGCGCCTGCTTGTTGTTTGGTTCAAGTTGCGTTCTCAACAGATTGTTAAGCAGTGCCTGAAATGGTGGAACGAACACACATTGTGCCTTTTAAGTCCTTTCTCTTCATTTTGGTTTCCTCTAATTTCTTTTGGTCTTAAAAGGCAGAACTTCCTCCAGAGATGCACATGTACTGTAAAAATAATATTATATAAACCTACATATCATCCTTAAGAAATTCTTTCATATTTTTAACATATTTCATTTTTAGACTAATCAATATTTTTTCACTAAAAGCTTTTCCATACAGAGAGAACATTATTTTGACTTAATTTTATATTTAGGTAAATAAATGCACTAGATAATACATGATTATTAAGAAGGTACATATTCATCCCTTTAAAATTATAAAGGTAATTGGGTTCTAGTTGCCAAAAGCAATCGCTTCTATCTCACCCATTCCCACCCTTTTTCATACATACATTGAAAACAGAATCATGAAGTTATTCTTACCATCTTGGAAACAATGGAATATTAATATCCAGTTTACAAAATACTTCCACAACAACAAAGTATCTCTTTTGTTCTGACAATAGGGTCATTGAGGTAAGCTTCCTCTGTGATAAATAAACGATATAAAATTCAGATAGTTTAATTGCATATACAGGTGAAGTCTAAACAGATGTCCAAGTTTGCTTTAATTATATTTTTATTTGTTTCATTACATACTCTTTTCCACTATATAAAATTGATATAGGAAAGGGAGTCCTTTAAGCATACTTTGAACCATTGGTCAAAATGCTGTGCCTTCTATGTGTGAAAAGGCATAAAATGCACCAACCTTTTATTATTTTCTTTATTAAATTACTTTTCCAAAATTATCAAAGTAATATTTGCACACAAGAACTGGTAAAGTAACACAACAGTGTGTGAAGAAAGCTAATATATGCTCTCCCTAAACCTTTTCCATTTAAATCCCTGTCTCCAATAAATAATCACTATTGTCTTTGCCCTACTCTAAAAATATGCAAACATCTACACACATGTAGAGAATTTTATTGTTAATGTATCTCTTTAGGAAAACGTATTACTCCTATAGACATTACTTTTCAAATTTTCTCTCTTAATACGTCATTGGCATATCTCGGGTGAATAAAGAATTTACCTAAGACATGCTCTCAATTTAGGCCACAGCTGGCATTTATAACAACCTATGGTGAAGGACACCCTCTGGCCTACTGACCCCTTGACCGCTTCCTTCTGAAGGTATTTTTGTGCTTCAACCTGTGTTATCAACCCAAGTCAAAACACCTAGAGATCCTTGGTAGTATATGCCACGTATAACTTTACTTTTTCCTATCTTCTTGCTTTTCATGGTTACCCATTCAAAAGCATATTCTCCTCCTTTACCTCACCTTCTGGCATTTAGAGGACATCCTGTCTTAGAGAATGTCTCAGCCCTGGGTACATGTCTACCCATTGATGGACATTCACATCGTTTCCAGATTTTTGCAAAAATAATTACTACAAGAGACATTACATTAACGTTATATCATGAAAAATATGGGTATACATACTCCTTCTTTAAATTTTATAGGATAGTTTCCTAGGAGTGAGATTGTAAAATTTACGACTGTTTACAAGTATACCCTTTCGATTTAGTCCTACCAAATAAGTGCTACTTCTTTTTACAATTTTTGCCAGTCTTACAGAAAATTTTTATCTCATTTTTACTTTGATTTGTATTATTCTGACGTCTATTATTTACTATTTAGATTTGCTATTCTGTAATTTTTCTACTCATCATTTCTCCATTTTCTTCCTTCTTGTATTTTGATAATTTGTCAGTTCAGAATTAAAGATATTAATCCTCTCTGCTTCAAAAATATATCTATGTGGCTCGTTTATCTGTTGACCCTATTTATGACATTAATTTTTTTTTCTACAGTTAAACAATTCTATCTTTTTCTGGCTTCCAAGTTTATGGTCTTGTTTTAGAATTTTCTCCTGCCATATTTTTAGTCTTTTAGATCTGTTGAAATATTTCAATAACTTTAATGTATACATAACTTATTAGTAGATGCAGTATAATAGAGTCTGGTTTTATTTTCTCCTAGGAGACAGTTTCTTAATATTCTTAATGAGTTTGTTAAAATCTGCAATGTAGTTGTTAAGAGAGTCAATCCACCATGGGCCTTGAGCGTCCTTGTGTATTCTTGCTGAGTATACCAAGAATGAAAGACCCTCACTACTCTGTATCCAGACAATTTCTCAGGGTTCCATTTGCAGCAAAACCCTAGAGGGATAAAGCCCTCTCTCAGAAACAAAGAACAACTTTACTTGTCCCTCATTATAAAAGTGGTAGATTCCCCAAACTCAGGTCTTCCTGTTCTGTAATAGAACCCATTGCAAGGACAGACATGCACCCAAACCATCTACTTCACCTGCATAAGATGTGAAAGGTAAAGGGAAATGATGCAAACATACTCATATTGTTGCTGTGACATCAAAAATGAATCCTTTTTCTCTCATCTGAGAGTCTAATGACTTTTGTCAGTATCCATTAAACAGTAAAAGGTTAACCTAGCTTGTAACTAGAGTAAAATCCCATATCTAACAGCAAAGATTTAGATAAATGTATATACACATACACAACCATACATATACAAACATATAAGCTCAGTGAGTATATTTTCAAGATCTTACATTCTTGGTTATTTCTATCACTTGATCTAATTTTGAAAGTATATATAAAATGTATGTTTATAACTGTGCTTAATTACATTCTCCTTGGATTTTGCTTTATACATTTGATTCCTGGATTATTTCATTCACAATGGTCTATGACTCCAGCATCACTTTTGTGAATCCATGTTTCAATATGAAATAACAATGCATATTTTCTTACTCAATAACTTTGATGTCAATTTTCTTTTTGTCATTAATCCATCACTTTATATTCCTTTTTGTTTCCATTTTTCTATTTATGATTTTCCCATTCCTTAATTTTGAAATTATTGTTTTCACTCTGATTTAGGTGTGTCTCATAACAATTACCTCACTGTCTTTTTTTAAAATCAAAACTGATAATCTCTACTTATTGCCCCCATTATAGTGAACAAATTATTTATTAGTTTTGTTTTTAATTAATACTATCCTAATCTACTTACTACTTTTACCAATGTCTATTGTTATTTTGGTTTTTCTTTCCTTATATGTTATGGTTTGATTAAATTTATTTTTTTACATAGATTATTTATTTTTCAAAGCAATACTCCAAAATGGACACCATTATCCACACTTTATGGAAGAAAAAACAAAGGCTCCAAACGATGGAATGACTTACTCAAGATCACAAAGCTAAGATGTGGTAGATGTAGGATTTAAATCCAGGTTTGTAATCTCCAAAGAACATTCTCTTTCCATTATACACTTGTCCTTCTTGCCAATAAAAACTAATAAAAATATTTTAAAGATTTTCCAATGCCATTTGAAATTTGCTGCCAAATATGAAACTTTTATCACTGAGAGGATATATTGTGCTTTTGATGATAGGGCACCTCATTCTAAAGCTTCCTTCACATTGGAGAGGGAAAGCCAGCAACGGCACTCCCAGGATCTCCTTCCTCAGCTGGTTCTGAGTTACAGCGGCCAGTGTGGAGTCTTTGGTGTGAAAGCTGTAAAGTGGAAGATGGGCAGAAGCCATTACTCTCTGGGGGCAGCTACAAGCAGACACATGTAAGTCCATAGCAGTTTCCAGGCTGAGGAAGGCAGCTGAGAGAGTGGCAACAGTCCCTGGAGACTACCTGCTTCAGTAGTAAAGGCTGAGATGCTGGCAGGATATTTCTAGAGTCCTTAAGAGTTCTGGAAGCTTCTCGGGATATCTGGAGAACCACTGGTTTTGAAACTACATTATTATTATTTTTTTCCCTTTTGACCCCTTCATCCATTTCTTTCACCCCACAATGCCC
This sequence comes from Pseudorca crassidens, assembly GCF_039906515.1. Taxonomy (NCBI): domain Eukaryota; kingdom Metazoa; phylum Chordata; class Mammalia; order Artiodactyla; family Delphinidae; genus Pseudorca; species Pseudorca crassidens. The sequence goes on along the minus strand of NC_090300.1, from coordinate 107,352,576 downwards.
ACCTCTGGCAACCACTAATCTATTTGCCGTATCTATGAGCTTGGTTTTTTGGTTTTTACTGTTTCGTGGGAGTTTTTTTTAGATTCCACACATAAGAGAGATCATATAGTATTGGTGTTTCTCTGTCTGACTCATTTCACTTAGCACAGTGTCCTCAGGGTCTATCCATGTTGTCACAAATGGCAAGATTTCATTATTTTTTGTGGATGAAGAATATTCCATTGTATACATATACCACAATTTCTTTATCCATTCATCCACTGATGGACACTAAGGTTGCTTCCATGGTTTGGCTATTGTAAATCATGCTGCAATAAACATGGGGGTGCAGATATCTTTCCAAGTTAGTGTTTTCATTTTCTTTGGATAAATACCCAAAAGTAGAAATGGTGGCTCATATGGTAGTTCTATTTTTAATTTTTTGGGGAGCATCCATACTGTTTTCCACAGTGGCCACACCAATTTACATTCTCACTAATAGTGCACTAGGAGTCCCTTTTCTCCACATCCTTGCCAACACTTGTTATTTCTTGTCTTTCTGATGATAGCCATTCTAACAGGTGTGACGTGATATTGAAACTGAGCAGGACTCTGTGGGGCCTTCCCAAGCTCAGACATCCCTTGGCTCCCCTCACCCTTATTGGTAGAAAAACTTTAGCTTCCTAGGCCTTTCCTAACTTTCAAAGAGCAAATTTAATCAGAAAAGTGAGAAAATGCAGAAACAAAGGAAAGCAGTCAAGCAAGACAAAATAATAATAGTTTAGCCATAAAACAAAGTCAAGGACCTTTAGTTCCTCCTCAAGGGCTCTAGATAATATCCCAAACCACATCCTTGAGTTGTTTTGCAGATACTAAAACCCCCACCAGGTGGAAGAAGTTAACTGCATGTTGATCACCAGCACCTAGACCCCAAGCTGGTTGGCATCAGAAGGTTGATGATTGAGATTCCTCAAACATCACCCTGTTATCTATCAACCAATTAGAAAACTGTGCACTAGCTGATCACCCGCCCTGTGACCCTCTCCCTCACACTGTCTTTAAAAACTCTTCCTTGAAAGCCATTAAGAGTTTGGGTCATTTCACCATAAGCTGCCATGCTTGGCACCCTGTGATAAACGCTGTACTTTCCTTTAACACAACCCAGTGTCAGTAGACTGGCTTTCTGCAAAACAGGTGAGTGGACCCAAGTTTGGTTTGGTAATAATATCTCACTGTGATGTTGATTTGCATTTTCCTGATGATTAACCACGTTAAGCATCTTTTCATGTCCCTGTTGGCCATCTGCATATCTTCTTTGGAAAAATGTTTGTTCAGATCTTCTGTCCATTTTTAATCAGATTGCTTATTATTAAATTTATTTTTATTGCTTTTTTTCCTTGTTAATTGGGAAATTTCTGCTATAATTTTTATTTCTACAAATGGTTATGCAGTAGTCTGCTCAGGCTGCCATAACAAAATATAGACTGAGTGGCTTAAACAACAAAAAATTTATTGTCTCACAGTTCTTAACGCTGGAAATCCCAGATCAAGATGCTAGCCAATCTGGTTCCTGGTGAGAGCTCTCTTCCTGGCTTGTAGATGGCTACCTTCTTGCTGTGTCCTCACACAGTGAAGAGAGAGAAAGCAAGATCTCTGGTGTTTCTACGGGCTTTGATTGCATCATGAGGACCCCACCTTCATGACCTCATCTAACCCTAATTACCTCCCAAGGCCCCATCTCCAAATACTCTCACACTGGGGATTAGGTCTTCAACATATGAATTTGGGGACACACACACATTCAGCCCACAGCAACTTACTTTTCCATTTCTTGTAATCGTATCTAAATTTTTCTAATAACTATATGGAAATAAAATTAAAAACCATCTCAATTAAAATGCTTTATTTATCCACTTCTTTCCAAACCCACTAGTAAAAAACTTTTAGAATATTTTCCATTATCTCCATCTTCTCTGATCAAATATTCAATCTTAATGACTTTTGCTGAGGTAATTCTTAATTCTAAGCTCTTAAGATTTACATTTACAATGCGCCTCTTCTGTCTCAAAATCTTTACCCTTAAAGTAATAAAATTTTAGTCACACTGTCATTCGTTTAAACTTAACTACACATAAAATAGCCAATGCTTATTATTGACTATTAGATTTACATTTGTTTACAATATCCTTCTGTTTTCCATAGATGAGGTGGTGTTTTCTATTAATTTGTGTTCATCTTCCCTTTGCACTGTTCTATAAGTGATTTTCGAATAAAGAAGTCAATATGGTTGGGTTTTTTTAACATCTTTATTGGAGTATAATTGCTTTACAATGTTGTGTTAGTTTCTACTGTATAACAAAGTGAATCAACTATACGTATACATATATCCCCATATCCCCTCCCTCTTGCATCTCATTCCCACCCTCTCTATCTCACCCCTCTAAGTGGTCATAAAGCACGGAGCTGATCTACCTGTGCTATGCAGCTGCTTCCCATTAGCTATCTATTTTACATTTGGTAGTGTATATATGTCAATACCACTCTCTCACTTCGTCCCAGCTTACCCTTCCCCCTCCCCATGTCCTCAAGTGCAAAGAAGTCAATATATTTAATGGTGAATCTGGAACCAGATTCTGCAGCTTCCTGTCTGAGACACTTTGGAGTGTACCTCAGTTTCTTCATGTGTAAACTGAGGATAATAAAATAATCTATCTCAAAAGACTGATATATATTACATAAAACACATAAAATGATTCTTAGCATACTGAGCACAGTATAAGTGTTAGTTTAACTTAAATGGGTATAGAATTGTTGATGATAAACATTTTCTAGCAGTAAATATGCATATATTATTCCACCACCATATAGTTTTCAGAGTCACAGAAGAGAAATTTGATGATAAACTGATGCTTTTTTGCATTGTATTGTTTAAAACTTTCTATTTATACTTAGAATTTAAGAATAACCATGGATTTCTTTTTCATAAATCTTCCCTTGCCTTTGGAAAATCTTTAAAACTTCAGACCTATGTCTCCAATTGAGAAAAGCTGTCTTCTGTTATTTGTTTAATTATATGAAACAAATAAAAATTTGTTTTTAAATTTCCAAATATATTTGGTATAAATTTTAACCATCTTTTTATAATTGATTTGTAGTTTCATTGTGTATTGATCAGAAGAAAACAATCTATATTACATTGATTGTTTGAAACATTAAAGTTTCCCTGTGGATTAGTATGGGATCAATGTCTATGAAAAGTTGATGTATATATAGCCTATATTCCTGTGGAGAGGGCAAGTTTCTATATATTTATCAGATTAAACTTGTCAAAATTTTGCTATTTTATGTTACTGAGTATTCTTTTTTAATTTTTTGCTTAATCAGTTTGTGAAGAAGTATATTAAATCTCCCAAGATTACATTGGATTTGGCTAGGTTTTCCCTGTAATTTTTTTCCTCTTTTTCTGTATATTTAACAAATATATGATTTTTAGTTTTCAATATTACATTTTGGGTTATTTATTATTTTTTCCATCATATAGTATCTCCTTTTAGCCTAAATAATTTTCACTTCAAATTCTATCAAATATTGATGTTGCAGTACTAACTTTATTTTTTAGCAGTCTTCCATGCCAATGGAAATCAAAAGAAAGCTGGAGTACCATACTCATATCAGATAAAAGAGACTTTAAAATAAAGAACGTTACAAGAGACAAGGAAGGACACTACATAATGATCAAGGGATCAATCCAAGAAGAAGATGTAACAATTATAAATATATATGCATCCAACATAAGAGCACCTCAATACATAATGCAACCGCTAACAGCTATAAAAGAGGAAATTGACAGTAACACAATAATAGTGGGGGACTTTAACACCTCACTTACACCAATGGACACATCATCCAAAATGAAAATAAATAAGGAAACAGAAGCTTTAAATGACACAATAGACCAGATAGATTTAATTGATATTTATAGGACATTCCATCCAAAAACAGCAGATTACACTTTCTTCTCAAGTGTGCACGGAACATTCTTCAGGATCGATCACATCTTGGGTCACAAATCAAGCCTCAGTAAATTTAACAAAATTGAAATCATATCAAGCATCTTTTCTGACCACAACATTATGAGATTAGAAATAAGATTAGAAATGAATTACAGGGAAAAAACCATAAAAAACACAAACACATGGAGGCTAAACAATACATTACTAAATAACCAAGAGATCACTGAAGAAATCAAAGAGGAAATCAGAAAATACCTAGAGACAAATGACAATGAAAACACAACGATCCAAAACCTATTGGATGCAGCAAAATCAGTTTTAAAAGGGAAATTTATAGCTATACAACCCTACCTCAAGAAACAAGAAAAATCTCAAATAAACAATCTAACCTTACACCTAAAGGAACTAGAGAAGAAGAACAAACAAAACCCAAAGTTAGCAGAAGGAAAGAAATCAAAAAGATCAGAGCAGAAATAAATGAAATAGAAACAAATAAAATAATAGCAAAGATCAATAAAACTAAAAGCTGGTTCTCTGAGATGATAAACAAAACTGATAAACCATTAGGCAGACTCATCAAGAAAAAGAGGGGGAGGACTCAAATCAATAAAATTAGAAATGAAAAAGGAGAAGTTACAAAAGACACTGCAGAAATACAAACCATGCTAAGAGATTACTACAAGCAACTCTATGCCAATAAAATGGACAACCTGGAAGAAATGGACAAATTCTTAGAAAGGTATAACCTTCCAAGACTGATCCAGGAAGAAACAGAAAATATGAACAGACCAATCACAAGTAATGAAATTGAAACTGTGATTAAAAATCTTCCAACAAACAAAAGTCTAGGACCAGATGGCTTCACAGGTGAATTCTATCAAACATTTGGAGAAGAGCTAACACCCATCCTTCTCAAATGCTTCCAAAAAATTGCAGAGGGAGGAACACTCCCAAACTCATTCTATGAGGCCACCATCACCCGGATACCAAAACCAGACAAAGATACTACAAAAAAAGAAAATTACAGACCAATATCACTGATGAATATAGATGCAAAAATCCTCAACAAAATACTAGCAAACAGAATCCAACAACACATTAAAAGGATCATACACCACGATCAAGTGGGACTTATCCCAGGGATGCAACGATTCTTCAATATATGCAAATCAATCAATGTGATGCACCATGTTAACAGACTGAAGAATAGAAACCATATGATCATCTCAATAGATGCAGAAAAAGCTCTTGATAAAATTCAACACCCATTTATGATAACTCTCCAGAAAGTGGACATAGAGGGAACGTACCTCAACATAATAAAGGCCATATATGACAAACCCCCAGAAAACATCATTCTCAATGGTGAAAAACTGAAAGCATTTCCTCTAAGATCATGAACGAGACAAGGATGGATACTCTTGCCACTATTATTCAACATAGTTTTGGAAGTCCTAGCCGTGGCAATCAGAGAAGAAAAAGAAATAAAAGGAATACAAATTGGAAAAGAAGAAGTAAAACTGTCACTGTTTGCTGATGACATGACACTATACATAGAGAATCCTAAAAATGCCACCAGAAAACTACTAGAGCTAATCAATGAATTTGGTAAAGTAGCAGGATACAAAATTAATGCACAGAAATCTCTTGCATTCCTATACACTAATGAAGAAAAATCTGAAAGAGAAATTATGGTAACATTGCCATTTACCATTGCAACAAAAAGAATAAAATACCTAGGAATAAACCTACCTAGGGAGACAAAAGACCTGTATGCAGAAAACTATAAGACACTGATGAAAGAAATTAAAGATGATACCAACAGATGGAGAGATATACCATGCTCTTGGATTGGAAGAATCAATATTGTGAAAATGACTATACTACCCAAAGCAATCTACAGATTCAATGCAATCCCTATCAAATTACCAATGGCAATTTTTACGGAACTAGAACAAATCACCTTAAAATTTGTATGGAGACACAGAAGATCCCAAATAGCCAAAGCAGTCTTGAGGGAAAAAAAAAGGAGCTGGAGGAATCAGACTCCCTGACTTCAGACTACACTACAAAGCTACAGTAATCAAGACAATATGGTACTGGCACAAAAACAGAAAAATAGATCAATGGAACAAGATAGAAAGCCCAGAGATAAACCCACGCACCTATGGTCAACTAATCTATGACAAAGGAGGCAAAGATATACAATTGAGAAAACACAGTCTCTTCAATAAGTGGTGCTGGGAAAACTGGACAGCTACATGTAAAAGAATGAAATTAGAACACTCCCTAACACCATACACACAAATAAACTCAAAATGGATTTGAGACCTAAATGTAAGACTGGACACTATAAAAGTCTTAGAGGAAAACATAGGAAGAACACTCTTTGACATAAATCACAGCAAGATCTTTTTTGATCCACCTCCTAGAGAAATGGAAATAAAAACAAAAATAAACAAATGGGACCTAATGAAACTTAAAAGCTTCTGCACAGCAAAGGAAACCATAAACAAGACAACCCTCAGAATGGGAGAAAATATTTGCAAACGAATCAACGGACAAAGGATTAATCTCCAAAATATATAAACAGTTCATGCAGCTTAATATTAAAGAAACAAACAACCCAATACAAAAATGGGCAGAAGACCTAAATAGGCATTTCTCCAAAGAAGACATACAGATGGCCAAGAAGCACATGAAAAGCTGCTCAACATCACTAATTATTAGAGAAATGCAAATCAAAACTACAGTGAGGTATCACCTCACACCAGTTAGAATGGGCATCATCAGAAAATCTACAAGCAACAAATGCTGGAGAGGGTGTGGAGAAAAGGGAACCCTCTTGCACTGTTGGTGGGAATGTAAATTGATACAGCCACTATGGAGAACAATATGGAGGTTCCTTAAAAAACTAAAAATAGAATTACCATATGACCCAGCAATCCCACTACTGGGCATATACCCAGAGAAAACCATAATTCAAAAAGACACATGCACCCCAATGTTCATTGCAGCACTATTTACAATAGCCAGGTCATGGAAGCAACCTAAATGCCCATCGACAGACGAATGGATAAAGAAGATGTGGTACATATATTCAATGGAGTATTACTCAGTCATAAAAAGGATGAAATTGAGTCATTTGTTGAGACGTGGATGGATCTAGAGACTGTCATACAGAGTGAAGTAAGTCAGAAAGAGAAAATTAATATCGTATATTAATGCATGTATGTGGAACCTAGAAAAATGGTACAGATGAACTGGTTTGCAGGGCAGAAGTTGAAACACAGATGTAGAGAACAAACGTATGCACACCAAGGGGGGAAAACCACAGTGAGGTGGGGATGGTGGTGTGCTGAATTGTGCGATTGGGATTGACATGTATACACTGATGTGTATAAAATTGATGACTAATAAGAACCTGCAGTATAAAAAAATAAACAAACAAACAAAACAACTAATACTAAACTTTCTTTGGGTTATTTGTATGGAAATATGTTAATACAAATGTTTCAGATATTACATGAAATTTCTAAAAATATTATATGTTCTGGGTAATGTTATAAGTCATAATTCTAGTTATTACTTTAAAATGTATATCTCAGAAGTAACTAAATTTCCTTGTCAATTGCATTATTATGAACGTTCATCAAATCTTTAACCAGGGTCATTTTTAAGTCTTTTGTCATTTACAGACAGTTCTGGGTGTACTCTGATGTTTTTGCAAAAATGTTCCTATAAAAGGGTTTCATCTTCAAGGAATTCATTGAAAAGACTCTGACAAGTACAGGTTTCTGGTAACTGACTATACTGCTAAACTGAATGAATAAGCATTTTCAGAACGCTAATGGAAAACTGATGAATTCGTAAAAGTGCTAACAAAAGATCAAGATGAAAAAAATTAATTACATGGGACTGAGTGAACTGATGAGGATGATTATAATTTTTGTGACTTTCTGTTTGAATAAAAAAAATTATAATTTCTGATTAAAATATGCTTTTACCACTTTAAAAAAAACATATTTTCTGAGTCACTACATGGAAGAATTTTTCAAAGAAAAATGTCATATTGTTCTGTAATGAGATGATAAAATACAAGGGTAATTGGTGAACAAGAATTTATTAACTCACAATTTGAAGAGATTTGCAGCAGAGTGTGTAAAGCAACACCTTGTGGTCCAGACTTCCAAGTAAAATTCTGACCCTCCTGCTTAACAGCAGTGTGACCTTGAGCAAGTTATTCCACTTTTCTCAGTTTGTTTCCTCATATTTAAATGGATAAAATAACAGTATGTACCTCATAAGGCTGTTGTTAGAAATAAAGGATTCAATATATTTAAAAAGCTTAGAACAATACTTTGCCCACAGTAAAGACTACATAATCATTAAGGTCTTCATGGAAACATAAAAACTCTTTAAATTTGCAAAATCAAGTCTGTTACTCACAATATAAATTTTCTTATCAAAGATGAGATCTTTAGTCAGTGATATCTGATTGCAACCTGAAATATCCATTTCTCACTGGTGTACATATTTTGACTTCTTTCTCATTTTGTTAGAGGAAGTTTGAAGCTTTTATACTTGTAAAGTGAAAAGTAGAAAATACCATTATAAATTCAATCATTTTGCCTGCTTCCTAAGGTAAAAATATATTTCTTTTTATCCAAAACATGAAATAATAGGGACTTGCCTGGCAGTCCAATGGTTAAGGCTTCTCCTTCCAATGCAGGGGGTGGGGGTTGATCCCACATGCCTCATGGCCAAAAAGCCAAAACATTAAACAGAAGCAATTTTGTAACAAATTCAATAAAGACTTTAAAAATGGTCCACATCAAAAAAAATCTTTAAAAAAAAACATGAAATAATAAAGATAAGATATATGCAATGGAATATTACTCCATCATTAAAAAAAAGAACGAAATATTGCCATTTGCAGCAACATGGATGGACCTAGAGAATATTATGCTTAGTGAAATAAGTCAGAGAAAGACACATACTATATGATATCACTATATGATATTATGTAGAATCTAAAAAATAATACAAATGAAAGTTTATACAAACCAGAAACAGACTCACAGATATAGAAAAACTTGTGGCTACCAAAGGGGAGAGGGAAGGGTGGAGGGATAAATTAGGGGTAAGGTATTAACAGATACAAACTACTATATATAAAACAGATAAGCAACAAGGATAATACCGTATAGCACAGGGTATTATACTCGTTATCTTGTAATAACCTATAATGGGATATAATCTGTAAAACTACTGAATCACTGTGCTGTATACCTGAAACTAACACAATACTGTAAATCCACTATACTTCAATTAAAAATAAAATAAATTCAATAAAATTCAAAAAAATAATTCAACAAAATATATAATCTCAAGCTATCTACCCACAAATTACTTATTAATAACAATGAAGAAAAGTAACAAATAACAAAGTTACTCTATCCTGCAGAAACTTGGCAATCCCTTTCTAATTAAATTCTACACCCCTTGGTAGGATGCAGTGAAAAGAACACAGCATCAAATTCTATGCTATCCCTGCCCCAAATGGATAACCAGAAGCTACGCATCAGAAAACATTAGACAACTGTCAATTGAGGGATACTTCACTAAATGGCTCACATCTTCAGAAATGTCAGGGTCATGGAAGTCAAGGAAAGATGAGGAACTAGGAGACTAGAAACACATAACAAGTGGGAGCATTTCATGATCCAGGATTGATTCAAAGGGCAATTGACAAAACATGAGTGGAGCTCACTGGGTGAGTGGTATGCAGTACTTTGAGCTATACCTGCGGACATTCTGTAAATTGAAATTGTTCCAAATTACTTTTTTAACAAATGGATGGAAAAAAATTAAAAGTTAGCTATGGTTGTAAGATTGAGGGGAGAGGAGTATGTGGAGAAACAAAAAAGGAAGTGAATAGGAGCTGGAATTCTCTGCATACACTATGTACATAGATTTAACTTGGAATCTTAAACATATACAAAACAAAATCACATTTTTATGTTACCCATGAACATTAAAAGCAAAATGAAACAAATGAACCAAATTGTGTATAAAGTTGGTGGCAGAATCACACAATGACTTCAAAACACAGAGATCTGACTGTAGATATACCCTAGAAAGAAAAAGAACTTCACAAATGGTAAACTCTGCTCTATAGTTTGTTTATTATGATAGTGATGTTAGTTTTATTCTGAATCTGGCATGTATGTATGTGTGTGTTGTGGAATAAACCAAATGAGTCATGTTAATGTCATTAAGAACAGGAGAAAAGGAGATATAAATGTAAGATGGATGAGTTTAATAACATCTCTTTAGTCCTTAATTTGAATTGGAAGTAATAGTAAGAACACATGATACATTTTCTGTTAAAATATACATATTTTGCAGCTCAGGCTACTGAAAAGACTAGCTAGATACCATTTTCTACGAATAAGAATTGGGACCCTTGGAAAATTGTGTGATGCCAGATCTGAGTCAGGAAATGCCAAAAATGAGCCTGCAACATATTTTCATAGTGGAAAACAAGGAAACTATCAAGATTAGATTTCAAATGGATTCAAGAGCCAAAGCTTTAATTTTTTCTCTTATAATTTTTTGAACAAAATCACCTACTATACAGAAACCTAGATTTTTTTCAATTAATAAAATTATTTTCATAACTTTTTAGTATAAATCCAATATTTTTTCTGGATTAATCTTTACAGGATTTTTAAATTACATAATGTTTTCACGTCTAATGTTCACATAGTTTATCTCTAAAATATAATTATAGTTTAAAATAATTTATACAGGGCTTTCCTGTTGGCACAGTGGTTGAGAGTCCGCCTGCCGATGCAGGGGACACGGGTTCATGCCCTGGTCCAGGAAGATCCCACATGCCGCGGAGCGGCTAGGCCCGTGCGCCATGGCCGCTGAGCCTGCGCGTCCGGAGCCTATGCTCCACAACAGGAGAGGCCACAACAGTGAGAGGCCTGCGTACCACACACAAAAAAATAAAATAATAATAATAATTTATACAAATTTAAGAATAGACTATGTGTGCATGTGTGTACGTGTGTGTGTATATGTGTATGACACAAGATATGCCCCTGAATAGTGTTCAAAAGAGGAATATATGTAGTTGGGAGCCTACTTGCAATATCCATCAAGAAAAAGATTTCTTCTCAAACTCCAAGACCACGATGACTATAAGTAGGCAGGTGCCTTTTTAAAAGACAGCAGTGAGAGGCCGTGTGCATATAAACAGACAAGTAGTAAGGCTTCTATGAAAACCTCACAGATCCAAAACATATATTTAGGCCTTGCTAAGAATGAGAATTATTGAAAACTCTAGAGCCTAGCTGTGCCAAGGAAATTTATTCTCCTGAAAATAATAAAGCAGTATCTGAGACTATATGCAGATAATATTTGTTGCAAATGTGTCTAAACCACAACAAAATCATGCCCTTGAATAAAAATCTGCATTTTCATCTCATGCAGTGAAGCACTGGTACAGACCTCAAACAATTCATAGATACAAACTAAAAAAAATTATTTTCTTCTATGTGGCTGATTTGATCTTGTTTAAAAGTTTCTGCTCATACAACTCAGACCTGGATATCTGTATTATTGTAGAGATTAAGATTTGAAAAATTACCCAAACGTGCCTATAGTGCTACGTGTATAACTATTCAATGTGCCGCAAACATTTAAGAAATTGGCTCTAAGCATTTGGGTGCTTACTCCAGTATTTACCAAATAATAAAATAATTAATGCTTGAAAAAAAGAAAAAAAATTCTGCTTATAATTTACTTCAGGGGAGGAAAAACTTTTAATCTTATGTTTTAAATTTAGCCCAACCTTTTAACTGAAAAATTTCTGAAGGCATTGTTCAGTGAGTTATGGAAAATAAATATTCAGACGCTTAGGATTTTACATAGCCTCCCTCGAACCTTGCTTGTCTCCCCTAAATGGGAGGTGGAAGTATGGAATAAAGGAGTTGATTCATCCTCATTGCTATGGCAGAGAAGGAGACTTCTACCTCCTGTCTCCTGCTGCTGTCCCTGGTCTACTTGAGTTGCTCTGTGCAACTGAATCTGCTGTAACTCTGATCTGGTTATCTTTGCCAATCAAAGCCAGGTGGGCTTCCTCAGGACCCAGCTGTTGCTAATGCTATAGACCTCTGGAATCTAGCCGTGACTCTCATTTGTCCCAGCTCACACAGTTAGTTCTGCAGCTGCAGGCACAGAGTCACCACACCCCCACCATCACATCCTCACTTGCAATGTTCTGAGTCAAAATGTCTACTATTTCTTCTCTGAGAACTAAGAAATGAAAGGAGGCAGGGGATTGACTGCTAACCCTCAGGGTTTCCCTCTGCCATCAACAATGTATCATTAAGTGGGCTTCTTCGGTGTGGTGCAGTGGTTAAGAATCCACCTGCCGATGCAGGGGACACAGGTTTGAGCCCTGGTCCGGGAAGATCCCACATGCCGCAGAGCAGCTAAGCCCATGTGCCGCATCTACTAAGCCTGCGCTCTAGAGCCCACAAGCCACAACTACTGAGCCCACGCACCACAACTACTGAAGCCCATCAGCCTAGAGCCCATGCTACGCAACAAGAGAAGCCACTGCAATAAGAAGCCCAAGCACTGCAGCAAAGAGTAGCCCCTGCTCGCCACAACTAGATAAAGCCCACGCGCAGCAACAAAGACCCAACGCAGCCAAAAAAAAAAAAAAGAACACTACAGAAGTATTTAAAAGAAAAAAAAAAACAATGTATCATTGAGTGATCTCACATCCCAAACTGATACAGGGATCTTCATTGAGACTATATCCTTTCAGAGTTATTAAAACTGAGTTAGGCACAAGCCTCTATCTTTTGCATCACTATCACTTGTCTAACACAATTCTTCTGTCTTAGATGGGGCAAAATTGTCTTCTGGCCTTTTTCTTCGCCCTTTCCCTTTCCACAATCCCACAGGTCAGCCTATTACCCTTGTAACAGATCTTTCAATTAGATACCTTAATCATGGACAGATGTCTCTTTATACTCAAATAGAGAGATACAAAAATTGGGGGAGACACTTCTTTAGATGATACCCTAGCTTGAAAGTCTCTTATTCAGTCTTACAAATCAAATTTGAATATGACAATCACACTTTACTAGTTATTTTTCTCTATTTATTTTACCAAGTCCTTGTTTCTGCTCTGGCAGATGAGTACCTCAAGTACACTAGGATGAAAGTCTGTTGAATAAGAAGGAAAAAAAGAGAAAAACACAGCAAAATATAAAGCTATTACTCCTTTACTCTTATTTATTATAATAGTGTTTTGAACACTATTTGTTAGGTACAGCAAGGGGAGCAGTGATTCAGTATTTCATTGTGATAATTTGGAGTTTGTATCATTTTTTGCTGCAATGATTTATGAGTAGGAAATATAAGGTTGTTGCTTTCACTTGTCTTTTTTACTAGCACAATGTAACAGTCCTTTAATGGTTAAAATTCCTTTCCCATAACCAAATATCTTAAAAGATTATTTTCCTAAATTTTTATACTTAGCATATTGAAGAGAAATGACAAAAAACAGAGAACCATGGAAATTTTAGAGCTGACAGAGACCCAAGACAAAATCAAATTTAATCTCCCTCCCAAATATTTATTTGTTGTCATGTAAACAACACGGAAAAAGTTCAACTTTCTGGGTTGTTAGCCAGGATCTTTTTAATGTAAGCCTAGAGAATGCTAACAAATTTAGCTGATCAGCCAGCTATACTGAATTTGAGATTTCCTTTGACATTTTACCATAAATATAGACCGCATAGAGTGCATGACGGACACAGTAAGATTAATTGAGGAAGGAAAAAGGAAAATTAATATAAAGTTGTATTGAAAGGAATGCACTTGCCTGATTTAAGAATACCTTTACTTTGACTTTGTATTTACTAATGACAGTGAAAGAAAATTTTTAGTTGTACTGGTTCAGAATCTAAACAAAATGTCATTCTATAAAATATGTTATCACTAATAACCGTGGATGAGCAAAGGACAAAATTCTGGAGAGTTCTACTCATTGGAAAGGGAAGGAGAGCTAGAATAGTAAGCAAGAAAAGATAATCATACATCATAGGTTGATTATACCACATTTGCAATAAAAGAAATAACAAGTATGTTATTTCCCCTTTTCCTACAAAATGTAAAAGAAATACTTTAATTGAACTCTTTACAGCCTTGGCCAAAGTCAAAATTACAAATCACAAATATAAAAAGAAATTTTCTTTTTAATTTATAGGGATTTTTTAAAAATTCTGTAATATTTCTTTCAAAGGAAAACAGTTAAAATATATGAAAATGTCACAATTACTACCTCTAGGCATATATCTATGTTATTTATTATGTTTTTAATATGTTCTGAATATGGATTATGTAATAACAACTAACAGAATTTGCCAATCTCATTGATCAGGTCAATAAAGCTAATCAATCTGTAAGTGAATCAATTTGTAAATGAAAAGCATTTGTCATAAATGGTACTAAAGGCTGGGTTTAGATCTATGCCCTCAGGGAGTTTACAAATAGTAGCATTGCAATGTAATAAGTGTATTGAGCAGTTAGTCATTTAAACTGAAAATCTACTTAAAATGTAGTCTTCAAAATCTTGGAGTTACATAGGTAAGAAAATAATTTAGATTAGCCTAAAACTTGGCCAAAACCAAACTGGCAACCAAGGCATTTTAAAAAAATAAAAGCAAGTATATCAAATCACCATGTTGTACACTTTAAATATATACCATTTTGTTTGTCAATTACATTCCAATAAAACTGGGGAAAAAATAATATTAAAGCAAGTATTAAGCTCTCTAAGGTGCCACATGAACAAACACCAGGTACAGGGAGCTGTAAGGCTCTCAGGAACATGTCCCGCATGCATTTCAACAAGATGCCATATTATATTATTTTCCTCCCTAAAGACATAAAATATTACATAAGAATACAAAAAACAGCACCTGCTTTCTGCTAGACTCCTATTTGCAATAAATCTGAATCTGACAGATGAAGACTAAGGACAAATGTAAAGTCTCCAGGAAATATGAATCACCAGATGTGCTGTTTGCCAACCCCTCCATCCCACGAACCTATTCTCTGACTGCTGAGACATCATCCTGTGAAAATAATGGCTCACTAAGCATCTGCTTGGAAATTAAAATTATGATCATACAACTATTATTTATTCAAGTCTTCTAAATTTTGAGAAATCAATGGCCATCTGACAACTGTTCAAATGTAACCATGTATTATCACCGTAACAAAGTTCTGTAGATGTAAGGTAAAAAGAAAAGAAAAAAACAGATTTCTGCCATTGCAGACATGATCATGGACAGATTTAATTCTTGAATATTCCTGTTATTTAAATATCACTGATTGGATCTTAAATCCTAAATTTGTTGTTTTATTCCTAGTTTTCCATTTGCAAATCCATTTTCTGGTAAGAGAATTAAAAATTCTGATAGAGTAGTAATGTAGCCTGAAAGATGGTACTGTTTGGAATTTCTCAGGTAAACAAATACTACAAGGTTTGTTGATACTGCTATTCAGGCCTTTATTTTTTTCCTATGTTATGATGCAAATAAATGTAGAACCAAAGAAAAGTTGATGCTTCAGGGTCTTTATTAAGAATGTCTAAAATGGTGAGACATTCTGTATTGACTTCAGAAACACCATAACCAATTTGTATCTCTAAATTCATATTGAAAAAAATTCTTCCCCAATGTTACTCAATGGAGTGTTGAACATGAACCTCTCTTAGCAAGACATAACTACTTCCATATGCAACATACATCTGGTTAGGAAGTGGAATCTTTCTATGCACATTTATCAAGACCAAGGCCTTCTATCAACTAGCTACTGTATTTTTCCAAGCTCATCTCTCATTACCACCCAACATGCCCACTGCCTTCTACTTACCATCCAACTGAAGGGAATGAGTGGTTACTGAATGTGATTGACTGGGGCTTGGCCTATGGCATGTTATATTTGTGGTAATTTGCCTGCCCTCATTTACTCTTGGGAATAAATGATAGAGAATTAAATTAGCCTAAGGACCTTGTGCCTATATGTTTCAGACTATGGTTTTGCCTTTCATGAAACTTGTTTAGAAGTCCATTTTCCTAAAATGTTCACACCCTCCAATTTTAGTATTTTCAGCTGTTTTGGCAGCATACGACACTGAGAAGTAGTATTAACCACTGCTACATTAATGTTGGATAGACTACATTAGTTTAGTATCTGAAACAGGAAATAGCAATAATATTACCAACTAAATGATTCTGCATGATTAAAATGTCTAAGACCTTTAGATTTATTTTTTATAATGAATCTGTGCAATAGGTATTATTTCTATTTTAAATAGGAGGAAACAGGCATAACTGATTCAATAAGTATATTAATAATTTAATCAAGGATGTACTGTTCAAAAGCAAAAATACCCAGATACTACCTCAGATCTTTTCAACATCAAATCCAGGTTTTTAATCATTTTACTATACAGTCATCCCCACTTTTAACCTCCATCTCAAGTCCAGCTTTTTAGAATTGCATTTCCTTATGCTTATTTAAAAGTTGCTAGTTGCTAGTTAACATCACTTTAATATTTTAGCAAGTTTTAGTTTTTTAAGGATATTTTCATTTTTAATTGTATGAATTTTAATTTTTATTCCTTTCTATACCAGAATTCTATTGTGCCATTATTACTGTTACCTAGTAAATGTTTTCACTGATGCCTTTTATTTCTAGTTGCTTTTATTTAATTTATTTTATTTTATTTTTTTAGCTGCGTCGGCTCTTAGTTGCAGCACGTGGGATCTTCGTTGAGGCACGCGGGATGTTTCATTGAGGCACGCAGGCTTCTCTCTCATTGTGGCACGTGGGTTTTTCTCTTCTCTAGTTGTGGAATGTGGGCTCCAGGGCACGTGTGCTCTGCAGTTGTGGCGTGCGGGTTACAGAGCACGTGGGCTCTGCAGGCAGGCTCTCTCATTGAGGTGCACAAGCTCAGTAATTGTGGCCCATGATATTAGCTGCCCCGTGGCATGTGGGATCCCAGTTCCCTGACCAGGGATTGAACCCACGTCCCCAGCATTGTAAAGCAGATTCTTCACCACTGGACCACCAGGGAAGTCCCTCTAGTTGCTTTTATATTTTAATTATTTTTATATTTAATGACTCAATTTGGTTTCACTTTTTAGAATTATATTGTCTTTCCTGATGATTTTAGATAACTATTGTCTACCAAGTAATAGGCACACTGAAAAAGGCAATGACTTTATAAATGCATCTATTCAATCATTATCCACTAAACCTAAGCAATCTAATATTAATCATTTTAATTTTTTAAATTCTTTAACAAAAAAATGGCCATCATGTGTTGAATGCTTAACAGTATTAAGTATACCAAAGGGCTTTATTTGCATTGAGTCACTTGCTTATAATTATATAGCAATTAAGCATTAACAACCCATATTTCATGTAAGGAAAATAGGGATCATAGAGTTTAGATAACACATCCAAAGTCACTCAGCCAGTAAATACGCAACATGGAATTGAACCCTGATGTATTTGACTACAAAATGTGTATCCTCACCAATACATGAAATTGTCATTCTGGTATCACAATAGAAAATATTTTCTAAATGAAACTTCTAATCTTCAGACTAAGAAGTTTCAAAATTCCATAAAGCAGTGGGTCACTTCCTAGAAATCATTCTGAATACCCGCTATCATTGATGTCTTCAATTTAGTCCTGAGTATTTAAAAAATTATGATGTTATAAAATATGACCAAAAATATTCAGTGGTATTATAATGCATGAAATAATGCATTCCATTTCAGATGGTAACTCAAGCAAAATAGATCCTAACATATATCTGGATTAGGAAAAAGTGACAGCTTATTTGAAATTGATTTCAGCAGTCCAAAGGCTGGCTAAGGCTCCCTGGAAACTTTATTCTTCCTTTTGTTGTCTGAAACCATTTGAAGACCCAGGTCACAAAAGAATAACAACGTGGAAACCATCAAAAATGTCCTGGATTTCACAAACCACAAGGAAAATCTCAAGTAAGAGTAAAAATATTGGAAAAATAAATTTTGTTTTATATCCTATAAATATCAAACTCTTCTGATGTTCTTGTTGATGGTGTTGTCTTGGAACTTATAAATAAATGCTAAATATGAAAATGTTCATGCAATAGTTGTCCAGATAAACTTGAAAGCAACACTTCCATTTTTCTCCCTAAAAGAACATTTTTAAATGCTTCTTAATCTTACTTATCTCTCTGTCTATAACTATAAAAGGTAGTTAATTAAGAAGACAATAAAGAAACAGAAACAGTTGCTCATTTTAAAACATACATACTTGCTATACATCGTTAGAATGACTAAAATCCAAAACACTGACAACACCAAATGCTAATAACAGTGCTGAGTAACAGGAACTCTCATTCATTACTAGTGGGAATGCGAAATAGTACTGCTAGTTTGGAAGACAATTTGACAATTTCTTACAAAACTAAACACACTCCTAACATATAATCCAGCCATGTACCCCTTGCTATTTACCCAAATTAGTTGAAAACTCATGTCTACACAAAAACCTGCACAGGAATGTTTAGAGCAGCTTTATTCATAATTGCCAACACTTAGAAGCAATCAGTATGTCCTCCTATAGATGAATGGATAAATAAACTCTGCTACATCCATACAATGGATATGTTACTCAGAGCTAAAAAGAAAAGAGCTATCAAGCCAGGAAAAGACATAGAGGAACCTTAAATGCATATTACTAAGTAAAAGACACCAGTCCTAAAGACTGCATATTGCATGATTCCAACTATATAACATTCTGGAAAAGGCAAAACAACAGAGACAGTTAACAAATCAGTGGTTGCCGGGGGTTGGAGGGTGGGGGAGGGATGAATAAATTAAGCACAAGAGGTTTTTAGGGCAGTGAAACTATTTTG
Source organism: Pseudorca crassidens (assembly GCF_039906515.1). Taxonomy (NCBI): domain Eukaryota; kingdom Metazoa; phylum Chordata; class Mammalia; order Artiodactyla; family Delphinidae; genus Pseudorca; species Pseudorca crassidens. Next base: position 107,333,567 of record NC_090300.1, on the reverse strand, counting down.
CACAATACTATAATTGTGGATCTATGTCATTAAACATTTGTCAATACTCATAGAAATGTACAATACATAGTGAACTCTACTGTAAACTAAGGTAAACTAAGGACTGGTTGATAATAATGTGTCAATATTGGCTCATCAGACTGTAACAAATATGACATCCTGTTGCAGAATGTTGAGGGTGGAGAAGGTTGTGTATGTGCCTGGGGGAGGGGTATGTGGGAAACCTCTCTACGCCCCACTCAGTTTTGCTATGAACCCAAAGCTGCTCTAGAATATAAAGTCTATTAATTTTAAAGAAAGCCTATGTACTGTATGTTCTTTTATATATAAAGTACAAAGCTGGGGGAATCTCAGAATTAACACATACTGTGTAGAACAAATCCTACAAATTTAGAAACCTGGGTCAAAATTTAATTACCTGTAAGTTTCTTTGATCAATTAAGAAAAAAGTGACAAACCAAGATATTTGAAAAGTCACATTTTTGGTAGAAACTCACTAATCTTTTTTTTAGGTGTCCCTGACTGATGAACAAGTTCACTCTCTGGATCAATATAGCCACAAAGCCATACTCAGCTGTTCCCTCTCCTGGATTTCCTTCCAAATATTAGATTTTTTTTTTTTTTTTTAAACATCTTTACTGGAGTAAAATTGCTTTACAATGTTTTGTTAGTTTCTGCCGTATAACAAAGTGAATCAACTATATGTGTATATATATATCCCCATATCCCCTCCCTCTTGCATCTCATTCCCACCCTCCCTACCCCACCCCTCTAGGTGGTCACAAAGCACTGAGCTGATCTCCCTGTGCTATGAAGCTGCTTCCCACTAGCTATTTTACATTTGGTAGTGTATATATGTCAATGCTACTCTCTCACTTCATCCCAGCTTACCCTTGCTTGTTCCCATGTCCTCAAGTCCATGCTCTACATCTGCGTCTTTATTCCCATCTTGCCCCTAGGTTCTTCAAAACCATTTTTTTTTTTTTTAGATTCCATATATATGTGTTAGCATATGGTATTTGTTTTTCTCTTTCTGACTTACTTCACTCTGTATGACAGTCTCTAGGTCCATCCATCTCACTACAAATAATTTCGTTTCTTTTTATGGCTGAGTAATATTCCATTGTATATATGTGCCACATCTTCTTTATTCATTCATCTGTTGATGGACACTTAGGTTGCTTCCATGTCCTGGCTATTGTAAATAGAGCTGCAATGAACAGTGTGGTACATGACTCTTTTTGAATTATGGTTTTCTCAGGGTATATGCCCAGTAGTGGGATTGCTGGGTCATATGGTAATTCTATTTGTAGTTTTTTAAGGAACCTCCATACTGTTCTCCATAGTGGCTGTATCAATTTACATTCCCACCAACAGTGCAAGAGGGTTCCCTATTCTCTACACCCTCTCCAGCAGTTACTGTTTGTAGATTTTTTGATGATGGCCATTCTGACCAGTGTGAGGTGATATCTCATTGTAGCTTTGATTTTCATTTCTCTAACGATTAGTGATGTTGAGCATCCTTTCATGTGTTTGTTGGCAATCTATATCTTCTTTGGAGAAATGTCTATTTAGGTCTTCTGCACATTTTTGGATTGGGTTTTTTGTTTTTTGGATATTGAGCTGCATGAGCTGCTTGTATATTTTGGAGATTAATCCTTTTTCAGTTGCTTCATTTGCAAATATTTTCTCCCATTCTGAGGGTTGTCTTTTTGTCTTCTTTATGTTTTTCTCTGCTGTGCAAAAGCTTTTAAGTTTCCTTAGGTCCCATTTGTTTATGTTTTGTTTTTATTTCCATTTCTCTAGGAGATGAGTCAAAAAGGATCTTGCTGAGATCCATGTCAAAGAGTGTTCTGCCTATGTTTTCCTCTAAGAGTTTTATACTGTCTGGCCTTTAGGTCTTTAATCCATTTTGAGTTTATTTTTGTGTATGGTGTTAGGAAGTGTTCTAATTTCATTCTTTTACATGTAGCTGCCCAGTTTTCCCAGCACCACTTATTGAAGAGGCTGTCTTTTCTCCACTGTATATTCTTGCCTCCTTTATCAAAGATGAGGTGACCATATGTGCATGGGTTTATCTCTGGGCTTTCTATCCTATTCCATTGATCTATATTTCTGTTTTTGTGCCAGTACCATACTGTCTTGATTACTGTAGCTTTGTAGTATAGTCTGAAGTCCAGGATTGGCTGATTCTTTAACAACATAACTTGTAAAAGCAAAATTACATAATCTCTCATCTTATAATCTATACCAAACAATCCCATTTTTAGTCAACAAATAAAAATATTTCAGGCACTAGCTGGAAATAAACACAATTTGCACAGAAAGTATGCCACTTATCAATTTATTGCTTCTCAATTTCAAATTCAGCCTGTTAGAGAGATCTGTGAAAATGGGTATGGACTCTTTAAACATTTTTTCCCTTTACCAACTAGCACCGAGTCCGAAAAGACACTGAAGGAAGAAAATAGGTATTTCCTTCCTGGCTCCAGTTGCTCAATTAGCAGGATCCTGTTACATGCAGGGTCTCTTCCTCACCAGGCTCCTGCAGCTCCCAGGGCATCTCCAGTGTCCAGGTCCTGCAGTGCATGGTGACCAGCAGCACTCAGCAGACAGCAGCTTCCCCTTGCATCCCTCTCAGGCAATACTGTAGCAGAGTGCCCTGGTAAACTGCCTCCCTGTAAACAGATTCCCCCAGCAAACTTGAGGGCAGACTTCTAGCAAGTTCTACCAGTGGGGTGCTATGGAGACTGCTGCTCAATGAACCAAAGCACTACCGTCTCTAACAGGGTCTAGATCTCATTCCTGGGAGCCTCTTCCTTGGGTGCATAATCCCAGCCCTAGAGTTAGAGACTGCTTCTTATATCTGATATTTATGTATAATTTAGAGTTCTCTTTACTTTTCACTGCCCTACATCTCATTACTCCAGTCCCCAGTTATAGTAAACAATTCATTTTAAACATTCTCTGTTCATATTATTGTGTGGTTTCTCTCACTTGATTGGGGCCAGTCCAATAAAGTTTTAAAGCACATGGGACATATACCCAGAGATACTATGCTCTGGGTCATAAAACAAGTCTTAGTAGATTTAAAAGGCTTCAATTATACGAAGTATTTTTTTCATGTAAAGTATATTTACTATGGAATTAAATTAGAAATCAATAATAGGTATCTTTCTGGAAAAGTTCCAAATATTTGAAAATTAAATAACACACTGAATGATTCATGGGTTGAAAAGAAACCAAAAATAAAATCAGAATCAAATCTGAGTGAAAATGAAAAGACAGCATATTAAAATTTGTTGGATACAACAGAAACAGAACTTAGAGGGCAATTTAACAACCTTAAATGCCTATATTAGAAAAGAAAGGTCTCAAATCAATGACCTCATCTTCCACCTTAAAAACTAGAATAAGAAGAGTAAATGAAGCCCAAACTCAGCTTCAAATATGACGGTAAGGGGAAAGATATGAAAGAAGAAGGGAAATGTGAAAGATGAAAGTAAAAATCAATGAAGTAGAAATCAGAAGAAAAATAGACAAAATGAATGAACCAAAATGAATGAATGAATAACCAAATTTATAGTTATTCATAAAATTGTATGAAACTGATGAACCCACAGTCTGACTAATCAGAAAGAAAAGTAATAAGACATAAATTCTACATCAGACATGAGAGAAGTGACATGACTACTGATTCTACAGATATTTAAATATAAATGATTATCATGAGCAACTTTATGCCAACAAATTTCACAATATAGGTGAAATGAACAAATTCCTTGAAGGACACATACTACTATTATATTTTTTAAAAATATATGACCTTAGTAGCTCAATCTAGATATTTAAAAAATTGAATTTATAGTTAAAAACCTTCCCACAAAGATATCTCCAGACCCACATGGCTTCATCATGAAATTCTACCAAACAATTAATGTAATAAGAGCACTTTTGTGGATAAAAGAAAAACAGACAAAAGAATCCTTTGATCTATAATCCATAAAACTTAACTCAAAATGTATCATAGGGCTTCCCTGGTGGCACAGTGGTTGAGAGTCCGCCTGCTGATGCAGGGGACACCGGTTCGTGCCCCATTCTGGGAAGATCCCACATGCCGTGGAGTTGTGGGCCCGTGAGCCATGGCCGCTGAGCCTGTGCATCCAGAGCCTGTGCTCCGCAACAGGAGAGGCCACAACAGTGGGAGGCCCGCGTACCGCAAAAAAAAAAAAAAAAATGTATCATAGACTCAAATATAAAATCTAAAACTACAAAATTTCTAAGAGAAGATCTTTATAACTTTGGGTTTGGCAAAGATTTCTTAGATATAACACTAAAAGTATGATCCATAAAAGAAAAAAATTATAAATTGGTGTTCATGAAAATCAAGAACTTCTGCTCTTTCAAAGACACTATCAAGAGAATGAAAAGAGAAGCTACAGACTGAGAGAATATATTTGCTAGGTAATGTACCTGGTAAAGTACTTATATCCAAAATATATAAAGAACTTCCATAAATTAAAAATAAGAAAACAACCCAATTTAAAATTTGACAAAATATTTGAATATACATTTCACCAAAGAAAATATACAGATGGCAAGAAGCATATCAAAATGCTTAACATCATTAATCATTAGGGAAATGTATATTAAAACTACTTTAAACCTATTTACAATATCTAAAATTATAAAGACTGAACAAATCAAGTCTTTACGAGGATGAGTAGCAACTGGAAATCTCAAAATCTGCTGGTGGAAATATAAAATGGTACAACCACTTTAGAAAACCATTTTGTGTTTTCTTAAGAAGCTAGACATGTACCAACCACATAACTAGCCATTCCATCCATTTACCCAAGACATATAAAAGCATATGTCTGTACAGAGACTTATACAGAAATATTTATAGCAATGCTATTTGTAAAAGCTGAATTTAGAAACAGCTCAAATGTTCATTACCTGGAGAATCAATAGACAAATTGTTGTATATCTAAACAATGGAGTACTACTCTGCAATAAAAAGGGATGAATTACTGACACACCCAACAACATGGATGAATCTAAAAATATAAAACAAAACATTGAAAATAGAGGGATTGAGGCCAGTTCATGTAGAAACCTTCCAAGAATTTTGTTTTAAAAAGAACTGGGGCTTCCCTGGTGGCGCAGTGGTTGAGAGTCTGCCTGCCAGTGCAGGGGACACAGGTTCGTGCCCCGGTCCGGGAGGATACCACATGCCGCAGAGCGGCTGGGCCCGTTAGCCATGGCCGCTGAGCCTGCGCGTCCGGAGCCTGTGCTCCGCAACAAGAGAAGCCGCAACAGTGAGAGGCCCGCGTACCGCAAAAAAAAAAAAAGAAAAGAAAAAAAAGAACTGGATAATGGAGAAGTTGGTGGAAAGGGCCTGAAAGTGAAAGTGAAAATCAAGAGATTTTATTTTTAAGGTGGGGGCAGGGATCCTAGATGGATGCATGACACCATGAAAGAATCTGCAGTGGGAGAAAATTTGTGGATGCAGAAGAAAGAGGGTGTCATTTCCAGAGCAAGTGAAGCAATTGGCCTTAAAAGAAACAAGGATTCCTCCATTTTAAAGGGAGATCAGACAAAGCAAATGGGTACTCTTGTTTGTAGATTGGTAGAAATAGTAGAGATTTTGAAAGGTCTCTTCTCACTTTGAGTTTTCTCACAAAAATAGGAAAGATGGTCATCTGAGAGTGAAGAATGAGAAGAAAGAAGAGAGGTGTTACATTTTGAGAAGAGAGGAAATAGTAGGGACTGGGAGAGAGTATGGACTAAATACAGTGATTGTCACGTAGCATTAAGAGTCCACTTAATGTTATTAATTTAAAGTGAAACAGCCATATCCTCCTACACAGGTGCTGGCACAGAGAAGAAGAGTTGGATTTACCCCAAATTGTGGTCTAACCAATTGAGGAAAATGAAGTGAGAGATGGGCAAGAAAGTTGAAGGTGAATGCAAGGGAGTGAATTTAATGATTGGCTAAAAAGTGTAAGCTGGTGAAGAATGAAATGAGGGAAAGAGGGGAGTAAAAGAAAACAAGGACATGATAAGATCAGGTGAAGGGGCTAAAGAATTGTTGGATTTACCATCCAGACAGCGTGAGATGAAGAGACAAAAGTGGTTGTCAGAGGGATGCTTGAAATTGAGATTTTTGATGATGTTATTATAGATATTGGTCATGATCAATCTAGGGTATGCTCAAGGGAGTGAAAACCTAGGTGGGATGAACAAGGAGTTCAAGGAGCTGAGAAGTCAATGTTTTGGAAGTATCAGCCACGTGGACACTGAAACCACCAAATGTGGTTTTAGAGTGACAGTAACTCAGATACAAAAGCTTTCAAGATACAGGATGCAGTGGGAGTGGAGATTATGACCCAGTGGTAGGTAATTATTGCAACAATGAAGGTAATGCATACCATTGTCTGGTACATAAAATTCAAAGTTAAGGGATCTTAGAGAAAAGGGAGAGAGAACGGTCAAGAGACAGCAATTCAGATCAAGAAGGACACTCACTCCACTTTCAGGCTCAGTGGTATAAGAAAGGCCTATGGGGGAAGCAGTGTTCTTAGGGGAGATTTAAATTTATGTTAGAGCAGGAAATAAAGGGAACATTCTGAAAAAGCTTAAAAATATGGGGAGTTTTTTTTCTAGTAATGTACTGTGTGCTCCAGAATACTCAGTGGAAGGATATCAGAAGGTGGGGATGGCTAAGAGATGAAGAGAGATCTGGAAATGTATAGTCTTCAGTGACATTGAGCATAGAAGATGAGGATGACCTGAGAGTCTGGGCTTCTTGTGGTCACTTATGTGATCAGGACAGAGACCTGTCGATATTATTTCTTGTGGTTTCAGACAAAGAGAAATCATGGCAAGGTCATGATTCTTGGAGAAAAGTTTGGGATTAGTGTAGACCTGAGGCCTCAACTTCCTTCTTCTAATTGGAAAAGTAGTGACTGGGGAAGGGGTCCCTGTATTCTGTTATTTTATTTTTAAATTATAAGCATAGACATGAACAGTAGTAGACAGATGGACTCTGTTTTTCAATGCCTCTAGAAATTCATTTAAAAATCTCTGGAGTCCTGATTTGGTTCACCATAAAAATCTCTGCAGTACTGATTTGGTTCACATTACTGAAATCATAATGTTAGTCATACATGCCTCAGAGGGTGAATTTAATTTAGAAAACGTTGACATGGAATTTGAATATAGACTGTATTTGGATACTAAATATATTTAATTACATTCCATGAATATATTCCCATTTCACTTTACTTGTGGCAAGATTATGATTATTCTTGCACTTACTGAACACAAAATACCAGCTAGTCTCTTTTTATTTTGCATTACTACAAATGTTACAGAAATATATTTAAATATACTTATCCATGCATTATATAAAAAGTAAAATAAATTTTATGATAAAATTTCTTGGCTTTAACGTGATGTAAAAGTTTCTAATATATGACTACTATAAACTTTGAGAACATTGATGCCCTTATAAAAAGTTGAGTACCAGGAAGAGGTTTGTGGTAATAACCTGGAAAGAAAAGAACTACATTAAACAGGAGTGCCTCATCATGGCTTTTTTTTCCTCCATAAAACTGTACAACTAATTCATTTTCACTTAAGTAATGAGTAAGTTATTCATGAATAGGGACTTAAAACTCACTCCAAGCTTAATATCTGACAAATAAACTATAGGTAAACTACAGCTAAATCAGGGAGATGATTAGATTAGTTATGGAGGAATTTGGGTTCCAAAGGTTAGAAATATATGCAAAGTATACCACCTCTTGATGTTATTAATTTTATTCCAAATCCAATGGGGGTTCATAGTCCCAAGAGAATATTTACTGGGTTGTGAAAATGTATAGGATTTACACTTTCTCAAATATTTCATTTCTGGAGCAGTATCAGGGATCACAAGCATTACAAGTCTACCTGCTGGGAGAGCATTAAAGAATCTTTGCCAGCCTATCCATTTGGACATGTTATTCATATAGAAAAAATATTAACCTTTCTTCTTATTTGAGAATACTGTCATTTCTCCAATGCTTTTCTGACCTATTTTCCCACCACTTAACTTGGTCACCTTGAAATAAATCTAACAGAATGAGTTGTAATTCCTCCTGGGACAACGGGTTTACAATATATATGTAACCACCCACAAGAAGGGATATGATGTCTGCTATTTAGCAACAAACCAATGATGATAATAAAATCATTAATTCTGTCAATATAAATGCTAATAGAAAAGGAAAATTGGATCCATGCCTGGTATCACATTTTCTCTGATAGGAAATTAGAGCAGAGAAATTGAATATGACAAATCTTAACATTTAAAGACTAACATCAAAATTGTAGTCTAGAGAACACAATAAATGGCAGAATGCTTAATTAAACTGTGCTTTTGTTAGGACAGGATGAATAGCTTCTGCCTGGCCAACAAAGTGATCCACAGTCTCCCAGAGGGATTCTTAAAAAATATAGCACAAAATAAAGGCCATAACGTTAGCAAAAATCAAGCTGACAATCCTGCACTAATTATCTTTGGTATCACAACACTGCTAATTGAGCTGCAGTCTGAAACATAATAGAGGTGAACTCATTAGCAGTGCCTTGAACTAATGTTTGTAAGGGGAGCATTTATTGTTTGCTAGTTCTTACATAGCTCAATATTTCACAGCAGCATATTAAACAGAACCTAACTTGATTTGTGAGCATTTTTTTAACCTCTTGGTATAAATGACTTCCTTTGAGGGAAAACAAATTTAAATAAATTGGAGAGTATTTGACTTTAGGGAAAAAATCAGGCAACTGATGAAAGGATGATGTTTAAAAGTTTTCACTTTTGAGAAAAAACTTTAAAGTACCTCTAAAGTCAGCCTTGGAAATCTTCCCATTAAACTTTACCTATACAAAATTTTTTAAAGTCTATAATAGATATTGGAATATATTTTAGCTTTCTCTACAGTTTGATTACTTTTAGTGAAAATTTAGTGAAAATTTACTTATTTTAATAACACTAATGGAAATGACTTCTACTGTTTTATAAAACAAAAAGTGTGTAACTTTTGTGTTTGGAAACTAACAATGGTATAATCGTATGATTGGGTTTTTGTTGGTTATTTTTAATTTAGTTTAGTTTACTTGCTTATTTGAGTGTAGGGGCATAATTGAATTACTTAGGGATATAATCTATTCTATTTTTATTTGGCAACATCTATTTCAGGTCCTTCTTCCTTCACTCTTCCCATCCTATGTAGGCACAGTGTATAAGATAAAGAATTCGTGTAAATGTCAACAAGAAGCTTCATCACCCTTGAATAGCCACCATTTGCAATGACTGTGTAATGATACTCTAATAATTTATTTCACAAATATTTAATGTGTAGTGCTCTTTATTTCCCTGTAATACATTCCTATAAAACTTTTTCTTTAGTAATTTCCTGTAGAAATTTTATTTGATTTTCATTTTATTCAAACTAGTTTTAACTGTGTGGTTAAATGAAGCTATGAATATTCTCTATCTGAAATTGCATTTCAATGCCCATTTTTCTATGGTAGATTTTTGTCAGAAACATTTAATTTTAAAGACCCTAATGCTATCAAGTGCCCTGCAAAGGAGAAACACATGTTTGTAACCTTTATCCTAAGCATGGTATTTCTTCTATTTCTATATATTTCTTACAAAGAAAATTAAAAGGTTTTTAACAAATAATACAATTCATACTATATGGGTATTAAAGGAAATTAGCTATAATAGTAATATGTATTATGCTTTCTTAAAATTGTCATCAAATCATATTGTTTAAATTAATCCATGCCCATTTCAAACATCATTCTCCACCTAGCCATTTAATATCTAAGACAAATGTTAACATTTATACACATCAGCAAATAGAACAAACATTATGAGTACATAGCTTTATAAAAAAAGATAATGCAGAAATTTAATAGCTGCATTTCAAAGCATTACCTGTGTATGTTTAAAATATGAGTACTGAATTCCTGTGTATGTTGTATCTATGTACAGATATACACATATATATGAACTTAAGAATTTTATAGCTTGGTAGTTATAAATTTAAGATCACAGAGTAGAATTAGTACATCTGAAGTTACACAAAGTCTGAGTTAAAAAAAAAAAACTGGAAAATGAAGCAAAAGAATTTACATAACTTCTCCTTAGTTGGTTAATAAAATTCTAATAATCTTGAATTGATGTAGGATGAAGATCTAGGAAAATTATGACCTTGAAAGAGTGCATTGCATTATCTATCCTACTCATTATCCAGTGGTCTCCAGGCTATGACCTTGAAGTGCTCTGAAAAGGACAGCTTGTCTTTTTTGTGCTGCCTGAGAAGATGTGTGCACCTATGATGACAAGTTTTAGAAGTCTCAATACTATCTTCTTTCACATAGATAAAAAGAAATTTTAATTGATTAATTTATTCTGTAAATGGATTGCTTTATTACAGTTCATTTAGTAGATTCTGTGCTTCTTAAAAAAATTCTTTCTAATATATTTTAAATTCCTTAGGTGTCCTCTCATGACCAGAGAAATTAGAAGTAGAAGCTATAACCAAACACTGAGGAATACTACCAATACATATAAGACACACACACACCTGCACACACTTGCAGAGCACTACCTCCAGCTTCTTCCAGAAAAAGGTATGTGTGGGGTACCTCTGTCTTAATCCACATCTAAGTACATTGGTAAAAATGAAACAATAAGAACAAAGGGCAGTAACTTCTTTCTAAAATAAAACAAAACTTGAATTTCTAGTCTTCGTTCGTAAAATATTTTATTTTGCCAGAGTACCTAAAGTTCCACTCTTAATTATCTCATGTTTTTGAAGGAAGGGAAACACTGAAACTATCTAATGAGGTTCCTGAATGGATTAATGCAAAGTAACTAAAGCATTTTTAAAACATGGAGAGGGCCAGATCAAGATGGGGAATAGAAAGACGTGGGGCTCACCTGCTCCCACAAATACCTCAAAAATACATCTACATGTGGAACAGTTCTCTCAGAATACCTGCTGAAAGCTGGTAGAAGATCTCATGAAACCAAAATTGCAAAAAAGATCACCATGTAACCAGTTAGGATAAAAGAAAAAAAAAAAAAAAAGGAATCAAACCTTTCCTTGTGAAAGAGGAAAGGTTTCCTCACCCTGTGAAGCCCCTTCACCTGAGGGGAAATCAGCCCGGACAGAAAGGGAGCTTCAGAGGCTTAAAGGAGAGCACAGCAGCTGGACTGTGGCAGGCAGAACAGAGAAAGACCAGCACAGAGTTCCTGGCAACCTCCCCACATTCCCCGGCCTGAGACGTGCATCTGCTGGTACGTGTGGGGACTGGGTGCTGAAACTAGGGCTTCAGCAGATGGACCCAGGGAGAGGACTGAGATTGGCTGCGTGGAGACAGCCTGGAGGAGCTGGAGTGTGATCCAAGCTGCAACCAGGGATGCGTGCAGGAAGGAGCCCGGGTCCACCGCTGAAGCCTCATTGTTACACAGGGATGCTCCCACATAAAAGCAGCCCTTCAAGACCACAGTAGATAACTGTTTCTCCTAAACTTACAGAGTCAGAGGAATATAAGTAAAATGAAGAAACAGAGGATCCCAAGCATGATGAACCCAAACAGACCTACACCAAGACATATTAAAATTAAAAAGGCAAAAGTTAAAGGTAAAGAAAGATTTCTATAGGTATCAAGAGAAAAACAGAGTTAATTACAAGGGAACCCCTCATAAGGTTTTCAGCCGTATTTCTCTACAGCAACTTTTCAGGTCAGAAGGGCATGGCAAGATATATTCAAAGTCCTGAAAGGGAAAACCCTGCAACCTAGGACACTCTACCCAGCAAGATTATAATTTAGAATATAAGGACAGATTACGAATTTCTCAGACAAGCAAAAACTAAAAGAACACAGCAATACTAAATTTATCCTAAAAGAAATATTGAAAGGTCTTCTCTAAATAGAAAAGAAGCAAGAATCTATAGGAAAGAGAAAGTCACAATTGGAAATCACTTAAATAAGCCAATACACATATTTTTTAAAAAACCAAAACATTTTTTGTGAAAGTGATGATAACTACAATGAACAGCAAAGGGATATACATGAAGATGTAAAAGACAACATCAAAATCATAAAATGCGGGGAAGGAGAGTAAGAAAATGTAGATTTTTTTTTTAATGTGTCTGAGCCTATATGACTACCAGTCTAAAGCAAGTAGATATAGTAATGGGTTAACATACTTGAAAAACAGGGTAACCACAAATTAAAAACATACAATAGATTCACAAAAAACAAAATGAAGAGAACACGAACACAATACAAAATAAAACCATCAAACAACAAAAGGAAAAACTAAAAAGAAAAAGGAACAAAGAAGAAATACAAAATCAACTGGAAAACAAGGAGTAAAATGGCAAAAAATACATATCTATCAATAATTACTTTAAATGTCAATGGGCCATATGCTCTAATCAAAAACACAGAGTAGCAGATTGGATAATGAAACAAGAGCCTACAACATGTTGCCTACAAGAGATCCTCTTTAGGGCAAAGGATACACAAAGATTGAAAGTGAGAGGATGGAAAACAGTATCTCATGCAAATAGAAACAACAAGAAAGCAGGGGTAGCAATACTCATATCAGACTCAAATAGACTTTAAAACAAAGGTCATAAAGAAAGATAATGAGGGACACTATAAAATGATGAAAGGACCAATACAAGAAGAGGATATTACACTCATTAACATTTATGCACCCAATATAGGAGCACCTAAATGCACAAAACAAATACTAACAATCATAAAGGGAGAAATTGTCAGATATACAATGATAGTAGGAGACTTTAACACCCTACTCACATCAATGGTCAGATTTTCTAGAAAGAAAATCAGTAAGGCAACAGAGATACTAAATGATACAATAGAACAGTTAGACTTAATTGACATTTTCAGGACACTGCATCCAAAAAACAACCACCAGAATACACATTCTTTTCAAGTGCACATGGAATATTCTCCAGGATTGAGCACATACTAGTATACAAAACAAGCCTTAACAAATTTAAGAGGATAGAAATTATTTTAAGCATCTTTTCTGACCATAACGGCATGAAACTAGAAATAAACCGCAGAAAGAGAAATGAGAAAAAATAATCACATGGAGACTAAACGACATGCTACTAAAAAAACAATGGCTCAGTGATGAAATCAAAGAGTAAATTAAAAAATACCCTGAGACAAATGACAATGAAAACACAACCATAAAAAAATCTATGGGATGCAGCAAAAGCAGTTCATAGATGGAAGTTCATAGTGATATAGGCCTTTCACAGAAAAACACGAAAAATCTCAAATAAACAACCTAACCCACCACCTACAAGGATTAGAAAATGAAGAACAAACAAAACTTAAAGTTGGCAGAAGGAAGGAAATAATAAAGATCAGAAAGGAAGTAAATAAAACAGATATTTTAAAAACAATAGAAAAAAATTAATTAAACCAAGAGCTGATTCTTTGAAAAGGTAAACAAAATCGATAAACCTCTGGTCAAGCTCAGCAAGAAGAAAAGAGAGAGGACCCAAATAAACAAAATAAGAAATGAAAGAGGGGAGAAATAACAACTGACAACACAGAAATACAAAAAAAACAAAGTAAGAGAATACATGAACAATTATATGACAACAAATTGGACAACCTAGAAGAAATGGACAAGTTTCTAGAAACAGAGCCCACCAAAATTGAATCAAGAAGAAATAGATAATTTGAACAGCTGATCACTATAAGTGAAATGGAATCTGTTAAAAGAAAACAAACAAAAAACATCTCCCTGCAAACAAAAGTCCAGGACCAGATGGCTTCACTGGGAATTTTATCAAACATACAAAGAAGAACTTATATCAATCCTTATAAAACTCTTCCAAAAGTTTAAAGAAAAGGAAACACTACCAAAATCATTCTAGGAAGTCACCATCACCCTGATACCAAAACCAGACAAAGACATGACCAAAAAAGAAAATTACAGGCCAATATCTTTGAGAAATATAGATGCAAAAATTCTCAACAAAATATTAGCAAATCAAATCCAACAACACATAAAAAAAGATCATACACCATGGTCAAGTTAGATTCATTCCGGGGTCACAAGGATGGTTTAACATACACAAATCTATCAACATGATACACCACATCAACAAAAGAAAAGATAAAAACCACATGATCATCTCAATAGATGCAGAAAAAGCATTTGATAAAACTCAACAACAATTCATGATAAAAACTCTTACCAAAGCAGGTATCTAAGAAACATATCTCAATCTAATAAAAGCTATTTATGACAAACCCACAGTCAACATACTTTTCAATGATGAAAAGCTGAAAGCCTTCCCACTAAAATCTGGAACAGGGCAAGGATGTCCACTCTCACCACTTCTATTTAACATAGTATCAGAAATCCTAGCCACAGCAGTCAGACAACAAAAAGAAATAAAATGCATCCAAATTGGAAGGGAAGAGATGAAACTGTCCTTATATGCAAATAACATGATACTATATACAGAAAACCCTAAAGACTCCACACAAAAACTACCAGAACTGATAAACGAATTCAGCAAGGTAGCAGGATACAAGATTAACATACAGAAGTCTATTGTAGCTCTTTACACTAACAATGAAATATCAGAAAGGGAAAGTAAAAACAAATCCATTTCAAAATCACATCAAAAAAATAAAATACTTAGAAATAAACCTGACCTAGTAGGTGAAAGACTTATATGCTGAGAACTATAAAACACTGATAAAGGAATTAAACATCAATTAAAGAAATGGAAAGATATCCCATGCTCTTGAATTGGAAGAATTAATATTGTTAAAATGACCACACTACCCAAAGTAATCTACAGATTTAATGTTATCCCTATCAAATTACCCATGACATTTTTCAGAGAACTAGAACAAATAATCCTAAAATTTATATGGAACCATAAGAGACTCCGAATTGCCAAAGCAATCCTGAGAAAAAAAGAACAAAGCTGGAAGAATAACTGTCCCAAACTTCAGACAATACCACAAAGCTACAGTAACCAAAATAGCGTGGTGTTGGCACAAAAACAGACATATGGATCAAAGGAACAGAACAGAGAGCCCAGAAATAAACCCACACACCTATGGTCAATTAATCTTTGGCAAAGGAGACAAGAATATACAATGGAAAAAATACAGTCTCTTCAGTAAGGTGTGTTGGGAAAGCTGGAGACACATGTAAATCAATGAAGTTAGACCATACCCTCATATCATACACAAAAATAAACTCAAAATGGCTTAAAGACTTAAATATAAGACATGACACCATAAAACTCCTAGAAGGGAACATAGGCAAAACATTCTCTGACATAAATCATACCAATGCTTTCTTAGGTCAATATCCCAGGTGATAGAAATAAAAGCAAAAGTAAACAAATGGGACCTAATCAAACTTCAAAGTTTTCACATAGCAAAGGAATCCATAAACAAAATGAAAAGACAATCTATGGAATGGGAGAAAATATTTGCAAATGATGCGACCAACAAGGGCTTAATTTCCAAAATATACAAACAGCTCATACAACTCAATATTGAAATAACAAACAACCCAATCAAAAAATGGGCAAAAGACATAAAAAGACATTTCTCCAAAGAAGACACACAGATGGCCGGTAGGCACATGAAAAGATGCTCAACATCGCCAATTATTAGAAAAATGCAAATCAAAACTACAATGAGGTACCATCTCATGCCAGTCAGAACAGCCATCATTAAAATGTCTACAAATAATAAATGCTGGAGAGGGTGTGGAGAAAAGGGAACCCTCCTACTCTGTTGGTGGGAGTGTAAATTGGTGCAGCCACTATGGAAAACATTATGAAGGTTCCTTAAAAAACTAAAAAAGGAGTTACCATATGTCCAGCAATCCCACTCCTGGGCATATATCTAGAAAAAATGAAAACACTAATTCGAAAAGATACATGCACCCCAACGTTCACAGCACCATATGTACAATAGCCAAGACATGGAAGCAACCTAAGTACCCATCCACAGATGACTGAATTAGGAAGATGTGGTACATGGATACAATGGAATATTACTCAGCCATATGAAAGAATGAAATAATGTCCTTTGCAGCAACATGGATGGAACTAGAGATTATCATACTAAGTGAAGTAAGTTAGAAAGAGAAAGACAAATACCGTATATCACTTATATGTGGAATCTAAAATATGACACAAATGAACTTATTTATGAAACAGATTCACAGACGTAGAAATCAAACTTACAGTTACCCAAGGGGAAAGGGGGTGGCAGAGGGATAAATTAGGAGTTTGGAATTAACAAATACACACTAGTATATATAAAACAGATAAACAACAAGGTCCTACTGTATAGCACAGGCAACCATATTCAATATCCTGTGATAAACCATAAAGGAAAAGAATATGAAAAAGATTATATATATGTATAACTGAATCAGTTTGCTGTACACCAGAAACTAACACAACACTGTAAATCAACTGTACTTCAATTAAAAAAAATACACAAAATAAAATATGGCATGCCTATGAAAGTCAATTTCAAAAGAATGAAAAATGTCATATAAATTTAAGAAAATATGGCATGCTTTTATCTATAATTGATAATATATGAACAGGTTTACTCTTTCAGTAAATAAAACTAAATTGTCATTTAGTATATTGCACAAGCAAAAGAACGCTTAAGTAATAGTTACTTTTGGCCAAAATTGTAATGATTATTGAACTAAAAAGGAATGGTTATCATTTGATGATACCTAAGAAACCTCATGATATTTCCCAGGAAAATTTCCAGTTGACCAAGTGGTCACTGCTTATGTTTGTTTATTTGTACATAGGAAACACACCTCATTTTTAACAGTGTAACAGAAAGAGCTATGAAAAATAAAACAGAAGCAGCAGTAGAAGGTAGAGAAAGCCTTCAGACCTCCAGGAAGAAAGGAAGGAGAACTGGCCAGGAGGAGGAATGTAATAAAGTCGGGTTTTTTTAATGCTGTCTTGCCCCCATTTTGATGACCTGGCTAGAAGCCAGTCAGTGCCCCTTCTTGAGCAGCTGACTGAGTCTATACCCCACATTGGTCTTTCAAATGCTGGGCCATACACCTTCCTTAATTGAATCAGGGCCAGGAACTAGACAACTGGGGACAGCCCCTGTACCCCAGAGTCCAAGTATTCAAATTAGCCACTCCACAGGGATCCTGGGAAACCTGGCTAACTCCACTCCACATACATAACCCACCCCTTACAGGTCCAACTTGCTGTTATCCTGTCCTAAAGGGGCAACCCCCTGTATTGCCCTGCCTGACAGCCACCTCCATATCAGAACTGTAAGTAAAAAAGAGTCCTGTCTTTGCTCTATCCAACTGTCAGTGTGTTGTGTCCCACCTTCAAAAGACTCTTTAAATCTTATAAAACAAGGAGTCTTAGATGTTGCCCATTAGAGGTGTCCTGCCATCCAAACACTGCAGAAATGAGCCTGCACCCGGATTACTGCCTTGGAGTGGCCTAGGGTAGCATGACTTCAGAACAAACACAGTGGTGGATACAAGGAGGTGGCAACTGGGCCCGCAGCCTACCATGCTCCCTGCAGCAAGTTCTCTTGAAGGAGATCTAAGGTGAACATTGACAAAGGTTACCCAAACCCTACTCCAAGGTCAGAGCTTAGGCTAAAGCATGAAATTCCTCTGTGACTGCTATTGGTGCAGCAGTAGATTTGTGGTTTCAACTGGCTATCAGACTGAAAGGCAAGAGTAATAGTCCTTGACTGTGGTGTAGTTTCTCCCTCTCTCCTTCCAGCCATCAACAAAACAAAATACACATATTCCCAATTACAACTAGCAGACAACTGTCAACCATGAACAGAAACAGCATCAGGATGAAATCCATGCTATGTGGTGGCAGAAAGGCCACCAAACTGCCACACTGGGAGCTTGTCTGCCTTTGGACTTCAAATTATGTGTACCTTTTTTTGGGTACCTTTTTGTCCTCAACATCAGGAGGCAGCCTACGGAGTTTAATTTTTAGTGTTTTGCTAATATAGATGTGTGCTTTCCCCTATATAAAGTCATAGCATCTGAACATTCAAAGCAATCTATTCAGTGAAGGCTCAAGAAAACCCATTCATTATAGCATTTTTCCATTCCAACAAATGCACTTTAACCAACTCTGTTTATTCTTGTACAGATCAAGGAGCCAAACAGGAATGAAATACATTAAGGACAATGTTTCCAAAGAAATCTGATCTAGCAAGCTCTTCTAATCACTCCTGCAAATATTGGCATATTTTGACATTGTAGTTTTAAAAAATGCAAGCACCTGCTACAGTTGATTATCTGCTTTACATTTGAAAAGTGTATTGATCACTTGACTTGAATTAACGATGCAAGTTTCTTAATTGGACAATCAGGATCAGGAAGCTGGATGTATGTTCAAGGAGAAGAGTTTCTCTTTTATTGACTTCCTCATAGGCACTACTGAAATTATCATTTAGGGTAATTTTGCTTCTTCTACTGATTGAAATATTATGATTATACAATATTGACTTTCCTTGATAATAAAATGCAATTGAATTATTAAAACTGATTTTAATGGCTTGGAATTTGCTTGTGTAATTTATTGCAGGCATTCTTGTTTATTTTAAGAAACTATTTTTCTTCTAATTATTGAAAATTTTATTTTCTACATAGGGTGGTCTGAACTACTTTGGCTTTATTTTTAAAGTCAAGATAGCTAAACTCTAGAAGACACTGAATTCAAAGTTTTAGGCCTTCCCTAAGAAGGTAATTTCTAAAATTTTCTGAAAATATGATTGGTTAACTCCAAGGTCTTGATGACTAGGAAAAAAGATATATTCAAGTATCAAGGACAGCGGTTCCCTTAGATTTTCTACTTTGTCTTCTCTTTCCCTTCTTTTCATATTTTGTAATATGTAACACTCCTGATTGCATAGATATTTGCAAAAGCATACATTTAATTTGATATTCTAATTTGAGGTAAGTACTATGTCCCAAATATTATAAATAAAGGTATTGAATCTCAGGTAATTTGATATTTGCTTTAAGTCAAAGAGTTAGTTGATGGCAGACCTGGAATAAGAATCTACAGCTCTTTCCTCCCTAGATTGATTCATGGTCTGATCCAAGTTCTTTTCATTGGATTACAAATTGATTAGAAAATTATTAATGTGCTGGCCTGTATATGTATAACATATGTAATGTATTTATAGGATACATTTAAAAATAAACATTGTTATTACTATTCCTAGTTGTTTTTTCCAACCCATTTAATGTATATTCATTTGCCCAGACTTCTCATACCCAGCATTTTCTTTCAGATGTGATGTGAAACAAGTAGATAGAAATAAGGTTTTTATATCACTTTGTTTTAAAAGAGCTACCATTATGGAGTCCTAAATGAAAGGTTTTCAGCGAAAGATACATTTTTCTACTTATTTTCCTTTTTTTTCCCCAGTACAACCATACCTGAAATATCTGGTAGAGA
Source organism: Pseudorca crassidens (assembly GCF_039906515.1). Lineage (NCBI taxonomy): Eukaryota > Metazoa > Chordata > Mammalia > Artiodactyla > Delphinidae > Pseudorca > Pseudorca crassidens. Next base: position 107,313,966 of record NC_090300.1, on the reverse strand, counting down.
AAGAACTGAGGATTTGGCATATACTCTGGTATCCTAGGGTCCAGCACATGTTCCCAAAGCATAGGGCAGACAGAAAATTAGTTCATCACTTATTTTCCATGTGCTTCCTAGAAAGCAAAAGGAGCTGGGGGAATCCAGTACCATTCTAATTGCTTTTTGTTTACTTGATCATAACTATGCTTATTAAACACGGGTTCGTTGAATCACATAACTCATTTCGTGGGGTTCATGATGGGGATCACTCATCCACTCACCACACTGAGTTCTCTCCAGAAACAAACAGGTAGGTTAAGAATGTTCCTAAAACTCAGAAGCAGCAGATTCTGAATACAACTTCAGTATTTAAAGCCTCTGTAGTCAGTTCTTCTAAGTGGGATGGAAAGTTTGCCTCAAATAAAATATTAGCACAATTTAGCCCCAGATTCAGTAAGAAATTACTCAGATTAGGTATTCTCTCTAGTGACTGTCAATAAATATGTGATTTCCAGGGATAAGGAAGAAAAGCAACAAGATCACTACTATTCTGCAACCTCCACAAATTAAAGTTGCAAATGTAGACAGACAGCATTCTTCCTCTTTAAAAATCTAAATGCTTAAGAGGAAAAAACAATAGACTTTCTCATTCAGAAAAAAACCTGAACCATCTTCTGGTTCCTTCCACTAAATGCATCATCCTTATATTATCAGCATCAAAATTTTATGAGTTACTCCTTCTTTAATTCCTTATGCACATGCTTCTGTAAGACTTTGGAAGACCCAGATGTTGTATGTCTAAATGGTAATGCAATGACTGAAAGACTACTACCTCAAATAGAAAACCACCTTCTTTATTTTCACATAAAAGCCAAAATAATCTTACCGTTCAAAAATCATGTTATAATGTGGTTCATTATATCTATTTGAATGTGTTAGAGATCAAATAATACCTCCATTCCTTTATTTTCTTATTTAACAATTATTATTGAGTACCTCCTCTTTCAGGTATTGCTTGGTATTAATCACTGAATGGTATTAGTCACTCCTCCCTTCACGTGATATTCATGAAGACTAGCAAATTCATATGGCATAAATCTAATAAATTACATACTGACAAAAAGGTGGTGTGCAGGCCATCACCATGTCTTTGCTGGAAAAGCCCCTACATAGACTTAAATCGGAAATATCTACGTATTGGAGGGTAGGCATAGATAAAAGGAGGTGGTGTAAAGTGACTTTCAGATACATCAGAAGAAGGACTGCCTAAGTATGGAGCAAGAAGAATTTCACGATTTGAAACCCCCAGATACCTATGCTTTTTTTGACAGAACTTCATGAATAGCAGAATTATCACTTTATATGGCACAGATTCTTTTTCATGTGTGGTGACCTGACCATTCCAGCTGGTGTGAAGGCAGCCATGTGTTCAGCATTCCTCAGACCTGGAAGTCTACTTACCTTGCATGGCTTGCTGACTACTGGCACATTCATTTGCAAGACAGAAGGCAGACCCAAGAAATCTGCCCCCCCTCATGAATGTTATATCTTTTCTGATGCTTGACAAGCCTGTAAGTAGAACTAATTGAGTCTGGAAATTTTTTTTCTACCATCCTCAAAACCAGTCCCAGTCTTCTTGGACCCTGTGCATAAGACATAGAATTAGTCCATCCTCCAATTCTAATATTTTAAGGAGGATGCTTAGCTTATTTCTTCCCTTGACTAACTTTCCTATTTCTTGCTCTAGTTTCCTTTAATTTCTGGACCTGAGCTACCCTTTTACTCAGTATGCTTCAAATCATTTTTCGTATTTTTTATATTAGAAATCATTTATTTCTTTGAAGAAGATTCAAAGAAGTGGAAAGATATCCCATGCTCTTGGATTGGAAGAATTAATATTGTTAAAATGGCCACACTACCCAAAGCAATCTACAGATTTAATTTGATCCCTATCTCATGACATTTTTCACAGAACTAGAACAAATAACCCTAAAATTTATATGGAACCATAAAAGACCCAGCATTGCCAAGGCAATACTGAAGAAAGAACAAAGCAGGAGGCATAACCCTCCCAAACTTCAGACAATACTACAAAGCTACAGTAATCAAAACAGCATGGTATTGGCGCAAAAACAGACATATGGATCAAAGGAAAAGAACAGAGAGCTCAGAAATAAACCCACACACATATGGTCAATTAATCTCCAACAAAGGAGGCAAAAATATACAATGGAGAAAAGACAGTCTCTTTAGCAAGTGGTATTGGGCAAGTTGGACAGCAGCATGTAAATTAATGAAGTTAGAACACACCCTCTCACCATACACAAAAATAAACTCAAAATGTCTTAAAGACTTAAATATAAGACATGACACCATAAAACTCCTAGAAGAGAACATAGGTAAAACAATCTCTGATGTAAATCATACCAATATTTTCTTAGGTCCATCTCCCAAGGCAATAGAAATAAAAACAAAAATAAACGGGACCTAATCAAACTTACAAGCTTTTGCACAGTGAAGGAGACCATAAAAAAAAACGAAAAAACAACCTACAGAATGGGAGAAAATATTTGCAAATGATGCAACTGACAAGGGCTTAATTTTCAAAATATACAAACAGCTAATACAACTCAACAACAAAAAAACAAACAACCTAATCCAAAAGTGCACAGAAGACCTAAATAGACACTTGCCCAAAGAAGAAATACAGATGGCCAACAGACACATGAAAAGATGCTCAACATCACCAATTATTAGAGAACTGCAAATCAAAACTACAATGAGGTACCACCCCACACCAGTCAGAATAGCCATCATTAAAAAGTCTACAAATAACAAATGCTGGAGAGGGTATGGAGAAAAGGGAACCCTCCTACACTGTTGGTGGGAATGTAAGTTGGTGGAACCACTGTGGAATACAGTATGGGGATTCCTCAGAAAACTAAAAATAGAATTACCATATGATCCAGCAATCCCACTTCTGAGCATATAACAAGACAAAGTTATAATTCCAAAAGATACATGCACCCCTATGTTCACAGCAGCACTATTCATAATAGCCAAGACATGGAAACAACCTAAATGTCCATCGACAGATGAATGGATAAAGAAGATGTGGTATATGTATACAATGGAATACTATTCAGCCATAAAAAAGAATGAAATAATGCCATTTGCAGCAACATGGATGCAACTAGAGATTACCAAACTAAGTGAAGTAAGTCAGAAAGAGAAAGACAAATACCATATGACATCACTTATATGTGGAGTCTAAAATATGATACAAATGAACCTATCTATGAAACAGAAACAGAATCATGGACATAGAGGACAGACTGGTGATTGCCAAGGGGGAGAGGGTTGGAGGAGGGATGGAGTAGGAGGTTGGGTTAGCAGATGTAGTCTTTTATATACAGAATGGATAAACAACAAGGTGCTGCTGTATTCAATATTCTACGATAACCATAATGGGAAAGAATATGTAAAAAAGAATGTGTGTGTGTGTGTGTGTGTGTGTGTGTGTGTGTGTGTGTGTGTATAACTGAATCACTTTGCTGTACAGCAGTAATTAACACAACCCTGTAAATCAACTATACTTCAATTTAAAAAAAAAGAAAGAAATCATCTATTTCTAAACCAAGTACTCCTCTATATTGCTTATGACTCTTGTGCATTATTTGCCTTTCATGTTCTTTAAAGAATTGGGTTCTGTATAAATAAATATTTATACAAAGACCATTCAAATGGGATGCTTATTATTTCTTGCATAAGAATGAAATATTTAATATTAATAATAATTCTTGGGGTGGGATAGGGAGAGAAAGAGAGAAAATCCCACAAGTGAATGAGCAATGCCATAAGAAAAATATTAAGTGTTTTTCATTGTACTGTCTAGTTATTTTTTTTGGAAATTTAACAGATCAATTTATTTGCTTAGTCTAGGATATTCAGCCCAGTCTCATATATTTTCATTATTGTGGATTTGTATGTATACAAGATCACAATTTCACAGAATTTTATTAATATCAATCCTTGGTTCATGACACACCCTCATCATATATAAATGCTAAGTTTTAATATAACTGCCACAAGGGAGTATTATTTCTTGTTAATGGTTCAGAAGCAAAGTCCACCAATAGATCTCTTTTTCATATTGTATTGTGATCTACCTTCATAATTTTCCTGTATTAAATTCAAAATGATATTAGAACGATTCTTCTCTTTTCAAGCTTTTAGTATAATGAATTTGTTTTGAATTTCAATTCAAAGGGAATCTTCTCTATCCCCACTGAGGCAACCTTGCTGCTCAGCAGCATTTGGTGCAAATAGTAATCAAGCTTCAAAGTTATGCAAAACATTCCCTGTTTCTCAAGAATTTCACTGAATTATTTAAAACTCAGTGGTGGAAACAAGCACCAGCTGTGGTGTGAAGAGGGTGGGAATTTGTAAATATGCACAAAGGATTGGAATCATCAGTGAATATAGTTCACATAGTCGCACACCCTACTTCTGGTTGGACTCTGGTAAAATCACACCGAAACCTAACCGTGCAACACACATCATTTTACTCAAAGAGGGTTTTTTTTGTATTCAATTAAAAAGTGTTTTGTCACAGTATCTTGCCATCTGTTTAAAACTTTCAAGCACTATTACATAATGCTAGTTCATTTGTATGGGCTGTGTATTGACACGATGTTAACTGCATGATGCTGAAATGTATAGCAGTGACATAACTCCAAATGGCACCAATGCAAGGATCAATGTCATTCTCTACCCCAAAGATTATCACTTCATGGATAATAGTATATGTTAAATTGGTCAATAAAAATAAAGTTATAATAAAAAGAAAATAAAAGATTAAGGAGCTATTCTACAACTAAGTATTACTTTCAGTTATACTGAAAACATAATAGAAATGACAGAGATTTGCTGTCTTGCCACCTCTCTGGTATACAGCAACATGTGACAAAGTTCCATAAATCAAAAGCTGCAGCTATTGCAATGTTTTTACCCTTGATGCTATCAAAACCCCAGGGTAAAAAGGAGAGGAAGAGGAGTAAGAATGCACATCAACCTGTTTGCTACACTTATATTACTAAATTGCCCTCTGATCTAGGGAACCACTTATCAATTATGCTTCAAACAGGACAATAATAGGCTAACATTCTGATTTTTCTTCCCCTCAGATCATTTCATTCTCTCACCAAAAGTAGATTCATGTATTTCTGTGATTCATTTATTTCTCTTGAGTTAAGAGATGTGTTCAATTTAATTCAATGTATCAAACGTCCATTATGAATGCTTAGAACTTTGAAATACTCAGAAGAAAAATGGTCTCTGTCCAAAAGGAACTTAAAATGTTATTAGGTAATATCTGTGATTTAACAGTCAAGACACCTGAAGCCATTGACCTTTAAAGAATGCCTATTTTGCTCATGAATTTCATGATAATAAATATTTTAAAAATTAACCTTCCACATAATATATATTAAAAGATATAAGGGAATATGTCTTTCTTGTTGATGCATTAGGAGATTGATTCCCCTGTGAATAGGTATAAATCTGTCCAAAGAAATGATGAATCTTTTCAGACGTCTTTGTACACTGGGGTCCATGAGGGGGAAAATAATCAGGGTTAGGATATTACTCAATTAATTTGAAGACAACTGTTTTTCCTGGCCTGAGCATGACTTGCCAAAATAACTTCCTGCTTTGTGCCTTCTCTCCCTCAGTGGAGGAGACAAGAAAAATCAAAAGTTGAGAGGAAGAGTGAGAAAGGAAATCATTATTGGAAAGAGAGGAGGCACCTTGGACATCTTAAATGGAAAAAAAAAAAAAAGGCAGGAAGATCTGGTAGCAAAGAGACCTTGGGACAGATCATAAGAATTGGTAGATATGAGCTCAATGGTAACTTAATTATCTCAATCCCAGAGACCATCAGTTAAATAGAGAAATTCGGTATACATTTTTTTTCTCTCTCATGAAACAAAAGGAAATGCCTCTATTAAATGTTGTTCTGCAGAGCATGTGTTTAGTCATACTCTGAGTAATTTTGCTTGAAATAATATGGCTTTATTGAAAACACAAGCAGGAAACAAGAAGTGTTTATGTCTCAGATGAGGACTGTCATGAACATTTTGCACAACTGCACTGAACAACGTGTCTTCTCTAAGTATATGTGACATTCTAAACTGCCTGTGGGAAAGCATAAAACCAAAGAGAAATTAAAGTAATTCCTAAACTAGAGGGAAAGCCTAAGCCTTCACTCATTTTATTTTAGTATTCTGAATAAAACTGCTTTGCTGTATTGACAAATACAAAATTATCTAAAGCAAGAGGGATCTGAGGTGGGTTTTTTTTTTGCCATTATACATTTAATGTGGGTTCTTTCCAACTTTTTAAAAATAAAGCATAGACTTACTGTGAGCAAAGTTGTAAAAAAATAATTATATTGATAAGAGTATGTTAAAATTTGCTGATTCCTTTTATATGCATAATGTAGTTTAATCATTATAATCACCTTGTAAGTTGGTGTCAAAGTCTTATTTTTACTGATGAGAACAGAAGAGATTAAATGATTTGCCCATTTCTGTAATTAGAGAGTAGCAAATTCGGGACACAATTCAGGCTCCTGATTCTATGTTCAGTATTGCTTTTCCACCACAAATATATACCATGTTCTCTTTTTTTCTTCTTTTCTCCACCCCCTTTAAAGCAAGCAGTACTTCCGTTAACTCTGTTTTTCTCCCCAATCTTTGCAGGCTTTGCCCTCTTGTGCAGGATAAAGTCATCTAAGTAGCAGACTGTTGGAATATTCTGACACTTATCCGATTCAAATACAACACTACTAAAGGAAACCCACACCTTTATGGAGTCCTTAATACATTTTCTGTTAAGTATCTAAGAATGCCATAAAATGCCTGGCAAGAAGCTATCCGGCTACACAAATTAAATTTTCCCTAAGAAAACAGGCACCAGTGAGAGACAGCAATCTTAAATTCTAAAGGTCACAGGCTTGTTTAGACATATCTATGCAAAACTGTAAACCTTTCCTTAGTTTGTTCCTTCTTTTTTTTCTCCCTAACTTCCCACTCAGTCCTTCCAGATCTGATTTTTCCACCTTCCTTGTAATTTTAAAATTTTTACTGGAGTATAGTTGCTTTACAATGTTGTGTTAGTTTCTACTGTATGGCAAAGTGAATCAGCTATATGTATACATATATCCCCTCTTTTTTGTGTTTCCTTCCCATTTAGGTCACCACAGAGCACTGAGTAGAGTTCCCTGTGCTATACAGTAGTTTCTCATTAGTTATCCCTTATAATTTTGATCCTTGTTTTTCCCCAGATATCTGTTTTTCTCTGTTTTTAATGTTTCTAAAATATATTGTAACTTCACATACTAATATATTGTAGTACTCTTTATTTGTTTCCTGTTACACTCTTTCCTCTAATCGTTGATTCAGCAAATATTTACTATGTAGCAGAAGCTGTGCCATGCACTGGAAACAAAAAAATAAGACATCTTTTGAAGATTTTTTCCCAAGTTACCTTTCTCTAATTTGAAGAGAAATATAAATACAAGTTGTTATATAACTTGTCGATAGACAGTGCAAAATCAGCTTCAGAAACACAGTAAAGGTAAGAACTTGGTAAGAGGGTGAATGTGGATGGGGTGTTGGGAGGTTTAGTATTTGAACTGAACTTAAAGGTAGAATCAGAGATTACAAGCACTGACATTCCAGAGAGAAGTTTCCCAATATGTAAAGTCACAGAATATAAAATAGTATTATGATTTTTGAAGGATGGTTGGATTATAGATACATTTTTGGAACTGGCAGGTAAAAGCCAGATTGCAAAGAACCCTTTATGGCACATGAAGAAGCAGATCATTTATCTTGTACCCTAGCAGCAGGGACCTAACTCAAAGATTTTTTTTTTTTTTTTTTTTTTTTTTGCAGTATGCGGGCCTCTCACTGTTGTGGCCTCTCCCGTTGTGGAGCACAGGCTCCGGACGCACAGGCTCAGCAGCCGTGGCTCACGGGTCCAGCCACTCCGCGTATTATGGGATCTTCCCGGACCGGGGCACGAAACTGCATCGGCAGCATCGGCAGGCAGACTCTCAACTACTGCGCCACCAGGAAAGCCCTAACTCAAAGAATTTTAAAAGAGGAATAATGTAATCAGTTATATGCATTTAAAAAGGTATGTTAGTGACAGAGCAGAGAATGAATTGGAGGGGGGAAAAGATAGAAAAGTCTTAGGAAATAGTTACACACATCCAATTACGTCACGATGAGAATCGTAACTATGGCAGAAGCTAAACATAAGCGGTAGATCAAAGTGACTGAAAAAAAAAAAGAACAGAAGTGTGTGCAATATGCATAAAGAACACAGAAGATAGGTTTGCTGATTCTGGTGCTGGGGAAAGGACGGATTCAAAGGCGAATCACAGACTCTACGAAATTTATAATTCAGTGGAATTATCAAAGAGAATGATTGCCACTCTGAATGACATTACAGAGGTTCAGAAGATATGTGATGAAGCTGTTCTGAAGCGGGAGACGTCACATGTCATCTAGGATAATGGATTGATGGAGAAGGTGAAGCTTACAGGTAGTAAAACAACTGTAAGGCAGAAATTCTTGGTTTCTGGAGAAAAAGGTCTCAATGGAGAAAGAATGTAGTTTCTTGTGAAATTCTCAGACCCGAAGGGAGTATGACATCTCATCACTTTCTTTAAGGCACCCTATGGCCACAACATATTTGAAAATGCATTAGAGCTCAGGGGTACCATCAGCTAAACTTCCAAGAGGATCGCTCAGAGTTCTCTCCTGAAAGGAGATGCAAGTTTGTGCCTTCCTTCTGAGCCACAGAACATAAATTATTCATTTAAGAACAAGACTGAACATAGAGATTAGAAAGACCCTTGAGCAGATGATTTAATTCAGGAATCTTACCCCCCAAAAAAGTAGTCTCTCAAGGCTCACGAACAGAAAAATCTGTAGAATACCTTAAAGCATTTCAGGAGGTAGCTGCTAGCCAGTGTAGGAGCTAAAAATGAGATTGCTGGGATAATCATGTCAAGAAGTGGGCTCCTGCAGAGAACCCACTGAGGTAAAAGCAAAACAGATGTGTTTGACAGGTTGGAAAATGGCAGCAAAGAATGAAACACTGAATTTGTAAATTTATAAAATTCAGCTTCCCTAAGGGTTTTTCCTCAGGGACTTCTGAGTAAAGTAAAAGAACTTGTTAGGAAGAAAAATGTCATTGTATTTTTAAGGGCTTAGGGAAAAATAATTAAATAGACGAAACTAGTTTAAAATCATAGACTTTAGGTATTAGAAGTCTTCCCGGCATCATTTAGTCTACCAATATGGAGGACGGCTATGTTACTAGAGTTCTTATGACCAAAGGAAAAAATCTAATGGGACAGGAGAGAAAGTTGATATATATTAAATAGCTACTATGACTTTGTGAGATGTTTTACATACGTTTTCTCATTTAACCTTTGTAGAAGTCTAATGAAATAGGAATTATTCTCCCTATTACAAAGGGAAGGTGACTGAAGCTGAGAAAGGTTAAGCAAATGTATTTATTTATATAGCTATCTTGTTCCAGAAAAGATTTCAAGGGTACAAGAATGATCGAAGATGCCTACAATATGACAAAAATAATAATAATAATTTTAAAGCAAGGAGACAAATGCTAAAAAGAAACCAAAGTAATGTAGAGCAAGGAGTACATAAAACTACATTCCTCATTCAATCTAAAAATGGATTGAATGACTAAACCATAGTTGGACACATTCCTGTGATACTTAATGATGAAATGTGATACTTCCTCTTTTTGCGGCTCTAATGATCTCAAGAAAATTATTTCTCAAAGTTTCGGGAAGGTTTCATTAACCGTAGTAATTCCTCCAATCCTTTGCTCATGAAGTTCTTGTGGAGGGTCCTGGATTCAGTAGGAAAGTGAAAGTACTTTAGGACTGGCTAGTATTTACTGGTGCACATGAAGCAAGCTGCCTTCTTGACCAAGTTTTAGCAAGATTCTTGAGAAGTCTGTGATTGATTCTTTGGTGGATGGGAAATTATATTTGGTTTTAGGGCAAAAAAAAACTCTGGAATACACAGAAAGATTAAGGAAAAATCTGTATTACTAATTTTAGGAGGTATTTGTGTCTGATCTATCTATGTAGAATAAATGGTGAACTACGATTTAAGGGAATACTAAATAAATTGTAAGACTGGTTTAGAGAGATAGAATGATATATATAAGTGAGAGAAACATTCTTTCATGCTTATTATCAGGAATTGTATGTCAAAGTCAAGAACTCAATATATCAAGTCTGGGATTATGAAAGAAAGACTTGAGAATGACTATGTGTGTAGTACTCAATGAGGGATGCCTACAAGGGACAAAGTTGAGGGCATAAACAGGTTAAAAAAAAACCCGAAGAAAGGAACTAGAAACTGGTGGGTCTGTAATGAATGGATGGATGTGCCCCTGGTTGGCTGCCTCCACCAAGAATTAGACAATAATTGCCAAGAGGGATTTCATACCAAGGGTAAAATAGAGAAAAAACTCTTCAGTCTATCATTTAAAATATCTGGGATATATTTAGAATTTACTAAACTTACAAAGAAATGCAATTAAATTGGAATTTTATAACAAAAATAAAATCTTCAAATATTTGGAAACAAGCAGCATAATTCTAAATAATCCAAGGGACAAAAAAAGAAACCACAAGGGAAATTAGGAAATACTTTGAACGGAATGATAATATAGACACAACATATCAAAAATGATGGAGGGCTTCCCTGGTGGCGCAGTGGTTGGGAATCTGCCTGCCAATGCAGGGGACATGGGTTCGTGCCCCGGTCTGGGAAGATCCCACATGTCGCGGAGCGGCTAGGCCTGTGAGCCATGGCCACTGAGCTTGCGCGTCCGGAGCCTGTGCTCCGCAATGGGAGAGACCACAACAGTGAGAGGCCCACGTACCGCAAAAAAAAAAAAGATGGAAGTCCACTAAAGCAGGAAAAAATTACAACTTAAAATTCTATATTTGGAAACAAAACATTTTAAAATCAATGACCTAAGCTTCCATACTGAAAGGCTAGAAAAAAAGAGCAAACTAAACTCAAAATATCAGTAAGTATAAGGTAAAAAACAAAGGTAATAGAGAAAAGCAATGAAATTGGAAACAAGATAAGAGAAAATCAACAAATCAAATATTGGTTCTTTGAAGATATTAATTAAATTGATAAATCTCTAGATAGGTTAATCAAAAAAGAGAAATAGATACATAAACTGTCCCAATCAAAAATAATAGAAGTGACATCATTACAATATTAAAGACATTAAAGGATAAGGAAATATTATGAAAAATTTTATGCCAATAAATTCAACAATGTAGATGAAATGGGCAAATTCCTTGAGAAAGCAATTTATCGTAACTAATTAAAAGTCTTTGTTGAAAGAAACCTCTAGCACCAGATGGCTTCACTAATATATTCTATCAAACATTTAAGGAACAAATACTAATCTTACACAAACTTCCAACATAAACTCTTTTTGAAAATCTAAGAGGCAGTAATAGTTACCAACTTGTTTTATGAGGCAAACAAAATTTGACAAACATTTAAAGAAAATCAGTTAATGGTAATACCAATTAGGAACATAAAGGCAAAAATCCTTGGGAAAATACCAGCAAAACGAATCCAACAATTCATTAGAAAGATAATACTCCCAAATCAAGTAAAGCTCATTACAAGAAAGCAAAATTATTCAATTTTAAAAATCGATCAATGTAACTGACCACATTAAAAGCTAAAGGAGGGTCTTCCCTCCTTTAGGAGTGTCTTCCCTGGTGGCACAGTGGTTGGGAATCTGCCTGCCCTGGTCCCACATGCTGCGGAGCAACGAAGCCCGGGCGCCACAACTACTGAGACTGCACTCTAGAGCCCGCAAGCCACAACTACTGAAGCCCGCCTGACTACAGCCCATGCACTGCAACTGGAGAGTCCACCGCAGTGAGAAGCCCGTGCATGTCAGTGAAGAGTGGCCCCCGCTCAACTGCAACTAGAGAGAGCAGGCACGCAGCAGAGAAGACCCAACGCAGCCAAAAAATAATAAATACATTAAAAAAAAAAAAAAACTAAAGGAGAAAAATTTTATGATAATCTTAGTAGTAAACACTATGTGAAAGAAGTCATTTTCTAAATTGGGAAATTATGCACTGAAAGGGTGTACAAGGAAGATAATCCTGCTGTAATTCAGCAACTGATTGGAACCTAAGAGATGATGGTAAATTATGGGGGGAGGGAGAATAGGGAGGGGCAGAGTGAGAAGTGTTTTGTGATCCAATTGGAATGTAGCAAGAAAGTCTAGTAATGACAGAGATGGCAATTAATACAATAAACCTCAATTGCTGCAAGGGTTCCAAAAACTTAAAGTGTTAAAGGCAAGTATGCTTGATGATAACAGAAAGCTAAAATCTGGACTTATTTCATCAAAAGAAAGAAAACTTTAACATTTTTTTATTTCAAAAACAAAAATGTAAAGGAGCAAATCAAAATAGGGACTTTTTTTCTTCTAATGTCTTATTTAGATTACTTAATTTTAAATAATATTAGATCTGTCTAGATGTTATCATTGAACATAAAATGAGAAAACCCTTCCTCAACATTGGCATACAGGAGATGCCCAATAAATGTGAGAATGGATGAATGAATTAATGAGGCTTATTAGAATGTTTTTGTGGTAAGCTTTATAATGCTGCAATTTTAGAACTTTGAAGAATAAACAAAATATATTGAACAGCTTCATATCCTTGGAAAAAGATATGTTAAAGTGTTCTTATGTATAAATGTATATGTATAAATAAATGTATATACACGTTTTCTTTTCCATGCCTATTGACCTTGAATTTAAATTTAGTATTTGTATTTATTATTATTTATTATTATTAATAATAATATTAATTAATTATTAATATTATTATTTATGAATGAAAATAAATGAAGCACAGTGGTTAAAACTCTGTGCTTCCAATGCAGGGGGTATGGGTTCGTCCCTGGTCGGGGAACTAAGATCCCACATGCCGTGTAATGCGGCAAAAAAAAAAATGTTTATGATAAACCTATATGCTTCTTTTTACCATTTTAATGAATTACTTTATTGCCTTTTTATGTAAAATGCAGAAGTAATATAAAGTTGCATCAAAATTTTTTATTTTACCATTTAAGGCTGTAGTTCAGAAGGGAATCTGTGAGTTGATGTTCACTCCACTCCAATGTAAGCTCCACCTTCCCACACACAGACACCTATGCAGTAAATGTAACTTCTATGAAGACGGGAATTTTTCTTTTTTGATCTAGTTCCTTAGTGTCCAGAACAGTGTTTGAAACACAGTGGTAGATAATAAATTGATATGTTAATAAACTTAATGTATTAAAGAATGAAAAGTAAGTATAGACTGTATATGTGCCATCAGAATTCCAACTATCTGATAGCGTGTAAACTTTGTTTTCTGTTGGGAACAGAAAACACTGTTTTCAGTGTTGACCACGGTCAGCCTAAATGACGAGTCAGAAAAGGAATTCAGAGAATCCCTAGTAGAGATGTACTTTTCATCATTCTATTTGTTTAAAAGTACAGAAAAAAGTAAGTGGTCAAATAACATAAACTTGGGTTATTAAATAGTTGTGGAGGAAGGAGGGAAGATACTAGAAAGTCAAGACAATAAAGGTAAAAGAGAAATTTATTAGTCTCCAGGTATAAGGCAATTCTAGTTTATTGCTATACCTTTCATGTTTGGGCCTTCCTGGTTTCTCATTAAAGAGTTTCTATGGAGAGGTAGGGTCATTATACTTTTGTGTATATATAAAAATACTGTAACATTCTATCAATATTAGGCATGTCCAAAAGAGCTTGCCAATAGATCCACTTTATCAGTGCTCTCCAAAACAAATTTTTGAAAGATAGAAATGTTCTACATTGTCCAATATGTTAGCCACTAACCACATGTGGCTGGCTATTGAGCACTTCAAATGTAGCTAGTATAACTAAGGAAACCAAACTCTTGATTTCATTTTAATTCATTTAAATTTAAATAGCCACATGTGGCTAAAGGCTACCAAATTGGACAGAGGAGCTTTAGATGATCAAAATAAGGCAAATCTATTTTATTTTCACAACAGTACAATACAATATTATCATAAGGGAGTGTTTGAAACATTTCTTCCAACCAGCATATCAATGTGAGTTTAGCCTCTGGAATGACTACAGACCTCAAAATGAAATAAGTATAACAAGAAAACGGGAATGTGGCACCAGTTGTGAACACTGAGTAAACTGACAGAGGTGGATGGTGGATATAATGTCTGGATGACACAAAAAGGGAATCATTATTTTCATAATTAAACATACTGTGTCTATACAAAATTATGGTTATACAGTATATCAAAATGATTCTCTCACAAAAAATAAAATATGATTTTTTGATCAAACATTCATACTAATTTTAGTAATTCCTTTACTAAAGCTTTTTAAAGATTTTTATTGGAAAATTAATTGTATTTCTGGAAGTCTAACGATCTTTTGCTTCTAAATATAATTTTGAGTTTGATTATTAAATGTTAAGTATGATTTTTTTTGTTCTTTTAGATTTTCAAAATTCAATTTTGATTTCATTACTCTGATTTTGATGACCACATCTTAAGTTTAAGGACCCCTCCTAGTTTAAAAGATAATGAGAAATATTATAAAAGCTGTATCAATGTTTTAAATGTGAAATATGTGTTTCTATTGTAGTCTAGATAATTGGCCTTAGATTAAGAACAAGTAATTTATTTTTCATACATGTGTGTCTTGTTTTTTCCCTTATTTAAATCATTTTAGCACAGACTTTGGAATAACATCACACAATTGTACTATCTCCTCTCCTTCGTTATTTACATGCATATCCATTGTTACAAATTATTTATTATAGAAAGTTCTATAATAGAATATCTGGACCATATGCTAAAATATTCCAAGCAAGTGAATGTATATTTACAATGCATGTTCACTTTGAAAACCTAAGATTGTGAAATGGATACTTAAAATCCAATTGGTGCTACCTTATATTTACCTGAAAAGTCTTTCTTATGAGTAAAGTGGCAGACAAAAATCTCTGACCTCAATGAAGATGAAACCACCTCTGTGGTGACACTGCAGATTCCCCACATTATTTTTAAATATTTTAACATTCAACTGTTGTGGCTGACAGTTATCAATTTGACTGTAAATCAGTTATATTTTTTAAAGCATGATTTATTTTTTTGGTATAATACAGACAGCTATGAATTAATGCCAATAAAATCTTTCAAACTCATTGTATTGCTAACTCCCCCAAATGGGAAAAAGAATGTCCCCTTATAAATTCTGAAATCTTAGGAGTGGGATAGAATTCATTGGAAGAAAGAATACCTGAGCATTCCTTAAAGGCATAATATATAGACTGTTTGCCATTTTCATATGCTTCACTTCTTACCTCTTCAATCCACTTCAATCACAGAGATTAGTTTCAGGATGGACAGACTCAGGAGAGAATAATTCCATCCTGTCTCAATTCAACCTATTAGTTATGACAAGAATTGTTCTTTATATCAATATTTGACATATTCCAGTGTTCCCCTTACCCAAACCAGAAAGCTCTATCTAAGAAACAAGTTGGGAGGAAAGAGAGATCAGGGAACCACATTTTGAAAACTGTTTTTAGATCACTATCTTTGGTATTTCTAAGAAAAAAATCATGTTGCTGTGGTTTCAAAAGCTCTTTTAAACAAATACATTTCAGAAGTCATCACTGGAACACAATGTTACACAACAATGTTTTCTTCTTCTTTTTTTTTTTCCCCCCTTTCCCTAGTTAATTTTTACTTTCTTCCCTGGCAGGAAAGCAATTTGTAACAGCTGTATGATTTATGCAATAATTGATGCAAAACTATATTGAATCCCCAGACCATTCACCATATCTTTCGCCAATTAATATCAGTAAAGGCAGCATGACTTGATTTCTCAAACATGCAAGTGAGGCCACTTTCAATGTGCTGGAACGACAAATGAGACCACAGACTGATGTTTCTATATTGCCTGTTCAGGTCTGAAAGCAGGCAAATGTTGCTTTTCCTCTTTAATCACTACAGCAATGCAATTTTACGGATCTGTTGACTATGCAGAGATACAAATGTTTTGCCTCAGTCTTACCAGGATTGGAAGTTCCTTTCAAATTAGAGGACAGGTTGAAGTGCATTGCTAATACGACTTACATTTAAAATGGGACTTCTTGGTAAAGGGCAGGAAGCAGGTATACTTTTGTGATGGCTCCTCGTGGCACACCACAACTGATGGTCAATGCTTCCTTGATTCTGAAGTTGTATATTCTTCTCCTCTTAGCATTAACAATTGGACTAGTTTCACCCACAACTATAAACTCTCAAATACTCTTGAAAAGCTCTTTATGCTAAATTCACTTTCCCCAGTTAACAAACAAAAAAATCTGAAAAAAAAACAAAAAAAAAACCACCTGCCAGACTTTAAGAATAATTTATTTTTTAAAAAGTCAAATGTAAAAGAATGTACTCATGTTTCATCACGGGCTCTGGGAAGTCCTCACAGGCATGCTTTCCATTAAAAAGCAATCATTGTCCCTGTACCCTGCATGCAAATTTATGGTGAAATCCACAGTCCACAGGGCTTTCAGGGACAGTCTCGCCATAGCCAGGTAAACTTCAAGGTACTTGTGAAACTAGAGGAATTGTCACTACCATTTTCATCAGTACCATCACTACTACCAACACTCCAGCAATTCCAGAAGTTACTACACATACCAATTAGGTCAAATGAGGCTTCATGATTTGAGACAAACAAAAGATACTACTACTTACTGGTGTGTTCCCTTCACTCTATTGTGGAGAACTCAGTACTGGCTGTATTTTTTTCTAATAGAGGATTTTTTAAAGCTTTAAAGTACAATGTTTTATAATGATTAACTATTAAAAAGGATTTTAATCACTCTTCCTTTGTAAGCAATAAATACTCTAGAATAGCGATTAGATGGTTCTGTAGCTCTAAAACTTTAAATAAATTCCTTGGAGAGATTCAGAATTGATAATGGGAAGAGAAAGAAAAAAGACAACAATAAATAACAAAAATAGAAATGGAAAAAAAGGAAAGTTTTTATTACCAATTGCTTCAGATTCCTTACTTTTAAGCCTTAAGTATAGTCTGCGAACTCTACAGATATTTTGCAAGTGTCAGTGTTCAAAATAAATAAAATTTAAAACAAAACACTCCTTAAATATGAAGAGGATTACATAATTATTTTAATGCAGCAGAGAAACAATACTTAGGAGTATAGTCTAGTCTTGAATCACAAACAATACCAACTGTTATGTATTCTGCTTTAAGGATACTCAATATATTAAACATCTGGATTCAGAAGAAAACGTCAAAGACAATGAGAGGTAAGAGGAACTTCAAAGATCATTGAGTACAAGCTGCTACTTCTACGGATGAAGAAATGGAAACCAATGAAACCTGAGGACTTTGTTTCAGCATTCTTGCTGCCACAGAGTTGTAGAAGCTATTAGTCATCACAAAGGAATTTAGATGAGGCATGAATCAAGGTTTACTTTTTTCAAGTGGCATGTTGTATTTGAGATATTTGGGAACTATTTTTCTGGAGGTTAAATGAAAGTCTTGGTCAAATAGTGAGCAACAAAGTAATTAATTTTCTCATTTAATTTACTGAAGGATTTATTAACAGTTACCTTTAAATATTAGTTTGTCAAGTGAGAACATACTTAAAAGTTACAAGGTTATTTGCTGATAACTTCTCAGGAATGCATCTGTAATATGAAATGAGGGATGTCTCTGGAACCTCATGATGCAATGAACAACATCCTAACAACACCCTTGGTAAATACAATAAGGAACTTAGAATATTTCTGATATCATTTAGAAACCCATCTACTGTAATCCAATTGCAGTTCAGATAAGCAAATATGGGGGGCTGAGTTAGGAGAGCAAAATGCAAGTACAGCATTTGGTTTTTATTTGATTCAAAAGTAGATTATAAATTATATGGAGCATGAATTCTTAACCCGTAAACCATGGACAGGATTAACGGGAATGTGAACTCACTGTGTATGTATATTGTTATTTCATTTTATTTATTTCTGTTAACATCTTTATTGGAGTATAATTGCTTTACAATGGCATGTTAGTTTCTGCTTTATAACAAAGAGAATCAGTTATACATATACGTATATCCCCATATCTCTTCCCTCTTGCGTCTCCCTCCCTCCCACCCTCCTTATCCCACCCCTCTAGGTGGTCACAAAGCACCGAGGTGATCTCCCTGTGCTATGTGACTGCTTCCCACTAGCTATCTATTTTACATTTGGTAGTGTATATATGTCCATGCCACTCTCTCACTTTGTCACAGCTTACCCTTCCCCCTCCCCATATCCTCAAGTCCATTCTCTAGTAGGTCTGTGTCTTTATTCCCATCTTGCCCCTAGGTTCTTCATGACCGTTTTCTTTTTTCTTTGATTCCATATATATGTGTTAGCATACGGTATTTGTTTTTCTCTTTCTGACTTACTTCACTCTGTATGACAGACTCTAGGTCCAAACACCTCACTACAAATAACTCAGTTTTGTTTCTTTTTATGGCTGAGTAATATTCCATTGTATATATGTGCCACAGCTTCTTTATCCATTCATCTGTTGATGGACACTTAGAGTGCTTCCATGTCCTGGCTATTGTAAATAGAGCTGCAATGAACATTGTGGTACATGACTCTTTTTGAATGATGGTTTTCCCAGGGTATATGCCCAGTAGTGGGATTGTTGGGTCATATGGTAGTTCTATTTTTAGTTTTTTAAGGAATCTCCATACTGTTCTCCACAGTGGCTGTATCAATTTACATTCCCACCAACAGTGCAAGAGGGTTCCCTATTCTCCACACTCTCTACAGCATTTATGGTTTCTAGACTTTTTGATGATGGCCATTCTGACCAGTGTGAGATGATATCTCATTGTAGTTTTGAGTTGCATTCCTCTAATGATTAATGAGGTTGAGAATTCTTTCATGTGTTTGTTGGCAATCTGTATACCTTCTTTGGAGAAATGTCTATTTAGGTCTTCTGCACATTTTGGATTGGACTCTTTGTTTTTTTGATATTGAGCTGCATGAGCTGCTTTTAAATTTTGGAGATTAATCTTTTGTCAGTTGCTTCATTTGTAAATATTTTCTCCCATTCTGAGGGTTGTCTTTTCATCTTATTTATGGTTTCCTTTGCTGTGTAAAAGCTTTTAAGTTTCCTTAGGTCCCATTTGTTTATTTTTGTTTTTATTTCCATTTCTCTAGGAGGTGTGTCAAAAAGGATCTTGCTGTGATTTATGTCATGGAGTATTCTGCCAATGTTTTCTTCTAAGAGTTTAATAGTGTCTGACCTTACATTTAGATCTTTAACCCATTTTAAGTTTATTTTTGTTTATGGTGTTAGGGAGTGTTCTAATTTCATTCTTTTACATGTATCTGTCCAGTTTTCCCAGCACCACTTATTGAAGAGGCTGTCTTTTCTCCACTGTATATTCTTGCCTCCTTTATCAAAGATAAGGTGACCATATGTGCATGGGTTTATCTCTGGGCTTTCTATCCTGTTCCATTGATCTATCTTTCTGTTTTTGTGCCAGTACCATACTGTCTTGATTACTGTAGCTTTGTAGTATAGTCTGAAGTCAGGGAGCCTGATTCCTCCAGCTCCGATATCACTGATGAACATAGATGCAAAAATCCTCAACAAAATACTAGCAAACAGAATCCAACAGCACATTAGAAGGACCATACACCATGATCAAGTGGGGTTTATCCCAGGAATGCAAGGATTCTTCAATATACACAAATCAATCAATGTGATACACCATATTAACAAACTGAAGGAGAAAAACCATATGATCATCTCAATAGATGCAGAGAAAGCTTTCGACAAAATTCAACACCCATTTATGATAAAAACCCTCCAGTAAGTAGGCATAGAGGGAAATTTCTTCATCATAATAAAGGCCATATATGACAAACCCACAACCAACATCATCCTCAATGGTGAGAAACTGAAACCATTTCCACTTAGATCAGGAACAAGACAAGGTTGCCCACTCTCACCACTATTATTCAACATAGTTTTGGAAGTTTCAGCCACAGCAATCCGAGAAGAAAGAGAAATAAAAGGAATCCAAATCGGAAAAGAAGAAGTAAAGCTGTCACTGCTTGCAGATGACATGATACTATACACAGAGAATCCTAAAGATGCTACCAGAAAACTACTAGAGCTAATCAATGAATTTGGTAAAGTAGCAGGATACAAAATTAATGCAAAGAAATCTCTTGCGTTCCTATACACTAATGATGAAAAATCTGAAAGTGAAATTAAGAAAACACTCCCATTTACCATTGCAACAAAAAGAATAAGACATCTAGGAATAAAC
Organism: Pseudorca crassidens; assembly: GCF_039906515.1. Taxonomy (NCBI): domain Eukaryota; kingdom Metazoa; phylum Chordata; class Mammalia; order Artiodactyla; family Delphinidae; genus Pseudorca; species Pseudorca crassidens. The sequence continues at coordinate 107,293,451 of NC_090300.1, read as the reverse complement.
CTACCTAAGGAGACAAAAGACCTGTATGCAGAAAATTATAAGACACTGATGAAAGAAATTAAAGATGATACAAATAGATGGAGAGATATACCATGTTCTTGGATTGCAAGAATCAACATCGTGAAAGTGACTCTACTACCCAAGGCAATCTACAGATTCAATGCAACCCCTGTCAAGCTACCACTGGCATTTTTCACAGAACTAGAACAAAAAAATCTCACAATTTGTATGGAAACACAAAAGACCCCAAATAGTTATTTCATTTTAGAAGGTGTCTGAGATTCGCAGGGATCTTTTCTAGAATTGTGATATCAATAGAAATATAATGTGAGCCACAAATGTGAGTAACATGGGTAATTTTTAATTTTGTAGTGTCCACATTAAAAAATTAGGTGAAAGTAATTTTAATATATTTTATTTAACCTAACATATCCAAAATATTGTCATTTCAACATGTAATCAATATAAAAATGGTTGATGAGCTGTTTTACATTTTTTGGTACTAAGGTTTTGAAATCTGGTGTGTATGTAATACCTGCAGTGCACTTCACTCTGGACTTGCCACATTTCAAGTGCTCAACAGCCACATGTGCCTAGTGGCTACTGTAAAGAGCAGTGCAGGTCTAGAGATAAGAACCACGACAGGTATCAGGAAACACATCATGAATAATATCTCCTTTTGTTGATTGATTGATAAGTATTTAGGGCCACTGAATTTGAGATGATCCTCTTTGATAATTACTAGTATTTCTGTGCTTCAAATTAAGTGTCAACAGAAAATGTGTAATGATAAAATGATAAAAAATAAATGATAAAATGTCTAAGTGGGGTTGAGTAACCTTTGTATATTTTTAATATTTGTATATATTTAAAGGACAACATTCAGTAAATTGGTGCAGCCACTATGGAAAATAGTATGGAGGTTCCTCAGAAAACTAAAAATAGAGTTGCTATATGATCCAGCAGTCCCACTCCTGGGCATATGTCAGGAGAAAACCATAATTCAAAAAGATATATGCACCCCAATGTTCACTGCAGCACTATTTACAATAGCCAAGACATGGAAGCAACCTAAATGTCCATCGACAGAGGAATGATAAAGACGATGTGGTACATATATATATAATGGAATATTACTTAGCCATAAAAAGAATGAAATAATGCTATTTGCAGCAACATGAATGGACCTAGAGACTGTCATACTGAGTGAAATAAGTCAGAAAGAGAACAACAAATACCTTATGATATCACTTATATGTGGAATCTAAAATATGACACAAATGAACTTACCTATGAAACATAAGCAGACTTGCAGACATAGAGAACAGACTTGTGGATGGCAAAGGGGAGTGTCAGGGAAGGATGGATTGGGAGTTTGGGATTAGCAGGTGCAAACTATTATATAGAGAATGAATAAACAGCAAGGTCCTACTGTATAGCACATGGAACTATATTCAATATCCCGTAATAAACCATAATGGAAAAGAATTTGAAAAAGAATATATATATATATATGTATAACTGAGTCACTTCACTGTACAGCAGAAACTAACACAACATTGTAAACCAACTATACTTCAATAAAATAAATTTTTAAAAAACAACATTCAAGAGCTTGTGGAATCTTAGCAATTAAATAAGAAATGCTCTTCTTCAAAATGACATAGGAACTATTACAATTTAATTTTCCTTAAATGCAATTATACTGATTTATATGCAATTAATTATGTATGTGAAAAAAGCCATAAATAATCTAAAAATTTTTTTTCTGAACTTCTCATATTGTTACAATCAAGCCTATCAAAAGTTAACCTTTTTCAATACTTATTTAATCTCTTTATTTCTTGGAGCCATGGTTACTGAAGCTCCTAAAGAATCTGATGACAGTATCTTTCTTCTTCATTTGTAGGGTTCATATAGTTAAAAAGGCCACCTGAAGTATATTAGCTCTCCATGAGTGATAATAATTTCTGCTTTTTGTACTGCTATATTTAAAATTGAAGCGTGTACTGCTGTAATAGTAAAGATAGAATGTTTGTTTCCTTCACCTCAATTTAGGAAGACATAAAAAGATGTATTCCCTAAATACTGAAATTGTGAGAGAATATCCCTTATCTTGTAAGAAACCAGCAGTAAATTGGTTTTATATCTTGAAATTTGTGACAGGAAATTCAAATGCAGGTAGAATTATTGCCAGTTCAAAGAACAGTGGAACATACTTGGTTGGCAAGGGGAGAAATCATTTTTTCACCTGATTCCAGTTAATTTTTTTAAATTTAAGTTCTCATTGGTGATTGCACACCCACTGATCCATCTGGTGCGTAGTGGAACTTTCAAGGGTGCAGCTGAATTGGTCCAAAGGGAGCCACAAGATAGTATAGATATTGCAGAAAGCTTCTGGAAGATGGAAAAAGAGGGGAAAGAACAGCATGGCTTCTCCCCATCTTTCTACCTTCCGTTCTACCCCCAGTGCTTCCTTTTGGCCAAACCTATATGCTGATACATGTATTAATATAAATGTAGTAGGAGTTGAAAACTTATTCAGGAAATCTGACCAATGCTGAAAGCCAAACTAAATAATTCAGGCACAAGAATTCTTCTTTTTTCTCTTGAGAAGGTTTTTATGCCTGAAATATTTGGGTCATTTCCTTTACTCTCTATTTAAGATACTGACACATTACTCAGGTTTGCCAACAGTGAGAATGAATCAGCTTTTGTTACATGGATCGTATTCACGAGAGGTTTTGAGATATCCTGAAGTATTAATGTCATCATGTCAGCTCAATTCATCACACATTGATTTTCAAGCTAAAACATATTATTTATACTGCGATTGCTGGTTGCTATTTTCCTAAAGTGATCAAAATGATTACTCTATTAATATTTTTTCTCATTCCAATTTAGTCTCTGGAGGAGTAGAATTGTTTATTATTGCCCTTATTTTTTATATTAAAAAAACTAAAATGAAGAGAATTTAAATCTGATCACAGTGATTTAGTAACTTGCTGATAGAAGACATATGGAATATTTTTTCCTGGTTCAGTGTGCTTTTTAAGTAAGTTCTTTTCCTACATAACATAGACAAAGTATTATTTATGCCTACTTATTAGTTTTATATGTATGCATAATTATATGCACTGCTTCTATATTGCTCACAGTTACTTACATATAGAATTTCACTCCATTAATAAAAATTCCAAGTGAATAAAGCATGAATCAGCAATGTAAGGGATCTTCTGTATCATTACTGGCCTAAAGCACAAACCTCTGATTAAAAAGGAAAATATATTTCCCTTAGACATTATAAAATACTGCTGCTCATGAGATTTTGTCCTTCCACTATGGAGATAAGTAACAAATCAAAATCAAATAATACTTATTTAAACCCACCAAACTTGAAAAGGCATATGTTTAGAATGATTTACTAGGCACACACTTCTTCTAAAAAGCAGAAAGTTAGACAATATAATATTTATTTACACATTGTTTCAGTAGACAGTCATTGAATATCAGTATGAAGCAGTCGCTAACATGAAAATTTCATATAAAAATAGATAAATCATGGTTTCTGCCTTAAAAGAGGTGAAAATCTAGTAATAAGCTCTTGCAAAAATGCCCCATAAAAGCAATAATAAAATATTGCACACACATACACACACACTCACAGAAAAAAATCATGATGAGTGACAGAAGTCTTACTTAGAGAAGAGTGTGGAGGGATGCAGTTGGGAAGGATTTTATAGAGGAGGATGCACTTGAGTTGAGTTTTAAAAGTTAAAACGGTGATGACTAAGAGAACTTTATAAGAGAAGTACAGTCCAGGGAGGAATAAAAAGATGCACAAAGCACAGAAGTAGGAAGCAGAAGGAAGTGCTCAGGATAGTTGAAGCATATGGAGGGGGCAGTGATGAATGAGGAGGTGAGAGGAGTCTCATGGGGGAGGATCTCCTGGGCTACTTCCTGAAAAGAGATACTGATTACCATACTATATCCCTACATTTGGAGTAGTTCTCATGTGCTAACCTGGAAAAGTTGTCTACTCTCTAGGATATTGAGTTCATGTAATAAGGCCTGGGAACTAATATGTTCTCAGATCACAGCCTAGACCCCCCAATTTTTTTAATTCACACACTTAGGGCTTAAGAAATTACACGGTGGCTGACAGCTTTCTGCCTCAGTCCAGACTCTTCCAGGACCCCCACAGGTTCATTTGGGTCCATTCAGAGCACCTGCAGATATAATTTTCTCGGATTTTAGAGATTTTCCTAAACTTAGATTGAATATTCCACAAGAGCTGAAGGATCTTGCACAATCCTGACCAAATCTCTCAGGCAATCCTAAGCATTTCAGACTGTTCAGAGAGCTGGGTAGTGTGTGTGAAACTGGAATGCAACTGCTAGATGAATAAGGTACTACGTCCTCCCTTATTACAGTTAGAGGTTCAAATGAATTCAGTTTAATTTCATGTAATTGTGTTTGAGCCACTACTGTGTGTTAATACAATGGGCTAAGGGCTATGTGGAATATAAGGTTGAAAAAAGATACTTTACTACCCCCAAGGCCCATGACCCCAAATTAGGTTGGATGGTATACTCATATGCTTAACCCCCATGGCCAGTATTATTAAAGCTGGAAAGTAGTAGAACAAGGGATTCTTTTATACTCTTTCCTTTCTCTGTTGTGTTTATGGAAATAATAATATTTATGAGGCAGAGGTTACCCAAAGTTATAGTGAATCAGAGCAATGACATAGAGAGACAATTTCTACCATTAGCTGTGGTCTCTTCCAACAGTAAGCCTTTAGACAATCTCAGAGCTCTCTATCCAAGAATGTGGACTTCTAAAAAGGAAGGAAAAAAGAACTCCGTAAATGACATAACAAGATATATCAATTAATTATTGCTACATAATAAACCACACAACACAGTGGTTTAGAGGAATAACTTTTTTGGGGGCTCACAGTTCTGTGTGTCAGGTGGGTAGTTAGCTAATCTCCGTTTGGCTCACTTACAGTTAGCTGGTGGGTCAGGCACTCACCGAATTTGGATGGCCTTACTCAGATGTGTGCCAGCTTACATATTATTGGTCACGGTGATAGAAACAGCCTCTGAGGCCCAGACTGAGAACAGGCACAGTATGACTTACTTTGCATTCTCTTGGCCAAAGCAAGTTACATGGTCAGCTAAGATATCATAAGTGGGGAAATAGATGCTGTAAAGTCACATCATGAAGGCCCTGGATACAGGAACAGGTGGAGAATTGTGGCCATTTTTGTAAATTACCAAATCGGGGGATTGAGAAAATTTTTAAATTTTCTGTGGATTTCCACATTTTTCTATCATATATGCTTTATGGTAATATATAGTTTAACAAATATATATATATATGTGTGTGTATATATATATATATATATATATATATATATACACACACACATATATATATAAAACAAAACCTGAAATGTCTTGCGGTGCGACAAGTAAGGGCATCGGCTACCTGAGGGTAGATTAGCTAAAGGCATACTTCAAATATAGTTACAGGGTGGCTAAATCAATCAAGGAAAGAAACAAAAATATTACTGTCACAAAACAATCCATATGATTAGAGAGTTTCCACGAAAGTCTAAAAGTAATCATTTGAAACCTAACTATGCTTTAGGCTCCTCTGTGTTCTTCAGACTTAAGATCTTATAACATCAAACATCCTATGGCTGATTTATAAATGTGTAAAGAAAAGTTTCTCTTTCTAATATCCTTCAATGCAATTCCAACAGTATGGTTGGTTGCTTTCTTTATGATTCATTGCCATATCTTTTCTATGTGTTTCTATCCAATTTTATCATTGAGAGACACCATGACATGGCACAGGTGATGTGGTATTAATATTGCCTGCGTTATAAGGACACTGGGTTTTGCCTAAGAATAAAAGCTTGCATCCATAACCAGGTTCTTCAGCCAGTGTGTGAGACAGATCAGTCTGGTGACACTTGGACCTTGGACCTTTGCTAAGAGTCACTCATTTCAAGCCTCCAGCCCTTCAAGGCTGGCGGAAGTGCTGTAACTGTACACTAAGTCTGAAAGAAGCCCTGCTGGTGGCTGCAGTCCAGTTCCCGGAGTGCAAGGCAGGGATGATGATTTTGAGCATATGCTAGAGCCAGTTGTGGTGGGAAAAAAGCAGGGCTCCTGCTGTCCCTGTTGATTCTTCAGAGGTAGAAAGAACAAGATTTATTGCAAGTTCCACGGCCTTAAAAAGAGGCCAGCAAGCTCCATGTGTTCTTTTCCTGATTGAAAGCCTGGATACACATTGTGTATATAACTTGGCCTAAGTAAAATAACTCAGCTGACCCATATTTACATTTCACTGCTGGTGACCTAAACACAATCGGGATGGGCCTGGTGGCCAGTCTTGGCACACAGCACAATGTTTGTGTTTTTCTTCCCTTGGTGCCCCAGACATTAGCTTCCCTTCTGATTGGCATTAGTGTCTGCAGCTGTTCCCGCTCATCTCCCCATCTCGTTCCTCTCAGTGATGGCAGCGCTTTATTTCATCCATTTCACCACACATTACTGAAAATCTGCTATGCAATGAAATTTTTTTTAAAAAACTCACAAGATATGAACATTTTCTTAATTTCCTGTGACAAGTAGTCATAAAAACTAAATATATTTGTTCTTTCAATTCTCACATCTTCCATTTGGAGACAGCTGAGCACAGTGGAGGAAGTCCTAGGTGAGACTGTGTGACGATTCCTGTAGCCAGCATGCTGACCCAGGGGCTGTGAACAAGATGCAACTTCAGTTCTGTCTTCTTCTGGATGTAACCTTCCCTACCCCTGATGAAAACTCTGACAGTCACAGGGCTTTTGCTCCTACTCACTCCTAGATAACACAATGTCTTACAATATTTGTAAGTCAAAAAAACAGTCTCATTTCAGTATGTAAAATATCCATTGAATATTCTGATCACTAAATCTTCTCCTCCTCTGCAACTCAGATTTGCTTCAGGTTGAAAGCCTGAAGAAGTGGGTGCTCTGCCCTCCACCTGTCCAGGTCAAGATTTTCCTTCACTCACTAGTTGCAGCAAATGAAGAGATTAGATAGTTCTTATTGGACGGGTGCCATCACAGGTTGACTGTCATCTCTGGCCTTGAAGGAGGATAAAAGTCAACTTCTTTTTTCTTGGGCTCTTCAGGGTTTCCTTCCTGGGCTCCTGTCTCCTGAGGGCCTTCACCCCTGGGGAAATGAACCTCTGTGCCAGCTGGCAGCACGACACTGCAATCTCAGCTACTGGGCATTCCACGGTGCATCTTCTTTCTTCTGCTGCCGAGGTCTTCTTGCCCCTTGCCATGGCACTGTGGGACAGGACCTAAAAGTCTCACGTTGGCTTTTTCACTTTAAATGACCGACATCTGATTCAAAAGAAGTGGTAGTATATTCTGTGAAAATTCTCAGAGTTTAAGCAGACCCAGTGCAGACCAAATATGGTGGTGTCATATCAAGTGGTTCTCTCAAAGACCACCTAAGTCTTGGGCTTAGAAATTAGCATGCTCCAAAATTTAAGTTTGAGGGCTCAAAGCAAAGCACAAACTTTCTCCAAAGAAATCTCCTTACCAACCTCTTTCCCTTTCCACTGTCTCTGATATATTTTTATGTCCTTGATCTGGCAGAGGGTGCAAGAGTCACAGGCTTTTTTGCGCCATTTCCTTTAAAAATCAGCATCTGAGGATGGGGATGTCTGCCCACACTCTCTGCTATCTGATACTTTTCCTTATGGTACCTCGGTGGAAACCTGAGGCAGGCACAGTCCCATACTAACTTCTTGTTACACTCACTATATAACTTTGCAGAAACTATTTAATTTTCTGGAGCTGTACTTCCTCCTTCATAAAATGAGAGCGTTGAAGCTCAATCTCTAGAGTCCTTTCCAGCTGTCAAATTTGGTGGTTTTGCAGTTAAGTTTCTATAGACAGTGTAACACAATGGAAAACACATTGAGATGGTTGTCAAGAAACATAATCCCTGCTGTAATCCTATTAACTAGTTGAATGTCCTTAAACAAGTCTCTTAATTTTTCTGGGACTCAGTTTTCAAATATGTAATGGTGGAGTTTGTACTGGATGACTTGGCTTAATAAAAAATGAAGGATTTAAGATCATTATCATTTTGGAAGGCTGCACAGTGTAATAACCAGTGCGCACCTTTGGAATCTGAAAACTTGGTTTCTGGTTCTACTTTTGCCTCTTCCCCAGCTGTATAAGCACAGATGTATCACCAAATCTCTTTAAACTTCATTATTATTAATAGTAGTAATAATAATAGTAATAATTGACAGGGTTGATTTGAGGATCGTATGACATAAATTCAAAAGTGATTTTTTAAGTGAAACAAATGCTGCTTGTTATCCTTAAATATATTCAAAAGTGTAGAAAGAAAACAATTATTTTTCTACTTATTCAGAATGGTGATGAAACAGTAACTTAGTGATTATTATCTAAATCTGAAAGCCCATAATACAACTGGAACATGAGGGGTACGAAAACTGAGGGCCAGAAAGTGAAGTAGATCCTGGATGTGGTGAGGGATACATTCCAAGATGTTTGTGAATCTACTGACTGTCTAGGCTCTTGATTTTCTCTCAAATCACATTTTAGTCAAGCCACACGTTTCCTGAGAATATCCTCATGTGAATAGTTGAAACATTGACTAGAACATTTCTGAGAATATCCTCATGTGAATAGTTGAAACGCTGAGTAGAACGTTCCAGTCACACTTTACCATGTTTCCACAAGAAGTGGGGTATGCTTGTTCATGTCACTGGTCCAAGTCATCACTGAACTAGACATTTCACTCTTCAATGTATCTAAAATTTCTATCTCAATAAGAACCATCATTCTTTTAGACTCCTTGATATGTGCTTCACTTTCAATCTCAATACTATGCTTTCTTTTTAGGGGTAATATGAAAGAAAATGTTTGCTTTTCTTGGTTAGGTTTTTAAAAAATCTTTTTAAAAGAGTTACTATGGAAGTTTATATACTACCTAGGTGAGACACTTTCTTCCTCTGGTGTGTGACTCAAATTCATGCCTTTGCAAAATCACAAATATCATCCAATACATCTTAAAATCCCTAAAACCCTAACTACTGATTCCTTGGGCTCCAAGGTCTACAACCATACCTAACAGCCTACCATTAATACATTTCCTTATTAATTCAATTTCCCTTTTTTTGATCACACCTCTCTCTTCAAAACTCCAACATCCCTGCTTTCTCCCTTTAGCTGATAATATCCCTTTTTAATTAATTGAGAAAACGGAAATGACCCCATTTCCCAACACCAATTATTCACCCACCCAGTGACTTCTGTCTTGAAATCGCCCCCCTGCCTGCATCATTTCCTCTTCTCTACTGACTCATGCCCATCAGCAGACAAACAGGCTGAATTCTCTTCCACATTAGAAACCCCTTTTTTGATCACATACTCCTCTTCCCTTACTGCCCCATTGGTCTCTTCCTCTTCTTTTCTAAACTGTTGCCAGTACTTAATATATTTCCTCTTCTACACTCTCTTGAACCCACCCCAGACAGGCCAAAATTCCTACCACGCCAAATATACTGTCCTGGCTAACAACTACCATCTTGCAAGATCAGATAAGTGCTTTTTACTTCCTCACATTTCTCAAATGATTCACTCTTAGTCAAATAGTGTTTTCACAGTTGATGGTTACTTGCTTCTTCGAAACTCCTTGTCTCTTAATTTCTGGGAAACCATACTCTCCTGATTTACTTTCTGATATATTAACTGTCCTTTCTCAGTCTTGTTTGTTGACTTTTTTCCCCAACCTAAATGTTAGACTGGCCAAGAAGTTGATCTCATATTCTTTCTCTTCTCTATTTACACAGACTCCCTAGATTGTATATTATACCCTTTCTCTTCTCTATGTACACATACTTCACTGGCTATTATGGCTTTAAGTAAATGTAGATGAATAATAAATTCATATCTTAGGTCTCTAGCTCTTCCCTGAGGTCCAGACTTATAAATCTAGCTGCCACTTAATGATTATCATTAAAAATGAAAATAGGAGCTTCCCTGGTGGCGCAGTGGTTGAGAGTCCGCCTGCCGATGCAGGGGACACGGGTTCGTGCCCCGGTCCGGGAAGATCCCACATGCCGCAAAGCGGCTGGGCCCGTGAGCCATGGCCACTGAGCCTGCACGTCTGGAGCCTGTGCTCCGCAACGGGAGAGGCCACAACAGTGAGAGGCCCGCGTACCGCAAAAAAAAAAATAAATAAAAAATACAAATGAAAATAGGCACCTCAAATTTAACATAGCAAAAACAAGGTTTATTTTTATCAACCCCTAAGCCATTTTTTCCTAGTCTTCTCCATCCAAGTAAATGATACCTCTACCTATGTGGTTACTCAGACCAAACTCCAAGGAGCCATCTATGACTCTTCTCTTTCCTTCACATCCCACATTCAGTTCACCAGCAAGCCAGTTTGGCTTCATACTGAGAATATAACTTGCTCATTTCTCTCAATATGAACTACACCACTTTAGTGCAGGCCACTCTTTCTCTTACTTGATTTCAGCAATAGCCTCCTAACTGGTTCCTTGCTTCTACCCTTATCCATATTCAACTCATCCTCCATTTAGCCTGTGTCTGATTGCATAACTCCTCTTGAGACCCTCTAATGCCTTGACATTGCTTTTAAAATAAAATCTGTGCAAACTAAACAAAATCTAACTTTCTCACATGAAAAAAACTGCATTTTTGTTAAAAAGCAGAGATTATAGAAACATAAACTATATGCTTATATGTATATGCACACACACACATAGCAAGTTACTGAATAACTGAAATAAGTCAACAAGTAGGACTATTCTGTTTTTATTTCTTGTAGTAAGTTACTATCTTTAATTAAAAGCCAGCTGAGAAATACAAAAAAGAATGAAAAAGTGTCATAAAATGTTAAGATAACATGATACTTCTAAGAGATTTTGTGTTTTGAACTAATTTCTTCAGACTAAGTACCTAGATTCCTAGAAGGGGACATTCCTGCACCCACCCACCCCACATTAGAGTGACTTGGATAGGAAAAAATGTATATACATAAGAAGTGATTATCTGTCCTTGATTTTTTGTATCAATAATCAGTCCCTTTTTGCTAGGCTCCAAACCAAGACACTTCATGTTGTCCAACAGGGGAATGGAACGGACCCAAGAAGTGACAATCTACATTATAAAGGTTTCAAAGGAAATTGAAATTCTTGCTTATTTACTTATCCTGTGCACAGTCCCTATAAAGTGATGTCAAACTTATCAGAATAATCAAACCTCCCAGAAATCAGAAAGAGTGTCAAAATCATTAGTCACAAACAATGTATTTTTTTCTTCATAGACATTCCTAGCTGCTGGTGAGCCTGAGCCCTTTGTAATCTTCCTGAGTATGTGAATAATGGCACATTATTCAGGGTTAAAAAAATTCCACCTTCCCAAGCATTTCAATTTGAAACCAAGATAGTGTTTCAGTGTTTGTTTAGTGACCATCAAATGCCCCCAATACTGGAAAGTATTTCTGCATTACATCTTGTACTGGGCTTTGGGCCAAAAACTTCCTACTGTACATGTTCCCACTGGCCTCTAAAAGGGTGAAATGATTTTACCCTAAACTTTAATTAGCAAGAAAATGGTGATAAAACTTCTTAGTCTTTTCCTCTCATGCTGGGTAAGGCAACCATCACATCTCCATATAGATAAAACTCTCTACCTAAAATTTTACCATTGACTACTGAAGTAATGAGAAATATTTCCCTCCTGGCTGGCTTTCCCCATCTCATATTCTTACCCTCATGGGGGATGGGGCCAACCCACCAAGAAGTAAACCCACTCTCACTCTCCTGCTACAACAATTGCTGGGACAGAGCCATGGAGGGAGCACTGTGGGAAAGCAATCAAGACAGCAGAGTGAGTTAACTTTCTGCTGTCAGAATAAAGCTTCATAACTCACGGATGTGAGGAATTGACAGGGAAACCTACAGTCATATCAGCTTCTACTCATCAAAGAGTCTCCTTATCCCTGGAAATGATATAAACTTCAAACCCAATCACAATCTGATTCATTTCCTGTTGCCCAAAGAAATGTCTGTTCGCAACATTTTCATTTTAATGGTTTTAACATAAATGTCCTCCTCACCACTGTAAATTCACCCATTCATATTTGAAAGATAAACTCTTTATCAATGGTGAAATAATTTCAAAGGATATCTTTATAATGTAAGAGGAAGCTGTGTGTGTGTACGTCATTGTGTGGGAGTGTGTGTGCGCGCACGCCTGGGGGTGGGTGGGAGGGAGGGAGAGGAAGAGGGAGAGGGAGAAGGGGTAATGGAAAGGAAGGGAAGGGAAACTTCCTACAAAATGAAATTGTTTAGCACAATAGAAAGATTTCCCAGCAATCCAAGTGAGATCAGCCAAAAATAAATTTCAAATGAATACCTCAGTAGGCAACTCTGAGCCCTCCAAGGCTGATCTGTTAGCTCTATACCATCCTTCCAATACCACACTATTACTCATATCAATAGGCAAGATATTTAGAATAGAATGGAAGCCAGCATCCTAGCTAATAAACCCTTTCCCAGTCAGTGCATGTGCTGGCTTACATAACCTATTGCCTAGGAGGGCCATGCATTTTGACTTGTTTTACTCGATGATTAGCTAATGACTTTATTTTACCATCTCCTCCCTATGACTAAAGAGAAGTATTAGCAAAATTAATGGCAAAATAGTTGCATAAAATATGTAGCCCTGAGCTGTGATAAAGATAATGTATTGAAGTTTCCACAATTCTGATTACAGTCCAAGAAGTCCTCATGAATATAAGGCGTAAAGCAGGGACTCTACTCCTTTGATTATACCTGACAGTACAGATGGCTAAGGGTCTGAGGACACTGATTACTGTCATTTTATACTTTCTAGGGAGCCTCGTAAATTGCCCATCAGGGATTAAATGTAAGGAGAAAAGATCGTAGTTCTTGCTTCTATTTATGATGCAGTAATTTTATAGATGTAAATATATTTCAGTGCCATTTCTTTTTAGCTTAAGTAGCTCCATCTGCACCACAGTGTTAAAGCTGTACTTTTTCTATATTCCTTATTCTGAGATGGCCAAAATAATCTACATTGTGCATCTATATTTGATGCTTCCTGGTCTGAAATGCAAATATAATCATTTAAAAGATACTTTTGCAGAAGTAAAGACTTGCTAGTCCTCAGCGAGCAGGTGGCAAAGCTGTTCACTGAGTTATCATGCTTGTTTGCACATGTTACATGAATCTTCCAAATGAACAGTAACAACCTCGTCGATTCATTGAGACACTCCTTGGGACCACATGCAATTTTCAATAGTGCAATACTGGCAAATATTACTGCAACAAATACAAATCAAATTCGAAGTACTTTTCTGTACAGTATTCAGCTACACTATAAGCACATTCTAAATTTGACATACCCTTGAGAATAAAATATTTTAACAAATTAAGTTTATTTGGGGTTGATTCTATCGCAGCCTTTTCTTGCAACAGAAATGCACTCCAGATACATACTTTATAACTTGGTTCAATCTCTGTTGGACCAGCAGTAGTAAAATACAATATGGGAAGAAGAAAAGAAAAACAAAAACCATGCTAACAATACAACAATTTTGCAGAAACACAGACAGGCTGGTATGTGAATTCCAGTTTGACAAAGTTGAGTGAACCTAAAGATGGATGAACCCTGTCCCCAACCACACCTTTAAAGTTGTCACTAAACAAAAAACAGATGTGTTGATCTTAGCTCTATTCAAAACATTTATAAATTCTTTATAAGGTTTTGTTTCAGGATCCTAAAGAAAACAATAAAGTTTTAGTTAAATCCTTGATATTTTTCTGATTCACTTAATGTTAACAAGGCCATAGATAAGAAGTACGTATGAATTATAAGAAGAGAAATGTAAATATATGTGAGAAGAGAATGTAAAAGGAAGTTACAGGTCTTAGAATCAGGTCAGTCTTAATTTTTTTAAGTCATAAAACTTTTCCAGCTCCATGACTTTCCCCCTTTTGCTCAACACTGTTAAGAAGTGTGGGAAAACAGCTGGCTGGTGTGGTTTTAAAGGCGGGAGAGTTACTAATGTCTCACAAACTGTGAAGAGATGTGTAGTGATGTGTAGGCAGCATTTGGGTTGATTAATCCTCCTTTGGATGATTCAGACTCCCTTAAATGCAAGCTTGAAAAGAAAATTGAGGCCATAAAGTATGTTTCATCAGGCTGTTATTTACACATTAACACATCCCACATACAAAGGGTAACCATTGCTTTAAGAAACACAACATCAGCTGTACCATATTTAGATGCAACAACACAGCTTGTCCCTTCAAAAAAAAGCTCATGGTTACCCAAAACAGAGAGATTGTAAAGTAAGCCATATTTATTAAATGTCTTATAAAAACATTCTTTCATTTAAATGTTAGAAACAGAATGATGAAAAGAAAAAAAATCAAACTTGAGAACATTTTAAAAAGAGTACCAAAAATCACCCCACCCTAAAATCTCAAAGTCAACCTATTTAATACATAGTGGAGTGGTATTTACACACATTCAATTTCTTACTCTGTGTGCTCGTACTTCGAGGGGTGGGAATGGGTGGAGGCAGTGGGAAGATATCCCTTAATTTATCTTGTCACTCATTTCCCCAGGGTATGAGGCTACAGATTTAATGCAAAGAGCCCCACTCTGGTGATGTAAGCACAGTATAGAAATTTTTCAAGGATAATTTTAAACATATGTGATTTTTCTACCATGTTCTTACTTTAGAATCTAACTTTCTCATTAGATGTGAGTCCACTGTATTATGTATTTACCTTAAAGTATTCAGATAGAATTCCTGCTGCTTACATACACCATCTCAACTGACAGAAATTATTTCTGACAAATTGCTTGCTGTTAAGATTTGGAAAACAACAACTCTTTAAACAGTCTCAAGTTAAAGAAGCTCCTCATGTTTTAGGTTTTTAATAGAATGTTTTAACTATTGTTAATTCCTTTCTCAGACTCTTGAATATCAGTGTTCCCTCTGAGAAAACTCACTAGTTGTTTCATCTACTTCATCTCTAGAATCCCATTTTCCTCTCCCCCACTCTTCATCTGCTCCTCCAACTTAAAAAGGTCTCCTGATTTCTTAAACCAGACATGTTTCCTGACTCTGTGTATCACTCTTGGCTACCCAGCTATTTCCTGGGGCCTAATGAGCCAGAGAAATGAGAGGAGAGAGAACAGTACTTCCATAACCAAAAGAGTCTGTTCCAAGATGTTGGGCTAAACATAGAGAAGTTTCTTTTCCTAAGAATAATTCAAATGCCTACAGGGGCTAAACGGGAGGCAAAACAGGGACACAAATATGTGGACCAGACTGCAGAGAACCAGAGCTCACTTGCCCCATCTAGAATAGACAGCATAGCAGCTGGGTCCTCAGCCCCTGTTGCATATTGCCCTCTGTGAATTTGAATCCCCTTTGCTAGTGTTTACCATGTTCCAGGAAAGGCCAACGTTTCAGATAATTCTATGAAATCTCCCAGGATTTAAATACTGGAAGTTACTTTTGTTATGTTTTCAAACACTGTCCCAAGCAAATATATGTTACAGGTTATATCTAGCCTATAGGATACCGTTTTGGGGGCAAAGCTCTACACTGTTACCATGAGCTATATACACATGTTAGCTGAACCTCACAAAGGAACAGAGACAATCTACTTTATTACTTGAATTATATGTGACCATACATGGCTAACATGTTTCAAGACCTCTCTCATAAATATACAGTTTTACCCTCCTGGCTATAACTATTTATAATCCTCTATTTCTAGTCTTCAAAAAATAAAATAAATTTAAAGCAGAATTATAAGGGGGAAATACATTTAATTTGTTTTCCTCTAAATCCTCTGTTCTTCTGGGTTCATTATTCATAAATATATATATTTTAAAAATCAGGTTCATGTCCCACATATTGAGGGACATTCAGAATTTCAAGATTTCTTATGATTCCCCTAGAGAATTACAGTCATTCTCTTTGTCACCTCTTATTCTGAAATACAACTGCTGACAGTTGTTATCCTCTTATTGGTCATCATGCCTCACACAAGGCCTTCTCCTTCACTCCCCAAAGAATCAATAATACAATGTCATTGCATGTATAGATACTCAATGCTTTAGATTAAATACGGGGAACTCAGTACACCCAAAATAGAAAAGGAGTCTAAAAAGAAGGTTGGACATTACTTTTCTTAATGTTCTTCTGCCACACATACCCACTATACCCTATTTTATATCATTTCTTCTCTGCTCACATACTGTCTCTAAGCAGAAATGTCTACTATCTTCTTTATCCTGTTACAGGTATCCCATTCCATTTCTCTTTCTTTTCATTTCCTTTTTTTGTCTGTTTCATAATTTGTTTGTTTTCTTATTCAAGAAAGCCAACCACTATTACTAACTGCATGACATTGCCCAAGTTACTTAACTTCTTTAGAGAAAAAAAATACCTGTTTACCTGACCTATTGATGTGAGGATTAGAAGATAAAGCATGAATGAAACAGTTCATCTATGCGTCCAATCTATGGTTGGTATTCAAGGAATTTTCTCTTCCCCACTCCACTCCCTGCCTGCCTCTTCTTTCCAACCTTCAATCTTCATTACTCCTCCCTGCATCTCTCCCTGCAATTTCCTCTTGGTCACCCCAGGTCACCAATGGTGTAAACTTTATTATATTTTGTTTTACAAACTTATTAAAATTTAAAACAGAAAATTGAACACACCATTTTGATACCAATAAAAGACTCCCTGGATCAGCTCAGTGCTTTGTGACCACCTAGAGGGGTGGGATAGGGAGGGTGGGAGGGAGGGAGACACAACAGGGAAGAGATATGGGGACATATGTATATGTATAACTGATTCATTTTGTTATAAAGCAGAAACTAACACACCATTGTAAAGCAATTATACTCTAATAAAGATGTTAAAAATAATAATAATAAAATAAAATTTTTTTTTAAAAAAGGACTCCCTGACTTTTTTCTGAATGAGAATCACAACTTCATAAGCAGAAATCCACAATTATCTGCATGAGTACTGCTCTTTCTATTTCTGTTTGACCAGCTGTCCTCAGGGTTAGACTCTGAAAGCCTGCAGACTCTAAGCAACCTGTGCTCTTTCTCTAATCTCCCATTTTCCCCTACATCTCACTTCCTATCCTTTCATTTCTCCAAATGCTTCTTCCTTTCTTCCCATCTCAGACTCTGGCCTTTAAAATGAATTGGAAGGGGGCTTCCCTGGTGGCACAGTGGTTAAGAATCTGCCTGCCAATGCATGGGACACAGGTTCAAGCCCTGGTCCGGGAAGATCCCACATGCCGCGGAGCAACTAAGCCCGTGTGCCACAACTACTGAGCCTGCGCTCTAGAGCCTGCGAACCACAACCACTGAGCCCACGTGCCACAACTACTGAAGCCTGTACGCCTAGAGCCCATGCTCCGCAACAAGAGAAGCCACTGCAATGAGAAGCCCACGCACCGCAACAAAGAGTAGCCCCCGCTCGCCACAACTAGAGAAAGCCTGCGCACAGCAATGAAGACCCAAAGCAGCCAAAAATAAATAAATAAATAAATTTTTTTAAAAAATGAATTGGAAGGAAATTTCTTTAGCTTGTTTTGCTTCTCTCCAGTTCACCACTTCTGACATTAGCCTTTAAAACATTCATTCATTTACAAGTGATAATCTTGTCTGTGACAAAAGCCATAGTGAATAGAATCTACAATAATTTAAGGAAGATGTTTCTGCCATGAGAAGACTTTAATAATTTCATTTCCCATGGCAAACATAATTCCCATAAAAACTCATAGCAAGACCAAAATAACACAAGGTTTTAAACAACTGGATTTTTTTGATCACAACTTGAATGAACCAGACTTTCAAAATTCAACAACATGTACCTGAAGATTAAGGAGGAATGTTGATGCCATTGTTTATTATTTCTAAATAAGTAAATGCTGAGGTATTGTGTTTTTGAGTAAACATGAAACAGTTGTTTCTTTGGATTGTAAACAGAATCACGAGGCTGTGTTTAGGAATGTTTTGTAAGCAAGAGAAATGGAAGGTTTCTTGTATAGAAACATAGACAAGAACGATATAGATTTAAATATTAAATTATCCCAGTTGACAGATATTAATAAATTTGGCATTGAGAATCACTGTGGCATCTCAGATGCATCTTGGATGTCAACAGATCATGAATACTGCATCACCAAATGACTTTCCTGGAATGTTTTCAAGATTGATCATACACATTTCTGTTCTTAGCACATCACAGATGGAAAGAATATATGGAATCCATTTCCCTTTTCCAGATTTAGGAGGCAACTAGTCCTCAGGATTTCTGAAGCTTCTTCACAGACGAGAGTCACCCTAGAGGTCAATGCTGTGGCTGCTCCAAAAGGGGTCTTGCCCTGGAGCACTACGGGGGGTCAGGAGAGGCCTTTGCAGAAGGGTGTTCAGGAAAAAGAGAAAGAAAAGAATTGTTTTCAGCTGCTAAAATCCCATATACTTCAATAATCCCCATTAAAGAACACACTGCTTTTCCAACCTGCTCTCTGTAAGTGCAGGTTTACATTTGTAATGATAACCTTTCTTATCATGCGCCCTATTGAAGCTTTGTGAGTAAACACAGGGTAAGAAATAAACTATCCCAGTTATTCAAGATTTACTTCCCTATACACCTCAGAAAGGCAAACTTTTTTCATATATAAAATGTATTCGTTTGAATTTGGAGTTAACACAAAGAAGCAGAACTGCACCATGTGATATGTTATTAGAGGATAGGGCTAGCCCACCTGCCTAAAACATTTTCCTTTCACCTGAATTTTCACTTCCATTTGCATGTTTCCTAAAACGCCACCTTATTTGCATCCATAAACACTTATTTCCAATTGATGAGTCTTTAATAGTTACTGTTAAGAATATACATATGCAAGTTTGAGGCTGACTTGAACACTGCTTTCAACATTTCTAATGAATAAGAGTTAGCAGAAAAATAACCAGGAGGTTTAGATCGATCATAAGTAGTACATAATTAAAAATTTGAAATGACTTTTCAAAATAACTTAATAGTTTTCTTTAATCAAAGTGTCTATACCAGAAAAAAATTCTTTTTGTTTTCTGGACCACACTGGAAAACTGGATTAAATTGTAAGAAGCATAAATATGTCTTACAAATCTAATGACTTTTAAAAAAATTATTTTCAATTTTGTGTTCATCATTAACACAAGTTTCTTGCTAAATGCATCTTCCTGTAAACCTTATCAATCATTGTTTATCATATATTCTGGGTGTTTCCAACTGGAGTGCCCAAAATGCACTCTAGATATTCTGGAAGGTATTAAGTTCCACTACATGAAATTGCTATTTTTATAGCTCAAAAATGATCAAACATCAGCAATTTCATATTACTCAGCCAGAAACAGTGGATAGGAGTGGTTAATAAACATAATAAAACAAATAAGTTATTTTTACTTTTTTGGATTTTAAGGGTTGACACATTATAACCTAACAAAAATTACCGATTACTTCATGGTGACCATAAGTTATAAATGTTAATTAAATATACTTTTATTTAATAAAACCGAGAAAAATTATTTAATAAATGCAGTTTTATAAACATAATAACTATTTACACAGCAGTTTTAAATTTGCCATAACAGTAGTTCAATAAATAAATAAATATTCAAAAACAGAACTATTTTCCTCTTAGTAAATTCAATGTAATTCTCAAATGCTCATTTCTTTCAGTAGGAGGAATAATTTAGATAATAAACATATTCACTTCCTGTTCGTATAAAAGTCTCTTTTTGGATAGCCAATTAAATTCAGAGTCCTCTCTCTCTCCACTCTCCTTTTCTTGGTAGTAATCTAAGCTTCAAGAATCTTACTATTATGACTTTGAGGAAGGAGGGTTCACTTTGCAGATACTTATTGTAGGGGACGAAAAAGTTTTCCTTGACCCTCTTAGGGTCCCTAGCTGAGTCTGAAAATTAAACTGGAAAAGACAGATTAATAGGAGAAAGGCGTACAGTTTTATTGAATTTTTACATATACATGAAAGCCTTCAAAAGAGAATGAAGACCTGAAGAAATGACCAGAGCAGGAAGCTTTTATACCTTTACAAATAAAAACAATAAATTTGTGAAGAATTGACAAGACAAAGGGGTTTGGGCTAGGGCTAGTAAATGATGAAGTAACTAGGAAAGAAAGGGTTAGTTTAACAAGGATTGTTGGTACAGATTTCTTGACCCCAAATTCCCCATCTCTGGTGACAAGAATGTCTTCCCTCCTCCTGGTATAGCAAAGGTAACTTTCACATGGGAGTTTTAGAATTTGTTTTGGGGAAGGATGAGGGGGTGAGGGGTCAGAGTGACCTTCCGCTTCTGCCATCTTTTTAAAATTCCTTCAGCTTATGATATTTAATATGCCAAGATGCCACATTTGGGGGTAGCCTGTTCTGAACCCCATCATTACCTTCAGGAATCCGTTATTGATTAGTTTTTCCATTCTCCCAGCCAGGGAAGGCAATATGACACACAGAGAATACCTAGCAGTCTCATCCTATTGGCTCACCTCTCTCCTCAGGTCCTACAGCCTCCCTTCAGAAGCTGGCTAGGCTTCTTGTTCCATACACTCTACCATAAAGTTCTTCATCCCTTACAATGACAATTCCTTGGTAAGCATAGCATCTTCAACTCTTTACTGCTTTTCATCTCATACTTGTCTCTAAAGTGAATATTTTCAGATCTTTTCTATATCCAGTAGGAAAATTTAAATGGTGAGTGGGGACTTATCTCTGGACCTTTTCTAGCTACCCATACACTGCTAACATTTTTTTCTCTATTGCAGTGATTCCATGTTAGCATAGAACATTCCAAACTGATGAATTTCCCCATGGTTCCAGACAGGATCTGGGGTAAATATCACATCTCTCCACAGATTCTCACATCTAGGAGTTTCCGTCTTCCCCACTGGGTAATTGCTGGGTGCTGGGTGGTGGTAGAGGCCAACAAGGAAGGGAGTCCCACACTGGTGGTTAAATTCTGCTTTCCTCTTCCAGTCTTCTCTAACCCACCCCCTTAGCTCAGAAATCGTTGTTATCCCCTTTTTATGTGGAAATAAAACCAAGTTTCTGTGTATGATACATATATTTTTACATCCATTTTTCTTCATTCTTTTGTTTATGATATAAATATTTACTCTGTGTTTTCCAAATTTTGCTCTTGGTACTCAAAACTAAATTGAGGAAATTTAAAAAATAAAAAAAGCCAATATGGATGTTTTCTTTAGCCAGTTTCAGGCTATTGAAATCAAAAGCCACACAGAAGTTCAAATAACTATATTTTTAGGAAAGAACCACCCTTTATTGTAATGAATACTGGTATAATAGAGGTAGAGCAATGTTATTAATAAACAATTATCTTCATAATACTCTCATTTATATAGTTTCTTTCTTATGTTCTTAAAATAACCCTGTAAGTTATGTCAAGAGTAGAACTGGCATGTTGAATATTACTAAATACCATGATTTATTTCATTCACTCTCACAACAACACTATGCATACAGAGAATTGCCTCATTTTACACATGAGAAGGTTGAGGTTCCACAATGACTTAACTGATTATTTAAGCTTATCTGACATTAAATGCTGGAGCTAAAATCTAATCTAGAGCTTCCTTGCCTTTCCTAGTACCTCATACCTTTTATAAGTAATATCTGAGATATGCATTATACACATATAGTCATTTGAATAACTTTTTAAACTATTGGTAAAGAGCAAATAATACTATGGAATGATACAACTATATGTTTCTAAATTTCAAACCATTAGACTAACACAGATGTATATGGAAAAGAAACATTGAAATCTCATAACCTTTCATCACAGGACACAATTTATGGCTTTCTGTCATTTGATAATGAAAGTTAAATTTTCTGTGTGATTACTGGAATGGGGTATAATAACTCATTCTCCAAAACCAATTTATATAGAAAACATATTCAATACAAAGATGTTTGAGTTCCTGTATTTCTCTTTTGTCACATAGCAGCAATTTGTGTGTGACTCAAGATAGAGTGAGAACTGATGGCAGTTATTTCTTCAAGATACATGGAAAAGACCAAGAGTATTGAAAGTGTGCATCAGTTAAAATCATTCATTTTAAATTAAGCTCATGTTCTTCAGTGACAGAAGTTCCAAATAACATATTTATCTTTAAGGATTAATAGTGTTTTACCCAAATATTACTCTTGGTCAAAAAAACATGTTTATTAGTTTGGGTTTTTTTTTTTAGTAGCTTTAAAAGCCACTGAGGCCACAGACAGCAGTGGACATCTGAATCTATGTTTTCCAAGGTGCACAAAGTTTGGACTGAGTCTTTGGTACTTTCACAACTTATGTTGAAGATACAATGAAATTCGTAACCTCTGTGTACAAATAAATGTGTCAGTGATCTTTATCATTGAAAATTAAAGAATTCTGAATGCAATAATTATAAGGTGCTTGGCAACTTCATTTGTAGAACTGACAATTTCAATTTCTGAGCTTTTAATATCTTTCATAACCTCCGAAGTTGAGACCATAAAATCATGTCTTTTCCCACATATTTCAAACCATTTCGAGTGTTTTTCACTGCAGTTATGGACACTGTGGTTATCTCCACAACAATCATTCCAAAATTCTCCATCATGAAGTGGCTGTGAGAGTTGGGTGGAACTGGGTAGACTTTGAGTGTCCCACAATCACTGAGATAATCTCAAATTCCTTACTGCTGCTTTTGTCACAGTAATCCACACAGCAAATGATTCTGAACATCTAGAATAAATTCAATTAATGCATAGCATTTTCTGGCCACTGAGATTAGTTGAAGATTAGACCAATCATCATACAAGTTGGTATTTATGAAAATAATTCTGGAAACACATGTCCACCCCTCCTAATGATGTGATTTGTGGATGTGCCATCAGACTGCCACCCTGAGAAACACCAATTTGAAGATATATAACTGAAACACGGAGTAGACCAGAGATTTGATCAAACCATATCTAGACATATTATTTGTCTGAAACTTTTAAACTGTAAGAATAAGTTCCCTTACAATTTGTCATTTGAGATAGATTTTATCTAACAAGTTAAATAGTCTTAACTGTATATCTCCTTGATTCATAAGGACAGTCATAACAAATATTTCTGTTGCTAGAGGTATTGCGCCTCATGATTTTTACAGTTTAGTTACATTAACTTAAATCATCTGCTGAGCAATTAAAGAGAAAAAATATTTGTATTAATTTGCTTAAAAGGTTAAAAAGCAAATGATACTGTATTTTAATCACATACTTGGCTGATTAGCATCTTTTGTCCTCTTTCTCTGTAATCAAGGAATATTAAGATGAGAATGGGATCACAATGATTATCTAGTCTAACAATATATCTGAGGCTTAAATTCCATTCAACTGGTCATTAGCCAACTCTTGATCACTTCCAGTGACAGGAAACTCATCTCCTGAGATAGCTTCTTCCACTTTTATTCAAAATTTATTGGCAAGCTTCATTTTTATTCATATTAGAATGCTGACTACTAGTTTACTGAAAATCCTGTAAACTTTAATGGTATCATTTCCATTTCTCTCTAGATAATAATTTGTTGCTTCTATTTCCCTTCAGGCAAAGCATCCATTGCTAGTCACATTTAAAATTCCTACTGTCTTAATTCACACTTGATGTTAGCCAAAAGGCTGAGAAGCGATGCTGCTGTCTTTATTCAGAGATATTACTTCTAGGACTTCGCTGGTGATCCGGTGGTTAAGAATCCGCCTGCCAATGCAGAGGACACGGGTTCGATCTCTGGTCCAGGAATATCCCACATGCCGCGGGGCAACTAAGCCCGCGCGCCTAGACCCCATGCTCCGCCACAAGAGAAGCCCCCGCAACGAGAAGCCCGCGAACCACAACGAAGAGTAGCCCCTGCTCGCTGCAACTAGAGAAAAAAAGCCCGCGCAGAAACACAGACCCAGCACAGTAAAAAAAAAAGAGATGTCACTTCTATTTTCTTTTTAACCAATCCACATTGGGCTACTATGTTTATCTAATTTAGCAAATTATTATTACAGAAAAATTTAAAAAGTAATTGTGATTCTCATAATGCCTTTCTTTGTGCTGAAAAGTCAAAAATTTCTAAAACTGGCTGTGACAAAAATTGCTAGTTTCAAGTTGCCAATTGCCTAACAGATACCTAACTTTTCTTCCTTGCTGAAAGAACTCCCACCATATTATATATGGCAATAAGGCCAGCAAACATTTTACATTTTCCTATGTCCTTTACAGAGGTGGTCGTGAGACACCGTACTGGTCACAGAGAAATAAAAGAAATCCCTTCAGTGGGGCATCCGTGGATGGGATGATTTCAGTTGGTATGTGCCTTTTGCCCTGTGTCCTTTCCCTTTTCCTTCCTAAAATGCTGATACCCATAGGTTGGGCCATTTGTCACTACAAAGCAACTCACATACAAGAAAGATGGCTGAACAAAAAGTTAGAAGGAACATTAAGTCCTTACAAATATCATCCCTGGACTGCCTATCCTTGAACTTACTACATGAGAAGTAACAAAGTCTTAATTTTTCAGCAAATATTCTCTATTGACTGCTGAACAGTAATAATAATCTTCTGTCATCAAAATAAACCTGTTTTCTTCCAAAATGAACAGTAATGTAAAATTATAACAAAGAAAAACACTGCGAGTTGGTAAGGATTTAGAAAATGTGCAAAGATGTAAATATTGCATTGATCCATTTTTATGAATGTGCCCCTCCACTCTAGAAGATAGTTCAAATGAACCCCGATGGATGATCATTTAATTATAATGTAGTCTTTTTTAATACGTAGCTCCTAGGATAGATAAAGAACGTTATGCACTCCTGGGACTGCCCTGGTAGCACAGTGGTTAAGAATCCGCCTGCCAATGCAGGGGACACGCGTTCAAGCCCTGGTCCGGGAAGATCCCACTTGCCGTGGAGCAACTAAGCCTGTGCACCACAACCACTGAGCATGCGCTCTAGAGCCCGCAAGCCACAACTACCGAAGCCCGCGTGCCTAGAGCCCGTGCTCTGCAACGAGAAGACACTGCAATGAGACACACTCACACCGCAACGAAAAGTAGCCCCCACTCGCTGCAACTAGAGAAAGCACATGCACAGCGACGAAGACCCAATGCTGCCAAAAATAAATAAAAAAATAAATTTATTTAAAAAATAAATACAACCCAGATCTTTAAAAAAAAAAAAAAAAAAAAGAATGTTATGCACTCCTTAGTTTTTCTATGTCCCAGTTGTTTCTGGACACTTAACAAACCTATCATATGCCAGGGGCGGGGGGGTGGAATATACGTGTGTGTATAAATTACATGTTTATACACACATAAACACACATATATACAGTTGAACCTTGAACAATCCACTTATGCATAGGGTTTTTTCCCACAGTAAGTACTACAGTACTACACAATCTGTGGTTGGTTGAATCCACTGATGTAGAACTGCAGATAAGGAGGAACAGGGCATACAAAGAGCTGACTATAAATTATACTAGGATTTTTTACTGCACAGAGGGTCAACACCCCTAATTCCCATGTTGTTCAAGGGTCAACTGTGCATTCAGGCTGCAAAGACAGAACACCACAGACAGCATGGTTTATCAACAACAGAAATTTATTTCTCACAGTCCAAGAGTCTGAGAAGTCCAAGATCAAGGCCCAGTCAGATTCGCTGTCTGGTGAGAGCCTGCTTCCTAGTGCACAGAAGGGCAACATCTCACTGTGTCCTCACAAGGCAGAAAGGATAAGGGAGCCCTCCAGAGTCTCTTTTACAATGTTCTAATCCCATTCATGAAGGCTCTGTCTTCATGATCTAATCACCTACCCCAGGTCCCATCTCCTTATCATCACATTGGAGGTTAGAACTTTAACATGTGAATTTGCGGGGGCAGGAGGGGTGCTAGGACCACAAACATTCTGTCTAATATATTATATTGACCTGTCCTTAAATTCATTTATCCTTTTTTCTGCTGTTTCCAAGCTCCTAAGTCTGCTTGGTGAATTATTGGTTTCTTACTATGCTGTCTTCATCTAGTATTTCCAATTTTTTTATACAGCAGATTCCTCTTCCTCTTGCCATTACACCAGAAGTGAGAGCAGCTATGTTAGTTTCCCTCCCTATTAAGCATACATCGCTTTTGGAGTTTAGTTCTTTTTATGTTTCTTTGTGTACTCAGATCTCTGATGGGTTTTAAAAACTAGATTCTGTAGGTTATCTGGTTTATTTTGTTTGTTAGGGTAAATCTCTTGCCACTTTCTGAATCTGAACTAAAAACTAAAGTGTCGTGTGGTTTTGTTTAATTTAAAGATCATAAAATTATGATATTTATTAATATGATTTCATTTTTAATTCAACCAATAATTAGATCAATGGTCCTGTAAATAGAACAGTATACCAAGAATCTAGAGACCCATGCTCTGGAACTTGCATTGCCACTGATTACCTATGTGGCTTGTGGAAATACATTTAATCTTATCGTTGCTCCATGTGTAAATATATTAAAGTGATAACCACTAGAAAGAGAAGAAAAGAATAGCATTCAAATGAGAAATATTATTTAAGCTCAATTTCTCTGAAAAGAATAGAAAGAAAGAATATGAAACAACTATGATATGACGTTAACAATCATTAATTCTGGAAAGTCAATAATACCATATTAGATTCACAATTTTCCACATTTTTTGTAAACTTTTCTGAATTAAAAAATATAATCATAATACTAACACATCACTCCAACAAGTGTAGCAACCAATGAAATAAAGGGAAAATGTGCTGACTGCAGACCAGCCAGCATAAGGGGTGCCATAAAGCAAAACCTACAAAACTCACCAGGAAATTTTTAATAGCCTGGTTTTCCACTTGCTGTCATATACTCCACTTGTTGTCTGACATGAAAGTTGGCAGATCCAACTGCAAAATCTCTGGAGAGATGACAAGAGAAAAAGATTTCGTTTTGAATTACCGAGGCTTTGCAGAATCCCAAGAATCTCCCCTCCAAAAATAAGGCATATAAATAGGTATATAAATAAGCACAGTGTCTTGTGTTGATTTCCCATCCTCCAAATGTACTTAAAAATACAAGAATTTTTTTTAGATTCCACTTATAAGTAAACTATAAGTATCTGTCTTCCCCTCTCTGGCTTATTTCACTTAGCATAATGTCCTATAATATCATCCATGTTGTCATAAACGGTTGAATAGTATCCATATATGTATCACATCTTCTTTATCCATTCATCTATAGATAGACATTGAGACTGTTTCTATATCTCGGCTATTGTAAATAATGTTTCAGTGAACATGGGGGCTGCAGAAATCTCTTTGAGATACTGATTTCATTTCCTTCAGCTATATACCCAAAAGTGGGATTGCAGAATCATATGGAGTTCTGTTTTTAATTTTTTGAGGAACCTCATACTGTTTTCCATAATGGCTGCACCAACAGTGCACAAGTTTTCCCTTTTCTCCACATCCTCACCAACACTTGTTATTTCTTGTCTTTCTTATAAAAACCATCCTAATAGGTACAAGGTTGTATTTCATTGTGGTTCAGAGTAGAGTGGTAATCACCAGGACCTGAAGGGTGAGGGAAGTAGGGAGATGCTGGTCGAAGGGTATATGCCTTCAATTATAAGATGAACAAGTTCTGGGATCTAATGTACAACATGATGTGTGTAGTTAATAACACTGTGTTGTACACTTGAAATTTACCAAGAGTAGATCTTAAACATTCTTACCACAGAAAAAGTAACTATCTGAGGTGATGGATGTGTTAATTAACCAGATTGTAGTAATCATTTCACAAAGTATACGTATATCAAATCATCACATTGTATGCTTTAAATACATAAAATTTAATTTGTCGATTATGCCCCAATAAAGGAGAAATATAAGAAATTTAAGTGATATAGCAAAGATACAGGGTCCAGGAAAATAGCAGACAGAGCTGTGATATTTAGCAATCACACAGAAACACAGGACTTAAAAGGTCTTATAGAGTTCTGGCTCATCACATTCATTTTAAACAAGAAACTAAGATCTAGAAAGCTAATGTACACTTAAGTTGAAGTTATTAAAATAAACAGATTTACAAATCTATTCTTTCAGACTGTTAATGTCTGTACCATTCCACTGACTTCTAGACAATTCCCATTAGAAATTTCAAGGAGAGCTTTAATACTTCTCTCTTCCTCACTTTTGACCTATTTCCAGTCAGCAATCAAATTTTATAAGTTCTTCATCTCAAAACTCAAGTTTTCCAACTTCAAGATATAGTTATTTTTAATTGTCAAAAGTAGAGCTATTGAAAGTACATAAACCAACTATGTTAATTATGGAACCGAAGTCACTATTCATTTTTTTCTGCCATAAAATCATGTTATTAATCAATATAGAATATAAAAACCCCCATTACAACATCCAACAAATCTGGGTTCAGTCCCACTAAGCATTTTAAACATTTAATCTCTATGCTTCAAAATATCTTTTACTTTTGTCCTTTCCTAAATAGCCCTCTTGTCACTAGTCCCCAATGTTTACCCTTTTGCATTTTTATGCTACTTCCAGTCTCATTGCTCTAAAACATAGATTAGAGCTTGCTATTTCATTCTTCAAAGGTATTCATCACCTTCCAGATACACACAGACACACACACACACACACACACACACATGCATGCATGCATGCACACACACCCTAAAATACCATAACATGGCATATAAGAATTCCATGGGATGAAACTTGGAATCAGTTATTTTATTTTATCAGAGATGGAGTGGAGACTTAAACAGGAAGAATAAAAGATACTTAGATTAAGACTAGGACTCCTATTTGGGAAGTACTTGGACCAGGAAAAGGATATTGTGAAGGGCACTGTTTAAGTTCCCCAAAGCGTGGCTAGAATAGAGGGTTAAACCTAGCACTACAGCTTGGAGCTGACATATCAAGGAAGAATGTTCCAATGTGTCTAAAATTCTCACCCTATCTGTGCTTGAAAAGCATAGTCATCAATCACTTTCACTTTCTGAGTAGAATAACTTCTCTCCCTATTGTTTAAGACACTGTCCACTAATCATCATAAAAAGACATATCCCAGCAAGCTCTACCTCGCTAGAAATAGCAAGTGATCATTGCACACCTAATGAAGTAGGAGAAAAGCTCAATTGCATGTATGTTGGAGGAAGTGGAACGTATATGCCAAATGTTGAATAAATGACTGTGCTAGAGAAAATAGGATACCCCGATTGGCCATTTGCTATTCCCTATTGATGTACCCAACCAGGAGAGGGTAGGTGGAGGCAGTCCACCCAACCCACAGGAAATGGGTTCCTCAAAGGAAAGAGGAATTCTCGTGCCATAAAAGGAGGAAAAAGAAAATAAATAGTTCTGGACATTATACCAACTAGTCTCTTAAAAAGCATAAAAGAATCTATAAATGAGAATTTGATAAGAGATCTGCATTCTCTACACATTTGTTATTGTAACCAAATGGTTAATTTTTAAATACACAGAATTAGGCATAAAAATTTCTTTAAGTACAAATTATACAGTGATCAGATTCTGTACTTCCATTTAAATGTTTTTGGTTTTGTACTCTTGACTATTTTTATTTTACTAGTTGCAACTGATTAATACTCCCATAATAATTAATGTTGATGCTCTCCAAACTATTCCAGGTACCATGTAGTGTCTCTTTACTGAGAAGCCCTAAAAAATAAATTTGTGGGTCTCCTCCTCTCCCTTACTGAAGGTGGCAATGATAACGTTTATGGAACATTTACTATGTTCCAGGCACCATTTTAAGTACTATATATGTTTTAACCATTTAGAGCACATATCCCAATGCAAAGAAGAATTTGGCATAAGTTTATAGTAATTAGTTAATTTGGCATTAAAATGCAAAATTTGCTCTCACATAGAAATGCTGCTTAAATTAAACTAACAGATTTTTTCATGAGGCTTTTTTTTTTTTACAAACTTGCATTTGCATGTGTGAAATCTTGCTGTGAGGCTGCATAAGGCAGAATTAAAAATAGATTTAATGTGCATTACATCTCTATCACATAAGGAAGACCTAAATCAACTCCCCAGGTCTGTCACACCCTTTGGTTCTTTAAAGAACAGAACTAAATTTGTGTGTTCAGCTATGATATTTGGTCAGGTCATCCTACAGTGTTCAGGAATACATCATCTGATTATTGTGGTGTGTACAGAGAGCTTACCCACTCTAAAATGGTGATAAAGTTAAAATCGTGCACTAGAAAGGCAGAAGGCTTAATATAGCCATTTAATATATAAATAATCTACAACTGAAACAAAGTGAAAAGACTTTTGTTGTAATGACAAGCTACAAATGCAAAACATGAAAATAGAAGGATCCAATTCATGGTTATAGAAAACATAGACCCTCTTATTATTTTCCCTATCAACCTAATTGAGCAACCAAAGTAATTCTCATAATAGAATTGGTTCTCTTTGAACAAAGTCTGTGAGTATTTCTATGCCAGAAGAACTGCCGATTATATCACTGCTTAAATAAGTAGGAGTTTTGTTCTGATAAGTACTTGTGGAAAATTATTAGGTTTAATTTAAGCAGTTACCACTTATGGAAGCTACATTTAAATTCACAATATTCTTATCTCAAAAATCTGGAGAGAAATCAATAAGAAAAACTCAATGAGTAAGTATGTTATGTTTTCTGAACTAATAATTCAGAGATCTACAATAACAAAGGACTTTTACTTCTCATCTGTGATTATTCAAAATGGGAAGTCGTGAAATTAAAATGTATCAACTCATCTTTTTTTTAGATATTCATCACATTAAACGAAAACTATATCATATAAACTATATCTAGGATCCCTCCCATAAAGCAGGGGTTTTTTTGGTTTTTTTTTTTTTGCGGTACGCGGGCCTCTCACTGTTGTGGGCTCTCCCGTTGCGGAGCACAGGCTCCGGACGCACAGGCTCAGTGGCCATGGCTCACGGGCCTAGCTGCGGCATGTGGGATCTTCCTGGACCGGGGCAGGAACCCCTGTCCCCTGCATCGGCAGGCGGACTCTCAACCACTGTGGCACCAGGGAAGCCCCCATAAAGCAGTTTTTTTTTAATTCTTTTGGATATTATTGTCATTTTCTTCTATTCCTTTTTCAATCAAACTCATGAGATTTCTGCTTCTAGGCATCTTAGAATAACAGGGACTGGATTCACCAAATGATGCTGGAACAATTAAATATTCAAATGCTAATAATGAACCACAAACTTTACCACATGTCATATAAAATATTAACTAAAAGTAGATGGGTCATAAACCTAAATGAAGACCTAAAACTATAAAATTTCTATGACCTTAGGTTAGCAAATATTTATTAGGTAGGACACAAAAAGCACTAACCATAAAATAAAATATTGATAAAATATTAAAAGCAAATTTTTTCCTTTCAAAGACAGTTAAGATAATGAAAATGCAATTTTTTCACTGGGAAAAAATGCAATTTTTTCACTGGGAAAAAAATATTTGGATAGCATATGTCTAATAAAGGGCTGGTATACAGAAAATACAAAGAACTCTCAGAATAAAAAGACGAAACATAGATAAAATATTTGAATAGAAAATTCACCAAATATGTTATACAATAGCAAGTAAGCACGTGAAAAAATCTTAAATATCATTAGTCAGTATGAAAATGCATTTCTTATCAAATTAAACCTACAGTCATACAACCCACTAATCCCACTTGTAGATATTTACCCCAGAAAATGAGAACTTATGTCCCCATGAAGACTTGTTCTACAAGGTTTATAGAAGCTTTATTCATTATAGATAAAAACTGGAAACAACCTAGGTGTCCATCAACTGGAGAATGAATAAACTCTGAAATAGAAATGAACTAATAATATTACAAAATATTGTTCCATGATTCAAAGTGCATTATATAAAATATATATAAATTACCAATTCCCTGTTTAAACCTTAATATCTATGTACTTTTGTGTGATACCTTTTCCAATAAACCCTTAAGTTCTGGGGGTGGGGTAAGGAATGAATTAATAATATATACAAGAGTATGGATGGATTTTAAATCATCAAAGTAAATGAAAGAAGCTAGACAATAAAGACTATGTACATACATACTACATGATCATACTTAAATGACATTGTAAAAAAGGCAAACTATAGCAAAAGAAAGTGGTTGCCAGAGACTAGCTAGGAGTAGAGAACAGGGATTAATTTACACAAAGAGGCAAAGAAAGTTTTGCAGGTGATGAAAGTGTTCGAATATCATGACTGTGCTGGTGGTTCAAACCATGTTAATTTGTACACTTAAAATCTGTTAAGTTTTGACTTTAAATCAAGATGGCAGAAGAGTAAGACGCGGAAATCACCTTCCTCACCACAGATACACCAGAAATACATCTACACGTGGAACAACTCCTACAGAACACCTACTGAACGCTGGCAGAAGCCCTCAGACCTCCCAAAAGGCAAGAACCCCCCCCCCCCCCACGTACCTGGGTAGGGCAAAAGAAAAAAGAATAAACAGATACAAAAGGATAGGGACGGGTCCTGCAACAGTGGGAGGGAGCCGTGAAGGAGGAAAGGTCTCCACACACTAGGAAGCCCCTTCGTGGCCGAAGGCTGCGGGTGGCGGAGGGGGATAGCTTCGGAGCCAAGGAGGAGAGCACAGCAACAGGGGTGCGGAGAGCAAAGCGGAGAGACTCCCGCACAGAGGATCAGGGCCGACCAGTACTCACCAGGCCGAGAGGCTTGTCTGCTCACCCGCCGGGGCGGGCGGGTTTGGGAGTTGAGGCTCGGGCTTCGGTCGGAGCGCAGGGAGAGGACTGGGGTTGGCGGCGTGAACACAGCCTGAAGGGGTTAGTGCGCCGCAGCTAGCCGGGAGGGAGTCCAGGGAAAAATCTGGACCTGCCGAAGAGGCAAGAGACTTTTTCTTCCCTCTTTGTTTCCTGGCGCGTGAGGAGCGGGGATTAAGAGCTCTGCTTAAAGGAGCTCCAGAGACAGGCGCGAGCCGCGGCTAAAAGCGCGGACCCCAGAGACGGGCCTGAGACGCTAAGGCTGCTGCTGCCGCCACCAGGAAGCCTGTGTGCGAGCACAGGTCACTATCCACAACCCCTTCCGGGGAGCCTGTGCAGCCCGCCACTGCCAGGGTCCCGGGATCCAGCGGCAAATACCTGGGAGAACGCACGGCGCGCCTCAGGCTGGTGCAACGTCACGCCGCCCTCTGCCGCCGCAGGCTCCGCCCTGCACTTCGTGCCCCTCCCCCCACCCCCCACCCCCCCACCCCCGCCTGAGTGAGCCAGACCCACCGAATCAGCGGCTCCTTTAACCCCGTCCTGTCTGAGCAAAAAACAGACGCCCTCCGGCGACCTACACGCAGAGGCGGGACCAAATCCAAAGCTGAGCCCCTGGGAGCTGTGAGAACAAAGAGGAGAAAGGGAAATCTCTCCCAGCAACCTCAGAAGCAGCGGATTAAAGCTCCACAATCAACTTGATGTACCCTGCATCTGTGGAATACCTGAATAGACGAGTCATCCCAAATTAAGGAGGTGGACTTTGAGAGCAAGATTTATGATTTTTTCCACTTTTCCTCTTTTTGTGACTGTGTATGTGTATGCTTCTGTGTGACATTTTATCTGTATAGCTTTGCTTCCACCATTTGTCCTAGGGTTCTATCTGCGCATTTTTTTTGTTTTGTTTTTTAATTTTTTTCTTAATAATTTTTTTTTATTTTAATAACTGTATTATATTTTATCTTATTTTATTTTACCTTATCTTCTTTCTCTTTTTTTCCTTCCTTCCCTCCTTCCTTCCTTCCTCCCTCCCTCCCTTTTTTCTTCCTTCCTTCCTTCCTTCCTTCCTTTCTTTCTTTCTTTCTTTCTTTCTACTTCTACTTATTCTTTCTACTTTTTCTCCCTTTTATTCTGAGCCGTGTGGATGAAAGGCTCTTGGTGCTGCAGCCAGGAGTCAGTGCTGTGCCTCTGAGGTGGGAGAGCCAACTTCAGGACACTGGTCCACAAGAGACCTCCCAGCTCCACATAATATCAAATGGTGAAAATCTCCCAGAGATCTCCATATCAGCACCAGAACCCAGCTTCACTCAACGACCAGCAAGCTACAGTGCTGGACACCCTATGCCAAAAAACTAGCAAGACAGGAACACAACCCCACCTATTAGCAGAGAGGCTGCCTAAAATCAAAATAAGTCCACAGACACCCCAAAACACACCACCAGACGTGGACCTGCCCAACAGAAAGACAAGATCCAGCCTCATCCACCAGAACACAGGCACTAGTCCCCTCCACCAGGAAGCCTACACAACCCACTGAACCAACCTTAGCCACCGGGGACAGACACTAAACACAACGGGAACTACAAACCTGCAGCCTGCAAAAAGGAGACCCCAAACACAGTAAGATAAGCAAAAAGAAATGACAGAAAAGCACACAGCAGATGAAGGAGCAAGATAAAAACCCACCAGACCTAACAACTGAATAGGAAATAGGCAGTCTACCTGAAAAAGAATTCAGAATAATGATAGTAAAGATGATCCAAAATCTTGGAAATAGAATGGACAAAATAAAAGAAACATTTAACAAGGACCTAGAAGAACTAAAGATGAAACAAACAACGATGAACAACACAATAAATGAAATTAAAAATACTCTAGATGGGATCAATAGCAGAATAACTGAGGCAGAAGAACAGATAAGTGACGTGGAAGATAAAATAGTGGAAATAACTACTGCAGAGCAATATAAAGAAAAAAGAATGAAAAGAACTGAGGACAGTCTCAGAGACCTCTGGGACAATATTAAAGGCACAAACATTTGAATTATAGGGGTTCCAGAAGAAGAAGAGAAAAAGAAAGGGACTGAGAAAATATTGGAAGAGATAATAGTTGAAAACTTCCCTAATATGGGAAAGGAAATAGTTAATCAAGTCCAGGAAGCACAGAGAGTCCCATACAGAATAAATCCAAGGAGAAATATGCCAAGACACATATTAATCAAACTGTCAAAAATTAAATACAAAGAAAACATATTAAAAACAGAAAGGGAAAAACAACAAATAACACACAAGGGAATCCCCATAAGGTTAACAGCTGATCTTTCAGCAGAAACTCTGCAAGCCAGAAGGGAGTGGCAGGACATATTGAAAGTGATGAAGGAGAAAAACCTCCAACCAAGATTCCTCTACCCAGCAAGGATCTCATTCAGATTAGATGGAGAAATTAAAAGCTTTACAGACAAGCAAAAGCTGAGAGAGTTCAGCACCACCAAACCAGCTTTACAACAACTGCTAAAGGAACTTCTCTAGGCAAGAAACACAAGAGAAGGAAAAGACCTACAATAACGAACCCAAAAAAATTAAGAAAATGGGAATACGAACATACATATCGATAATTACCTTAAATGTAAATGGACTAAATGCTCCCACCAAAAGACACAGATTGGCTGAATGGATACAAAAACAACACCCATATATTTGCTGTCTACAAGAGACCCACTTCAGACCTAGAGACACATACAGACTGAAAGTAAGGGGATGGAAAAAGATATTTCATGCAAATGGAAACCAAAAGAAAGCTGGAGTAGCAATTCTCATATCAGACAAAATAGACTTTAAAATAAAGACTATTACAAGAGACAAAGAAGGACACTATATAATGATCAAGGGATTGATCCAAGAAGAAGATATAACAATTGTAAATATTTATGCACCCAACATAGGAGCACCTCAATACATAAGGCAAATACTAACAGCCATAAAAGAAGAAATCGACAGTAACACATTCATAGTAGGGGACTTTAACACCCCACTTTCACCAATGGACACATCATCCAAAATGAAAATAAATAAGGAAACACAAGCTTTAAATGATACATTAAACAAGATGAACTTAATCGATATTTATAGGACATTCCATCAAAAAACAGCAGAATACACATTTTTCTCAAGTGCTCAGGGAACATTCTCCAGGATAGATCATATCTTGGGTCACAAGTCAAGCCTTGGCAAATTTAAGAAAATTGAAATTGTTTCAAGTATCTTTTCTGACCACAACGCTATGAGACTACATATCAATTACAGTAAAAGATCTGTAAAGAGTACAAATGCTTGGAGGCTAAACAATACACTACTTAATAATGAAGTGATCACTGAAGAAATCAAAGAGGAAATAAAAAAATACCTAGAAACAAATGACAATGGAGACAGGATGACCCAAAGTCTATGGGATGCAGCAAAAGCAGTTCTAAGAGGAAAGTTTATAGCAATACAGTCCTACCTTAAGAAACAGGAAACATCTCGAATAAACAACCTAACTTTGCACCTAAAGCAATTAGAGAAAGAAGAACAGAAAAACCCCAAAGTTAGCAGAAGGAAAGAAATCATAAAAACCAGATCAGAAATAAATGAAAAAGAAATGAAGGAAACGATAGCAAAGATCAGTAAATTTAAAAGCTGGTTCTTTGAGAAGATAAATAAAATTGATAAACCATTAGCCAGACTCATCGAGAAAAAAAGGGAGAAGGCTCAAATCAATAGAATTAGAAGTGAAAAACGAGAAGTAACAACTGACACTGCAGAAGTACAAAAGATCATGAGAGATTACTACAAGCAACTGTATGCCAATAAAATGGACAACCTGGAAGAAATGGACAAATTCCTAGAAATGCACAACCTGCAAGACTGAATCAGGAAGAAATAGAAAATATGAACAGACCAATCACAAGCACTGTAATTGAAACTGTGATTAAAAATCTTCCAACAGGGCTTCCCTGGTGGCGCAGTGGTTGAGAGTCCACCTGCCGATGCACGGGACACGGGTTTGTGCCCCAGTCCGGGAAGATCCCACATGCCGTGGAGCAGCTGCACCCATGAGCCATGGCCTCTGAGCCTGTGCGTCCGGAGCCTGTGCTCCACAACGGGAGAGGCCACAACAGCAAGAGGCCCACGTACCGCAAAAAGAAAAAAAAAAAATCTTCCAACAAACAAAAGCCCAGGACCAGATGGCTTCACAGGCGAATTCTATCAAACATTTAGAGAAGAGCTAACACCTATCCTCCTCAAACTCTTCCAAAATATAGCAGAGGGAGGAACACTCCCAAACTCATTCTACGAGGCCACCATCACCTTGATACCAAAACCAGGCAAGGATGTCACAAAGAAAGAAAACTACAGGCCAATATCACTGATGCACATAGATGCAAAAATCATCAACAAAATACTAGCAAACAGAATCCAACAGCACATTAAAAGAATCATAAACCATGATCAAGTGGGGTTTATTCCAGTAATGCAAGGATTCTTCAATATACGCAAAACAATCAATGTGATAAACCATATTAACAAATTGAAGGAGAAAAACCATATGATCATCTCAATAGATGCAGAGAAAGCTTTCGACAAAATTCAACACCCATTTATGATAAAAACTCTGCAGAAAGTAGGCATAGAGGGAACTTTCCTCAACATAATAAGGCCATATATGACAAACCTACAGCCAACATCATCCTCAATGGTGAAAAATTGAAAGCATTTCAACTAAGATCAGGAACAAGACAAGGTTGCCCACTCTCACCACTCTTATTCAACATAGTTTTGGAAGTTTTAACCACAGCAATCAGAGAAGAAAAGGAAATAAAAGGAATCCAAATTGGAAAAGAAGAAGTAAAGCTGTCACTGTTTGCAGATGACATGATACTATACATAGAGAATCCTAAAGATCTTACCAGAAAACTACTAGAGCTAATCAGTGAATTTGGTAAAGTAGCAGGATACAAAATTAATGCACAGAAATCTCTGGCATTCCTATACACTAATGATGAAAACTCTGAAAGTGTAATCAGGAAAACACTCCCATTTACCATTGCAACAAAAAGAATAAAATATCTAGGAATAAACCTCACTAAGGAGACAAAATACCTGTATGCAGAAAATTATAAGACACTGATGTAAGAAATTAAAGATGATACAAATAGATGGAGAGATATACCATGTTCTTGGATTGGAAGAATTAACATTGTGAAAATGACTCTACTACCCAAAGCAATCTACAGATTCAATGCAATCCCTATCAAACTACTACTGGTATTTTTCACAGAAATAAAACAAAAAATTACACAATTTTTATGGAAACACAAAAGACCCCGAATAGCCAAAGCAATCTTGAGAAACAAAAACGGAGCTGGAGGAATCAGGCTCCCTGACTTCAGACTATACTACAAAGGTACAGTAATCAAGACAGTATGGTACTGGCACAAAACCAGAAAGATAGATCAGTGGAACAGGATAGTAAGCCCAGAAATAAACCCACGCACATATGGTCACCTTATCTTTGATAAAGGTGGCAGGAATGTACAGTGGAGAAAGGACAACCTCTTCAATAAGTGGTGCTGGAAAAACTGGACAGGTACATGTAAAAGTATGAGATTAGATCACTCCCTAACACCATACACAAAAATAAGCTCAAAATGGATTAAAGGCCTAAATGTAAGGCCAGAAACTATCAAACTCTTAGAGGAAAACATAGGCAGAACACTCTATGACATAAATCACAGCAAGATCCTTTTTGACCCACCTCCTTGAGAAATGGAAATAAAAACAAAAATAAACAAATGGGACCTAAGGAAACTTAAAAGCTTTTGCACAGCAAAGGAAACCATAAACAAGACCAAAAGACAACCCTCAGAATGGGAGAAAATATTTGCAGATGAAGCAACTGAAAAAGGATTAATCTCCAAAATTTATAACAGCTCGATAACAAAAAAACAAACAACCCAATCCAAAAATGGGCAGAAGACCTAAATAGACATTTCTCCAAAGAAGATATACAGACTGCCAACAAACACATGAAAGAATGCTCAACTTCATTAATCATTAGAGAAATGCAAATCACAACTACAGTGAGATATCATCTCACACCGGTCAGAATGGCCATCATCAAAAAATCTAGAAACAATAAATGCTGGAGAGGGTTTCAAGAAAAGGGAACCCTCTTGGACTGTTGGTGGGGATGTAAATTGATTCAGCCACTGTGGAGAAAGTATGGAGGTTCCTTAAAAAACTACAAATAGAACTACCATATGAACCAGCAATCCCACTACTGGGCATATACCCTGAGAAAAGCATAATTCAAAAAGAGTCATGTACCACAATGTTCATTGCAGCTCTATTTACAATAGCCAGGAAATGGAAACAACCTATGTGTCCATCATCGGATGAATGGATCAAGAAGATGTGGCACATATATACAATGGAATATTACTCAGCCATAAAAAGAAATGAAATTGAGCTTTGTAATGAGGTGTCTAAACCTAGAGTCTGTCATACAGAGTGAAGTAAGTCAGAAAGAGAAAGACAAATACCGTATAACACATATATATTTAATTTAAGGAAAAAATAATGTCATGAAGAGCCTAGGGGTAAGACAGGAATAAAGATACAGACCTACTAGAGAATGGACTCGAGGATATGGGGAGGGGGAAGGGTAAGCTGTGACAAAGCAAGAGAGAGGCATGGACATATATACACTACCAAACGTAAGGTAGATAGCTAGTGGGAAGCAGCTGCATAGCACAGGGAGATCAGCTCGGTGCTTTGTGACCACCTGGAGGGGTGGGATGGGGAGGGTGGGAGGGAGGGAGACGCAAGAAGGAAGAGATATGGGAACATGTGTATATGTATAACTGATTCACTTTGTTGTAGAGCGGAAGCTAACACACCATTGTAGAGCAATTATACTCCAATAAAGATGTTAAAAAAAAATTGGTAAGTTTTATGGTACATAGGTTATAACTCACTGTTATGGACTGAATGTTTGTGCCCACCCCCTCACCAAATCTATAAGTTTAAGCTCCAGCCTCCAGTGTGATGGTATTAGGAGGTGGGGCTTTTGCGAGGTAATTAGGTTTAGATGAGGTCATGAGGGTGGGACCCCATGTTGGGATTAGTGCCCTTATAAGAAGAAGAACAGACACTGGGGCTTGCTCTATCTCTGTCAGATGAGGATAAACAGGATGTGGCCATCTGAAAGCCGGAAAGAAGACCCTCACCAGGAAATGAAAAGGCAGACACCTTGATTTTGGTCTTCTCACGCTGTAAACTGTAAGAAACAAATGTCCTCTGATTAAGCCACCTGGTCTATGATATTTTGTTACAGCAGTCCTAGAAGACTAAGACACTCATTGAAGCTCATTTTACTAAATAAGTAGCCAAACAGTTTAGTCTTGACCTAAAATTACTGAAGATGTGGAATAACATTTCCTCAATGTACACTTAAAACTGCTTAAGCATAACTGAAACTGCCTCTCATTGTGGTCAAGTAGCCAGATGTCTACTGAGCATGAAGCATATAACAAAAGCTACACAGGAAGCCCTGGACCATGAATTTAGGGGAATGCATTAAAGTATCAAGCTGTGATGCTGGAGTGGTACAGGAGAGAGAGAGCGGGCAAATGTACATTGCTGTAAGAAATAGCAGCCAAGGCTGAGGCAAATTTCCCCATTCGTAATTCCCTCTACGTCCATCTGCCAAGAAAAACTGAACAGCAGCAGCACCAGCTGTTCTTATTGCTCCACAGATTGCAGGCCATGCTTCCCAAATTAACATCTCACCAACGCTTACCCATGGAATTGTTTTAAGACAGAAACGAAGTCAAGATGGAATCTGGGAAGAGGGAGAAAGTAACAAGGAAGTCCGATCACAAACTGAGAAGCAGACAGCAAGGAGCTGTCTATCTGAAGGACAAGCAGCACAATCAGCTGAGGAATTAGCATAAGGTCAATGTGCAGAGGCAGACAGGGAAGGGGAGCAGGTGTTTCAGAAGTAAAAGTACCGTAGTAAGACTGTGATTCAGTACTTTGCCTCCCCCATTTCAGAAGAGAAAGGGAAAAAATGAAGAGTAAAATAGTAAAGCATTATTAGTACTGCCCATATGCCAAGTAACAAACTCAATGTACTGCATCTCATTAGACAGATGCTCGAAAGTAATGAACAAAATGAATTATGGCAACAGTATGTATTGCCTTAAATACTAAGATGACAACTCTTCCCAACTTGCTAAGGAAAGCAACTTGTAATCCTATAATAAAAGGAGTCTTGTTTATTCTGTTTTGAGAATTGTATCCCTGAGCCCACATTCCTTTGGTTCCTGGAGCAGAAATGCTTTCTGAGGGCCAGCATACTCCAAAGTTGCCTGCCTAATATGTGAAGTGAAAGCTCTTGAAATGGTAAATTCTGTTGGGAAGGTGAAAAAAGGGAAGCCACTTTTTCTTCTCTTTTTGTCTTCACCTTACCTTCCCCTTCCTTTCCCCATTTTCCGCTAACTTCCATTTCCTCATGTTGGGCTCACAGTAGACACACAGAGCAGGTTGGAATAATTACCATGCTGTCACCGATGGCAATACAATGAGGAACCCATTTGAAAAAATGTGTCCATCCCAGTATCCTCTAAAGTAATCCATTCTGAACACAAAACATGATGGAGACAAGTGTACATTATTCTATGTCATATCATTTGGTAGAGTTGGAGTAGGGGGATTTAACCAACCTAGTAATTTTAATATTGAACACGAAAGTTTAAAGCATTTATTGGTGCTCCCATAGTATGTTTTCTGAAAGCTATAGGGAAGAAAGGGTTTTTTTTACGTTTATCTTGATCAATTTACATCTACTATTAAAAAAAATCAGAAATATCTATGACTTTATTCTGCACAGTGTGCAAAAGTGAACATTCAATTTGCTTACGTAAAGACAAAAAAATTAATAAAAGGCATGGAAGAATAATTAAAATGATGGCTAAATACATTTTAAATGAGATACATACATATTTTCTCTTTCCTCCGAAACATAAAATATTTAAAATTATAATTCAAATGTTTATGCATTTCTTATTTAAAAGATAAATTAATATAAACAACTAACATTATAGGACTCAATAGCTACTTCCTCAGTTACCAAACAAAACATGTAATTATCAAGAGTTTTACTGCCAACAAATTATTTGGGCTGGAGGGTCACTGTCAGTGAGCCTTAATTTTCTTATCTGCATTCTAAAAGGATGGCATAAATAATCCTCATTTTTATAACAACATCTAAAAGTCATTTTTTTCTTTAAAAATGGAAAATAAATTTATAAATAAAGCTCTGTAATTAATGTCTAAAACTAAAACTAATATGTGTGCATAGTGTTGTGGTTCAGATGTTTTGTTTCCTGTCTCCGTGAGGGCATTAATTTCATTGGTTTTATTCTGCAATGTTGTTGAGGGTTTCAAAATGTTTATATATTCTACTGTTGGAACAAACAGTAAATGCCATTTGAAATTATTCACACCCAAAGTAAATTTTTCTTGAGACAGGATTATGAAAATCTCTTGAAAATTAGGAAAACATTTAAATCCTCCCCCAAAAATATCATCATAAAATATAGTTTTCACGTAGGTAGAATACTACAATATTATGATTAACAGAGTGAAATAGTGCTAAGAGTTTGATCTGTTAGATCAGGGCTATCAGAGTTTAAATCCTGCTCTACTGCTTTCTAGTAATATAATCTTGAAGTTATTCAAAACTCTGCATTAGTTTTCCCTTCAGTGAAATGAAAGGAAGCAGAACGACTGCTTTTATTGTGTTCTTGTGAGTAGGAAATGATGTAAGTATAAAGCAGGTAAAAGAGTATACAGCATAGCAGAAACATGAATAAATGTCAGCTATTTATTTTTGAACAAATATTTATGGAGTGATTACTATGCTCTGGACATTGTTCTAGCTGCCTGAGAGATAGTAGTAATCTTCCTTCATGAAGATTACCTTCTAATGGGAAGATGAACAATAAACAATAAACAATGTATAAAATATATATTCTATTTATGAAAAGCATTACACAGAGTAGAGGCAAGAAAGCTCAGAGTAGGGGACGCAATTTTAGATAGGATGCTAGGGAAATATCGTTGAAAAGATGGCATATGTAAGAAAGAACTTAAAGGAAATGAGAGAGCAAACCACGAAGTTTTCTTAGGAAGGAGAAGTTTTCTAGGCAGAGGAAACTGCAAATGTGAAGACCATGTGGGTGGGGAAAGTGGGTTTGATCTGTTAGAGGGACAACAGACAGATCAGCGTGTCTGGAACGGAGTGAGCAAAGTGGTGTGTAATACAAGGAGTCAGATGGGTGAGGTGGGGCTGGGGAGCAGTGGCAGTACAGGTACTGGTCACATAGGGCACTGAGGGGAACAGTTATTCAAAATCTTATACTCAGAGTGATATGGGAAGTTATTGGGGGGTTTTAAGCAGAGAAGCAGCATGATCTAACATAGTTTACCAAGATTCCTATAGCTGATAATAAATCAAAGTGTCCTCCAATCATCACACCCAAGTAAGCAATCTACTCCAGTTAAAGAACCGCTTCTCTTAATTCTCTTCTAAAACTTTAAGGGCTAATTGTAATGAGTTTTGTATTGCAGTAACCATCTATACTTTAGAAGAGAACTTCCCCACCCATTCACACATATTTTGGACCCCCTAATTTCTATTTGCAGTACATCTGTAACCATTTGGAAAAACAATTTACAAAATGTTGGATTATGAAAAGTGTACATACTTTGTATTATCCAAAATTAAGAACATGAAAGGACTCAGAGAAAATATTCTTTAAGCTTTGTACAGAACACTAGGGCAGC
Organism: Pseudorca crassidens; assembly: GCF_039906515.1. Lineage (NCBI taxonomy): Eukaryota > Metazoa > Chordata > Mammalia > Artiodactyla > Delphinidae > Pseudorca > Pseudorca crassidens. Next base: position 107,249,535 of record NC_090300.1, on the reverse strand, counting down.
TTTTGTGGCTTTTTTATTGGTAACATCCACAGTTCAGTGATAACTCAATGCCCCTGTTCCTCCAGTTGACAGGTGATAAATATTCAAGAGAACAGTGAAGGCATCCACCAGTGTAGGATGCCTGGCGGCAGTGTGCACCACAGCGAGCTAGCACCCCTTCTGTTTCTCACACAAGCTAAATCATCAGGTAAGCAGAGAAGTCAATCAGCCAACAGCTTGTGTTGCTTTCATTACAAGCCTATAGAGCATTTAAACTTTCTGAGGAGACAGAATTGTCTCTGGCTTCAGCTCCTACCCTCTTAAAACCAGCTGTGCACCAGCCACTCTCCATGCTCCATAAGGCACCCAGCTTAGAGAATTCCACTTCCCCCTAAAGACCAGTCAGAACTGCTGGGAAAGGCAAGCACTTCAAAGTAACAGAGGTCTGGTGAATGTTCACATCACTTCAGAAAGCACTTGCCTGCTCAGAGATAAGGGGGGAAGCTGCAGTACTCTGAAAGCTTATAGAATCACCGCATTGCTCCCACCTGCTTTTCTGTTTCACCCAGAAACTTAAGTCATTCAGGAGGCATGCTCCTTGAACAGTTGAGCACAAATAACAACTGGCTGGGAAAACAGAACAACAGAAATCTTCGCTATTGTGACTCAGAGGGGCTGGAACATGCCTGTGAAACAGATGTAGTACCGAAGATAGTGATTTCCAGGTCTTGAAGATCTTACAGTGCTTTTGACTGCCAATTATGTAATTGTCTGGCAAGATTGGACTCCAAACTGTTTTCTCAATATTAGAGAACACATTTCTCTTTTCCCTTTACCTCCTCTGTGAATGAAGATTACCCTTTTCCACAACGAGACTACCCCAAATTGTAATTCAACAATTATAGTTAACTCTGAGACAATCTCACCAACGGGGAGAGAGGTTAACTGAACCTGGTGGAGATTCTCTCTGGTTAGAGACTGTCACAGGAATCCAGCTACCCCCTTTTGTTCCACACAATAAACATAGCTTGGGGCTTCCCTGGTGGCGCAGTGGTTGAGAGTCCGGGGACGCAGGTTCGTGCCCCGGTCCGGGAGGATCCCACATGCCTCAGAGCGGCTGGGCCCGTGAGCCATGGCCGCTGAGCCTGTGCGTCCGGAGCCTTTGCTCCGCAATGGGAGAGGCCACAGCAGTGAGAGGCCCGCGTACCGCAAAAAATATATATATAAATAAAATAAATAAACATAGTTTATTTCATTTCATCTCAGATCATATACTGTAAGCAACTATATACGTAGATTCCCTTTCCAAAGACGTTCAATAAGGAAGACATTCGCATGCTACTTGTGGTCTGCCATTTTCTTGGGGTATAGCTACACAAACCAATCCACTAAGAATACACAACCACTTTTAAGTTAGTGATGTGATAATTAAAGTTAAATCATCATCATTCACTTAAAAATTCAATAATATCCCCAAACGAAGAAACAACTGGCATCAAACAATTTCTGCTTTTATTAGTTAAATCAATGTCATAAGCAAAACAGTTTCCTTTTTTAAAGTGTCTGTTCTCTATCTTTAGAATTTTCCTGCCAAATTTTCCCACAGTTATCAAGCCAAATAAATCTTACACAGCCCACATTCTCCCACATCTAAATTATTTGGGTTTGCCTGACGGGCACATGAAATGTTAAATAATAAGTAGTCATCCCTTTTTTCTGAATAGAGTGACACCTCTTTCTCAAAGATCTCTCCTTTCCCAGACAATCAAATCTACCTTTTTCAAAAAACTTCCCATCAATGATCATGGCTTCCATCATTTATGATGATTTGAACTATTCAAAGACAAAAATATATGTCATTTTAATATCATTTTAATTCATGGATAATTTGATGTGACAATATAACAATATATTGACATGCAGCATTAAGAACAAATATGATGTCATTTTCTAAAAATTTATAGCCAATTAATGAGCAAAGAAGTATGATGTCCCCTTCTTGAGTATCACCTCATCCCTGGCTCCATCCGTACTCTCATTCTGCCCCTCTAAGTCTTCTAATTACCACATCCCAAAGTTCTACTCTACCCATCCACAGTTCTAACTCTCAACCCAGTCACAGCTCCTACTCCACCCATGACTCTATCCCTCATCCTCTCCTAATTGGTCAAAATGGCAACTTCCATTAGGCTGAATTCTCTACTTTTGTGTTGAATAAGCACATCATAGGCAGAATAATCATTAATATGCCATTTTTTAAATGGGGTTGCCCAGTTTCATCTTAAGACATCTTAAATTCATAATTATAGCATAAAAGAACTTCAGAACCAAAATGATTTTGGCAATCACTTAATCAAAACTACTAATTTTATTTTTATGTATTTGCCTTTTTCTGGAAGTCTATGCATGAGTTCAATTAGTCAGACCCCTCAGCTCATGACATACTCTAATTTTCCATGAAAGATCCCTCACATACATAATTTTATTCTTCCCTTCAGTGCTGATATCACTCTCATTCCCTACATTCTCACTGGACACCCACTATAGTACACGTCACTGACTATCTGTGTATGTTTGAAAAAATAATAGAATTCTATAGGATTTAAATGTGCACACAACTACAGGTTTACGATACTAACAGTTTTATTTTATGTCTTCTTTTTCTTTTTATTCGACACTTTATAAAGTATAGCAATGTTGCTATAAATATATTTCATTCATTGCTTCTAGCAGTGGAATAGTATTCCATGGTATATATAATCACGTTTTACTTTTTTATTCCCCTAGTGACAACTAGGTATTCACCATCTGTTTACTGTAATAAATATGTCTATAATTATTACTCAAATAAGACAATTTGAGGGAGGGTATTTACAAATGGACTATTTTTAAAAGATGTGGATAAGGTTAGAGGGACCCACAAGGGCTATTTTAGTAGACCAGGGTTAGAAGCAGCACAGCTCTACAACCCCTAGGTTCAAAAGAATAAGTGAAGGGAGCGGTCACTGAACCTGAAAAAGGAAGAACTATGCTGAAGTCTACAACCAGAAAGGAGGAGCAATGACATGGGGTGTAGGAACACAGCAGCTGAAGCTGCTCTCTCAGGTCTCTGAGGCTCTATTCATTTTTCTTCATTCTTCTTTCTCTCTGTTCCTTAGACTAGACAATCTCCACTGACCTACCTTAAGGATTGCTGATTCTTTCTTCTGCCAGCTCAAATCTGTGGTTGAACTCTATAGTGAAATTTTCATTTCATTTATTATAGATTTCAACTCCAGTATTTTTTGTTTTTAATAATTTCTACTTATTGATTTTCTTTATTTAGAGACATCATAATCATATGCTCCTTTAGTTCTTTATTTTTTTTAACGTTTATATTTGAGTATAATTGCTTTACAGCGGTGTGATAGTTTCTGCTTTATAACAAAGTGAATCAGTTATACATATACACATATACCCATATCTCTTCCCTCTTGCATCTCCCTCCCTACCACCCTCCCAATCCTACCCCTCTAGGTGGTCACAAAGCACCGAGCTGATCTCCGTGTGCTATGCGACTGTTCCCACTATCTATCTCTTTTACATTTGGTAGTGTATATATTTGAATACATACACTATCAATCTCTAACTTTGTCCCAGCATACCCCTCTCCCTCCCCATGTGCTCAACTCCATCTTCTAGTAGGACTGCTTCTTTATTACCATCTTGCCCCTAGGTTCTTCATGACCAATTTTTTTGCTTTTTCTTAGATTCAATATATATGTGTTAGCATACGGTATTTGTTTTTCTTTTCCTGACTTATTCACTCTGTATGACAGACTCTAGGTTCATCCCCCTCACTACAAATAACTCAATTTCATTCCTTTTTATGGCTGAGTAATATTCCATTGTATATATGTGCCTCATCTTCTTTATCCATTCATCTGTCGATGGACACTCAGGTTGCTCCCATGTCTTGGCTATTGTAAATAGAGCTGCAATGAACATTGTGGTACATGACTCTTTTTGAATTATGGTTTTCTAAGGGTATATGCCCAGGAGTGGTATTGCTGGGTCTTATAGTAGTTCTATTCTTGGTTTTTTAAGGAATCTCCATTCTGTTCTCCATAGTGGCTGTATCAATTTACATTCCCACCAACAGTGTATGAGGGTCCCATTTTCTCCACACCCTCTCCAGCATTTATTCTTTGCAGATTTTTTGATGATGGCCATTCTGACTGGTGTGAGATGATATCACATTGTAGTTTTGATTTTTCATTTCTCTAATGATTAATGATGTAGAGCATTCTTTCATGTGTTTGTTGGCAATCTGTATATCTTCTTTGGAGAAATGTCTATTTAGGTCTTCTGCACATTTTTGGATTGGGTTGTTTGTTTTTTTGATATTGAGCTGCATGAGCTGCTTATAAATTTTGGAGATTAATCCTTTGTCAGTTGCTTCATTTGCAAATATATTCTCCCATTCTGAGGGGTGTCTTTTCGTCCTGTTTATGATTTCCTTTGCTGTGCAAAAGCTTTGAAGTTTCATTAGGTCCCATTTGTTTTTATTTTCATTTCTATTTCTCTAGGAGGTGGGTCAAAAAGGATCTTGCAGGCTTCCCTGGTGGCGCAGTGGTTGAGAGTCTGCCTGCCAATGCAGGGGACGCGGGTTCGTGCCCCGGTCCGGGAAGATCCCACATGCCGCAGAGCGGCTGGGCCTGTGAGCCATGGACGCTGAGCCTGCGCGTCCGGAGCCTGTGCTCTGCAACGGGAGAGACCACAACAGTGAGAGGCCTGTGTACCGCAAAAAAAAAAAAAAAAAAAAAAAAAAAAGGGATCTTGCTGTGATTTATGTCATAGAGTGATCTGCCTGTGTTCTCCTCTAAGAGTTTAACAGTATCTGGCATTACATTTAGGTCTTTAATCCATTTTGAGTTTATTTTTGTGTATGGTGTTCAGGAGTGTTCTAAATTCATTCTCTTATATGTAGCTGTCCAGTTTTCCCAGCACCACTTATTGAAGAGGCTGTCTTTTCTCCATTGTATATTCTTGCCTCCTTTATCAAACATGAGGTGACCATACGTGCATGGGTTTATCTCTGGGCTTTCTATCCTGTTCCATTGATCTATCTTTCTGGTTTTGTGCCAGTACCATACTGTCTTGATTACTGTAGCTTTGTAGTATTGTCTGAAATCTGGGAGCCTGATTCCTCCAGCTCCGTTTTTCATTCTCAAGATTGCTTTGGCTATTCGGGGTCTTCTGTGTTCCCATACAAATTGTGAAATTTTTTGTTCTAGTTCTGTGAAAAATGCCAGTGTTCATTTGATAAGGATAGCATTGAATCTAGAGATTGCTTTGGGTAGTATAGTCATTTTCACAATGTTAATTCTTCCAATCCAAGAACATGGTATATCTCTCCATCTATTTGTATCATCTTTAATTTCTTTCATCAGTGTCTTATAATTTTCTGCATACAGGTATTTTGTCTCCTTAGTGAGGTTTATTCCTAGATATTTTATTCTTTTTGTTGCAATAGTAAATAAGAGTGTTTTCTTAATTTCACTTTCAGATTTTTCATCATTAGTGTCTAGGAATGCAAGAGATTTCTGTGCATTAATTTTGTATCCTGCTACTTTACCAAATTCACTGATTAGCTCTAGTAGTTTTCTGGTAGCATCTTTAGGATTCTCTGTGCATAGTACCATGTCATCTGCAAACAGTGACAGTTTTACTCCTTCTTTTCCAATTTGGATTCCTTTTATTTGTTTTTCTTCTCTGATTGCTGTGGCTAAAACTTCCAAAACTATGTTGAATAATAGTGGTGAGAGTGGGCAACCTTGTCTTGTTCCTGATCTTAGTGGAAATGGTTTCAGTTTTTCACCATTGAGGACAATGTCAGCTGTGGGTTTGTTATATATGGCCTTTATTATGTTGAGGTAAGCTCCTTCTATGCCTACTTTCTGGAGGGTTTTTATCATAAATCGGTGTTGAATTTTGTCAAAAGCTTTCTCTGCATCGATTGAGATGATCATATGGTTTTTCTCCTTCAATTTGTTAATATGGTGTATCACATTGATTGATTTGCATATATTGAAGAACGCTTGCATTCCTGGGATAAACCACACTTGATCATGGTGTATGATCCTTTAATGTGCTACTGGATTCTGTTTGCTAGTATTTTGTTGATGATTTTTGCACCTATGTTCATCAATGATATTGGTCTGTAATTTTCTTTTTTTGTAGTATCTTTGTGTTGTTTTGGTATCAGGGTGATGGTGGCCTCATAGAATGAGTTTGGGAGTGTTCCTCCCTCTCCAATATTTTGGAAGAGTTTGAAAAGGAAAGGTGTTACCTCTTCTCTAAATGTTTGATAGAATTTGCCTGTGAAGCCATCTGGTCCTGAGCTTTTGCTTGTTCGAAGATTTTTAATCATAGTTTCAATTTCAGTGCTTGTGATTGGTCTGTTCATATTTTCTATTTTTTCCTGGTTCAGTCTCAGGAGGCTGTGCATTTCTAACAATTTGTCTGTTTCTTCCAGGTTGTCCATTTTATTGGTATCGTGTTGCTTGTAGTAATCTCTCATGATCCTTTGGTATTTCCACAGTGTCAGTTGTTACTTCTCCTTTTTCATTTCTAATTCTACTGATTTGAGTCTTCTTGATGAGTCTGGGTAATTTTTTTTTTTTTCTTGATGAGTCTGGGTAATGGTTTATCAATTTTGTTTGTCTTCTCAAAGAACCAGATTTTAGTTTTATTGATCTTTGCTAACGTTTCCTTCATTTCTTTTTCATTTATTTCTGATCTGATCTTTATGATTTCTTTCCTTCTGCTAACTTTAGGTTTTTTCTGTTCTTCTTTCTCTAATTGCTTTAGGTGTAAGGTTAGGTTGTTTATTTGAGATGTTTCTTCTTTCTTAAGGTAGGATTGTATTGCTATAAACTTCCCTCTTAGAACTGCTTTTGCTGCATCCCATAGGTTTTGGGTCATTGTGTTTTCACTGTCATTTGTTTCTAGGTATTTTTTTATTTCCTCTTTGATTTCTCAGCGATCACTTCATTATTAAGTAATGTATTTTTTAGCCTCCATGTGTCTTTATTTTTTACAGTTTTCCTGTAATTGATATCTAGTCTCATAGCATTGTGGTCAGAAAAGATACTTGATATGATTTCAGTTTTCTTAAATTTACCAAGGCTTGACTTGTGACCCAAGATATGATCTATCCTGGAGAATGTTCCATGAGCACTTGAGAAGAATGTGTATTCTGTTGTTTTTCGATGGAATGTCCTAGAAATATCAATTAAGTTCATCTTGTTTAATGTATCATTTAAAGCTTGTGTTTCCTTATTTATTTTCATTTTGGATGATCTGTCCATTGGTGAAAGTGGGGTGTTAAAGTCCCCTACTGTGAATGTGTTACTGTCGATTTCCCCTTTTATGGCTGTTAGTATTTGCCTTATGTATTGAGGTGCTCCTAATTTGGGTGCATAAATATTTACCATTGTTATATCTTCTTCTTGGATTGATCCTTTGATCATTATGTAGTGTCCTTGTCTCTTCTAATAGTCTTTATTTAAAGTCTATTTTGTCTGATATGAGAATTGCTACTCCAGCTTTCTTTTGATTTCCATTCGCATGGAATATCTTTCTATATCCCCTCACTTTCAGTATGTATGTGTCCCTAGGTCTGAAGTGGGTCTCTTGTAGACAGCATATATATGGGTCTTGTTTTTGTATCCATTCAGCCAGTCTGTGTCTTTTGGTGGAAGCATTTAATCCACTTACATTTAAGGTAATTATCGATATGTATGTTCGTATTCCCATTTTCTTAATTGTTCTGGGTTTGTTATTGTAGGTCTTTTCCTTCTCTTGTGTTTCTTGCCTAGAGAAGTTCCTTTAGCAGTTGTTGTAAAGCTGGTTTGGTGGTGCTGAACTCTCTCAGCTTTTGCTTGTCTGTAAAGCTTTTAATTTCTCCATCAAACCTGAATGACATCCTTGCTGGGTAGAGTAATCTTGGTTGGAGGTTTTTCTCCTTCATCACTTTAAATATGTCCTGCCACTCCCTTCTGGCTTGCAGAGTTTCTGATGGAAGTTCAGCTGTTAACCTTATGGGGATTCCCTTGTGTGTTATTTGTTGTTTTTCCCTTGCTGCTTTTAATATGTTTTCTTTGTATTTAATTTTTGATAGTTTGATTAAGATGTGTCTTGGTGTATTTCTCCTTGGATTTATTCTGTATGGGACTCTCTGTGCTTCCTGGAGTTGATTAACTATTTCCTTTCCCATGTTAGGGAAGTTTTCAACTATAATCTCTTCAAATATTTTCTCAGTCCTTTCTTTTTCTCTTCTTCTTCTGGAACCCCTATAATTCGAATGTTGGTGCATTTAATGTTGCCCCAGAGGTCTCTGAGACTGTCCTCAATTCTTTTCATTCTTTTTTCTTTATTCTGCTCTGTGGTAGTTATTTCCACTATTTTATCTTCCACGTCACTTATCTGTTCTTCTGCCTCAGTTATTCTGCTATTGATCCCTTCTAAAGAATTTTTAATTTCATTTATTGTGCTGTTCATGGTTGTTTGTTTGCTCTTTAGTTCTTCTAGGTCCTTGGTAAACATTTCTTGTATTTTCTCCATTCTATTTCCAAGATTTTGGATCATCTTTACTATCATTATTCTGCATTTTTTTTCAGGTAGACAGCCTACTTCCTCTGCATTTGTTAGGTCTGGTGGGTTTTTACCTTGCTCCTTCATCTGCTGTTTGTTTCTTTGTCTTCTCATTTTGCTTAACTTACTGTGTTTGGGGTCTCCTTTTTGCAGGTTGCAAGTTCATAGTTCCCATTGTTTTTGGTGTCTGCCCCCAGTGGCTAAGGTTGGTTCAGTGGGTTGTGTAGGCTTCCTGGTGGAGGGGACTAGTGCCTGTGTTCTGGTGGATGAGGCTGGATCTTGTCTTTCTGGTGGGCAGGTCTCCATCTGGTGATTTGTTTTGGGGTGTCTGTGAACTTATTATTATTTTGGGCCGCCTCTCTGCTAATGGATGGGGTTGTGTTCCTGTCTTGCTAGTTTTTTGGCATAGGGTATCCAGCACTGTAGCTTGCTGGTCATTGAGTGGAGCTGGGTCTTGGCATTGAGATGGAGATCTCTGGGAGATTTTCGCCATTTGATATTACATGGAGCTGGGAGGTCTCTGGCGGACCAATGTCCTGAACTTGGCTCTCCCACCTCAGAGGCACAGCCCTGACGCCTGGCTGGAGCAACAAGCGCCTGTCATCCACACGGCTCAGAATAAAAGGGAGAAAATAAGAAAGAAAGAAGGATAAAATTAAATTAAATTAAATATAAAAGTTATTAAATAAAAAACAATTATTAAAAAAATTTTTAAGTAATTTAAAAAAAGAAAGAAGACAACAACCAAACCAAAATACAAATCCACCAATGATAACAAGCACTGAAAACTATACTAAAAAAAAAAAAGGAAAAAGCAGACAGACAGAACCCTAGGACAAATGGCAAAGGCAAAGCTATACAGACAAAATCACACACAGAAACATACATATACACATTCACAAAAAGAGAAAAAGGGAAAAAATATATATATATATCCTTTCTCCCAAAGTTCACCTCCTCAGTTTGGGATGATTCGTTGTCTATTCAGGTATTCCACAGATGCAGGGTACATCAAGTTGACTGTGGAGATTTAATCCGCTGCTCCTGAGGCTGCTGGGAGAATTTCCCTTTCTTTTCTTTGTTCGCACAGCTCCTGGGATTTAGCTTTGGATTTGGCCCTGCCTCTGCATGTACGTCGCCTCAGGGCATCTGTTCTTCGCTCAGACAGGACGGGGTTAAAGAAGCCGCTGATTCGGGGGCTCTGGCTCACTCAGGCTGGGGGGAGATATGGGTACGGAGTGCAGGGCGAGCCTGCTGCGGCAGAGGCCAGCATGACGTTGCACCAGCCTGAGGTGCCGTGTGTTCTCCTGGGGAAGTTGTCCTTGGATCATGGGACCCTGGCAGTGGCGCGGGCTACACAGGCTCCCGGGAGGGGAGGTGTGGATAGTGACCTGTGCTTGCACACAGGCTTCTTTTCTTGGTGGCTGCTGCAGCAGCCTTAGCATCTCATGCCCATCTTTGGGGTCCACGCTGATAGCCGCGGCTTGCGCCCGTCTCTGGAGCTCCTTTAAGCAGCACTCTTAATCCCCTCTTCTAGCACACCAGGAAACAAAGAGGGAAGAAAAAGTCTCTTGCCTCTTCGGCAGGTCCAGACTTTTTTCCGGACTCCCTCCCGGCTAGCTGTGGTGCACTAACCCCTTCAGGCTGTGTTCACGCAGCCATCCCCAGTCCTCTCCCTGGGATTCGATCGGATCGAAGCTGGAACCTCAGCTCCCAGCCCCCGCCCACCCCGGCGGGTGAGCATACAAGCCTCTCGGGCTGGTGAGTGCTGGTTGGCACCGATCCTCTGTGCGGAAATCTCTTCGCTTTGCCCTCGGCACCCCTGTTACTGCGCTCTCCTCCGTGGCTCTGAAGCCTCCCCACTTCTGCAACCTGTTGTCTCCGCCCACGAAAGGGCTTCCTAGTGTGTGGAAACCTTTCCTCCTTCACGGCTCCCTCCCACTGGTGCAGGTCCTGTCCCTATTCTTTTGTCTCTATTGTTTCTATTTTCTTTTGCCCTACACAGGTACGTGGGGAAGTTCTTGCCTTCTGGGAGGTCTGAGGTCTTCTGCCAGCGTTCAGCAGGTGGTCTGTAGGAGCTGTTCCACGTGTAGACGTATTTCTGAGGTATTTGTGGGGAGGAAGGTCATCTCCACGTCTTACTCCTCCGCCATCTTGAAGCTCCTCCTCCTTTAGTTCTTTAGAGATGGTTCCCTTTAGTTCTTTGAACATATTAGAAATGCTGATAGTTTTTTCTAGTAACTCCAGTGTCTGGACTTCCTTGGGGACCCTTTCATTCTATTGCCTGATTTTTTTCCTCCAGCATACGGACCATATTTTCTTGTTTCGTACAAGTCTTTTGATCTTGTAAATTGTGATCTAGATAATTTAAATCATATAATGTGTCAATTCAGATCCCACCCACCCACATTGTGGTAGCTGTTGTTTGTTGTGGTTGCTGCTGCTGCTGTTTGTTTAGTGATTTTCTTGAACTCATTTTGTAAAGTATGTATTTTTTTGTAGCCACTTAGCACTTAAGCCTCTCCTTGATTAGTTTAATGGTCATCTAGTGATTAAACAGAAATGTCCTTAAATGCCTTGAAGCATTTCACCAAAGGGCTATGTTTGTGTGTTGTGGCACATCTTCAGTGATCTACCTAGCAGTCAAAATTCTGCTTTAGTGTTTACTTTCTGCTTGCACAGAGCTTCAGGATCCATCAAAGATGAGAGATCAGAGACTTCTCAGATCTTTCTTGGACATACATACAGCCTTGCTTATGTATGCAGCCTTCTAGACTCCCAAAATTATTTCAAGGTTTTCCAAAGCCTTTTCTGGCCATTTCATTACCCAGCATTTCCTTTTAAGATTTTTGTTCAGCTTCTTGTTGATCACAACTGTTATCACCACTTCAGGCAGCTTCAAAATTTTAAAATTACCACTGATTGTTTACAACAAATGCTTCAAGGAAAAAGGTGTTCACAATAATTGAGTTGTAAATCAAGTTAAATAAATACAAGCCCTGCAAATGGAGATTTCCAGGGAATTGCGAGACAGATCTGATAATGACCGTTCTCTGGGGACGGAGCTTTCGGAGAGCCTCAGATTTCCTCTGCTCCCTTCAATGGGTGCTTGGCTACAGGAGGTTTTCATAATGACTAACATTGTGAAACTGTTGGTTTTCAAGACGACTGCAGAGCTGGAGAGAGGGAGATGGGACTACAGCAAGGCAAAACGCCAAGCTCACTGTTTTTTCTGCAATTTATCCTTTTTTTTTTTTTTTCAATAAATGCTCCTCAGATTTTTGCAAGCCTTTGGTTAATTTCCAAAGTTCTGAAAAGTTGACTTTGATCATTTTTACCAATGCTCTCACTGCATTAATGGACAAGAGGCTTTTCAGAGCTCCTTATTCTACAATCCTCACTGATGTCACTACTTGTTAATTCTTCACTTTGAAATATATATTTTTTAATCTTTCATCCATTTCTAAGGTATAATTTTAGGAATATAAATTATATTTTCAATTGTGCTAAATGATCTTTTTATGCCCCTATCGATCAACTGTCAATTTTCTCCATTCTGCTTTGTGACCTAAGAAACTAACCTTGATGGACTGCTCCTATCAGCCTATTTTCCCTGCTGGTTTCCAGACAGTGGGAAATACCAGCATGACACTGGAGAGCAGGAGGAGAGATGGAGGGAAAAGTTATTCCTCCAACTTCCTCCCTTCTAGACCATGATTTGGCAGTAGCTGCATTCCTCTAACACAAGTGCAGTTCTTCTGATAACCATTCCTTCCTCTGGTCCCTTCAGACCTATGAGTGATACAAGCTACCCAGTGTTGCTAACACCAGATGCTTCATCAAACTTTGCCCCTTAGCTCTGTCCAGATTTTGTAAATAGTTCCTCCATTCACTGTCCACTGAATGAAATTTTAGAAATAGTTAAATGTATTTGTTTTTACCTGAGGATTTATGCTTTAGAGATCTTAGTTAAAAACTCCCTCCCAACCCAAAGAGTTATTTTCCAAAATTTTCTGCTACTAGCTTTATTCTGTTCATTAATTTATGTATATGTCTTAATCCTTTTAGCATCATTATATGGAGGTAGATGTCTGTATTAGTTTCCTGTTGCTGCTATGACAAACTATTACTAACTAATGACTTAAAATAGTAGAAATTTATTCTCTTACAGTTCTGAAGGACAGAAAGCTGAAATGGGTTTCGCTGAGCTGAAATCAAGGTGTCAGTGGAGCCATGCTCGCTCTCAAGGCTCTAGAGGATAATCCATTTCCTTGTCCTTTCAATCCTTAGAGCTGCATTCCTTATGATCCTTGGCTCATGGCCCCTTTCTACACCTTCAAAGCCAGTAGCATAGCATCTTCAAATTTCTCTGCTTTCATCTTCACTTCACCTTTTATAAGTACCCATTGGATAATCTGATTTCATCAGACCCATTAGATAATCCAAGGTAATCTCATCTCAAAATCCTTAAGCTATGCAAAGTCCCCCTGTTACCCCTTTTGTAAAGTAATAGTCACAGGTTCTGTGGATTAGGACACAGAAATCTGTGAGTGAGCCATTATTCAGCCCACCAAAGTATCCAGCCTTATTTTACTCTATATGAGCCAGTTTTCTTAATGTCATCTATTAACCATTTCCCCCATCGGTTTATACTGCCAATTTCATCAACAACAGGGTCTTTCATAATACACAGCTTTTTTTTTTCATAGCTTTACTTTTGAGCATTCTAGTCCAGTGGTTCTCAACTAGGTGCAATTTTCCACCCAAAGGACATTTGGAAATACCCAGAGAACGTTTTTCTTGGGGCGGGTGGAGGGGTCCTACTGGACTAGGTGGGTTGAGGCCTAAACCTATTACATTGCACAGAACATCCCCACCTCAACTCCCACCAACAAATTATCTGGCTCAAAATATAAATAATACTGAGGTCAAGGAGCCCTGCTCCAGTCTATTCCAATGATCTCTATGCTATGCCTATCCCAGTGCCAAATCATTTTTATTATTATGTATTTATATAGCATATATATAATTTAGGATGTAGGCTCCCTCTCTTAAGTAAAAAAAAATAGGTGGTACCATATAAACTTTATAAGTTGAATTTTTATAAATAACCTGCTGGAGTTTTAGGAATTCATACTGGTTTTTTTAGAATAATATTGGAAGGACAAACATTTTTACAATGTAATGATGAGAGGCAAATCTGGATGGCCCTGGAAGATGCTTCTGTGCCCCCTATCATTAGCATCTCAGAGGACTGGCTCAGCCTTTGGCTGATGTCAGCATTCTTGTCATGCAAGTCTGTTCCTGTGGCCCTTGTATGCAGACCTTGGTCATCCAAATGCACAGTCCTCAGGGTTGGTCCTTGGCTAGAAAACCTGATACTTAATCATCCCCCTTCTCTATCATCCATTCTAGAGTCACCTTCCTTCAGCTAATTCCTGTAGAATTTTTGGTGGGGTGGCTCATCCATGAGGAATCTGTTCCCCTAGTGACCATGCCCTTCACAGATGATGGCTACTGTAGCCATGAGAATCCTAACACCAGTAGTTTGTAGAATGTGGATAGCCCCTGACATCCTATGATAGTACAATGGTTAAAAAGTTCACTAGTGGTAAACTTGGATGTCATACTGCTAGAAGGGGCCCAAATGGCTGCTACAATATATCTAATACTAGAAAGAAACCACGGAAATGATTTTTAAAAGGGCTGGGAATTAGGTGGCTACTCCTGAACTATCTTGATTAATTGAAGAGAGATAATGACAGGTTCTCTATGATTAATCATCAGTTCAAGGAAAAATGAGAAAGTACTTAAGAAAAAATATCAGTGTCATCCCTACCCCAACTTCATCAACTGACTCCAGAAGAATCCTTTGACTTTCAGTTTTGTTAGAAAACATTTTCCCTTTAAGAACTTAGTCTCTTCAGATTTCAATGTATCCACAGCTTTCCAGGGACTTTAAAGGAAAGCATAATTTTTTAGTTTACTGAGGATTTCTTGTTGTTACAGCAATTTGATAGCTTTAAAAATATGTCCACAAATTCTTCAAAACTGTTTTCCCTTCAAGAGACAAAATTTAATTCCCATCTACCTGAGTGTAGGCGAGACTTAGGGACACACTTCTGAAGACTAAAATATGGCAAAAGTGATGGCCTGTCCCCAAAGACTGCAGCTTCCACCTTGGGGAGGATACTCTCTCTGGCTCACTCTCTTAATCAGATCACTTGCTTTGTGGGAACAGGCTTCCATCTTCTAACAACGTTCAGGCAGCCTACGGAGATGCCCACATGTAGAGAAACTGCAGAATCCAATCAACAGCCATGTGAATGAGCCTGCTTGGAAATGGACCTTCTACCAGAGGAGACTAAGATGACTGCCGACCCTAGTGACAGTTTGTCTGCGAGCTCAAGAGATACTCTGAGTCAGAACCACTGAGCTAAACCAACTTAGATTCCTCACCCTCACAAAGTATGTGAGATAATAAATGTTTTAAGCTGCTAAGGTTGGGAGCAATTTGTTACACAGCAAGAGATAACTAATGCAACAGGACTGAAAATCTTTCAAAGCCTCTACATCCCAACTGGAAGCCACTTATTAGCGAATTTTATCCACCTACTTGTATGATTCCTAAATTTATATCACTAGTTCAGAAATCTCAGACAAGCTTTCACATATTATATTGTTTTATATTTGCCCCATACACCCATTTCCATTTTCTGCCTCTCTATAACCCAATTTATGTTCAAAGGGACAGGGGTTATCTTAACGTCCTAAACTTATCTTTATCATTGCATTTAACACTTTGTATGATAAGTTTTGTTATTTCCAACCTACTAGAGAGTGAGATGCCTGAAGGGAGGAAGAGTGTTCCTCTTTGCATCCCTTTACACCTAGCACATATGGGTCCTCAACACATATGGGTTGTTAATTAATGATTGGATAACTATAATAGTCATGATAGAGTCAGTCACAAACTAACAATCTGAGGCAACTGTGAATTGCAAAATGTGGTTGAATGGTAATTACAGTCACCAAGCATGGAAAAATATGATATACATTCATGGCACATTTCATGTACACTGGCGTTGACTGAGCTTCAGTTTATTGTTCCAGAATTCTTCATCATGTGTTTATGAGACATCTCCCATAGGAAAAGGAATCTTCAGCGAAATAAGTAAATCTAATATATGCCATCTAATAAAGAAAAGATGAGGGGAGGATTAAGATCCATGTCTGAAATGCCAGATGAGTATCTGTATCTGATTTACTGATTAACTTAGACCAGAACTAATTTTTGTCATCATGGTATTTGCTAGGAATCTAGACACATAAGGTCTGCGGATACTGCATAACAAGTGCACTAATGCTTCTCAAGTTCATGAACCATGTCTCTTCAACCTTGACACTAGTCTGAATAGAACAAAACCACAATATATTTTCAGTCTCTAATCCCTTGTTATCAATTGTTCAAGTGCTTTGGCATAAAAAGGACGAAGAATGTCACTCCTTTATCCCCTGCTGGTTATACCTCTCCTAAAGTCATAATCCCTGTGACAATAACCGATTGAAGAGGGCATTGCTTTGATGAGGCTCTTTAACCTCAATCCTTTTACATACTGTTTGTAAAATCTGCGCAGCTACACAATTATTCATCATCCCTTTCTTTCTATGGCATCTTTTCACACTTCCAAAACTCCCCAAACTTATAATTCAGCTCCACTGGCATAAAGACAAAAAACCCTCCCAACTGCAGTTTAAAATCATGCCGCTGTTGGCCTTAATCTCCTTCTAAAGCCCTAAAATATAAATTAGGCCTGTATTCACTGTGTCCCAAAGAGCTTTCTTTTCTGAAACTCACTCTCACTGCCTCGGGGCCTCCCCAACAGTTCACAATGGCCATCTGGCTGCTGTGCTTTCCCAGATGGGCTCAGTCAGCACAGATTCCAGGGTCTAGGAAAAAGGAGAGGAAAGAGACATTTGGTAACTGACTATATTTAAAATGTATAATATTGAGACAATCTGTATTTCATTTTTCTCTCAGCTTCACTATCACCTGCAAAAGTTATCTGTGCCTAATAGGAGCTGCCATCTTGGTTAACACACTTCACAACAGTCTATGATTTCTTAATAAAAGAATACTTTGAGAAGTAAAGAGAATTGATCCTTGATTTTTAAAAATTCTGTTATAAAAATATACATGGATGCTTGAATTATTGTGGAATAGTAAGTCTGAATGGTGTGTTGTGTCCTGCAATAGAAAAGTGGAAGAATGAAAAAAGATATGTTGTGCATTCTATTAATAATAGAAAATACTTACATAGGGCTTAAAACATGTCAGCAAATGTCCTGAGTGATTTACATATGGGAACTCATTTAATCGTTACAATAATCATGTGGAGTATGCACTATTAAATATTTAATGCCAAAAATAATGCATAAAGAAAGTAAATAATTTATGCAAAGTGATACAGATACTGGCAGAACCAGGATTTGAACAAATGGTCTGGCTGCAAAGTCCGTGTTCCACTCGTGAGTGTCACACTACTTCCTCCATCCTTTATCCTGTGTTCTTGATTAGATTACCAAGGTTGGTCACATTCCAAGACTTGATCTCTGTAAAGTTATTTTCCCTCTAGTTAACTGTCACCACAGCTGGCAGGCAGTGGAAGTATGTCTGATGGGCAAGCAAGGGCAAGCCTGAAGTTTGGGGATCTCCACCATCTGCCATGTTAGAAGAGATGGTGCTAATATTAACCTCTCTTAGGCTGAAGGAGCAAAGATATTGGGCAGTTCAGCCCATGAAGCCCTAAGTTTAAGCAAATAATGGCTAACTGTACTACAGTAACAAAAGCCAGTTTCTGCTGCATTAGGTTTCTGGGCCACAGCAAAAGCCTTCTCAAACTTTCAGCACCACAGACCACATATGTGTCTTTATGTCTGAGAGCATATGTGCTTTAGATCAACTCAGAGTCAATAATTTGGTGTCCATACCACTTAGCACATCATGTGGAAACATGATAAAGTATATGAGTAATTATGCTTCCATCAAAATAGAAAAACACAACTAAATGGCTAATATGAAATCCTCTGCCCCCATCAAGCAGGGTCAGCAAAATGGTGTACAGTGTGTGCAGGACTAATATATTTGATGCCTTCTACACATCAAGTGATCAAGAATATAACCAAGAAGCACTATTTTCACCTCAATACAATAAAGGTGTAAAAAGATGGGCTTTCCAAGGAGGGTATAACTCATGGTAAAAAAAAAAAAAAAAAAAGTCAAAATATGTGACTGGACTACACTTGCAGGGGTGACCAGAGCAGGAGGAATCATGCATCAAAAAAGGCCATGACCATGGCCATCACCATGGTGATTAAATTAGAATATGGAACTCCACAAGGAAATGAGGTCTGGGAATTTGGGGATGGCTTTGAGCCACCACATCTAGGTAAGTAGACTTTAAGTCCAGCTTACCTAGACTTCAGAGAAGAGAAGCCACAGGAAACATTTCAATTAGGATGGAGAACAAGTTCAGCTCTCCTTCCATAATGCTTTATCTCCCATGAAAATCACAGGCTTGTCAGCCTCTGTGACGTTTCCATAGTTCTCTTACAAACAAGCATTATAAACAAATGGCAGAAATTTCCACTTTTGCACTCCCTAAACATCACAAGAGTTACAAGATATAAAATTCTAGATCTTTTGAGGAATATCCAGAAATCTTTTAATATAAATCTATCTCTAATATCCAGCCAGAATTAAACCACACTCATAATCTCAAAGAAATATGCATTTTAGCATCTATACTATTATTTACCCTATACATCAATTTTACTGTAGTATTAATTTTCAACTACTCAAACTACTACCTAAAGCCTTAACAAGTAACAATATAATGTTTTAGGGACTTCCCTGGTGGTGCAGTGGTTAAGACTCCACGGTCCCAATGCAGGGGGCCCAGGTTCAATCCCTGGTCCGGTTTAGATCCCACATGCTGCAACTAAGAGCCTGCATGCCACAACTGAAAAATAAAAAGATCCCACATGCCGCAACAAAGATCTCACACGAGGCAATGAAGATCCCATATGCCACAACTAAAACCCAGTGCAGCCAAATAAATTAATTATATAAATAATTAATTAATATTAAAAAATAAAAATAATGTTTTAAATGGGAATTTGGAAATAAATTTAAACTAACCAAAATAAAAAATGTTAAGGGTTGTACTGTCTATGGAATAATCTCTTTTTATGTTGGCAATCTACCTCACCTACTCTTTAGCAACAGTCTCTTAAATGGACTCTCTCCATCTCTCTATTCATGTTGAGCCCACAAATATGCATTACGATACATAACTGTCCCAAAGCCATCAGTAGCCACTCATTGACTAAAATATTAAGTAGAAGCACAAACTTTTTACTATGGATCACATAATAAAAAAGGGTCACAACTGGAATTTTACCAAGCTGGAGTTTCCATACCGGTTGTTTCAACTTGCATGAGAATGTTCTTTCCTCTTTTCTGTTAAAATAAACAATAAGTAATAGTAACTTAGCAGTGAATTGACATTAAGGAAAAATTTTCCCAAAGAAAGTAGTCACATAGGTAATAAGAACTAGAACTCACTGTTATAAAGTTGGCCAGGACTATTTTACAAAGTTTTCTTGGCAATATAAAGGGATGCCAGCTTGAAAAGTAATAAGAATATTTGATTTTGAAATACTGACCAGATATTAATGTTACTTTTTTTTTGCAGTGAATACATTCAAGGGTTTCGTCTAATACTTCTTTTTCAGTTTAAAATTTTTCATACATAGTTTTATAATTTTGGAAATAGAGGAAAAATTATAACATAGAACCAAAAGTAGGATGGTTGGGAAGAAGAGAGAATGTTTAACTGGATCGAATAAGAAGTAGGAAATCATGGCATCAAGATAAAAAACAGGTAAATGGCATCTCTGAAGATAATGGCTATTTTAAAATTCTAGCATCAGTACATTTTTCATTGAAAATTTGAGAGAATTGTACATTGATATGCTATTGTAAAAAATAATATTGAGACATCCTATGTACACTTTACAATTTTCCCCAAGGGTAATATTTTGAAATTATAATATCACAATCATGTTATTGACATTGATATAATCCACTTATCTTATTCTGGTTTTCCCAATTTTACTTTTATTCACTTATGTGTATATGTGTGTTTTCGTTCTCTATATTATTTCATATTTATAGTATCTACCACTATAGTCAGGAAACAGTTCCTACCAAAAGGATTCCTCCTGTTACTCTATTAGAATCACATCCACCTACCAATCCCCCACCATCCCTATTCCCTGGTGACTAAAATGAGACCTTCATTTCTAAATGTTGTAGTTTCAAAAATGTTACACAAATGAAATTATACAGAGTATGTAAATTTTTAGGATTAGCCTGTTTTTTTTTGCGGTAGGCGGGCCTCTCACTGTTGTGGCCTCTCCCGTTGCAGAGCACAGGCTCCGGACGCGCAGGCTCAGCGGCCATGGCTCACGGGCCCAGCCGCTCCGCGGCATGTAGGATCCTCCCGGACCGGGGCACGAACCCGTATCCCCTGCAACGGCAGGCGGACTCTCAACCACTGCACCACCAGGGAAGCCCTTGTTTTAATTCTTTTAATTTTGTTGAGTCTTGTCTCGTGGCCCAAGCTATTTTAATGAATGTGCCATGAGTGCTTGAAAAATATATAAATATTCATCAGTTATTGGGTGGACTCTTTTATATGTGTCAGTTCGATCCTGTTGGTTGACTGTTGTTCAGATCCTCTTCATCTTTGCTGATTTTTCTGTTCATATTTCTATCAGTAGCTGATATAATTTGTATAGTTTTCCTTTCATTTCTATTTGGTTTTGCTTCATGTATTTTGAGGCCCTGTTATTTGATGTGTACACATTTAGGATCATTATGTGTTCCTGGTGAATTAATCTTTTTATCATTATGTACTGTCCCTCTTTGTTTCTAGTAACTGCTACTTATCTAATAATATTACCACTCCTGCTTTTTAAATTTTATTAATGTTTGCATAGTATATCTTTTTCCATCATTTTACTCTCAACCACATTTTGTCATTGAATTTGATTTGAATTTTATGTAAACAGCATAGAGTTGGGTCACTTTTTTAATCTACTCAGTCTGTTTTTTGCTTGGTGCATTTAGACCATTTACATTTCAGGTAGTTATTGATATGCTAGTGCTTATGTTTACCTTTTCTTTTCCTTCTATTTTCTATGGTTCGCATTCTTCTGTATCTCTCTTCTTGCCATCTGTGGGTTATTGGAACATTTTTTAGAATTTAATCTTGACTTAATTATACAGTTTTTGAGTATATCTCAAAGATTTTTTAGTGGTTGTTCTGGGTATTACAATATACATATGTGACTGAAAAGTCTGTCTATATCAACATTTTACTACATTGAGTGAACTGTGGAAACCTCATTTTCATTAAGGTAGGCCTTTGCTTTCCCATCTTTAAGTATCATTGCTGGAGTATCAGATGGTGTTATAATTGTCTCCCTCATCAAATATGATTTATAAAATTCATGAAGTAAAGGATGTCCATTGTGCATATCCAAACTTTTGCAACTTCCTTTATTTTTTATTCTTTCCTGATGCTCCAAGATTCTTTCTTTTATCATTTTCTTTCTGTTTGAAATGTTAAGAATGTGTCTGATAGGGAAAAATTCTCTTAGTTTTCTTTCATCTTTGAATGTCTTCATTTCCTCTCATTCCTGAAGGATAGTTTCACTACATATAAAATTCATGATTGCCCATTCTTTTCTTTCGGCACTGAAAAAAGTGCTACTTCCTTCTGGTCTCCAGGATTTCAGATGAAAAATCTGTTGTCATATAAATTGGTGTTCCCCTATATATGTGTTGTTTCTCTTTGGCTGCCCTCAAGATTTTTTCTTTGCTTTTAGTCTTAAAATTTTAAATTGTGCATATGACCCAGCAATCCCACTACTGGGCATATACCCAGAGAAAACCATAATTCAAAAAAAACATGCACCCCAATGTTCATTGCAGCACTATTTACAATAGCCAGGTCATGGAAGCAACCTAGATGCCCATCGACAGACGAATGGATAAAGAAGATGTGGTACATATACACAATGGAATATTACTCAGCCATAAAAAGGAACGAAATTGGGTCATTTGTAGAGATGTGGATGGACCTAGAGACTGTCATACAGAGTGAAGTCAGAAAGAGAAAAACAAATATTGTATATTAATGCATATATGTGGAATCCGGAAAAATGGTACAGATGAACCAGTGTACAAGGCAGAAATAGAGCCACAGGTGTAGAGAACAAATGTATGGACACCAAGGGGGAAAGTGGGGTGGGGGGGATGAATTGAGAGATTGGTATTGACATATATACACTAATATGTATAAAATAGTTAACTAATAAGAAACTGCTGTATAAATAAATACATACATACGTAAATAGAAAAAAAATTTTTTTAATTATATGTGTGTGGTGTGTATTTCTTTTTTTGAGAGGGACTGAGAAGAGTTTGTCCTGTTTGGAGTTTGCTCAAATTCCTGGATCTGTAAGTTTGTATCTGTCACCAACATATGGGATGTTTTCAGACATTATTTCTTTAAATACTCTTTCAGATGTTTTCAGACATTATTTCTTTAAATACTCTTTCAGCCTCACTCCATTGTTCCTCTTCTTGGAAGCCAATGGTAGTAATGTTGTATTTTATGTTATTGTCTCACAGGTCCAAGTCTCTGTTTAATTTTTTTTCACTCTATTTTATCTCTGTTTTTCAGATTAGGTACATTTTATTTATTTTTTCTCCAGGTCACTTATTTTTATCCTCTGCCCCTCCAATCTACTGTTGAACCCCTCCAGCAGGTTTTTTTGTTTTTTTACTTATTTATTTATTTTTGGCTGTGTTGGTTCTTCGTTGCTGCACATGGGCTTTCTCTAGTTGCATCAAGTGGGGACTACTCTTTGTTGCAGTGCACAGGCTTCTCATTGCAGTGGCTTCTCTTGTTCCGGAGCACGCGTTCTAGGCACGCGGGCTTCAGTAGTTGTGGCATGCAGCCTCAGTAGTTCTGGCAAACAGGCTCAGTTGTTGTGGCTCACAGGCTTAGTTGCTCCACAGCATGTGGGATCTTCCCGGACCAGACATCAAACCCATGTCCCCTGCACTGGCAGGCGGATTCTTAACCACTGGGCCACCAGGGAAGTCCCGGGGTTTTATTTAAGTATTATTATTACAGTATTTTTTCAATTCTATATTTTCCATTTGGTTCTTTTTTATGACTTCTATTTCTTTGCTGAGATTTTCAATTTTTTCCTTTGTTTCAAGAGAATTTGTACTTGATAAAGCATTTTTACAAATGCTGCTTTACACTTTGTCAGATAATTCTAACATCTGATTCATTTTTGTATTAGCATTAGTTAATGTCTTTTCTAATGCAAGTGATTTTCTTGGTTCTTAGTATGATGGGTGATTTCCAATTACATCATGGACATTTTTTTATTATGTCAGAAAATTATAATATCATTATATTTAATCTTTAAAGATCTATTTAAATCTTTTCTTTTAGCAGGCATTCATCTTGTTTAGGTTCAGCACACAGATCTTGGTTTGCTCTTGTGGGCTGTAGTTCCAAATGTCAATTTATTATTCAAAGGCTTTGTCATGTTATTTCAGTCTGCTTGCTTTTTCTGGTGCTATTGGGACTCCCACTGGTCCCTGTTTGCACTACCTGGGAGAGTGGAAGTGATCTCTCCAGTAGGCTGATTAGTGGATGAGAGATATAGTAGTGTTCCCCCTTACTGGTGCCTCTGGCTACCTTGATATCTCTAGACAGGGAAGAGAGTCTCAGGCCAGTGGAGCCAGAGGCTTCTGCTGCCAGGCCACTTTATGTGAGTGGGTCCATCTTGCCAGTTCTGCCCACCTGCCCCATATCTGTGGGTGGGGCAGCAGAGTTTCATGCCCTCAGAGACAAAGAGGATCCATGACCCAGCCACTTGTCTTGACTTAGTCTTTCCTGCCCATTCTGCCCACATGCCCCTGTGTCTCTCGGTAGAAGAGGGGTATACATGGCTACCTGGGCTAGGCCATTTTTTGTATATGTGCTCATGTTGCCAGTTCCTCTCACAACCTCACTATCTCTTGGTGGAAGAGAGGAGACCCTTGGCAGAAGAGAGGAGACCCAGACCACTTATTATTAGTGGAGATCCACCTTTGTTGGTGGTGTATAGCTCACTTGATGTTGACAGAGGGACTCCCTTTAGATATGGAGGAGGAACAAGTCTACCTGTGCTGGCTCCCATTGCTAAATTAGGGTCAGAAAATACCATGTCTGAGTGACCTTCTTCTGTTGGGGAGGCAGAAGGTATCCTGCCACATGTGTTTCCTCTAGTTTTCAGGTCTTAAACCAGTTGGCCTTTTTCTTGACACATTTTAGAATTCTCCTTGAAATGTCTGTTGAACTATGTACAGAGGTTAACTTAGACTTAGTGGGGAAGAACAGAGAAAAACAAGTTCATGCTATCTTGTTGGGACTAAAAACCCAACAAAGCATTTTATTTAATTTTATTTAACAGTACATTTTATTTCATATTATCTCTAATTTTTTGCCTTTTTTTTTTTCACTTCCCAATTTGTCTCCCAAAACAACTTAATCAAAAAACATAGCCTAGGGACTTCCCTGGTGGCACAGTGGTTGAAAATCCGCCTGCCAATGCAGGGGACACGGGTTCAACCCCTGGTCTGGAAAGCTCCCACATGCCGCAGAACAACTAAGCCCACGAACCACAACTACTGAGACTGTGCTCTAGAGCCTGCGAGCCACAACTACTGAGCCCACATGCCACAACTACTGAAGCCCGCGTGCCTAGAGCCCGTGCTCCACAACAAGAGAAGCCACCACAATGAGAAGCCCACGCACCACAATGAAAAGTAGCCCCCACTCACCACAACTAGAGAAAGCCTGCACGCATCAATGAAGACCCAATGCAGCCAATAAATAAATTAATTAAATTTAAAAAAACCCGAAAAACAAAAACATAGCCTATGGTCTTAATGACTGTTAAAATCTTTTTTCATTAATTCTTAACATAACTTTGATTATTGTGTAGATACGAAAAAATAGAAATTCCACTTAAAAATATACAATTCTGGCCTGTAAAAGATTGGAGAAATTATTCATACACATATAGAAACAATTTATCTGTGAAAACATTATTTTAAAAGGCTTAATTAGCCAAATTGCAATCTTGCAAAAAATGCTTACTAATCATATCTTTAAATGCATTCCATCATTTGAATAGCATTGCATAATTCTAAAATTTTGAGTACACAGAAATTTTATTCATTATTAAATGGCAAAAAAAAAATGATGTGAAGATCTACAATACTATCTTTAAAGGAGAATATGAATAAACAGGGCATATGTGAAAAGGATTAATTGTTAGCCTTTAAATTGGTGGGAAAAGTCTTTTAGAATTATTCATCTTTAATGCCTTTGGACATTATTACATTCAGTGATTTTACATAGGACTGAGTCCTAACCAAAACAGGACATATACCTTTCTGAGGCATCTGTACTCAATTCTAACCTTAAAATATGGTTTATCAAATAATAATACTTAGTTTAACATGTTATTTCTATAATCTGTAGAAAATACATGTTCTACATGTTCCACACAGATTTTTTTTACAAAAGTCTGTCATTTTTCTGAGGGCTCAGAATCAACATTCCATGGTTTATACAGTCTCTATATCCAATGAATCAGACGTGCTGCCTGATATGTTTTAGAATTTAAACTTTCTTTTACATTTTAATATTTTAATTAGGAACTTTGTATCTTTAGATAAGAAAGCTATGAATTTATGAATTTATGCATTTTTGGGCTCATTTTAAGGTAGTAATGTATCTGAGTTTTGGGAACAATGACTAAAGAAAAAAATGTTTAAAAAAATACATTGGGGGCTTCCCTGGTGGTGCAGTGGTTGAGAGTCCGCCTGCCGATGCAGGGGACACGGGTTCGTGCCCCGGTCCGGGAAGATCCTACATGCCATGGAGCGGCTGGGCCCGTGAGCCATGGCCGCTGAGCCTGTGCATCCGGAGCCTGTGCTCCGCAACGGGAGAGGCCACAACAGTGAGAGGCCCGCTTACCGAAAAAAAAAAAAAAAAAAAACCTTGGGATAGAACAGAGTATATATATTTTTTAATTTTAAGTAAAATAAAAGTAAAAGAAAGAGGCAGTTTTAAAATACATCCACAAATTGTTAATACACCTCCCTTTAAGAGGTAGAGGTTAATTTCCTTCCCATTGAGTGTGGGTTGGATTTGATGACTTGACTTCATCAAATAGACCATGGTAGAAATGATGGTGTGTGATTTTCACAGTTAGATAATTACTTTGCAAATTTTTCTTTACTCTCTCTTTGATCAATTGCTAAGGTGGAAGCTAGATGCCATATCATGTATCACATATGCATCATTCTTGAGGACATTCAAGTAACTGCATATAGAGGTCCACAGGGCTGGGAACTAAGGCCTCTTGTTGAAAACCGTCAAGGAATAGAGGCCTTCTGCTAATAGTCATGTAACTGAGCCATGCTAGAAGTGGATCCTACAGCCCTGGTCACATTTTCAGATGATAGTAGCCCCAGACAATAACTTGACTTGACTCTGACTCAGAACCATCCAGCTAAGCCACCTTCAAATTTTTGACCCATAGAAACTATAAGTAAATAAATGCTCGTGTTTTTCAGCCTCAGAGTCTCAGGATAATTTGTTATGCATCAATAGATAACTACAGAAATAGTTTCCCTTACAGACCTTTAACAAATCCAACTCCCCCTACCCATTTCAGCTTACCAATATTTTACTCCAACCCACTTCACTCTTTGATTTCTTTTTCATTGAAATTGGCAAATTAGAATAATATCTAGTACATTTTGTTTAGGTCGACTTAAGTCAGTCAACTTACACTGCATTGTATGGTTTTCAATGAGGGGATTCTACAGCAGTGGTGTCTGCTCCCCAGAAATCAGATCATTAATATTTTATTCACAAAAAGGTATTCTTTATTCCCACACCTCTGAATATTCTTATTATGACCTTAACATGAAATTTGTATGTACTTGTAAGTCTTAAACTATTTTAAGACCTTATTAAAAACACATAGAGAATGGTCTGTAGTTTTTAATTCTATGTTTGAATATATCAGCATATTTACCTTTTAATACAAATGTTTCAGTCAAAGATAATGTGAAATTACCTGGAGCAAACAAACCTGCTGGGTTTACTGTTAAGCAAGAACTCTGAAGCAAATAATGGTTTCCTAAAAGAGACAGTCTTGGGAGTGACATCATTCTGTCAATGGTCAAATTGTCTTCTCAGAAAACCCACTGCTAGTGCAAGGAACTCCCAAATAGAATGCCCGAAGAGTAATGTTAACAACTCTGGTCAAATCCAGTTTCTATACTTTTTCCATCTAACCCCTCATATGCTTTTTTGGTTTTTACAAAGTAGCAAAATTATTGTAGTGTTTTAGGCAGATAGTTCTACTTGAAGGAGAAATAAACTCCATGTTTCCACTCTAAACTGGATACATATTTCTCCAACTAATTATTTTATTGTTATTATTTGCCTTGGCCAACTACTGTGTATTTCATGATGATGTTTTTCTAGGATAAAATTTTTAAACTCCAAACTTGGAGCCTATTTTTCTTAAAAAAATAAAATTGAAAACTACATTTCACTGAAATGGCCTGGGAAGGGATGAGCTGTTCCAAATATCCAAGTTATTGATAGACTATTTTAAAATTTGCATCTGGGGACTTCCCTGGTGGCTCAGTGGATAAGACTCTGTACTCCCAATCCAGGGGGCCTGGGTTCGATCCCTGATCAGGGAACTGGATCACACATTCATGCTGCAACTAAGAGTTCACATGCCACAACTAAGGAGCCTGTGTGCCGCAACTGAGCCCACATGCTGCAACTAAGACCCGGTGCAACCAAATGAATAAATAAATACTTTTTAAAAAAAGTTGTATCTGATGACTATATTAATTAGCTTTCCAAATTTTATAATATTTTAAAGTTGTGATCCAAACGAAAAAAAATTAAATGTATGTGCAAATCACCTTACATGTCTTCAAGCATGACACAACAACACACAGACTACATATGATAAGAATTAATAATTCAGAGCATTTCATCAAGAAAAGTTGCCTGCAAGTTGATCTGAACATCATTTTGGCATTAAATTGGAGTAAGGTACAACCAGAATCCCATGTAAAGACACTGCGACAGTTATTAATCACTAAAATGAAGTATTGTGGCATTTTAAAATTAAGATTAACAATTCTGCCATCACACCAATCACTCTTGACACTTAAGACTGAACTGCTTCCCTTATGTTACCCAATTATGACAATACCAGCTCCGGTCTTATACTGAAAGGGACATTTCAAAGGGTTGACAACTGATCCTCAGGAATCTGAAAGGAAATATCAAGTAGGTGTTACTTATCCACATGTGAGGCTTCCAGGAAGACCAGGGAACTTTGTAAGGCTCAATATTGCTGGAAATTCACTTAATGCATTCTGTCCTTCTCCCCAGCGTCTACACAGGAATGATTTAGGGATACTGGCTGCCATGTCTTGATTTAGAACTAAGATCTTAATCACAATAAAACCCCTGCCTTGGCAGACCTTTCCTGTTATCTTCATGAAGACCTCGGCAATAACAAGCATTCAATTCCTCAAAATTCTCACAGAACCACATTATGCTTTACTGGACAGCCATTCTCTTTTTGGAGTTTGCATTTAGACCAATTGGAGAAAAGATCGGGTGCTTTGGGGAGCAGGTGCTGAGACCCAACAAAAAGTGGAGCTGTGAGGGTTGTAGAGCAGTGTAGGTTAAAGCAATCAATTTTATTGCAGGACGCTGTTTCTCCTGCTACTAACAGCTGCTCAGAGGATAGTGGGGAAGCTACCCTGCTGAGCAGATTTGAGTCAGTGGATGGAAAATCTACCTCATTTCCAGGCTGAAGGATCCCACATTAAAAGACCATAAAGCTAAAGTCATTTAAATAGTAGCTCCAGGGGCACATTAACTTCCTTTCTTACAAAATGTCTGTTAATATAGATCTCAAAGACAAGTTCCTTGTCACTTCAACATTCAACACAACGTAACGGGTTTGTTTTTTGTTTTTTTTAATTTTTGAATTTTATTTTATTTTTTAATACAGCAGATTCTTATTAGTCATCAATTTAATACACATCAGTGTATACATGTCAATCCCACTCGCCCACTTCATCACACCACCACCCGCACACCCCCTCCCCGCTGCTTTCCCCCCTTGGTGTCCATACGTTTGTTCTCTACATCCGTCTCAATTTCTGCCCTGCAAACCGGTTCATCTGTACCATTTTTCTGGATTCCACATATATGCGATCGTAACAGGTTTTTAAATTTGGTTCCTATCTCAGACATTTGTGTTTACACACACACACACACACACACACACACATACACACACATAGACACACGCACACATTTGAATAAATGAAGAAAAAGAACAAGCCATCACTGTTCATACGTGGTAGCCACTATCACAAAAAGCTAACACTGGCCATTTGAAACCTTTGCAAAGCATTTAAACTGCTGAAATGGGCATTCCATAATTTATGTTAGGAAAAAAATAATTTATTGCCACACATATTGCTACAAACTTGGTGAGGCTTTAAAATTTCTGGTTTGCAGATTTAGAATAGCTCTGTCCTCGAGGAATGACTTAGAGGAACAAATTTAGAATATAAATTGGTCTTTGAGAAGTCCACTGGGTTAGATGGCTGAATGCATGTCAACTGGTGAGTGTGCCACAGTCTTCATGGAGAGACCTGCAACAGCAGGACTGTCTGTTCTTGCTGTTGTCAGTCGAATGTTCCCTTGAGAGATACAGCTTATGGGTGCCGTACTGTTAACTGTAAACTACTTGGGAAAAGAGGAGAGAGTGGGATTTAGAAATGTCTGGCAGCTCAAGGATCTGGTTTGAATGCCAAGCAGCAGCTGAGACAACTGTGTAATAGCTTACATTCCCAAAGGAGAAGGGATTAAAAAAAAAAGACAGCTAGGTTCTTGGCAACTTTTTTGAGAGTAGGTAAAATCAATGCTTCTCAACAAGATTCTTAGTTTTGAGTTTTAAAAATATATAAAATATATTTTAAGTATAAAAATATATAAATGTATGTAGATACCGAAATTTTATATATTTATAAGTATATTTCACATGCAGGGCAAATTAAGACTGACTTTACAATCATTGTGCCTGTCTAAATGTAATTATAAATATCTGGCTATGTAATACACAAGCTACGAATGTTATATCCTAAAGACAGCGTGCTGTATAAAATATTTGGATTACTATATTCAATTATTATAATACTTTGTGCAGTGTAGAGACTGGTGTAGGCAAATTTTATACAGGATTTTTTAAGTGTTCCCACAATATAAAAATACCAGCATCATTTTATTTTAAGCAATCATTGTTTTTATAAAACTACTGAAGTCAGCAACATTAGAAATTTAAGTAGAAACTGGAAGATCAATAATGTAACGTCAGCTGCTTGTAATATAGAATTAAATGATAATTATAAGCAATAAAATATTGTAACATAACATTTATTGATATTTCAAATTTTTAAAAAGTTAAAATTAGGATTTTTTTTAAAAAATCAACTGCTGATAAACAGGAATGTATGTGACAACTGGAGATGGAATTTTTCTAAATGTTTCTTGTTTTAAGTTGTTTTGTTGTTTTATTGTGACATAACTAATTTGTCTAAGTAGAAAATGGACAATTTGCCTAGGTGGCCTATTAGTAACCTCATTGTGAAGAACATCAAGAAATTCGTTTTAATACATACCCTACTTTCCAGCTTTGAAACTGCAATCAGAGCTTCCAGCAGATGCTCCTTCAGTTTAAGAACATGAATCAGCTTTTGGCTAAAGTCAGAGCATCCTATTTAGGAAAATTTCTCTTGGAAAAAAAAATCTAATATGATGGCTTTGGTGCAAACAAGGAGTTAAAAGAACTTGCCACTAACTAAGCATGGGGGTTCATGCCCTAAAGGGTGAGTTAGCATTCATTCTTCTACCCTAGCCATCTGCTCCTGTCCTAACTTCCTTTTATACCTGCCTGTCTCTGATTCCTATAGCTCATCAGCAAGGCAGTAGCTGTTGGACTGTCTCCTTGAAGATTCTTAAGCCTCAAGCCTAAAATGTCACAGAAAAGGAAACATTAATTTGTAAACATCATCACCCTTCAATCTCTTCATGCCTGAATCATGAGGAAAACCTGAAGTGATTTGTAAACACACCAGCATACAGAAGTGTTCCCTATTTCACACCTTTTGTTCCATCTTAAGGAAAAGCAGGGTCCAGATGCTTATGTAATTCTCACCTTAACCCCACACATTTTAAAAATTATGAAGGGCAAGGATGGAAAGGAAAAATACTTGGGTAGGTATGATGCATACCGTATGTACCAGATTTCAAGTATTTTTCATCAAGCATTAAAATATTCCAGAAATTTCAACATTTTGCCTCAAAAATGCCTATTTTGTTGACTCTCATATCTGGAAAGCCATGTGTTTTCCATTCCATGTCTTCATTAGTTGGGAAAATAGAGTCCAGAGGGGTTTGGTAGAAAGCCTGTGGGCATATAGTGAAAAGTCTCTTCTCATCAAATTAGCACAGTCATTTAGACTCACATGGTACAAGCATATTACTTTGCACATAGTATGTGCTTACCAATGCTAATTTTATTTAATTTAGCGCACTGATAAATGTCATATGGATAATGATACCCAGTCAATGTCATTCTACATCACTCAAGAATACAGACGCACTGAACTTTAAAGACACATGTTTTCACAAGAAAAAATTGCAAAACAACCAGCAAACAGGACATTTTTACCATAAATAATGAAGATCATCTTAAGTGATCCTATATACAAGGACAAAGAAATATACAGTAAAAGGCCACCCATGCCACATAACTTCAAGGTTCCTAAAACTCACGTAATCCCCCCAAAAATGTCTCCATCAGCTTTACCCTATACCAGAAATATCTGTCATTATTCTTATTTCTGTTATTAAATGCATGCATTTTCAGAGGGTGCTTGTATAAAGGAAATACATTATCCAGAATGTACAGCAGTTTATCATTTTAGCTTTCATGATCTTATTTGGTAAAATTAGATTTTTTTTAGCTTTCCACCATAGATTAAGAACTATAACAGGATAAGTAGCTTTTAAAGAGAGTATGTACAGTTTTGGTAAAGTCCTAAACACAACAGGTATTCTAAATTGGTACATATAATCAGGATGGAGGGAGATCCCTTGGGCAGCCAGGAAAATGAGCTCACTGTATATCCATTAAAGGTAATTTAGGAAAAGGACCAACTACAAAAACAAGCTTTTTGCTACATCATTGTTTTGGCCTGGACTGTGTCTCCTCCAAATTTATATGCTGAACTCTTAACCCCTAGTACCTCAGAATGTGACTGTATTTGGAGATAGAGCCTTTAAAGATGTAATTAAGATAAAATGAGATTATATGGGCAGGTCCCAATCTAATATGAATAATGTCCTTATAAAAAGAAGAGGTTAACACACAGACACACAGAGGGAAAACCATGTGAAGACACCATGGAAGACAGCCATCTACAAGCCAACGAGAGAGGCTTCAGAAGGAATCATCTTGCTGACAGCTCAGATTTCTAGCCTCCAGAACTGTGAGAAAATAAATGTCTGTTGTTCATGCCACCCAGTCTTTGTTTAGGCAGCCCTAGCAAACTAAGACAGTCATTTCTTTTAGCATTTTGGCCAGGATAGAAAGTAACACTCAGGCCTAATGGCATATTACATAATTAAAGATTTCAAGCATAATTTAATGCTGTTCAACGAGGTCAAAGAAGTAAACATTCAAAAGGCATCATAGATTGAAATCAAAGGAAAGAAAGAAATGACAAAATAGGAAGAAAGACTCCAAACGTCCAAGTCAGAAAATTGTGAATGGCATGGCTTAAAACCAGAAAAAATGAGACAAGGGAAAAAACATGTTAAGAAAAAATAGTAAGTAGTCTACAGTGGTAATACTGACCTGGGATTGCCAGTGGCATAAAGAATATCAAATGAAGTAAAATATGATGTTTTGATTTCCTGACTAATGGATAACAGGACAAGGTGTCCAAATTACAGCTGTGAGAACTCTATTTTACTTTTAAAAAATAGCATTATAAGTAAAGTTAAAGAAACCTTTACTTGGAGTTTTTTTTTTTTAGAAAGGCCATTTGGAATCAATGAATAAACTGAATTATAACATATTTATAAAACATACAACTCTATTATGTACTTTTCCTATACAGTTCATCAAACTAGGCTGACAATATTGAGAAAAGAATTTAAATATAAAAGTGAGCAAAGCCTGTACCATCCTTTATTATACTGTATGCTAAACTCCATGCTACTAAATGATTTACTGAAAATAGTTTTTTTCTTAATTTTTCTGTAATTTACTTGCACTACTTATGTTCAGTATAACTGAAGAAAGAATTGACAAGTTGTGGCATTTAAGATTAAATCAGTATTTAATTGATCATTCCATAAGACATGAAAATCAGTATGAAGGCCAGGATAAAAATAAAGAGAAGGGGGTAAATATATAGTATTTGGGGTTAATTTTAAATGAAATAGGACTTGAAAGATAACAAAATATGGTTAAAATAGATTTTCTAAAAAAGTCTCTTAGGTATTCCTGAACAAAAGAGATACAAAAGTATTCATCCAATCCTGAGAGAGAAAAAATTGATCTTTTCTCTGCCCTGGAGCCCATTTCTCTATCATGGTAGTTAACACCCTCTAGTAAGTATCTTTAAATGTTTATCCTCCCTACCTTGACTATGATTTTGATACTGAGATTATCTGTTTTTTTAAATTTTCAACTTTAAATCTTCAACATATCCTCTTGTTGAATATTATACTAATTTAGAGTGTATATCTGGATATTTTCTATACCACGAAGAGGTTGATTACGACGGAATGTTTTGTGGAACATGTCATTTGTGAAAGTCAGGAAGCCCAGTCCAATCCAAGATAATTAGAAAGAAAAACAAAAGGTAGAACTAGTGCTGAATGCTTTAAATAAACATTATTCCAGAGCATCAGCATGTCTTAGGAAGGTAGTGGACTGGGGCCAAGAACTTAAACAGAAAAAATGATTGATTATGATGCTGATGCTGCCCAGGAAAATGAAGGTGATGTAAATAATACAGCTATAATAATATGATTATGAATTTGAACAAACATCTTGAGATTCCTGATATAGTCTATCTCTTTTCTTAGGGCACCATTGTTCACAAACCTATTCTTATTCTCTTTGTTACTAACTGGTGGTTAAAGAAAAGACTGTCAATATTGGAAATACTGTATATCTTTCCTTCTTTCTGGGAACCAATGTTGATTTCTTTCCAGCCCCCCTATAGAGTTGCAAGCTCTCTTTGGAAAATACTCCAGAGTTTTCAAGGTTGTCTCACTTTCCATAAATAAGAAAATACAATTTTACATCCCCTCATTCTGTTTAGTATGTGACTCTATAAAGCACATGAATAAACTACAGCTTATACCTGCAGATTCATTCAGAGCCTAACTTCCCAATAACAATAAACATAGCTTATCAAGGCCTAGCACAAAAGTCATTCTTGGTAAGTACCTGAGGGATCCATCATGGGAATACTAAAGTTTCCCTTAAAATTATGCTATTTTCAGGGCTTCCCTGGTGGCGCAGTGGTTGAGAGTCCGCCTGCCGATGCAGCAGACACGGGTTCGTGCCCCGGTCTGGGAAGATCCCACATGCAGCAGAGTGGCTGGGCCTGTGAGCCATGGCCACTGAGCCTGCATGTCTGGAGCCTGTGCTCCGCAACGGGGGAGGCCACAACAGTGAGAGGCATGCGTACCGAAAAAAAATAATAATAATAAAATAAAATTATGCTATTTTCAGTAAGAATTATGATTCTTCCACTTAAGCATGATTTTTTTTAAAATTAAGCTTATTGAAAATATGTCTTCATTCTTCAAAAAACATTTTATGGCTTTAAGAAGTCACCTAAATAGCACACTAGATGACATCCTTAGAAATGTCCCTTGAAGATTTTAATAATATTTTTTGAAATTTCTCATCTAACTTTTACCTTTAATAGTAATATTTCTGCCAAGGGGGATTTCTTGGCTGTACCTGATCCTTTCATATTAATTGTATAACTTATTTAGATTAAAACACTGTTAAGCCCTTTATTGAAATTCCACAATGAACTGAAAAAGAAAATTTCTCAAAGTGTCTCACAAAAGTAGAGTGTCTAAAAACTAAGAGAATCAAGATCCATAAAATCTAATTCATAAGGAAAGAAACTGATATGCTACTAAGTAAAGACTGCCAGATTTACCTGTGGCACTCTATGAATTTTTTTTTTAAGCTGAAGAAAGCTTTGAAGTCCCTTCCTATGAAAATTTATGTTGTTGTTGTTATTTTCACAGTTTAAATGTATTTGCCTGGATCCTTAATACTGTAATCTAGAATTAATCAAATGCATCTACTGAGAATAAGGGAAATAACAGTAAGATGACTTGATTTTATCTCCATGATTTCTGCCTATTGAGGGTGACTGGACAGAGAAATGGTGACTTCCAGTGACAATTAAACTATATGAAAGTGTCAAAATAACATGATAACAAGAACTTCATTGTACTTAAACGTGCCAAAAATAAGTAGGCTGGCCAAAATGCCAAATAATAACTAAATACATGATAAATGTGTCTTATTTCTGGCCTAATCATATGATGTTGCTAAATACTGAAATAGAGAACATATACATATGTAGATATATTAATATATGTCAAATTTAGAGATGCATACCCAAAATATTTTGACTAAGTGTTAAAAGATTTTCTTCATTTGGATATAGTAATATCATTTAGTAGAATTTTATCACATTTGCATCCAGTCACTTTCTTGGAAATAACCTAAATGATATTCTGTGAAAAATTCCTTTACAAAATGATCAGATAAAAGAGAATTATTAATCTTAATAATCTTTATCCTGCTAATGTTAAAATATCATACAAAAAACTACAATAAGAAAAAAATTTCAATTTTTAGATTGAAAAAGAAAGACACAAGTTAAATATTTCCTTTTTGATCAAAGTGCCATGAACTTGAAAGGATTTGCAAACTGGAAACAGGTGTAGTCAACTGTTGGAGTATTTTTTAAGTTGTTTGACACATTATAATAGTGTGATCCAAAACTGAAACTTGACATTACTATAAGCATTGGAAGATCATAAATCACTTTAGACAGCACACTGTAGTCATAGTTTTTGCACACTGGAAGTATGTTGCAATACTTTTTAATATGAGAAAACTTTAATATTTTTAACATATGAAAACTTTGTATTAATTTTACTAATATAAGGAAATTTTAATATTTTTAATATGAAAAAATTTTGCATTATTTTGTTTCCTAATAAGTAATACAAAGTTTAAATAATGATAAGATGAAAATTTAACTTTCTTCCCTTATATTCAATACATTGTATATAATTCCACATTGTTTGTAAAGCAATTAAATATTCTTTCTGCTTTGGCATATTATTGACATTTTATTAAAGGCTGGACATATGAGAATGATGATTTCAAGAGGACTTCATACACATCCACATTTTATAGGTGATTTAATTGATGCATAATTAAGATTACAAAGAAATTAAAAGCCCAGTTAAAACAGAAACTTTCATCTAATTTTGTTTTTGTAAGAAAAGACAATTTCATGTAAATGCTAATAATTTCATATTTCATAATAACATCTTTCCAAGGAATCTAATTTTTTTCATAGAAACAGTCTTATAACATCTTTATTTATCCCCATAATCTCACAGTGACACGATAAGTATAAAATAATTCAGATAAGGAAAATGGCATGTGGGATACTGGCTCCTTCCCCTACTCTATGCATCATCACTCTTGGAGTGATGGTCCCACTCCAAGCCAACTTTTCAAAAAATTACCAGTCATGCCAGATGCTTAAGATCACTTCAAATGGCTCAAAAACAACTTATTATTGCTTTTCAGTATGTTAAGCAGTAAGAATAAATTAAACCCATTTATTTCCATCAAAAATAGATACTTAACATAAGCTAAAAATGTTTAATCATTACAGAAATTTAACTAAGCAATTTGCTTTAGGTTAATCCAAAGGGTGTATTTGAAAACTTTACTCTTGACATACATATTATATCCAATTCACAAAGGAATAATGCAAAGAATTTTAACATTTTTTAAAATATATTTTTGGCATTGTTCACCTGCTTTGTTTTTCCCCTTCTTGTCCCAAGAAATTTCTGCTGTTGTCCATTCAATTGCCTCATCTCTTTTTAATTCCTAGTTCCACTTCAGTCAGACAAACATACAGTATGAAGAATAAAACTCAGATAGCTATTTTTAACTTTAAACTATGCTTTTCTAATGCTTAATGATACTACCAGTATATGCTATGACTTGATTTTTTTTCCATTTTCTAAGGAATCCCTTTCTGTTGTGAAGTTTTCAAAATCTGAATACATTTCATGGATTGAAGGCATCCAAACAGTCTCTAGCAGGAAAATATATAGCACACAATCCTTTAAAAATGCATATAATAACAGCCGGGATTTATAATAACAAACGAAAGGAAAGATGAAGGAAATATACAAATCATAAGCTTCAAGAAACACATAAATCTTTTTGAAGTTTTATCATAACTCAGAAAGAACGTTATCCTTTCAAAACCTGCCAGATCACGCCAGACATTATACCCAGTTTTAAAACTCAGGTGCTTTGAAGTTATCTTTGAAGTCCTCTCAGCTTTGGAGTTTTGGTCACTCCTCAGATCACACCATTCATGCATTAGTTCTATGTTGTCCTATTGTTTCCCTACATCAGTCATTGTTTCTTCTTCTCTTTAACACAGAAGTATATAATTTTGTTATCTATAATATATAACCTGAAAATGTTAAACTTTTTTGCATAAAAAGGTTACATTTATAAAAGATAATGACATAAATTGGACTTAGTAGACTGAAAAGGGAAAAAATTTTTTCTTTCAAACTACTGTCCCCTGAAAACTCACTGTCTACTTAGTTTTTCTTGCCTGCAGATAGATTTTAGCCAGGATGCATTGCTTTTCTTATATTAATTAATTTATTCATTCATTTTGAAACTGTTGCAAGTGTCTACTAAATGCCAAACGCTGTTCTAGGTGTTTAGAAATACAGATGATCAACATCAAAGATTCCTAAGGAGCTTATATTCTAGTTGGGCAAAGGCATCAAAAGTGATTAATTCTATGGAAAAAATTAAAATAATCAAGCATGATAAAGGAAGACAGAAGGCTCAGTTTGGGGGTGGGGAGGAGTATGGGGGAGGTATGTGGAGGGTCAGTATTCAGTATTAATTATGGTCATCAGGGTAAGCCTCATTGAAACAATGGATTTAGATAAGGTGATGAGTTTAGCCAAATTGCTATCTGGTAGAAGAACATTCCAGAACAGATAGAGCAAAAAGCTAAAATAAGAACATGTCTGACATAGAGAATGGACTTGAGGACACTGGGAGGGGGAAGGGTAAGCTGGGACGAAGTGAGAGAGTAGCATTGACATATATACACTACCAAATATAAAATAGATAGCTAGTGGGAATCAGCCGCATAGCACAGGGAGATCAGCTCGGTGCTTTGTGACCACCTAGAGAGGTGGGATAGGGAGGGTGGGAGGGAGGCACAAGAGGAAGGGGATATGGGTATATATGTATACGTATAGCTGATTCACTGTGTAATACAGCAGAAACTAACACAACATTGTAAAGCAATTATACTCCAATAAAGATGTTAAAAAATATATAATCAGACAAAATGTAAAAATGCATATCTTAGATGTTTATCAGAGCCTTGTTAATAACAGTAAAAATGTAGAAACAGCATAAACATTCAACATTAGAGGTTTGGTTAAAAAATTACAGAATAGACAAATCCACAGAGACAGAAAGTAGACTTGTGGTTTCCAGCAGCTGTGGGAAGGGAGTGACTGAATAGGAGTGACTGAATGGGTATGGGGTTTCTTTTGGGAGTGATGAAAATGTTCTAAAATTAGGTTGTGGTGATAGTTGCACAATTCTGTGACTATATTAAAACCATTAAATTGTATGCTTTAAATGGGTGAATTTTAATGGTATTGGTTTATATCTCAATAAAGCTGTTTTTAAAATTAAAAAAAAAAGAATATGTCTGAGATGTTCACACAATATCAAGGAAACGTGCGCAAATGGTAGGAGAAGTCAGAAAGGAGAGGAGGGCAGCAGAACATGAGAACCATACTCGCCATTTTCTAGACTTAGGCTTCTAACCTGAGTAAAATGGAAATATAACAAAATCTGACATATTTTAAAAGTATAACTCAGTATCCAGGTAAGAGATGATGGTGGTACAAAACAAGGAGGTAGTAGTGAAAGCTATGTTTTGAAGATAGAGCCACCATCATTTCCTAACATATTTGGTAAGGAATGTGAGAGAAAGAAAGGAGGTAAATATTGCTCCAAGGGTTTTGGCTTGGAAAACAGGAAGAAAGGAAGTGAATCAGACGTGCAGGAGACAGTGGGAAGTGAGGGAGCAGATGTGGGACTGAATATTTGGAATTTCAAAAGTTTTATAATGTTGCATTTGTGATGTCTGCTGGCCAAGTAGACATGTTGAGTGGGCAAATTGGACATATGGCCAAGACAGCTTAAAAATTTGGGAGTCATCAGCATACAGATAGTCTTCAAAGTTATGAGACTGGATGTTTAACCATGGGTGTGTCACTGAAAAAGAGAAGTCTAAAAACTAATAAGCTCTGGGCCATGCCAATGTCAATGGGTCAGTTAAAAGAGAAGGAATAGACAAAAACAACTGAGAATGAACAACCCGTAAGTCAGGAAGAAAGCCAATCAAGTGCAGTGTCCTGGAAATAAAATTTTAAAAGACTGAAACTTCTGATTTTAGTAAAGATATTGCTCCATACATGTGACATATCTGAACTGGATTTCAGCAACCAAAATTTCCATGACAGTGGTGGCTGCTGAATCTGAATCTACAATTTTTAGCATCCTCCAAATGCATTTTGCTCTTGAATAGAAGGAATTTTGGAGTAAAAAACTCTTTAGCTTATTCTTCATTCTCTAAAACCTTATAGACTGTTTCAACGTATGTTCAATACCATATTTATGGTTGTGACTGACTCTAGAAAACTGATTGAATTTAATTCTCTTGTTATTACCTTTGGGAATAGTACACAAGTACATACTTTGATTTTTTTTCCTATTATTGAAGCTAAAAGGACCTAACAAAACTGTGACACAATAAAGGAAGTCTGCCAAATGCCAATCAATCACATTCCAAAGGGAAGTTACAGATGAAACGCTTCCTAAGTGTTTTCCAAATATTAACACTGAAATTTCTGAAGAAAAATCTAAAGGCATTCTTTAGATCCTCTGGAGTATGAATTCATACTTGGCATCATTCTTCACTGATTCTCTCCACTGACCCATCCTAAACCCAGGACCCCCAGACAACATCCTGCCATATCAAGAGAGATTGCATAACTAGATTTTACACTAGTAATTACAGATTTTATTTTTAAAGATTTCTCAATTAAACTTAATCATTTAAAAACTCTTTTAAAACAGCAAAAGATTTTCAAAGTGGTTCAATGTAATCAACCCACCTCCAAATAGCTGGTTGATCACTCCAGGGAATGTGAGAAACTCAGTACTGGTCTCTGCTGCTGGCATACTGGACATTCAGCAGTGGCTGTAGCCGGGTTGGCTCTGGTGAGTGGAAGTCCATGTTGCTGAGCCCATATCTACCCTCCATCCCTGCCACCATGGCCACTTTGTTCATGAGCCTATTGGGTACTGATAGGGGTGGCTAGGAAAAGAGGCTGACTGGTATACACAGAACGGGTCATCCTATCCACTTGATTATTAAAATTCTCCTCTGCTGAGGTCACTCTTTGGTGAGCATTCATATGGGACACAAATACCTTCACACTTTCACCCATTCAAAGGGACCATCCATCCATATACCCCTTCCCTATATCTCCCTGTCATCAATTTTCCAATTATGTTCCTTCCAAGTCTGTAACCATCTAGCCAAAGCACTGGCCACAGCCCATGAATTTGTATACAATCACACATCTGGCATTTTTCTTCCCAAGAAAAAAGAACAACCAGACAGACTGCTCGAAGTTCTGCCCACTGGGAGAATTTCCCCTCATACTGTCTTTCAAGGATGTCCCAGAAAGGGGCTATAGGGCTGCAGCTCTTTACTTCCAGGTGGTACATGCCTATTACAGACCCACTCACTGTAACCCAGACCCAAATTTTCTCTTCCCTTATCAACTGATCATAGAGAACTCCTGATGAGGCCAGAGGTGTAGGCTGAGAGAGATAAAGTAATGGGCCACTTCTTCATGGAACTTACCTGTGCCTTCAGAGCCTGCTCAAGCCTAATCCTATAGGCACTACTTGCATTTGATGATGGACTGCTACTGTATACTCCCAGCTTTATGACTTGGTAGGTCAGACAATGCTCAGTTCATGATGGACATCTCAGGTTGCCTGGTATCTTAGTGGTCCATGGTTAACATTCAGTTTCTACTAAGGCCCAATAGCAAACCAAAAGCTGTTTCTCAAAAGGAAAGTAGTTTCCACAGAACTACTTTTGACAAGGTTCAAGGTTCAGTGACAAGGTTTGCTCCAAAATCTGAAATTCTGAGCTGTTATTCATTGATAAGTGCCTATGAAAATCCTTCTCTGCCATACCACATTAAGCACCATTGGAACTACTGGATCATATGACCCAAGTGGCAAAGCAGCTAGGCATAACAGACTGGACCTGTTGCAAAGGCTTCCCTTACTCTAGGCCCCAATCAAAACTAGCAGTTTTTTGGTCACTTGATAAATGGGCTGGAGTGACACACCCCAATGAGGAATATGTTGCCTCCAAAATCCAAAGAGGCCCACGACTCATTATATCTCTTTTTTGGTTGTTGGAGAGGCTAGATGGAACAACTTATCCTTCACTTTAAAATGGATAACTTGACATGCTTCACACCACTAGATCCTTAGAAATTTCACTGATGTAGAAGACCCCTGAATTTCTGCTGGATTTATTTCTCACCCTCCGACATGCAAATGTCCTACCAACAAGTCTAGAACTGTTGCTACTTTTTGCTCAATAGGTCCAATCAGCATAATGTCATCAATGTAATGAGTGAATATGATATCTTCTGGAAGGGAAAAAAATCAAGATTTCTGCAAACTAAATTATAAGTTTGGATAGTTGCTATATTCCTAAGATATGGCAGTGAATATGTATTGTTGGCTTTGCCAGCTGAAAGCAAACGACTCTGGTGGTCTTTACTAACAGGAATGGAGAAAAAAATCATTTTCCAGATCAATAGCTACATACCAGGTACCAGGGGATGTGTTAATTTGTTCAAGCAACGAAACCACATCTGGTACAATAGCTGCAACTGGATTTACCACCTGGTATGCATACAATAATGCACTGTCATTCTCCAAGATTCATCTGTTTTCTGCACAGACCAAATAGGCAAACTGAATAGGGATGTAGTGGAATCACCACTCCTGCATCTTTCAAGTCTTTGATGGTGGCACTAATTTCTGCAATACCGCCAAAGATGAGGTATTGATTTTTATTTACTATTTTCCTAGATGGAGGCAGTTCTAGTGGTTTCCACTTGGCCCTTGCCACCGTAATAGCCCTCATTCCACAGATCAAGGAACCAACATGGGGATTTTCCAGTTGTTTTTATGTCTATTCCAATTATGCATTCCAGAGCTAGAGAAATAACCACAGGACAGGCTAAGGGACACACTGGACCCACTATAAACTAGATCTGAGCTAAAACCTCACCTCCAGAAGCTCCTACACTGACTGGTGGACCAAACTGGCATTTTGCAACTCCTAGAAATAGTGTCAGTTCAGAGCCCGTGTCCAGTAATCCCTAAAAAGTCTGATTATTTCCTTTTCTCCAATGCACAGTCACCCAGTAAAAGGGTGATCCCTTTGGGGAAGCCTGGGAGAAAGATTAATAGTATAAATTTCTGGCAGTGCAGCTGGGCTTTCACTCAAGGGGACTCAGCCTCCTCTTCATTCAAGGGGTTCTGGGTCTGTAAACTGGTTCAAGTCTGGGAATTGATTTAGGGACCATAACTCTGTTTTTATGATTCCAGTTAGACTTTTATTTACTTGGCCTACAACTTTTCTGCTTATACAAATCAAGTGAAAACGTAGTAGACTTCCCATCTATTTCACTTCTAGGAACACCATGATTCAACTAGCCAATGCCAGAATCTTTACTACTCTGACTATTCTGAGTATTGCTTTGACTCTGGTGTCCATTATGATAACCACACCCACCTTGCCTTTGGTGATTAATTGTTACCATCTGGCTTCTGCCACCCCATGATCCAACAATCCTCACTGAATTAAGGTTTCCCAATTA
The DNA here is from genome assembly GCF_039906515.1 of Pseudorca crassidens. Taxonomy (NCBI): domain Eukaryota; kingdom Metazoa; phylum Chordata; class Mammalia; order Artiodactyla; family Delphinidae; genus Pseudorca; species Pseudorca crassidens. The sequence continues at coordinate 107,206,240 of NC_090300.1, read as the reverse complement.
AGTTCCCACTATAATTTCTGACCTACAGAAAAGAATGACCAGGGGCTCTTCAAAGATGCTAGATGTCACCTAATTTATCTCACAGTTGTAGTAAAAGATGTGTCCTCTAGATTCTTCCAGGGTGGGTGAGCAGGTCTTACATGATAGATCTGCTCTTATATTCTCATCTTCCTAAGCCTTTTGATCCCCTCCCCTACTATATACCAAGGCAGCTCTGCTGTTTCCACTTACTTAATTCAGGTCACCTTTTTGGTCCATGTTTCAGCCAACCAAACTGTTAGAGCCCTCTCTAACTCCCTGAGCTGCAATATTAAATCCAGAATCTCTGCTTATTGATATATATTAATAAATTCAGCCTTATCCAACTTTGCATTCCTTCTACTATTATCTAAAACCCTTAATATCCATTCCCACACATACTTCCCTGGATTTCTGTATGTATAAATTGGAAAAGTAGTTCTTTCAGAGTGCAGCACTCTTCATGGTCATACTTTGTACCTCCTTTCAGGGCCTACTGGGAAGTGAGTCTAGTTCAAGGTCTAAAAGCAAAAAGGGGTCCTAAGGCAGATCAGCAGTGTTTTGCAAGGCAGCTGATTCATCGGAGGCCACTGCAGTCTCCTAAGGCATATCAGCCTTACTCCCCTGAGGTAGAGGTGCAACAGCTGCCTCTACTGGCAAAGAAGACTCAGAATTATTAGAGGTTCCATGTCCCCAGCCTCATCAGGATCTTTCCATATGGCCCCATTCCAGTTTTCAGGATTCCATTCCTTCCCAATCAATGCCCTTACTTTACCAGCAAACACCCTGTAAGGTTGGGAATTCAATTTGTGTTATAATTAAGCACTAGCATGATGAGACCCTAGGTCTGATTTTCAGCAACCTCTGTGGCTCTAGGAGATAAAGGTTTCTTTCAGAGCAGACACAGAAGCTTTCAGGTCATTTATGTGGGGCTTAAACTGGAAATTCAAATCCTTGAGCTCGCCTTTTTCTTTCCCCACTTTTTCTAACACAATTAGGAGCAGTCAGATAATCTCGTTGTACGTGTTAGTTTGACAAAAATGTGCTAAGGTACCAAATACATGGTCACCCAAAAACCTGCCTTCTCTAAGTATTTGTTTAGAAGAATCCAAGATAATATTTTGCATATCTTTATTGCCAGATCATACCGTGAACCATAAGTGCTCTCTTACTACTGGAAATACAGTCATTAGCACCTTTATATCTAGTCAGACCAGACAACCAATTCCAGAAATCCCAGCATCAATTCAGAATCCTTTTTACTACTCTTCCTTTTGCACACAAAGTCCCAACCATACTGACCTTCTTGCTGGTCTATGAACACAACAGACACATTCCTCCATTAGGATCTTAGCTGTTCCTTATGCTGAAACTGCTCTTTGCCAGATATTGGCTTGGCTAACTCCTTCATTTCTTCCATGTTCTTGTTCTAACTTCTCCTTGATGAACCTGCCCACCCCATTTAATAAGGCAATCCACCAAAGTCCCCCTACTTGTTCTATTTTTCTTTTTCCATAACATGATGGACTTCTAACATAATGTTACATATTTTGTTTCATATATATTATTTTTGTTGTTATTGTTTCTTGCTTATGTCTCTCTTCAGTAAATATAAGCTGTGATCTTTGCCTATTTTGTTTAACAATATATCCTAAGATACTTGTTAAATAAATTACATAATCAGGTTTCTGCTTCTGTAACTTAAATATAAGAAATATGAACTTTGTGTACATCACAAAGTGCACAGCAATCAGGAGATGAATATGGAGTGAACTATAATAAATATGAGTTCCATTCAGAAACTTCAAAATCTCTCAAAACGTGTAGCCTCAATATCAGAGCAAATCATAGCAGGTGCAAGCCGAGGAAGTGGAAGCCAAAAAAAATCATTTTGTCCAACCTCCTGATTCTACTAAGGAAGACAATTAAGCCCAAGGAAGTTAAGTGTATTGAAGAATGGTGAAAAGTTACCTAAAGGCAAGACTAAGACTAGAATCAAATCTTCTAATTACCAACACTATATTCTTTCTATTTTCTCAAATCGACAAATTCACTGCTCAAACAGAATTTATAACAATCAAATAAAAGGATGAAAGAAGAAATTTCCAACATTATTGAGTATTTTAAAATGTAGGGCTTTGAAATTTAAGCTTGCAGTTTCTAATTTCACCAAACTGAATCCTATAATCTGGTATACTTGTTTCTCAGAAACAGCACAGATGACTGAGGTTTAGCATCTCTGGATGTAAAACTCTATTAAAGGAGAGAAACGCCTCACTGAATCTAAATTTACAATCATATGGAACTAAATTATTGGCCTCTGCCAGTCCATGGGAATTTCATTTTCAGAACTGAAATGAGCTTAGTAAAAGCTACTACTGATAGAGGGAAAGATTGTATCAACTAATGATATAAAGGAAGTAGAAGTTGTCACTATAAGGGAATATCTCCTTAGTCTACCTTGCTATTGAATAGTTTCAAAGAAATTTTTTTCTATATAAATGACCAGGGAATTAATTTAGCCAGGAGAAAAGCATCTGTTAATTGTGATTATGCTTCTACAGACTAAATTTTGCCAGTGGAGTGTAACTCTCCCACAGAGTTTTATAGAATGAGAATCTGGGTCAGTGTTTTATATGACTGGCTTCTCCTAACAAAGTAATGTGATACTCCCACTTTGCTGAAACTGAAGACCGAGAAGCTATAATTTTGTAGTAAAGTTTATAATTTTCTTTCCCAGGCATTTTGCTCTTTTGGTCTTGTGATTCTTTCCCCACTAATGTTATGGCTAATTGAGATATATTTCTCTCTGATGAAGGCTGAATGAATCTTTCCTGGTAAAAATTTCATACATTTATAGCTAATAATGTCCATATATCTAATTCCCACTTCACCGGTAATGAATTAGTTATTAGGTTTTCCATATGAATTGGCAACAAAAAGTTCATAAAACTAATCATTTAAAGGTCAATGTTTATATAGTTTAAAAAAATAGAATCTAGACAGCCAGTTTAATTCTCTGCTTTACATCAATTAAAGAAATATTCTTATACTCAGAAACCACTATAAGTCTATTCTTCAGAATAATATTAGAATTTGAGTATCATCTGCAAATTCTCTCACACTGAAAGTTAATTATATTAGTATTAAACTGATTTATTAAAACTTGACATGTTACAGTAAGAAGACATGAAGAATCTTTTAAACTCTAGTATCAGACTGTTCTCACTTTCAAAAAAACATTGCCTCATGTGTTCAATGTAATTTGGTTAACTAACTAAAATGGTAGAATTCTTTATCCCCATTATTGTGTGAACATGTTAAACTATCTCTTTGGGAGTAAAAACATAGTTTATGACAGTCACTTTCTAAATTTTAAAGACTAGTAACTTATTTTCCCAGCGGTATGCATTTTTTATTTGAAAAATTTGACTTCCACTCCAGGTACCTCAAAACCTTATTTAAATGCAAATACTATTCTGAAATACTTTCCCTCAACATACAATTCTCAATTGGAGACATAAGTAGTTTAATTTTTTAAAAACTTGATAAGCAATACATTAACTGGAGATTTTTGTTAAGTTCATGACCTTCCTGAAACTACTTTAATTCAAATATATGTCACAAAATATAAATTAAAATAATGTAACACATTGAAAGGACAGTGATACAATGACTCACCAAACTGCCAAAAATCTGAACATGGTTTTATTCTCAGCCTTATGGCAAGTTTCTTCTTTATGCCAGGAGCCTCGATGAATAATCAGTAACATTCTAGGAAGAAAGTAGATGCAAAAATATTGCAGAAGATTGTGGGACTCCTCAAGAAAAATAAAATCTCTAATGTCTTTGAATCATGCATGAATTATGCATATAACAATGACAGAATTCTGTTAAAACTTTAAAAGCTTGAAAGTTTCCCCAATCACATTTTCTCCTAAGATCAACAATGAAGAGGTCTACATTTAATATAAAAATTCTCCTAAATTCACATACTGGCTTTCTGTATTATTTAAATTCTTAGTTCTTAAAAAAGGGCGAAAACCTTCCCTTTCTTTCTCTTTAAGAGAGTCAATTATTCTAAAAAAGTAAAAATAATAAAAACATGTCAGCATAACCAAATCAGCTTACAGTTTTGCCTCTAAAATTTAAAAGAAGCTTTAGCAGCATGAGAAAATAGTATAAGTTCTGACTATGTGCTTTCTATCTCTCTATTTCTATGTTCTGGAAGTGAAAGTGCTAAGATGGTCCACTGCAGACTAGAAACATAGAACATACTTCCATTCCAAAAAGACAGTACCAAAAGTATATCTTTTAAAAATAGACGTCTACAAACCTGGGTCATCTGGTCAACCCTGCCTTGCAGCATTTCACAGAGTGCAATTTATTCTTTAAATTGAATAACAGTCTCACAAAAGAATAACACTATAAAAATAAACAATACCCCTGCCCTGTAGGACTCAATATTTCTTGCTAAGAGCAAGTACTCAAAGAGAGAACAGAAACTCACAACTAGAGTGGGAAATAATTTTTAAAGTATGTATTTCTCCACAAATGAGTAGCAAGAAAACAGAGAAAGAAAATCAACTCAACAAACTGTTTCAGTGAGGAACTATCAAGTTATATGATAAGCAAAAATTTTCAGGACAATAAGCCCACTATTTTCATAACAAAGGAGACTTGGTGCTCAGGATCTTTAGGACAATAAGAAGAGGAGAAAATATTGAAAGATTTCTACTTTTTTTTTTCATTTTAATTGTTTAAAAAAGGAAGTTTATGGCCCACAACACAGGGAAAAAGCAATCACCAAGTTATAGAGTGTTTTCCATTTCATTAAGCTTGATGGTACCCTCAATAATGGTCAACTAAGGCTCTACATTTGGAACTAATGATTATATATTACTGTTAACTTTAGATAATAATAGCAATAGCTAACACTTATTAAATGCTTACCAATGGCCAGGTGGATGCTGTTCTAAGTAGTAAGTTTTTAGTTCATGTAAATCCTCACAAAATAACTTATCTTACCTATTTTATAAATGAGATAATAAAGGTATAGAGAATTTAAATGATTTATCCAAATCATATAGCTAGTAACAGAACCAATAACTGAACCCACTTAATCTGACTCCCGGGTCCAACTACTTAAACAAAGTTCAACATGTCTTAGGAAGCTTAATGAAGTCAAAGGAGCTTGGATAGTAGCAACAGAAGCCTAAAACAGATTTTAACTTTTATAGTCAATTCCATTTATTTTTTTTTCTTTTATGATCTTGTATATTACTTTTTTCTTCTATTATATTTTAAGCTCCGAAAACAGCTCCACTTGCAAAGATTGGAGAATACTCATTTCACTCAAGGCCATAAATGACACTACCAAATCCTCCAACATCTTCTTTTATTCTGATCACTTTCCCTGTCTGTACTTTGGGTGTTCCATCTGGGTACAGAATTACCCTGAGCACTACTGAAATCATTTGGCCAGGAGCCTGAGACCCTGGTTCATTCTTGCCCGTTTAAGAGCTGTACCAATCTCCACATTCCCCCAGCTCTTTGTGGGGTGCACATCAATTAGGTAAGATACCTAGAAGTATGAGTCACTTGGCTGCTGCTGACTTGACATAAATAGATTGCCAAATATTTCTCCAGCAAAGATGGGTTTATTCAGGATCAGCAGAGAACTGCAATTTGGGGTCTGAAATCACGGTGAACCACATGAAAGTACCAGCATAGCAAGGGAAGGAGAACGCTTCCCTTGGCATAGAGAGGAAAAGGAAGTTGGGAGGGCTACAGTAAACAAACAAAGAGTCCATGACTTTTCATTGACTGAGTCCTTACTAGGGAAAAAGAGGTGACTTTCTTCTTCCTGTTGGGATCTGCTACCATCACAGGGTGTGAGGGCTCCCTCTTTTGTGCCCCCAACTCTATTTAATTTAGATTTCTGTTTACTAATTTTTTTACACTGACTAGATTGCTCATTGCCCTGTCATACTAACCTAATTCTGTGACTTCTCAACACTGAAGTAGGACAAAAGAAAACTGAACTCTATAAAACACTATACCTAGCCTAACTGAATGCCTAATACCTGCCTAAACTTGGAAGATGGGCAGCTACTGAAGCCCAGCTTATTTCTCTTTCTGGGTCAACCTGTGTTGCCGAGAAGTCTCATGAGCTAACACAAAGTATGAAAGTCATGACAGGGTGTCCAGTTCCACATATAAGGAGCTAAGAAGTTGCCACATTGTCCTAATGACAAGTAAAAAGCTGAACAGACTGAAAAATCAACAACTCTCCTGGATTCTTGGATTCGTAAGACAGATGAGGACACAGCGCAAACTACTGCCCCCCAAACTGGAGAGACAGACAAATACAGGGAGTCTCAGCTTACTGGAACCATTCAAAGCCACCTCAGGAACCAGTGCTGGACTAGGAAAACTTGAACCTTTATTGACAAATTGCTGGAGGCTCAGTGCAGACAAGTCTGAGAATTAAAAACTCTAGGGGGACCCAGTTATAGGAAGCTCTCACGCTTTTGAGAATTTTACCTCCAGGAGCTCAACCAAGTTCTCACAGTAAATATCAGAGAAAAATTCCCGCCTGCTTCTGGGAAAAGGAACCATTTTGAAATATTCAAGAGCACTGTGTTCTCAATAAGGTCTGACTTCAGGAAAAATTTTTAACCAGAACCTAACCTGATGGGGTTTTATCAAAACCTAACTCACCTGTCGTTTGGGAAATACCCAACTCTAGCCCACTCTAGCCATCCTTTTTCACCTAAGAGGGGAGAAAAAATACTGAGAAATATTTGTGAAGTCCACAGTCTAGAGTCATAAATAGGCTCACTAAAAGTGATGATCTATCTTTCCCTCATTTTGTGATACTTTTTTCAGCTTTTACAAATACAATAAATTTATTAGAAAGCTACTAAGAAATGGAGGAAAAGATCTTTTGTATTAGTGTGTGAGTGTGCGTATTGTGTTTGTGTCTCAGAGGGTTGGGATGAAGTGAGGAAAAGGCATTAGAATAAAGCTATATAGAAGAACATGTAGTTAGCTAAGAAGGAAATGAAAAGTGATACTAAATCTAACACTCAAGTAGATAAAGCTTCAAACATCTTCACAGGAAATAAATGAATAGTGCTAATAGCTGGATCCAATTTATAAGGCCCTAAACGGATATTATAGGAGGAAGGGAGATAATTAATCTTCAGCTAGAACAATGAAAGCTCAGCTGCAGCATTATCACAGTGCCACATTCCAAGACTCTGGAGGTGCGTTGCCTTCCAATGTATTAATAAAAGACTATCCAGAATTAGGATGCTTAATTATTTGCAAGGATTCTTTGTATTTTTTTTAATCTCTGCATGAAGCCACAGATTACTGTACATAAAAAGTTTTCCCTAAAAAAAAAAAAAGTTTTCCTTTCTTATTATATACTGCATTGAGACTATAACAGCAATATTAATAGTCTCTGATGGAAATGGAGATACTTGATTTCAAAATTATTTGACAAAACTATAGTTTTCATGATTATTTGATAGATTAGATATCTGATTCCAAATTTAATAAAGCTATAGTTTTTGGTGATTCCTTGAGTATTTGGTCTATATTTTTTAGATCTTATAATTTTAAAACAAATAGTTGCTTTATTCCACTTTCAGTTGATTCAAGTAAAAAAGTTAAAATCACAATAGTTAAAGGCAGGAAATATTAATTCCATTTTTTGCAGGAGATTATTTCAAGCATGAGTAACATCGGTAACAAAGAAAGTTTTGTGCAATCTATGTCACTTTACCAGTGCATCAAATGGAATGGGAAAGTGAAAACTCTTAACGTTAATATAAGCACATTCTGTACCTTGAAATATTGAACAAGTTTATTCTTAGAAGGTTTGTGAATAAACCTCTATCATTATCAAAATGACATTGGTTGGCCACTTTTGCAATGAGCAAGTTTTAAAAACAGGGGTGTCCTTTCTTCTGCCTCTCTAACACTTACACTTTCTCATCCAGTTTCAAAAGACTTTGTCCAAAGTCTCTAAAATCTTCCACTCCTTTCTATTACCTTGACTCTGCCCCTAGTATATTTCACAAGTATGATTACATTTGCCTTTTAACTGTCTCCTTCACTCCAACTCTTTCTCATATTTATTTTACAACAGTCAAGAGGTTCTTATCATATGTAGATTGATCATGCCATACTCTTATCTATAAATCTTCAAGGTTTTCTCTTTACCCTAAAGATAAAGTACGAACCCCTTAGCAGAGCAGTCACAACTTGCCATGGGTGGGCCCCATTTACCTATCCAGTTGTACCTCCTAATGCCATTCTCTCATCTGTGATTTATTTCAGTCAAGCTACAAAATGTTTCTTGAAATACTCTGTAGATGTTTGCCTTTACTCACCCTTCTTTCTTTATAGAATTCCTTTCCCCCTCCCACCTGCAGTACTCTTGGAAAGCCTGCATTGTGCTTTCAAGACCTGCTCTTTATCTGATTCCTACTACCTACCCAGAGTCAGCCCCTTTTCTGAAGTGCCATCATATCAACAGATACTGCATTATAGTTACTTTACACGCCTTCTCCCTTGCTCTCCTATACCGAAAAACAAAAACTGTGTTTAGCACGTTGTAGGTATTCAATAAACACATGCTACATTAATTAATGAATTCTACCTCATTAGTAGATCAGCATGCCCCAAATACTGGTAGGCTGAGCTGCCAGTGACCTTTCCACTTTTGCACTCACAGGCCCACCTCTAACAGGCTCACCATTTTCTTATTCTTCTCCCCATGACAGACTCTATTCTAATCCATATTTTTACTGAATAAAAGTAAATGAAGTAACATTTTGGTAAGAATATAAAGGAAAAGATCATTACTTTTAAGAAGCAGTTGTTAGAAGACAATTCTCCAGGAATCTTTTGCATTTCTGCACAACTTGCAAACAAAGGTACTTATTGCCCTTTTGTTCCAAACCACCTTTTCAAGTATGTTTTCATAGAAAACAGCCTTGGAAGATAGTATCTCCCTTCAAAGAATGCAGGTTTGTAATTGTCCAGTATAAAAAAGATAATGGGTTCCTCTAGGTAAAAGATTGGTCAGATGTGCTTGTAGATCATTATAAAAGATTCAGCTTCCCGAAGCTCAGTGTTCCTCAGCTGTGGCATAGATCAAACCTGTGCGCCTTGGTGGGGTGGGGAGCAAGGTGCACCACTGCAAACATGAGGCTCGTGTTTCCTGCTGTGCTGTGAGTAATAAAGTCCTTAGTTCCTGACTTGGAATCTCATGTGCTCCTCCAGCTTCCATGAAAGTATGCTAGGTGAACTTATTAGTTTGCAAGTACATTTCATCAATGAGTTTGGGATGCTGACAGAGCCATGACTTCCTGGAAGAAAAAGAATAAGGCCTCATGCACCTGTTTAGAAACATGAGAAGACTCCCTGGAATGTGGAGAGTCAAGAAGTGTGGGGTTGGGGAGGGAGGAAGTGTCTCCTACTGTCCTACCTGTTAATGAATATTTAGAGTGATTGATGAAAGGTAGGATTGATTCAAGCTGTTCCAATAGTGATGTGATGCTTGGTCACTCTCCTCCAGGCAAGAGAGGTAAGGATTTTACCATAACAAGACCTCAGAAAGCATCAAAACTCTGGCCAAAAGGTAATATGGCTGTAGCTGTGAGTCAAGGAGTCCCTCAACCTGAAATAGATGGTGTCAGTAATGATGAGCTTGCCACCTGAAACAAATATTGGGTAGGTCAAAAATATTAAAGGTCTTTTCAGTTGAGCCATGTGCAGTTCAAGGACCACTTGAAACTAAAAGTAGATGTGCCTTGCTTACTGCTGTGGAGTCATTCTCTCCCTGCATGCATTCTATCCTTCTATCCTTCCCTCCTTCCTCTACCTTAATCTCAGTTGCTTTATGGCAGAAGATGACTAGGGGTGGGCTGAGGCTGTCCCTCCTTCATCACGTACCTAAAATCATATGCACCTATACAAGCACACTTCAGGGATGGGAGAAACTCAAACTTTTATGACTCTGTTGCTTATAAGCACCCAACTCACCATCCTACCCAGTTCTGCAGAACAAGAAGATAACCAAATTCAACCATTGTTATTTGGACAGGGTTCAGAGTGAGGGGGGGAAATCTTTGTAGATTTTGTAGGTGAATTCTTTGGGACCAACTCAAAGTACTGTTGATGCCTCAACATCTGAATGTACAGTAGGATTGATGTGTTATATTCTTGTACTTCACCATTCCTTAAGTGCCATATGGGGGTTCCCTCAATCAGGGAAGAGCCAAATGTAAAGAAATGTTAGTGGGACAAACTCCCCTGAAACTTTCTACCAGTGGATGGGTCAGGAATTAGCATGCATGCCTCTCCCCTCTAATGTCCAAAGCTCTCACTATACTGATGATGTCCTGTTGGCTGGCAAGTTAAAAGCCCAATCTCAATGACCCTTAATGTAGTATTTTCATACCTCTTCAGCAGGAGTGGCTAATAAGTTCTGAGAAAAACATGTACCTGCATGCAAAGTAGTTTCTTGGGAGTATTTAGATAGACTCACAATACTCAGTGCCTTCAAAAATCACCTTCTTGGTGACTGCCAAGCCAAAATGGGGCCTAGGAGATTCAAATTAATTCAGGTCCAGCCCCTTATATCTCTTGTTGACCTGACATGGTCTTAGATCTTAAGGATAATGACCATTTAGTAGTCCATTGCTTACTGAGTCCTCCTACAGTAATCCACACAGGCCAAAGTGGGGAGCATAATAGGTATCTGTAAGTTTTATAGAAATGCCCTTACTCTTGTAACTAATCTTTTTGGACAAAAGGACTGGGTGTAAGAGGGGGATGATAAGATAAAGGTGAGGTTATAGCTATTGAAACAGACACACTGATTTTGTGGATAAGAATGAAGAGCAACAATCCTGGCGCCTGAGGAGGCAACACCCAGGATGCCAGGAAGAATGGGGAAGGGAGGCAATTTAATGATCATTCTCTTTCAGAACCCCCTGTGGAATCTTCTGCATGAAAGAAAGTGCCCCAGTGCAACTCTTCAAAACTTAACTTTAGTGCCTTAAAGTCAAATGAATCCCAGGTCAGCCATCATCCTGTTCCAGATGAGGCTGACTGTGATTTGATTGCCATTTCACTTAATGTTCTCAAGATGTCTATCTGAAAGGGCATTGGATGGTCCTAACTCCCAAAATACCTTTGATGTCTTTCCCCGCCCTGATTCCCAGTCATTCTCTTGGGCAGAGGAATATCAACCAGCTGGTAGTGTGGAAAAAGTGACAGTCCCTCTAAAATAAGGAATAGAGTCAATTATTCAAACTGAACTTAGAACGCTACAGTTTACAATCCAGCCAGGTGGCTACATTGGACGCACTCTCAATCTGTGCCTCCTGACTGATGTAGGTTCTGTTTGGGGGGTACCATTAACTATAAACAACACTTTCTTTCCAGAGGCACCTTCAAGATGGTATTTTTATGAGGAAACCAGTCATTACCATGGCTCGCTCCCAAAAACATGGTTGCTTAAACCTCAGTGATGATCACAAGGGACCTTCAGTGTTTAAGGAAACACTATCTCATACCTGGAAGGCATTCAGGTCAGCCCCAACTCACTGACCAGTGTTGATACGAACGTGAGACTCAGCCTAGATTTCTCCCTTGAAGAACAAAGTGGAGACTGGGCAATCTCTAATACGTCTTTCTGCACCTGGCTTAATTCCCCAAGCCAAGTGGAAAGTTCAATACAGAAACTTAAGGAGAAACCATCTGGCTTTCTAAGGGACACCCTAATTGTCAATGGAGGCATGGCATGGTTGAGGTAAATGGTGCATGTTAGCCCCATCTTTCTGCTTGGAGTCTTGGGAATATCCTTAATTAAATGTCGTATGAGAGAAACCAGACAGATATGGTCCCAGTTTCTATCAGTTAGATTAACTAGAGTGTTGTCCTCTTGTGAATATATGCCATAATAAAGTCGATGCAGAAACAAGGAATTGCAATTATTTGGAGACAGTTCTCCATGGATATCTCATATCTCTGTACATTTTATGAGCAAGGACGATAACTACCACTAACTACACTTTATTCTGAATTCTTTTCATGGATGTCTGCATAGCAAATAGCCTTGTCAGATAGAGATAATGTGTCTTCCTCCAAGATAGAGTAAACAAACCCTCTAGTATAATAAAGATAACGTCTCCTACAGGGCAGTGGTTGGACAGGTCTGCCTGCAGCTTGTTATAAAATACTGGAGTTCATTAATCTTGGGGTTCCTCAGCTACGATCCAAACCTACTACATTCGCAGCATCCACTCATGCCCTTCTGCAACTCCCTACTGTGAGACTTGGGGGACAAGGGGACTGATACACACATGAAGCTCATGCTGCTTGCTGCACTGGGAGTAACAAGTCCTTTGTCTCTGACACAGAAGTCTCATGTTTTCTGCCAGAATTCATAAAACTGTAGCAGGCTAACTCTTGAGCTTTCAAGTAGAGTAAAACCTGTCTCAGACCCTTTAAAATTCTTGATAGTGGGTCAGCATTTTCAAAGCAAATTTGTGTAGATAGCATGAGAAATGGGGAAGTCCAGAATGAGAAAAAAAACTGCATATCATTTCCATAGTTGTTCATTGTTAGCTCATGCATTTTTTCCTCATGGATAAATTTCCCATCTCAATTAAGCAGAGACATATAGAAGAACATAGTTATCGCTATTAGCCTCCAACTGAAAAAAAATAATACACATATTTTCTTACTTAACTTGCAATTTAATTTAGATAGGGAGGCCTTCATTTCACATGTGCAATTTGAGAAATTAATATTTTTCAATCAAAATATTAAGATACTAAATAACAGAGTAGGAATTGTTTAAAAAAAACTTTTTAGAAGTTATCTTTAAGATGGGTTATAATTCCTAGCCTACTGCTTTGCCAGCTGAGCTGAACAAAACATGTGTCTATAATGAACCATTCATACAATTCCAGAAATACTAGAAAAGGAAATACTGTAAGTAGCATCCAGTCCCATGGCAATTATACTGAACCTCATGAGTGCTATAGATTTTTGCATTATGTGCAAAGATGTGATAATTTAAATTGTTCTCTCTAGGTATATGCCTGCTTTGAGGATATGAATAAACCAGTACATAATATGAATAATTAAAGACTATTATGCTTTAAGATCATCCATGAAATTATTTATAAAACTTTTATAATCTGTATGTTTCCTATAATTGTTGCCAGTTGAAAATGTACTTCATCCTTTCTAGAATGGAGGGCAGAAATATATACTCTGGGACATTTGAGTATAAAGGCCCAAAGGGGACATAGGCCTTGGGAACAGCTGTTTTGGGGGCCTGACTTCTTATAAATATTAAATCTAATTTTTCCCAATTACAGCCAGCACATATGGATGTAATACTAGTAGGGGCATCTCATTTAAAAACATCAATATAGTTAATATATTTGGGTTCACTTAAAGTTTATAGTCAGAACAACATAAGGACAAGGATACAAACTTATAGTGTCTGCTAGTTGGCAAACATCCAAGTAAGATAACTCAGTTGGTTGCTGTTTATGTCTCAGAAGAGTTTTATAATTGATGCTTATTGTTACACAATAGAATCAGAAATATTCCACAAATAATATTTAAAGAATATTTTAAAACACAGAACTAAGATATCATTATATATTCTTATGAAAATGCTTCATGATTTTAATTAAATCAACATTATAAAATTATTTCACTACTTATACATGTACTAAATTTACATATACAAAAATGATAATATTCAAAAATCAGAACTTTTAAGCTTGGTATTAGTCATAAAGTTCTGAAGGATTATTTTGCCATAACATTATAATTGAGGGTTCTTTCTTTCAATAAAATTCATGAATTTTAAAGTAAAAATTATTGTCACCAGATGTGTATGTTTGCAGTAGATTTGTAAGGTAAAGCTCAAATTCACTTGATTAATGGGTATCTGTTTATGGAGTCAAGGGTTCAATGAACGACTCCATCATTTTTAACCTGATTATAGGTAGATCTAACAGGTTGTTGAACCTTCTATAAGAAAAAGAGGATAAAAGGGAGGGAGGGAGGGATGAACTGCAGGAGGGAGGGAGGAGAGGAAGAGAAAGAGAGGCAAGGGAGGGAGGGAGGGAGAAACAAAGAAAGGAAGGAAAAAGGGAAGGAATGGAGGGAAGGAAGAAAGGGGGAGAGAGAGAGAGAGGGAGACAGAGATAGAAAGAAAAAGAGAGAGGGGAAGGAAGGAAGGAAGGAAAGGAAAGAAGCCAGGCTGAGGCGAAAGAAATACAAAAAAGCTATACACAGTCATCCACCAATTAGGGCATATTATTTAATATTTACCCTTTCAGTTCACTAAATGATAACTAGAATCAGACTGTGAAAATAACCTACCTTCCATCAGAAAGCAATATACTTAAGCAGAAATGTTTATGTTTAATTATCCATGTCTACATTTCTAAATGGCATGAAAGTTCAGGTGTGTGGATAATAAAGGTAAAAAAGTTTCCCAAATGAGAACATGAGAGGACTTAAGTATGTTCCAAACAACTATTGTCTATGGAACCTGAGTGTTTGATTCAAATTCCCTGCTAATGTTAAAAACTGAGTTATAGTATCTATGTTCTTGATTTTGACATTCAGACATGCAGGAAAGAATATAGTCTGCCCACTCCTTGAAAGCAAACATTTCTTCCTCTCATCTTCAATGTCAGAGGAATTCTGTACCCCTTTTGTGGCTCTTATCATTTCCTGCTGTCATTATAGTTATTTACAATATCTTCCCTCTATCAGTACCCTCCTCGGGCATCTGATTCATCTCTGTATCATCATACTGCCTAGCACAGGCCTTGCACAGAAATGTCTGTGATATGAAGGAATGGAAAAAAGAATAACTCTTTTATACATTTCACACTTTGTAGGTGGGGCCAGGATTGTCAATTCTACAAGCCTAATCCAGAACTTAATTTGCCCTTAAGTCTGGGCATAATTCTGAATGTCATGATCAGTCACCACTGTTGACTAGAAGCTTCAGGACAATAGTTAAGAGAATGAGCCCTGTAGCCTACTTCTATCTGTGGAGATAAAATCTCCCTAGAACATAGGAAAGACTCAATTTCCTTTTTTGTAAATTTCAGCTTTTTTGAGGTATAATTGACAAATAAAATTGTAAGACATTTAAAGTGTAGATGGTGGTGATTTGATGTAGTTATACACTGTGAAAGGATCCCTTCCATCTAATTAATTTACATACCTATCACCTCACAAACATATCTTTTTTTTTTTTTTTTTTTTTTTTCCGGTACGCGGGCCTCTCACTGTTGTGGACTCTCCCGTTGCGGAGCACAGGCTCCGGACGCGCAGGCTCAGCGGCCATGGCTCACGGGCCCAGCCGCTCCGCGGCATGTGGGATCTTCCCGGACCGGGGCACGAACCCGGACTCTCAACCACTGCGCCACCAGGGAAGCCCTACATATCTTTTTTGTGTGTGAAAGCATTTGTTTCTTTCTCTCAGCAAATTTCAATTATACAATACAGTGTTATCATCTATAGTTACTATGTTTTACACTAGATTCTTCAGACTTAATTTCACGTGACCTAAAATGACACAGGAAAGGGGGGTGGGGAGGTATTTCACTTTTCTCAGTGAAGTGTCTTTGCCTAAACTTCCTAAAATTGACCAATCAGATATCAGTTTCAAAATCTCCCTGGACAATCTTTCCATGCAATTTTCCTCCTGCCTAGGCCTGGAGATACTTCTCAATTAGTAACCACTATCTCCATTTAATGAGAAAAGTAGATTTCTCACAAGTTTCTGTAGTATATCTCACTCCATGAAGTTGATTAGAGCAAGTTTCAGGTCTGAAAATAGTTTTCATCATTCATTTTCCAGCATGAATTCAAACATATGCTTTCCTTCCAGAAGCAAGCTGGAAAAGATAGTGATTCACGACATTTGATTAATTAAGTCCTCTTGTTAAATACGTTCCTGGCAGCAGCATTATGATGGATATTTATGTATGGATATTTATCCTTAACCTCATGTTTTGGCCTTTAATAGACCACCCCCCTCCAAATAAAAATCCATTGTCTGATGGCCAAGATAGGCATGTTACACCTTGCAACTTGACCAGATTATCATTCTTGACATGCTCTGTCAGACAAACCAGAAAAATGTTCAGTCTTGAGGAAGCAAGGGACTGATCTATGACGTATTCAAGAAATAAATAGCTCTACTACATTAACAGAATTCTAATATACCTCACCCAGGCTTACATGGAACTTGTAATGAGAGTACATTTAAGAGAAATTAACTCAAGATATGTAAATTGATTGAGGGCTGAACTGTACTGCAGTTGTTAGAACTAATTTCTCCCCTCTGAATCTTATATTGACATTTATACCATTTTAATAAGAATCCATAATAAGTCTCATATTAGAGGAAGGGATTCTATTAAGTGAAAGTAACCACATATGCATCCAACCAAATGCCGAGTAGAACAAGAAACAGATTTTAAATGGAAGTTAAAATTCATACATGTAATGAGTGATAATAATAGCTCATAGTTCTATAATTATTTTCATTAACAAAGCCCTTTCAAATATCCTGTCTCATTCAGTCTTCATAAAATCCTTTAAAGAAAGATATTTATCTAGAGTTTAGGCCTGACATCCTACGGATTGATACTGCTGTTTGACAACGTTATTTTATGAGGTGGGAATTTTATCATGGCAACATTTAAGAATAATCATTGGAATTGAATTAGTCATTTTTAAATGTTCTAGGAAAGTCAGCTGAAGCTAAAGAATATTACATTCCCTCCTATTTTACCCTTTTAAAAACATGCCTAATTTGCAGGAGACCAGGTGGTCAATTTGCATAGATAGTTGTGTCACACTATGAAGTTTGGGGGCAGGGAAGGGGAATGTGGGAAGAATAATGCAGTGTGTGCTTTTTTTTTAATCTTTGGTTTGCTAGCTCAGGCAGTATGAATGGATCAGTGGGGACCAAAAATCTCTTTGTTCATTTTCTGAAACCTTGGCCATTGTTCACACGAGCTATATCATATTTCTATTTTAGGAAACAATGAATTAAACAATACTAGAATAAAATAATAAAAAATGGAAAGTTGAATACAGAAATATAGCATGGCTAAAATTATAGTTTTAACTAATCAGAAACTTTATTTTCTTGATATAGCATACTTATTTTATCCTTTTATTTAAAACCTACTATAATATTAAAATGTATCCATTGCAGAAACAATATTGATTATTTGCATCAAAAGTTGATAGTAATAAACATGAAAATTCTTCAAGCTCCTTAAAATTAAGCTAATACAGTTGTTTTATCTTCATAAAACTGACATTAGGAAATGAGATGTAAACTCTTCTCATATCAGACTTGCTGGATTAGAGGAGAGAAATAAGTGCTATCATTTGTAGAGTGGACTCTGGTAAGAGACAGAACAGAACTTAAACCACTACAAAATGCCTCCCTTTTCCACTTAAAACTGGCAGTTGGTAAGAATGGGAAGCACTAGTGGAGACTGAAGTTATTTCAGTAATTAACCTTTACATTATGAAAGAGAAATCCCTGGTTATTCATGATCGGC
This sequence comes from Pseudorca crassidens, assembly GCF_039906515.1. Taxonomy (NCBI): domain Eukaryota; kingdom Metazoa; phylum Chordata; class Mammalia; order Artiodactyla; family Delphinidae; genus Pseudorca; species Pseudorca crassidens. Next base: position 107,188,565 of record NC_090300.1, on the reverse strand, counting down.
ATGGAGAGGAAGTCTGATCTCCCTGAATATAGAACAATTATAGAATCACTCTAAATATAAAATAACAAGATTTTTCCATTTATCTCCCTGATAGCCTGGGAGACAAGACACAAGAGATGGGTGCAAGTTCTCTTGAGGGAAAGAAAAAAGACCACATCAATCTGCAATGGGAGAGAGTCTCAGATGTGAAACTGCACGAAAGAAATTCCCTGTCATAAAGCACGGGCAAAGAATGGTTATTTAAGTAATGTCTGATGTTCAACTTTTTAGTTATTTCCTTTTTAGATTTGTAATTAACCCTCAGCATTCCTAACTATCTACTTAAAATCTCCTACACATAAAAAAAAAAAAGCTGTTAGATGTGCATTGAAGAATGAAGCCATACAAAAAGAGTGAAGAGACTGCTCAACGTGGTCAAGTAAAAACACAGGAGCAGGAACACAGAAGGCAGAGAAGGTCAACACTGTCTCTTCTTTCTACACTGCAAACCCTTGGAAATCATGTTAATGCACTGGAATTTCCAAAGTTATCTGGGGCGGAAGTACAAGTTTTGTTTTGTTTTGTTTTGTTTCCCATATTGAAAAATAATATTGTATATTAAAAGAGAGACTTGGAAAGTTGGAAAATAGTCCATTACCTATGTAACTTTTATTTATATGCAAACATTATTTATGCAATGTTCATTCAAAGTGTTATGGTATTTAATAAGCTGGTAACATAAGCTCTTTCTTATTGTTAATTTGTTTCCTTTATTTGTGTATCCTAGGAAAGGTGGCAGCCAACTGTACTAGAAAGGGTGGATAATCTCTGGCACATCAGTGGACAGCAATACAGCCTGGTTATCACTCTCTGTGATGTAGTTTCCTTGAGGTCAGGAGTTTTGTCTTCTTCCATACTATATCCCCAGCACCTTGCAGATTATCTGATGAATGAAAATTTGTACTTCTCTCTGGCTCATTATTTAAAATCTTTCACATTAAACAACAACAACAACTTGTGTTAGCAGTACCTTAAAGAATGAAAGAATGCATAAAGAGTGATTTACTCAAAGGTTCAAAATAATAAATCCTAAAAACTTATTCTAAAATGGGGACTCTTTACACTAGATTTTAAGGTAGTTTCAGTTCTGATAAGCAATTATACAGAAAAGCAACTTTAACTTTTAATTGATTGTATCTGAAACTGTAAATTTTTTTCCTATAAATCATTCTCCAGATTAATATCATTTCAAGCATTAACTGTATCTGATGAAAGTGGAATTGTTATTGTTTGGGAGTTTTAAGAATAATTTTGATGTAATGATTATTTCACTGTCAACATAGTATCTTTATATTTCCTATGTGCATATACAATTATTCTCCAAATGTTACAGATCTGAACACTTGATTGAAAGACAAAATTGCTTTTAAAAATGTTAAAAATAAATTTCCTGTCTAATCAAACATTCTTAATATATACATTAATCTGTGTCATGATTTCTACTCACTCATGCCTACTTGCACCTCCATATTCTAAGAAAAGTGTTTTAAGAAAATATACATAGGCTTCTGTAGTAGCACAGCTCCTTGCTAATGTTACATCTCATGTTACAATCTGAAACAAATAAAATTACACGGTTTGTGAGTTGTAGCAGGATGGATGCCTATTTTTTCCCCTACAGTCCAGCTGTTTAACAAATTTTACTTTTATGGACACTTTTACTTGATCCAATGCTGCTAGCTAGTATTGTATTCTACTCCTTCAAAGAATGTCTCTAATGTTATGCATCCACTGTTTTTCCATTTTCTCTATTTCACTTCCCTATCTTATGCCATTCTCTCTAGTAACTTTAACAGCCTAGTATTACACTCTTTATTCTTTAAATTTTTATAATTAGAATTCTACCACTAAGAGGATTTGGGGAAAATGGTGGTGGCAGAGGCAGAGTTTTTGAATCTCTCCAAATCTCCTAATAAAAACAGAACTGTGTGAGAAGAAGCTGCTGAGAATGGAATAAACATGCAGTGTAGAAGCAATAGAAACAAGGAAAGCTAAAGCTGAAATTAATGTCAGGGAGGGCAATAGAGCCGGAAAATCTCAGAAAGCAAACCACCATATTTTCAACACTCGAGAAGTATTTTTAAATAAAAAAGCAGAAGAGGAAGTTCCGCAAAGCTAGGAAATCTATGCTAAACCACATCATTTTTTTTTAATGGTAAAATGTATGTTTTATTTTTATTACAGAGACTAAAGAAAACATCTTTATATAAGAAACTACAGCATAGATAGAACACATTGTTTTTACTAATTGAATTCTATAATACAGATGGTCTTCTGCTAACACAGAGTGATAGAGTCCTAACAAGACCAGGTTAACATGAAGTATGATATGAATCAATGCTAATGGCAGTAGTAACCTTGAACCATGTCATAAAAAAAAAGAAAGAAAGAAGAAGGAGGAGGAGAAGGAGGAGGTTGGAATCCCGTGTAAGGCAATTTGAGCTCAGAATGATCCTGGAAGTTTAGAAACAGTGATTATGAGTAATTGAAAAGACTTCATTCAGGGCTTCCCTGGTGGCACAGTGGTTGAGAGTCCACCTGCCGATGCAGGGGACACGGGTTCGTGCCCCGGTCCGGGAAGATCCCACATGCCGCGGAGCGGCTGGGCCCATAAGCCATGGCTGCTGAGCCTGTGCGTCTGGAGCCTGTGCTCAAAGACTTCATTCAAACCACTTAGATTTAAAACTTATATTTAAATTCAGGAAAATTCATTTGTTAATTGCATTCAAGTAAATCAGTAAAGTAAATCTTTCTAAAAGGTAAGGAAAACTAATTTTATCAAAAAATTGAGCAAAACAGAAGGATCAGAGTGAATTCTATACAAAAGTATTATAAGGAGAAAAAGAATAAGAAACAAAGTAATATCCCTAAAATGAAGATAATGTAGCTGTAATATGAGCTATAACAAATGTAAAATATAATTCACTATTTCTATAGTAGCTAAAGGATAGTAAAATGGTTATACAAGAAAAAATAACATAAATTTGAGTTAGAAAAGAATAAGAAATGAGGTAGAACTTTGGAAAGAATTAAAAATAAAACAATCATTCAGAAATGAAAACTAAACTAAGAAAAATACATGAGCAGTGAATATAACAGATAATGCCTTATTATAAATAGAAGATCAAAGGAAATGAAGTGATAAATAGGATTAAGAGAGAATGATGATTAGAGAAGATAAAATCCAAAAGACAATAGGCAATCCTGAAAAAGAAAATTTAAGGGTACAGGACAAATACTAAAAACTATATTCCAAGAAAACTTTTCAGAAACTTAAATAAAAATGTTTGTAACTACATATTCAAAGAGTGCACCTCATACCTGAGACTATCAAATATCAAACACCAAGATATATTCTAAAAATATTACTGGGCTTTAAAGAAAAAGAAAACTCTTCAGGAATTAAGGTAAAAGAAAAAGCAACAAACAAGCGACTACCAAAGGAAGGACATTTTGGTTACCATTAGACTTTTTTTTTTTTTTTTTTTTTTTGCGGTACGCGGGCCTCTCACTGCTGTGGCCTCTCCCGTTGCGGAGCACAGGCTCAGCGGCCATGGCTCACGGACCCAGCCGCTCCGCGGCATGTGGGACCCTTGCGGACCGGGGCACGAACCCGTGTCCCCTGCATCGGCAGGCGGACTCTCAACCACTGCACCACCAGGGAAGCCCACCATTAGACTTTTTGATGCAATGCTTTATGCCAGAAGAAATGGAGTAGCAAACATATTTATGCTACTCAAGGAAAGGAAACATGAACTGAGGATTATATATCCAACAAAACCAACTTTCAAATATAAATTTGTCTGATATCAATATCATATATCAGACAAAAATTCAAGGAATAATTTCCTTTGAACCCTTTCTGAGGAATCAACTAGAAAACAGTTGCAAACAACCAAAATGACTAAGGAGATACTGAAATAAGGACTGACAGTGAACATTAAATATACAGTTACATGTAGAAATAAGAGTAATCAAAAGGCATGAAGTACAATACCTAATTTCTATATGCTCTGACAATGTAGATATAGTATCACTATAAAAAATTGGGAAAATGAGGGAAACAAATGCAAAAAATATTTTTAGCTATTTTTAGTCAGCTTACTTGGTAGTATTAATATTAATATTGTTATTCTAAGTAAATTATATATATATAATGTTGAGCAAAATAATTCAAATTCTATCATCCTCTTTGGATGAGGTCCTTATGATTAATAATACTGAAAAAAAAAAGGAAAGAAGAAGAAAAAAAAGAAAAACTGTTCACCTTAGGAAGATGGAAACAAAGAAACAAATTTTAAGAAAACTAGTACAAATTATCCTTGGCAAATTTTGGAGAAGTTTTACTTTCCTTCCTCACCCTGGGCTTACTCTGCTATCGAAAAAACTAAAACTGTCTTATTTAGTTCTTACAGCAATCTTGTGAAATAGTTATTATTATTTCCATTTTACAGAGAGGAAAATGAAGCTCCAAGAGGCTAAACTATCTGCACAAAATCTCACCACTACTAAGCTGAGCTACGGTTTAAATCCAATTATTTTGAGACAAAGTCCAATTTCATTCTATTACGACACAAATGCACACAAGCACTAACAAAATACAAGAGGAAAAAAATAGACTACTTTCCAAGTAATTCCAATAATTTCCACTGACTAGCACATTTTTAAAATTTGTATTAAGGTGCAAAATACATGGGAAAAGGCTAACAGGTCTTAAGTGTGTAGCACAATGAATTTATGAATTTTGCATACACATCCATGTAACATTTGATACAATATTAAACATCTTCAGTATCCCATATGCTCCCTCACTCCCCCTCATAGTCAATATCCTCCCCAAAACTAACTTCTATCAAAAAAGATATGTTAAAAAAAAAAAATTTAAATATGAAAAATCATAATTAAATATTTTTGAGCACTTATGAAAAAAAAAGATGTTTTCACTATTCATGAAGTATATAAAAAATGGGATTATAAAGTTTGTTCCTTTTTGTGTCTGGCTCATTTTGTTCCACCTTGTGTCCCTGCGATTCATCCATATAGTTGCATCTGTGGAAATGTATCCATGTAGTTATTCTAGTTTGTTTTTTCCATGGATGTATTCTACTGTATGAATATGCCCCTAATATATTTATCCATTATTCTGATGATAGAGATCCTAGTTGTTTCAGTATGAGGCTGTTATGAATAAGGCTTTAATAAACATTCTTTTGGATTTATTATGATGACCATAAGCACTCATTTTCTTGGGGATGTTCCCATGTCACAGTACAGGGATTTGCTTAGCTGTAGGTGAGACAAGTGTCTTTGTCTTTACAACCTAAGCAATTCTCTGTTTGGCCCAAATTACTACACCCTCTTAAAGGCATTTGCCTTGCTTCCCATTGCAGGGAAATTTCAAGACAAGTTAGAAAGGCCTTGCTGTACTTTTTGCTGACTGCTTTTCCAGCCTGATCTATTGTCACTAATGACATTACACTTTACTCACTGGAGACACAGAACTGCTTAAAATCACCCATGCTGTTACCACACTCACATCCTAGCTAATGATGAACCTTCTGCTTAGAGAGGTTTTTTTTTTTTTCCCAGAGAGTTTTTTTTTCTCAGTATTCACTTTGTTACATCCTACTCATCTCTAAAGATGCGTTTATGTTTCTATTTCCTCCACCAGACTGTGAGCTCTTTCAGAACATTCTTCCATTCATCTTTTTAAAAAAATTTTATTGAAGTATAGTTGATTTACAATGTGTTTAATTTCTGCTATACAGCAGAGTGACTCAGTTACGTATATATATATATGCTTTTTCATATTCTTTTCCATTATGGCTTATCACAGAATATTGAATATAGTTCCCTGTGCTATGCAGTAGGACCTTGTTGTTTATCTATCCTATATGTAATAGCTTGGAACTGCTAATCCAAAACTCCCATTCCTTCCCTCCCCCAACTCCTCCCCCTTGGCAACAACAAGTCTGTTCTCTATATCTGTAAGTCTGTTTTTGTTTCATAGATATGTTCATTTGTGTCATATTTTAGATTCCACATATAAGTGATATCATATGGTATTTGTCTTTCTCTTTCTGATTTACTTTGCTTGGTATGATAATCTCTAGTTCCATCCATGTTGCTGCAAATGGCATTATTTCATTCTTTTTAATGGCTGAGTAATATTCCATTGTATATATATACCCCACATCTTCTTTATCTATTCATCTGTCAATGGACATTTAGGTTGTTTCCATGTCTTGGCTATTGTAAATAGTGCTGCTATGCACACTGGGGTGCATGTATCTTTTCGAATTATAGATTTGCCTTGGTATATCCCCAGGAGAGGGATTGCTGAATCATACTGCAACTCTATTTTTAGTTTTTTTGAGGAACCTCCATACTGTTTTCCACAGTGGCTGCACCAATTTACATTCCCACCAACAGTGTAAGAGGGTTCTCTTTCTCCACACCCTCTCCAGCATTAATTATTTGTAGAGTTTTTAATGATGGCCATTCTGACTGGTGTGGGGTGGTACCTCACTGTAGTTTTGATTTGCATTTCTCTAATAATCAGTGATGATGAGCATCTTTTCATGTGTCTATTGGCCAACTGTATGACTTCTTTGGAGAAATGTCTATTTACGATTACTGTGCATTTTTCGATTGGTTTTTTATTGTTGTTGTTGTTGAATTCTAGGAGCTATTTGTATACTTTGGAAATTAAGCCCTTGTCAGTCGCGCCATTTGCAAATATCTTCTCCCAGTCCATAGGATGTCCTTTCATTTTGTTTATGGTTTCCTTTGCTGTGCAAAAGCTTATAAATTTGATTAGGTCCCATTTGTTCATTTTTGCTTTTATTTCTATTGCCTTGGGAGACTGACCTAAGAACACATTGGTACAATTTATGTCAGAGAATGTTTTTCCTGTGTTCTCTTCTACGAGTTTTATGGTGTCTTGTTTTATATTTAGGTTTTTAAGCCATTTTGAGTTTATTTTTGCATATGGTGTGAGGGTGTGTTCTAGCTTCACTGATTTACATGCAACTGTCCAACTTTCCCAGTACCACTTGCTGAAAAGACTGTCTTTTCCCCATTGTGTATTCTTGCCTGCTTTGTCAAAGGTTAACTGTCCATAGGTGTGTGGGTTTATTTCTGGGCTCTCTATTCTGTTCCATTGATCCATATGTCTGTTTTTGTGTCAATACCACAGTGTTTTGATTACTGTAGCTTTGTAGTATTGACTGAAGTTTGGGATGGTTATGCCTCCAGCTTTGTTCTTTTTCCTCAGGATTGCCTTGGCAATTCTGGGTCTTTTATGGTTCCATATAAATTTTAGGATTATTTGTTCTAGTTTTGTGAAAAATGTCATGGGTGTTTTGATAGGTATTGCATTAAATCTGTAGATTGATTTGGGTAGTGTGGCCATTTTAACAATATTAATTCTTCCAATCCAAGAGCATGGGATATCTTTCTATTTCTTTGAATCATCTTCAATTTCCTTTATTAATGTTTTGTAGCTCTCAGCATATAAGTCACCTCCCCAGTGAAGTTTATTCCTAAATATTTTTTGGATGCAATTTTAAAAGGTATTGTTTGTTTACATTCCCTTTCTGATATTTCACTGTTAGTGTAAAGAAACACAACCCATTTCTGTATGTTAATTTTGTATCCTGCTACCTTGCTCAACTCGTTTATCAGTTATGGTAGTTTTTGTGTGGAGTCTTTAGGGTTTCCTATATATAGTATCCCATTCATCTTTATGTTACTGATCTCCAGCATCATAGCTGACCTATTATTAAATAAATGAACAAATGAATTTAGGAAACATTCAGAATCAAAGAGTTAGCTGCAAATATATCTTGCCTAAAATAATACATCTGTTATATAAGCTCCCTCCCTCAGTTCTGTCCCTCACAGTGCAATGCATCTCCCAAGATACAATAGCAAATTAGAATAAACTTAAATATTGTAAATCTCTAAGATTAATGTACAGGCCTACATTTTCAAAGATTATGGTCACTAGTTTTGAACACAAATGCAAAATTTTTTAAATTACTCTGTACAACTATCCATGATCTTAATAATTTCAAGATGATGTCCCAAATGTAACTTCCACAACAAAGAATATAAATATTATATTTTTGTAATTTAAGCATTAGGATTTCTGCACATACATAAAAATTTATCTGGAACTAGACTGTACATCTGGAAACATTTTGTAAACTGGATTAGAACCCCATGAGAAATCAAAATGCATTACAGACTTAGTTTAAAATTCTAGCTTAATTAGACTTCTCATACCCTATAAGAAGCAATGCTTTAAGATTGGATTGTCATCAAAGGCATATGGTTAACCAAATGTGTGAAGAAATACAAGGTTTCAGAGTAAAACATTAGCAATGTATGTGCAAATGAAAGTGTTCTATGTATCTATACCAAAGGAGACATATGCTTTAAATAGTTGTCACTCCTCCTCATCACAGAATCATTTCAGTTTTATGGAGAGGTCCAAGTGTGTTTTGTGTGGGAGCTCAAGAGACAAAACTTTTCATAGCAGAAAAGAACAATTTTTGATGCATTAAATCTCTAGTCTTTGCATGGCAATTTTTACTCTGAAGGTCCAAGGGAAAATCTTATCTCCCCTTCCCTATGTTAAGTTTATGGAAGATGTTTTACTTTTTATTGGTTTCAATTGTTGCTACAAGAAAAAAAAAAAAAAGCATGATGTCTGGGCACCACACTGCACTCGCTGATATTTAACAAACAATTCCATATGTTGGTCCAAGTGTAGAGGTGAAAACCTCTGCTATCATTAACTATGATTAAATCTTTTCCAGGAATCAGGAATAATATTACAACATTATCTGTTTTTTATCTTTAATATAGTTTATGTAAAGTGTGAAATATTAGGAAAAAATTCATACAGATTTTATTTATAGAATGACTTGAAAAGAAATTTTACTTCCAGATGTCTAAATGAACAAGTCATTGAATTTGGAGAAATACAGAACGATGACAGAGTTTACTAACAGTTCCAAAAGTTTTAGGCATTTCTTAATGTTTTATTACTTTTTAATCCTTTCTCATTTTAAAAACCTTTTCTTATTTTTTTTTATTAAACTAGTTCACTGGGGAAAATTTTTAAATACAGAAAATCTAAAAGAACTGGAAAAAGTTCATCTCTACTCCCATCCAGAGAAAACCATAGATAACTGTCCTTTCCTAAAAAGGAAGGAAGTTGTCACTAAAAATATGATAATGGCCAACCAGTTCTTGAGAATTCTGGATATTACGAAGAAAACAAGCAGGACTAAACTTCTCTCAAGAATATCTGAGCAATTCTTGGGTGTCTCTTAAAATAACTGTACTTTAACCAATTGCAAATGAAAACTCTAGGGGTCTGAAAATTCTGGGATCATATGAGCTATATGGAATATGGAAGTAATTAAACCCAGGAAATGGTAAGGAAAATAATAACAGAATAACCACAAGATAGAAAAAGCTGACAAAGATTTTTAAGAAAGAGCCAGTGAATAAGTAAATTCCTTAAACATCACCAATGTCAATGACAACTTCTCTCATTGGGCAAACACCTTCAGTAGAAGAAAACTGAGCAATTTATTGGGGACATTTCAAACCGTGACCTGAGGTTCTGAATATTTTAAGAAAACTGTAGGGCTAGAAGACTGTACATGGGCAGAGAAGAAAAGTAAAAGCTGCTAACTCCAGTCCTTATTCCAGAGTTTGGGGAAGAGAGGGAAGAAAAGTGAAAAGAAAGGAAGGAGAAGGAAGGGGAGAGGGAAGGAGAGAGAAAGTGAGAGAGAATAAACAGACAGTGGACAGAAAAGCTGTCAGAAAGTTCCCACTGAATTCCTCCTGAAAAATTACGAACAAAAATAATCAACCACAACAAAACCTACAAAAAAACACAAATGAGACTACAGATTGTCCTGAACTGGTCACTGTGGTCAGGAAAATATTTATATTTTGCCCTTTCCTTTCTCTTGTGTTGGCTTGGGAAAATCATCACTTCGCCACAGAAGCCATATGCTAATGATGGTGGCCTAGACCACCAGCATCCACAGAATAACTTCAAGGGGCTGCAAAAGCCCTGTTGGGATGAGAAGTGGATTCAAACAGATCCAAGCTGACCTTCTGCCCTCCATCATTCATTCTTTAGTGCCTTCTTATCCCCAGGGCTAGTAGATTACAAACTAAAGAGACTGCCTTCTCCCTTTCTTTCCAAGAGTTTAAAAGTGAGTGCCTACCCTCCTACACTGTTGGTGGGAAAGTAAATTGGTACAGCCACTATGGAGAACAGTATGGAGGTTCCTTAAAAAACTAAAAATAGAACTACCATATGACCCAGCAATCTCATTACTGGGCATATGTCAGGAGAAAACCATAATTCGAAAAGATAGATGCACCTCAATGTTCACTGCAGCACTATTTACAACAGCCAAGACATGGAAGCGATCTAAATGTCATTGACAGAGGAATGGATAAAGAAGATGTGGTACATATATACAATGGAATATTACTCAGCCATAAAAAAGAATGAAATAATGCCATTTGCAGCAACACAGATGGACCTAGAGATTGCCATACTAAGTCAAGTAAGTCAGACAGAGAAAAACAAATATATGATATCACTTATATGTGGAATCTTAAAAAAATGATACAAATGAACTTATTTACAAAACAGAAACAGACTCACAGCCTTCGAAAACAAACTTATGGTTACCAAAGGGGAAACGTGGGTGGGGGGAGGGATAAATTAGGAGTCTGGGATTAACATACACACACTACTATACATAAAATAGATAATCAACAAGTACCTACAGTATAGCACAGGGAAGTCTACTCAATATTCTGTAATAACCTATATGGGAAAAGAATCTGAAAAAGAATAGATATATATAAATGTATAACTGAATCATTTTTCTGTACACCTGAAGCTAACACAACATTGTAAATCAACTATACTCCAATATAAAATAAAAAATTAACTTAAAAAAAGGTAATTAAATAAGAAATTTTAAAATGAAATAAAAATAAATAAAAGTGAGTCCCTGACCACAGAAGTAGTCTGACAATAAGCAAGTGTTTTTATCATCAATGGTCCTCATCTGATGATGATAAGCAAGAGTGAACAACAGTGGTTCTATAATGTCTAAAATTCTCTACCCTAAGCTTCACCCATTTCCATTTCCCAAAATTTACCAGGAGAGACAGAAATTATAATTTAGTCCTCAGTGTTTTTTAATACACATTACCAGACAGAGTAGCTGATACTCTCATAGGATAATGTGCTTAAAGACAAAAGAACAAGTACAACCGCTATAAAAGAAAAACAATGAATTTAGCACATATGAATTAAAGCTGAACAGAGGAATTAAAAAATTAAAGCATAATAAATATACTTAAATATATGAAGGAAGATGCTAGCAATATCAAATGGGAACAAGAATTGAAAAACTGATCAAATAGTAGGTCTAAGAACGATAATGGTTGAAAGAAAGAAGAGATTGAATAAACAGCACAATAGACACAGTTTAAGAATAAAATTACAAGCAGGAAATCAGATTTAGGCAACCTTAGAGAAAGCAGCAAGAAAAACTAAAATGATATAAAATAAAAATAAAGAGATATGTAAAGGTCTAGTTCCAGGTGGTGGGAATCCCTGAAATAGGGGAGGTGAAAAAGGAAAGAAGAAACAACAAAGATAAATTTCCGAGAATTAATGAAAAGTGAGACCTCAGATTGAAAGTTCTCCGAGCAACTTAAAAAAACATATAATAAGAAAGCTGACTTCTAGACACATTATTATGATATTTAAGAATACCAAAGACAAGAATAGAATTCCAAAGAGGAATCAGGTTACCCTGGGTTCCCTGAAGCTATAATTCATGCTTTAATGTATGGAAGGGAAATAATTTTAATGTAAGAATTTTATATCCAGCCATATTATCTTTTAAATACTCGGAAATGATAAAAGAATCTTCTTAGGCATACAAAGCCTCAAATATTTTGCCATATTAAAGCCACCTTGAAAACAATCTTGAAGAAAGCATTGAAACAAGAAGATAAAGATGGTTGTAAAAGTTTTATATTCAACACTATCAAATGCCTTGATAAGATTTGTAATCTAGAAAGCTAGAATCAAAGAAAAGAAGAGGAAATACACCTGAAAACAGCCAAAAATGAATTCTTGTAAATATCAACACTGTAGTGGGTAATTATCCTGCAGGACAATCAATGAAATCAACAGACCAAATGATTAGAACTAAAATGAAGTTGACAAAGATTTCCTTATATAAAATTAAATTGCAAAATTCATTAGGATCTCTTTAGAGGCAAACAATAACAATTAGAAAATATAATAAAAATGAGATACTACCTAAACACTATATATTTCTAGGACTTACTCAGAACACAAATACCTAAGACTCTAAGGGGGAATTTTATGGTATAGATAAGCTGAATGAATGAAGAGACAGACCATGCCCTTGGGTGAGACAACTTAAAAATATAAAGATGTCAGGTGTCCCCTATAAATTCAGTACATTCTTAACCCAACAGAAATTTTTGATATATTCACTCTAAAATTTATATGGAAACAAAGGTCCACAAATAGTAAAGTCTGTACCAAAAAAAGAAGAGAAAAAAAGGGAAATTTGATAGGGAGGGTGGGAGGGAGGGAGACGCAAGAGGGAAGAGATATTCGGGAACATATGTATATGTATAACTGATTCACTTTGTTATAAAGCAGAAACTAACACACCATTGTAAAGCAATTATACTCCAATAAAGATGTTAAAAAATAAAATTAAATTTAAAAATTTTTTTTTAATTTTAAAAAAGGGAAACTTGGCATATCAGCTATTAGTTCATACTATACACCTTTAGTTAAAAAAAAAATATATATATATATATAGTGGCAGTATGTTATGGTATAAGAACAATGATCCAATGGAAGAAAATAGCTCAGACTCTGACCCATGAACAGAAGTATATGATAAAGGTGGCAGCACAACCAATGGGCAAATGGTAGATTGTTTAAGAGACAGTGTTGAGAAAAATGTTACTATATGGAGAAAAATAAAACTGAATCTCTGTCTTCGTCCATTCATGCTGCTATAGCAGAATACTTTAAACTGGGTGGCTTATAAACAACAGAAATTTCTCACAGTTCTAGAGGCGAGGAGGTTGAAGATCATGTCACCAGCAGATTCGCTGTCTGGAGAGCCTGCTTCCTGGTAGGAGACAGCCACCTTCTAGCTATGTCCTCAGGTGGTGGAAGGGGCAAAAGTGCTTCCTGGAGTCTCGTGTATAAGTGCACTAATCCCACTCATGAGGTCTCCACTCTCATAACCTAATCACCTCTCAAAGGCCACACCTCCTAATATCATCACACTGAGGGTGAGTATTTCAACATATGAATTTGGGGGAGGGGAGACAAACATTCAATCTATAGTCATTCACAATTCACACAACATATAAATGTAGACCCCAAATATATTAAAGACTCAAATATGTAATGAAAAACTATAAAATTAATAGGTAATATGGAAGGATAACTTAGGGACATTTGGTGGGGAATGACTTTTTATATGAACCCTAAAACCACACACACACAAAATAGACACAACTTATTACATCAGACTTCAGGATTTTGCTCAAGGAAAGACCACGTGAAGATCAGAGAAAAGGAAAATATGAAGATCAGAGAAAATAGGAGATTGTAAGAAGTTTTCAATGTCTAAAACTATCAAGGTTCTAATATGTAGACCCTACTAAGAAAATCAAAAAAGGAAAAAATATCAATCCCAGTTGAAAACTGGTCAAAGTATACATTCTAGCAATTTACAGAGGAGGTAATCTAAAAGGCCAGCTAACATATAACATGTTTAAACTCATTAGTAATCAGGAAAATGTGCAGTAAAACAATGATATATCAATAACAATGAGATATAATTAACACCTATTTTACACCTATACTAACAAAAATTAGCTATCTAGATAATGCCAAGTGTTGACAGATTTATGGGAATATGAGAACCTTCAGGAACTGCAGGTAGAAACATGGACTGATGTAGACATTCAGAGAACATGTTAATACTTATTCAAACTAAAGATATATATAACCTATAACCCAGCAACCCTGTTCCTTTGTATATGTCAAAGAGCTCCTCATGTATGTCTATAGGGATCATACAGTTTTGTATGTGGGACAAAGGCTGCAGACATTATAGGTGACAGGACTGAGGAAGTGGGTAGGTAACACCTGGTGAATGAACACTATGGTCACTATATTACACACAGTCACAGGAAATATCTTAAAACATACTATTAAGTGAAAACCGTAAGAACAAAAATAAGATCTCTTCTAATACCATTCACATAAATTAAAAATAGATGCATGCAAAACAGCAATACATATTTTATAAGACCATATGAACAGAAAGATACACATTATGGTTGTCTTTTGTGAAGAAGGGGTTTGAACAAGGGTAAGAAAAGCAATGCATCAATAAATAAAATAGGAGAGGGACCCGTTTCAGAGCAGTGTTGAGAATGTCCCATATACTAAGGAATATGATTAACTTAACTTCTTGTATAATTTTTTAAACAGCAAGAAAAGAAAGTATAAGATAAAAAAAGATAAAAAATAAGAACATGAAATGATGAGACTCAAATAAAAATCAATACAGAGTAGGGGTGGTGTTCTTCACTTTTTTTTGCCCTCATTGAGGGACACAGATTTTGTCCTTTTGAGACAGCAAGTATGATAATGTCATACTTCTCTTTTGCCTCAAGGACTGACAATAAAAGAGACTTGCTTCATTTGAATAAGAATGTCCTATGTAGTTAATTTCCTAATTGGTAATTATAAATTATAATGAATACAAAGATAGTGGTACTTTTTCCTTCTTTTTTTCTTTTCCTTTTTCTTTTTTAATTTTCCTTTTCAGGGCACAAGCATCATCACATAACTGTAATAGTCAGACTTCTTAAAGATTCAAAAATAAGAAAATACATGTGCTTGAACTATCCAATCATTCATCCTTTGAACAAACATGCATTGATATATATATATTAATATATATATTAATGTATATTATATATTATATTAATATAATAATATTATGTAATATATATATAATATATATATACACACATCTCACAGAAATATAACAAGAAAACAATATACAGCAATTAATTAGATGAACTTTCCATACTGTAGAGTTAAGATCATTAACACAGAAATTTTAATTTGAAATTATTAATCTAAATTCATTAGGCCATGTACATGTATAGAATTTATACAGTTTATAGCATGTCTCTATGCTACATTATTTTTTTTTATTGGAGTATAATTGCTTTACAATGTTGTGTTACTTTCTACTGTACAATGAAGTGAATCAGCTATATGTATACCTATATCCTCTCCCTCTTGGACCTTCCTCCCACCTCCCCCCATCCCACCCATCTAGGTCGTCACAAAGCACCGAGCTGAGCTCCCTGTGCTATACAGCAAGTTCCCACTAGCTATCTATTTTACACATGGTAGTGTATTTATGTCAAACCTAATCTCCCAGTTCATCCCACCCTCTCCTCCCCCCTTATAGCCAGACCAAAACCAGCCTTTACAACTTATCTCATTGTTTCTTTCAATGTATATAATACATATCAAGAATCTGCAGTGGAGAAATGCATTTGGAAAATAATCTCCTGATAATAATAATCTCTCTTTCCATGCCTGGCATTCTGGCCCTTATTACTCCCATAAATCTGGTCTTTAACACTACAGACAAATACAATTTTATTAGCTGTGAATCTATTTGGCGGCCTTTGAATGGCTTTCTCAAATTGCACTGCTCTCACAGTGCGACAAGTCCTTTCATGTTGATTAAAATATTTGAGGGATACAAACAACAACAACAGAGTAACAGGAAATCCAGTCATTCCTTTCATCTTCCCAGTGGGAGCCAGTCAGTGCAACTTGACTTTCTTCAAACAAAACTCCCCTTTTTGTGGCTGAAGAAAGCCTTTGGCAAACACTTATCCTTTGATATGATATGCACTTGACAAAAATCACAGAGCAAATCAAGCCACTGCTTTGAAGAAAATGCTTATTAGAAACCTGAAGCTCTTAAGTGCACTAGGACTTAATGCCGTTGCCTGCAACATGAGGCCAAATGTGTCTGTGGCGTCGATTTAAAGTCAAGCCCAAGCGTATTGACTTCAGGACTGCAGCTGCCACCTCATTCCTTAGTTTAAAGTATACCTTGAAGAATTGTTTAGTTTTCAAGTACATTCTGGAATGTCAGTTCTATATTTCATTCTGGTGAAGCATACATTTTATTATTAGAAAGGAATGTGAGAAAACCCTTGTTCTATAGCATTTGCTCAATGGCCCAGAGCCTCCAGTAACATGCTAATTTATTTTCCAAGTAGAAACTCAGCTTCTGAGGTGAGAATGCTGAGGTATCCAGGGTCAAACCAGAATTCCAACATGAAGGGAAATCCAACAAGGCTGGAAATCCTCATACACTTTTGGATCCCACAAAAAACAGATGGCACATTCAAATTAGGATCGTTTAAGGGGAATTTAATATAAAGATTTTATAAATGTACAGGCAGGGGTGAAAAGCCCAGAAGGGATGAGGCAGTACCCCTGGCCTTTTAATAGGTGGGGCGTTAGCAACCCTAGGTCTGCAGGGGAGTGAGTGGAGACCAAAACCCAGAGACAGAGAGGCTGGGTAGACAGCAGCCACCCCTAGCAACCCCACAGGAAGAGAAGAGGAATAGGTCCCAAAGTTCATGTTCCTCCCTACTTCCTATCTCCCACTGGTTTTCCCCACTGTCCTCACCTAACCAGGGGACAGGAGGGCAAGGGAGCCAGCTGACATGGTCCTTACAGGTCAGTTTCCCAAGTGGATGTGGCTCTGTGGAGCACGTAGAAGACAGTCGACCAAAAGACATCATCACTTCCACCTAAATCACCCTGGAAGGTAAATGGCAGATACCTTCTCTAAGTGTTGACCTCAAGAAAAAGGAAAAATTCAAAACTCTCAGATTTTCTGTGATAAAGCCCATGCAGTTTTCCAAGATGGAAATGCAGAAGTTAAGTCAGGTTTGTAATTAAGTTAAAAAACATATTAAATAGTTCTGTTAATGGTTTACATACACCCAAATAACACAACTATGTTTTTTAAAATACGAATAGTGTACTTCACTGAAATAACTATAACAAAGGTAAATAAACATATATGAAGAAACTAAATTGTAAATATTCCCTGAAAGAGCATATTTCTATAATAAATAGTTTTATCAAAATGTTTTCCTCTTTGATTCAAGAAGTCATCACTGAAGAGAACTGTCTATATAGAAAACGTTTTCCCCAGTAGCTCAGCTCTTGCTAATCTCCAGACATTTCTGCTTTGATCTCTTCCTGACACTTCAGGTCCAGCATATCTGGAACCAAATTTGTGTTTCCTTCTCTCTCTTTCCACCCCATGACTACTAACTCTCTGAATGATGGATCGTGGTGGGAGGGGGATGGTACGTACACCCACACTGAGCTTTCAATATGGTAAATATTCAACGAATATGTTTATTGATTATTGAACAATTATGCTTTTTTAACATCTACTAGCAGTGAATAATGAAACTTTGCATGAAAAATATAAATGAGAAGCGTAAGCTGAGAGGCACTAACTCCATTGCTATCCTTAGGTGATCAGGATTTTGGAAGAATGAGCAATGATTTACAAATGAGACCACCCTACTTAGTAAAGTAAATGGAGAATCTGACCCAAGAATCTTTATCAATTAAATTAAAATAATGGTCTGTAAAGGAAATGAATGAATGCATTATTAACCTGTCAAAATCAGTAACTCTCAGAGATGTGATCTTACATAATTGGGAGACAGTAAAGCTAGCAAACACAAAAAAGACTTCAATTTAAAAGTATAGTAGTGGAAAGAGCACTAGCCAACAAGCAGGTGTTCCATGCCAAAGCTGGGACCAATTACCAGTATGACCATAGGCAGTTCTAAAGTGCATGGGGTATAAATGAAACAAGACAAGTCATGAGTTGATGACTGTTGAAGTGGGTGTAAGTAAATGGGGATTCTACGCCAGCGCTGTCCAGTAAAAATATAATGTAAGCCATATATATAGTTTCAAATTTTCTAGTTGCCACCACATTTTGAAGAGTAAAAAGAAATAGGTGAAATTCATTTTAAAATATATTTAACTCAATATACCTAAAACATTATCATTTCAACATGTGTCACTAGCCACCTTTGAAGTGCTCTACAGCCACATTGTCAGTGATTACCATATAGGACAGCAGAGTCCTGTGCTACTCATTTTACTTTTATGCATGTTAAAAATGTCTTTATAATAAAAAGTTAAGAGAAAAAAGTAGACAAGCTTGCGTTTATCTCTCTCCACAGCTCAGTTTCCCCATCTATGTGTTGAGGGAGACGTACTGGTCACTGGATATCCTTATTTCCTAGTTTCCCCTTTCTAAAGCATTCTTTCTGATTTTTCTTACTACTCTATAGGAAGATGTACCTTTTTAAAAAAGAAATTCCTTTATGCTGTCAAAAAGTTATGACCTGAAAATTACTTTCTCTATTTATCTAGTAAGTATTTTGGGACAAATGACCATTTATGCATAAAATAATTTTTCTACTGCTTCAAGACCAAGTGGTCATATATGAACTCAGTTTACATTTACCACTATTTTGTTCATTCGGTTTTTCCTTTCATATAAGATTAACCACTCGACCCTGGTGAGAAATGGAAGAGGTAGATTAAAAACACAAATATAAATCAGAATTCATGTTCAGTAAGTGATTTTGAAGGAATAGGAATTAAAATATTTTAGGTACTTATTCCCATTATTTTTGAAAATTTTGTCCAATAACTTCACGGATTTATCTCACGTGTTCATATGATTTTTTGTATTATGTTTTATAGCTGTATTTATAGAGCCTCAGCCTCACACCATTCAAATTTTTTACTTAAAGTAAAAATTTCAGTAAATGATTGAATGTGTTTAGTATAAAATATCCATCTTTATGACTGACAAAACTGTTTAATTTTAATTTGATTGTTTTGATGGCCTGCAGACCCATTCCAGACCCATTCTACCCTCTTATCTCAATATTTAGGTCAAGCTCAGTGGTAAGTATGCTTCTAGTGTCATTTAGAAGAAACACTGTAGGTGTATCTTTTATTAATCCCAAATAGAAGGAAGTTACATATTTGACCAATTTTTAAGAGATCTCAATATATAAGAAAAATTCTGGCTTACTAAATGTAATTTACATTTTATCTATGTAAAGGTTATTTGCAATATTTAAAAGGTTAATTACCAAAAACACTCCGCAATTTTTTTAATAGGAAACTATTTTTGGTACACTTACATGATAATTACATTTTGAAAATCAATTTGCACACAATTATTTACGGACACTTTTACTACAATAATTAGTTTAA
Source organism: Pseudorca crassidens (assembly GCF_039906515.1). Lineage (NCBI taxonomy): Eukaryota > Metazoa > Chordata > Mammalia > Artiodactyla > Delphinidae > Pseudorca > Pseudorca crassidens. The sequence goes on along the minus strand of NC_090300.1, from coordinate 107,169,019 downwards.
TTATTAATCTATTTTCAAAAATAGAAAGTTAAAATCTATAGAAATAGCTACTGAGTTAAATGGTATATACCCATTGAGATTTTTTTTTTTCCAATCATACTGCAAGCCTTGGGTAGACATAGGATTAACACGGTCTCTTACCAGTCCTTAGAATGTGAAGTAAGATGTTTTTATACCAGGTACACTATCTCTTTCAGTTGTTGATTTAAAAATTGTGGTTGACCTCCTCTTATAGGCTGAACAACATGCTCTACACGTAAGTGAGTGTTCAGGGTATATGAGCTAATCCCATAAAATAATAAAATACATAGCCTGAAATCAGACATACACACATATAATTTCTGTAGGCTCCTTCACTATTATTCCCATGGAAGAAAATTTAATTACGGAGACTTTTTTGGACAACAAAAAATCATTACCATAAATCAATTGTTTTCTTTATGGTTTTCTTCATTTAATCAGTTTGTCTGGTCTTTATTACCTGTGAGGTTCCAGCCATCTCATTCTACAACTTTCACAAAAATAAAGATACATTTCCCTTAATGGGACTAAAAATTTATTGGCATTAACAAGAACAGAAGTGTCTATGCAATTATGGGAATAAAGGTTGGTTCTCAATTATGGGAAAAAAGGGTTGTTCCCCTTAATTGGCAATCCTTAAACATAGCATGAAGGAGAGAAGTTAAGAAAAGAGTGAATAGAATAAAACTAGAATTATACAACTAATTATACCCTAAGCACACATTTCTACTTACCTAATAATTAAAATATTTAAAGATGCAAATTTAATTAATTCAACAAGCAACTTTTCCCTGTCACCAATTTATCCTCAAGGGCCTCAATGTTTTATCACGTAAGTTCGGCATCTGTGGTTCCTAGTCTGGCAGAAAGTTTTCCAGGAGAATATTTTTTTTAAATGGAAGCCAAAGGAAAAATGGAAAATCTGTGATATGACTTGGAGCTCTATGCTCTCTTTGTAACAAATCAGGTGTCCAAACACTGGGTCACCTTCAGGCCTCATATGTTCCAGCAGTTGTCATCTGCAAAAGCAGGTGAAATGCCATTCTTTGGATGAAATGCGAACTTTTCTGCAAGAAAGTTGAGACCCTCTGGCAATATTTAGACTTGTATTGTTAGTAATAGCAAGTGTCAGAAAAAATTACTGGATATGATAACTCCACATGTAGTACCTACAGAGAACACCAGTTGTTCTAGCAAGAAGAGTAAGGTATACAATGAGAAGTGGCCTTCAAGGTCCAAGCTTAAGCATGATCTATTCAATATTACAGTCCCAAAACTCATGATTAGAAATACATCCTAGGTATTTCACAAAATGGACTCACTGCCTCTTTGATAGTTTTTCCCACTTTCCCCCCACACATGTTCTCATTTTTAGACATAAATTCTTCTCCTTATTGCCAAGACATAACATCTCTCCCCAAAACGTCCTCTGCTCTCCATTCCAGAGAATGGAATGTCTCATTACTTCAAAGCCAGAGGCAAAATTCAATTTTCTAGAGTCAATCATGACAGATCTAATCTAAATGGAATCACTCACATTTCTAAATTCCTATGGTGTCTTCCACACATTGTTCAATTCTAGTTCCCACTAACAAAAGTGAGACTGTTAATGCTGCCGCTGATAAATGATGTCATTCACTTCTGATGTGGTATAAACAAGACCTCTAAACCGTTACAGCAGAATGAGGAAGAAAGAATAATTGATATGAGAGGAAAAGTGTTCACCTATAACCATTTCATTATTGCAATAGCATTAAAGGACAGTGAGCAGGGAGTGATGCAGGGCAGGTAGTAATAACTGGATAGTAGTGCAGTCAAGAAGAAATAACAGCAAAATAAAAAAAACAAGAGGAAATAACTGGCATATCATCCAGTCACTCAACAAACATGTAATAAGGATCTACTACAAACCGGTCAATGGGATTAACAATTACAAAATAAAAATGTAGACCTCTCTCTCAAGGATCTCTAGTAGAAAAGACAAAACCTCATAAATAAATGTATAAATAATAATAAATAAATAAAACATAAATCATAAGGGAGATTTAAAGAGCTTTGCTGGGGAGGGGGTTGGGAGAGGGGAAACAGGGCTAGCCACACAGGCAGCTTGTTCTCACTGTGTTGCCTAATTTAACACAGCACCCAGCTCTCTGTGGACACTTAATAACTACCGGTTGGCAAATGGATAAATGCCAGTGGTTGGGGAAAAGAGATGAGTGTGTTATCTCCCCGGCAGCCCAGCAAGCTGGTGTGGATGGTGTGGGGGGCCTCCTTAGCTGTGACAGCTACACAGTGACTCCCAGTGGTCACAAGTTGAACCTCATTTTTGATCACAGCATAATAAGTACATAATTTAGTATAAGTACATATATATATATATATATACACACACACACACATATATGTTATATCATTTAGTATCATTACTAAAGCCATCACCCTTTTAACAAACTTTGGTGCTCATTATGCTTAAAAGGGAATAATATTTCTCACAATGATGTGAGCTAGACAAACAATAAGTTCCTTTCCAATACTGAAAGCCGGATTCTATGATTTTAAACTAATTTTCTAACATGGCCAGTGTGATGTTATACTTAACATGAAGGCTGTTCTGAGAAATAAGCCTTGTTGTCTCCAAACTAACAAGAATGCCCTCCTCGGAGAAAGATGGGAATATTTCTGAGTTTTACCTAAAAATTAGAGGCATTTCTCTTTTCTCAGAACAATTATTAGCTTGATAAGAGTTCCAGATTGTCCCAATTACTTTAAACTATGTACATTCTTCTCCTTCTTTAGAAACAAAAAGAAGAATGGGTCATTATATTTTTGGCCATCATGCCATGGGTATTTCCATTGATGTTTAATATTTCTCTACCAATAAAAATAATGTAGTAGGTCATTCTGGCATGTTAGTATTTACTGAGTTCAGTTCAGTTCAAAAAACACAATCAGTGCCAACTATGTGTCAAACATTGTGCTAAGTACTGGAAGAAAGATGGGTAAGATATAGCCCCTGCCTGGGAAGAACTTACAATGCAGTGAGGAAGACAGACCTCACTGTCTTCCAGATACCAGAGGAAATGTGGGGAAAAAAATACTGTAACAGAAACCAGCAGTTTGATAAGGCATCAGAGTTAAAAAGCCACCCTCAAACATAACTCCCACATGTCAGTCACCCTCCAAATCCAGTCATTCCGTGAGCAACTGTCATCTTCAGTCCCATTCATAACGGTTTGGGGAAGACCCTGACCTATGATTCCTTTGTTGTTAGCCATTCTCTTGTTCTTACATATTAAATTAGATGAAGGCTCTGAATTGACATCAGAGAGAAGAGAAACGAGACAGGTAAGGGAAAAGAACAGTTAAGCTGTATATTGAAATCCTTCGAGAAATGTCCTGTCAAGAGTATAGCTAGAAAATTCAGGATGCAAGAAGCTGTATATTACCATGTAAGTGTCCAAGGAGATTCTTCTATCCCCAAATGAAAAGATACTGCATGAAATCAAATGATAACACTGTCCTAAAACTGGACACCTAAGTGATATACATGGACATCTGTTCATGTAGACTGACCCCTAGCGGTATAAACTGATTCCTGCAGGGACAATAGTCTCAGAAAACTGTCTTTTAAAAAAAAAGAGAGACCAAAATCACTCTCTTCAAAATGTAGTGCTATATAGCTTCATAAACATGTACATTCTAAGTGAGATATATGGCCATACTGTCCTCTCTAAAAACTGAATAAACAATCTACAGAATTTATAATGAAGGCGCAAACAATTTAACAGATAACAGACCTATCTAGATGGGACTATCTCCCTTAAATGACTAGCCATATGTTATTCTATGTGGCCTCTACTATTGTCACCACATCTGTGTCTCTATGAGACAGTATTTTGAAAGTCTTCATAATTGGTTGCAAATGACTTATAACAAAGATTCTTTTCAATTTTCTAATTTTATTTCAGTGAATTTTGACATACCACAAAATAACCTAGCCTAGTAATTATGAAATACATTCTTAAAAAAGTAATTTGCAAGTTTCTAAGTAATAAAAACCTAAAACATACATCATTAACATGTTAACTACATAATAATTACAAATAAAATTGACAGTGTTAGTTAAAATGAAGAGCAACTTATTTCATATACTATGTGCTCCTTTTTATAATGAAACAAGAATTACATATCAAAGTCAAAATAATGCTTAGGTTTAAGGAAAGATGAGAAAAGAGTAAGTAAATGGTTTTAAACATATAAAACTAGAAATTAATGGCCTTTTCTTCCCCCATCAATGTCGAAGATAGATTAACTAAGACAATTCTTGTTATAATTAAGGAGTTTAGAAACAAAAGCCACCCACAGGCGTCAAGGAAGAGGTCTCATGATCATTTTCTCTTTACTCTAGATGTTTTCTATTGGCATTTCAAGGGGAAATTGCATGATGCTCTATGTGTTAGACATTCTTTTGCATTTTTCTTCTTAGAGAGAAATATTTCTAGTTTTGCTTTTTGCCCATCCCTACTAGATAAGTCTACAAGTCACTGGTGAGTAGGCAAGATAGGAAAGTCACCCAAAGCATGAGTGCCTAAAGACATACTTGTTGGGTATTCCCACCTTCTCTTAAAAATGGTTATTGCTTGCCCCATATTAGGGGGAAAAAAAATATATATATATATACCATTATACAATACACAGGCCATCTGGAAACTGTTCCACCATGAGGAATATATACTACAATGCACTGCAGTCCAAGTAAATAGTAAAGAAACCATAAGTTGTTAACTGTACAAAATGCATACCACTGAAAATGAAAATCAAAAGAAATAAGATAAACATATGCAACCCATTTCTAAAATAGTGGAGTTAACCTGAAATGATTCTGTAAATTCAGGAATTCTTGAGGTCAGCTTATCAAGAAGCTCCTAAATGATGTGGCTTCTTCTAAGCTATTGGTATACTAGGAGAGTAATATATCTTTGAATTTTTCCTCCTCATCTACAATGGAAATCACAATAACTTAAAGAAAACTAACAAACAGGGAGAAGGAGACAAAGTTTTGCTGAAAAAAATAAGGAATGTGCTCAACAGTAGAAAGATCAAGCCAACAGACGCTCATTCATGACACTGTATATCCTGGCATTCCACTAAAACAACCCAGAACATTTTAGAAACTCAAGCTCTAAGGTTTAGCAGTTCTAAAACTTTCACTCCATTTTATTTTTTGCATGTAATTAGAGAACTGACAGTAGTAATTCTATGTAGAATGACCGAAGTTTGCATCAGATTGAAAGGTGGGGAATAGGTTTCAAATAAATATATATTTCCCAAAAACAATTTATAACAGACTATAACTTGCAGGTCATTTGTGCAAAATTAAAGTTCACCTTATATATTTTTTTTGTCTGCAGTCTGGGCTCTTCTTAAATAACTCTTACCTTCAAAAGCACTTCAAAATCTATGTTGCTAAAATTCCATACATACAATTTCTAAGTTTTCCCAAAGCATTGTCAGCAACTCCTCCCATGAATAATAGAAGCCAACATACAAGCTGTAGAACTCAACAACTAAAGCCTCTTCCTTGTATTTGAAACCGCTAGTGACAGTCCTGCCTGTTTATCAAAGAAATTTTTTCCCACACTTTCTGCTCTTTACTTCTCACACCAGTGTTTTGAGAACCTCTGGTCTAGTCCAATAGCACTCAGCACACACATCTACAAATAAAGCTGTAATTCAGTTGCAAAAACTCTAAAGCTTAAGACCATCAATAAAAGAAGAGACACACAAAAGTAAGCACAAGTTCCCAAATCAGCACAAAAGTAAAATCTTCAGATGCAACAGAAGAGTGAAGAGCTAAAAAGAAGAACCCTTACTCTACATATCCTAATCACAGGTCCCACTTCAATCTTCTTTCTTTTGCTGTTGTTTTTTTTTTTAATATATTTTTCCCTTATATTAAAGTCATGTCAGTGATCTATCACAGCAAACATATCCAGATGGAAAAACAGAAAAATGTTCTCCAATTTACACTACAGAATGGACAAAAGGGCTTAGGTTTAATATCCACTACTACATAAATAAGTCTCTTAGGTACCCTTGCATTCTCCAGTTTAAAAAACCTTTAATTTCAGCATGTGGAAGATGTAGCCACACTGGGCTGTTATTTGTAATAGGTCTTGCCCTCCCTCTCTCCTACCATACTCCACAGAGGGATGAGCAAATGTATTCCCACTACAGTTAAAGAGTTTGGAAATTAAAGCTATCAACCCAGAGGTAGATAAGTAAAATCCTCACTTTATGAAAGTTTTCCAGATGTCTTTACATCCGCTTCTTTCCCTTAAGGCAAAGAAGAACCAATGTGGAAAACCCTGATATTTTAAATAATTCCCTTTCTGTCTGGCAGTTTTTCCTGCACAAGTCAGGCTCCATGTATGATGCTACATATACCTTTTTTGGCAGACTGATGTTCACAGTCACATGCATAGTGTAAAAACTCAAACATTCTGTTTCTTCTAAACTCAACAACTACCACTGAATGTAAACTTAGTTGCTTTGACATGGGAAATTATGACAGAAATTTCAATTAAACAAACTATGCTCTTTTCCAAACGGTCCCTAAGGCCAGATTCTCAGAGTCAGTCATACATAAATGTCATTGCAATCATTCCAAATAGGTTGCTAACATATGCAAAAATCAGAGTAGTCAACTTTTATAAGCTGAATGACCTATCAATAACACCTCACGGTTATTTAAACCTGGTCTCCAAGGATTTCAATATGTTTTATTTACCCCCTGCCACTCAAGTTATAGGTAGGATGTAGACAGAGTTAATATTAAATAAATTAATAAATAAATTTAACTAAATAAATTTAGAATTAAATAAATTTAGGCAAAAGCACTTTGAAATCAAGTAGCAACCAAGAAGACAGAGTGAGGCAAGAGTGAATCCAGTACCACCTAACAGAATGAGAAAGTGAACATGGTATACTAAATAGAGAGGAAAAGAGAACAGGGGAAGAGCCAGCACAGTTGGGCAAGTGGAGTGGGCTGACTGTTGCACATCTCCTTTTCCACTAGCAAATGGGGAAGTGGTGTTCCCATTGTGCAGATGGGCTGCTCAGAGGACCTCTAGGGGTATCTGAAGCTCTGGGTCATGAAGACAGGCAATAAATTTAATTCCATCCTTTATTTCCTCTTCACTAATACTCAAAATGATGACCTTTTTTAAAACATAGAATAAACTTGTTTTAATTTCACGTGAAATTCATTGGTAACTCCTGGGCACAAAAACAATAGTGATGAACACAATTTATCCAATTTTAAAGCAAGAAAGGATATTAGTGCTCATTTTCCCAATTATTTCCCTTGTAAAAAGGAAACTGAGACCCAAAAAGGTGACATGAATTGTTCCAGATTATACAACGAACAAGGGACAGAACTGGAACTAGAACTTAGCTCTACTTACTCCTGGTGTCATGTTCCTTCCTTACTTCCTCGTGATATCTGCGGAATCGCGATCTCTAACCTCGGTCACATTCTGTCTCACTGGTCTACCTTGTTCTGGGCACTCTGGTTGGCAGCACCCTCCATTCCTTCTCCCTGCACACGAGGGCTGGAGCACCGCGATGGTGCCCAAAGCGTGCGTCTCCGCAGGGGAGTCGGCACCGTGGCCTGAGTCAGGGCCGGCGCTGTGCGGCCTGGCCTTGAGGAGCATCTTCCATCCTTCACTCTTTCCCCCACTCTCACCATTCTGGCCATTCTGCTGGTCATTGTGTTGCATCCCCTGTGACAGGGAACGCCTCTAGAACGATTCCGCTCTGCTGCACACTGACTGCCCCCGCAATCTTTTCTCCACCACAAACTCCACAGTCTCTCCATCCCCTACACCGCGAGAGGACTTCCTGGGTAATTCTTTACGGCAGTCGGCTGTACAAATACATCTTCCTTGGAGTCCTTCCTGTGGCGGAAACCACATCCGTTTCTTACAGTGAATATTTGTTCTCAAAACCTTCCTTGTTTTGCTGTCGCGGTGCCAGCCGGCAGGCGCGACGGATGTGGATGGCGCCCGCCGGATGTGGATGGTCCCCGCCGGCAGGCGCGGCGGATGTGGATGATTCCCGGCTTGGTATCCGCCGTGCTGAAGCGGGGAGGCTCGGACGCGGGGTGTCGGCCTCCCAGCTCACGGGTGCGGCGGGGAGGGGGGGAGGTGGGGACCCAGGCAGCTGCGCTCCTCGCGGTGTGACGGTAACTCGGACGGCAGCAGGGCTGCCCAGGGCCGACGGGGGTCTGTTCTCCACTCCCGCTACCGATGGAACTTGTTTCTTGAATGGCTAGTGCGTTGGAATAAGGTCCTAGAAGCAAGGCCTCGGGGCTTCCCTGCTGGCGCAGTGGTTGAGAGTCCGCCTGCCGATGTAGGGAACACGGGTTCTGTGCCCCGGCCCGGGAAGATCCTACATGCCGCGGAGCGGCTGGGCCCGTGAGCCATGGCCGCTGAGCCTGCGCGTCCGGAGTCTGTGCTACGCAACAGGAGAGGCCACAACAGTGAGAGGCCCGCATACCGCAAAAAATAAAAAAAGATCAAGGCCTCATTTCATTCTTCAGAGTTTTACTAACTTGGAAATAAACTATGACTTATGAAAGGAATATGGCTGGGTTTTTACTAAAATGTACTGTTAGCTGTGGAAACCTATGTTGTGTTCTAAGCAAGGGCTCTCTTTTACGGTCATTTCTTTATTGGATAGTCAGAAGACTGGCACAGTTCGTTTTTTGTAACATTGTGACTGAACCCAATTTTGTTAAGACTTATGCCATAATTTCTGTCTTCAGTTCAACCTGTATCCAAAGCTTCAAGTAAAATAGAATTTCTGACTCCAACTGTGTTTCCCCTTTCGGTATGTTATTGAACTTAAAATTACATCCAACAATTGAGCCTTCTAGGTACCATATGTAATGTTTATTTTGCAAGAAAACGTGGATGATTGTTCCAACACAAAGAAGCAAAGGCAAATTTTTCTGGTGAGAATACATATGTGAATTTTTAGAGGTATTATGGTTTCCCTGGGGCACATTTATTATGGTTTTTGACGCCTAGAAATTTGCAGTATCTCACATTATAGGGGAAGAGGAGACATGACTGGTTTTATTTTTTACTACTGTGTAAAATAGTTTACTGAGTTCCGTGTAAACACACTATTTTTCTAATGGCGTATTTTGCTTTTACTGATAATGTATTTTGCAAAAAAAGCCTTTAAGGATAATAGGTTCTCCAGACTGAGAATGGAAAGCAGGCTTGATGTCTGACTTGAAAGCGACTGTGAATAAAGGTCAGCAGACAGCATCAATATCTGATGATTTCTCATCAGTGCCTCACAAGGCGATTTCAAGCCAACAAATATTTATTGAAAACTTACTCCATGGTAAGCCAAACCCTGTTCTGGGTTATTATTAGTTCCTGTTCATATGGTCTATAGACAAACTTTAGAATAGCGACTGTGAAGATACCTGGTCTACCTAGGCAGAGGAGGAAACCATCATGGTAACTAAATCTGAGTTTTCACACCAAAATATGAAAAACAGTGTAGGTTCTTCTGTCTTTCAAGGGTCCTACAGAGCAAATTTGGATGACTGTCAAAATGCAGGATTATGTTATACTAATTGACAAAAAAGTAAAAGACTTTATTTCCAATTTTCAGCTTTATGTGTTCTTTTAGGTGTTTGACCTGATATATGAAGTATGGAATCACCCATGGTGACAGTGCTTGTGTAAAAACTGAAGGTTCAGACTTCCCTGGTGGCGCAGTGGTTAAGAATCCACCTGCCAATGCAGGGGACACAGGTTCGATCCCTGGTCTGGGAAGATCCCACATGCCATGGAGCAACTAAGCCCGTGTGCCACAACTACTGGGCCTGCGCTCTAGAGCCTGCAAGCCACAGCTACTGAGCCCGCGCACCTAGAGCCCATGCTCCGCAACAAGAGAAACCAGCACAACGAGAAGCCTGCATACCGCAATGAAGAGTAGACCCCCCTCACCGCAACTAGAGAAAGCCCGTGCACAGCAATGAAGACCCAATGCAGCCAAAAAAAAATTTTTTTTAATGAAAAAAAAAAAAAAACCTGAAGGTTCTCCTTTTTTCTTAAAGATTCTGCCATATTCTATATTTTTAAAACGAGCTCCATTAAAACTAGCACTTCTAGCAAAAATCTTGCTGTTTCCATTGAAAAGGCATATGGAACTACTGAGCAGTTTCTCTTGTGTACTCAAGAATCTTAAAATAAGAATGAGTTTCACAAATGTAAAGAGATGAACAAGAAGAGAGGAACAAAAGTGAAACCCAAGAAAACCTATTCATTTACCTATCTCATGTCAAGTTCTTATTAAGTGAACAGTTCATGGCAGCAAGGGCTTAATGTTGGCCAAATTCTCAGTGTATATCCAGTTTTTAAGTGGATGGAACACTGGACTGATAAAGAGCCTGCTTTAGTAGTAATTAGGGCACGAGCAAGTCTTTATGTTGAAATGTACTGAATGACCAAATGTTAAGACCCTCTCTGTGCATGCAACTCAGGTAGATACTATAATTGCACATCCATTTATTAAGGAAAATGTCTTAAAAACAGGAGTTAGAACAGTTGCACACAGAGCTCAAATTATAAATTTACCTCTAAGGTTCTTACTAGGCTATCAGAAAAAGCCCACAAGAAACAAAATTGAACATCAGTTGACCTACAGGTTCCAGAGATGAAGTACATAGAATATTATTTTAGTTTTATATTTATTTGAAGTATTTCTATATTTTCCAGTAAGTAGGTTATTTAACACATGGCAACTTTTAAAAAACAATTTGCATTTCACATATTTTAAAGTGTTTACAGTGAGAATGAATGTCTCTGAACTATGAATTTATCCTCTGAATAACAAGCCATAGCCTGGAAAACATGTGAATGGCCAATAAAATTCAATGTATGATGTTCTAATTCGTCAAACGGGTGAAAAACTCTGGGATTATGGAAACTGAGAATCCTGAAAGAAATCAATAATTTGTTTCCTTAAATGTGGTTTTCTCTAGAAAATTACTTTAACATTAATCCAAGACTTTTGGAAGTTACAAATAAACAGCAAATAAATGCATTGAACGTCACAAAAATACATCATTTTTAATTGTTTTCAAAAAATTTTCTTGAATTGTACTCTGTCACGCTACGCTACACTGGACCACATTAGATTGGGTAGAGCTATAATGTTACAACGAATCATTAAACCAAATCCTAGCCACAAATTAATGAACCAGATATGGAATTGTCTTAGTGTGAGATGTCAGGGAAAAGTAGTTTATCACATACTCAAATTTAGGAAATATCAGTTGAGTCCCTTTCACGTGCAAGGCTTTGGTTTATGTTCTATAGAGTACATAAAAATCAATTGAGGAACTAACAGTTTAATGTGAGATGTGTGCACAACTGTTAGGAGAACCATACACTTTGTGACAGAGGCACTAAACACCAATCCCAGAAGAGGCTGACCCTTTGTAAGCTTTGGAGATCTTGAGATGAATGGTTACAGGAGTCGGGAGAAAATTAGTCAAAATGCGGGCAAAAAGGAGCATCCCCAGAATACAGCCAGCTTTAAGAGACCAGGCATAAATACACAGAACACACTGGTTGCAACTGTGGGCAATGAAAATGGAAGGGCAGATACAATGCAGTGTTTGTTAGCAGGCAGGTCATCAACAATATCTGTTCAAAGGTTACATGGAGAAAAGAAAGAGAACTCATCCAATTCCCATTGTTTCACGGGAAACAACTGCCAGAAATAAGCAGGCCAAGATGTATCCAGTCAACCAACGGCATACGTGGTCTCCCAAAGACCTAATGGCCTGAGGACAGATGTGAGAATGGGAAAGACAAAAAGTAGGAAGGAGCTATTCCCATTTGGAGGATCTGAGAGGATTTCAAGAAGAAGGTATTATTTTAAATGAGACTTGATTTAGAGTTTCAGACAAGTAATATTTCTGAAAAAAACACGTAAGTGCCCATAAAAATCAGGTGTGTAAGAAATATATTCTCAGCACAGAGGGTCAGCTGCTGCAGGCCAGCAAACAGGTGAGGGTGCAGCATAGATGCATCAGCTTGGTAGCTGGAAGCCAAGGAAGCCTTGTGAGTTGGGACATCTGCAGAGCTGGCAGGTGCAGAGGCAGCCCATGTGGTTGGGAGATTGAGCAAATTAGTGTGTGTGTGTGTGGGTGTGTAGTGTGTGGAGGGGGCGGTTTCTCACTGTCAGAGAAGAGATTTACAGACATGGACAGAGAGAAGGATAGAAAGAATCTTCAGGAGAGTTTAAGTAAGACATTAGTATGAATTCTTTTTTACAATTCTAAGATACATATAACAATATACAGAGATATATGAATATATGTACATGTATTTCCTAGTTCTGTTTTCTGAGAGGTCCTTGAAGCAATGCCATCCCAATAGCAATGATCATGTCGAACACCCAGATCTTGGTTTCTGAATACCATCCTCCATCAAAAGGAACCAAGAGCCTCTTAGAAAAATGGCTGATTCCAGGGCTGGGGTGAGGCAAAAACAAGATGAGCCTGGAACATCTTGCTATGCCAAATATCAAGAAAATGCAAAAAAGACATAGGAGTCAGCTTGGGAAGCCAAATCTGTAACAATTTGTATCAAAATAATTAACAAGAGTAATGGATTACTAACTCATTGAACAAAATACGACTTCGTAAGTCCATAAATAATAAACTAAAAAATAACAAAATAAGTCCATATAATATAAACAAATAATAAATAAATGAATCAATAGACAAAAGGAAAAGCTCTTCCTTATAGTTGAATGACAACTAATAAATGAAGATAGAATGATGAAAATGGAAAATCACTCATTTGACAACTATTGTAGACTCATGGCTGATTCAGAAGGAAGTCATCAATGAATGCTAAGGCTGGTTGGAGGTTTGGTAAGTTACAGGAGAGTAGTACACTATCAGAATTTCTCCTCACAGAAAACTAATAAATTACAAAGGGGGAAATTGTGATGTCTAGTACACATGAACCTGACCAAGTGATGAAATTAACATCACTATTGGTAGGATGACTCAACTTCTGTGCCTCCATTATAATGAACAGAGAAGGGCACAGTGTGATTTTGGTGCTATTTTTGCCAAGAATGCATGGCCTGAGTGGGGTTAGGAAAAAAACATCATTTGAACTCATGTTGAGGATCAGATTAACAAGATCCTCAGGGAAACACTAAGGAATTGTTCTAGACTGAACAAAACCAGAGTCATGACGACTAAATGCAGTGTGGGTTTCTAGATCACGAAGGAAAAAGAAACATTGTTGAGGAAATTGCTGGAATTTAAATGTTGCCTGTGGATTGGATGGTAGTGTTGTATCATTGTTGATACTCTCATTTGGAGGCCAGTAAGAATGTACGATAAGGGAGTTTCCTTGTTTCAGAGAGGTAAACTGTAATATTTAGAGCCAATGAAGCATCACAACTGCAACTTGTTCTCAAATGGCTAGACAAATGACAATGGCATATGACATATATCAAGAAAGGCTGAGAGAATACATACAGAATCAGGGTGGATAGGATGAGGCAATTCTTTGTACTACTTTTGCGATCTTTCTATAGGGTTGACATAATTTCAAAGTAAAGTTTAAAAAAGAACCATGACTTTATATTCTATTACTCAGTGTCATTTCTATGTCGAGCCACATTTTACTGAAATGACAATTAATCACAATGAATTCTAAGTTTTCCCTTCTCCAGGGATGTGTCTAACCTGCTGGGGTTGTTGGGAAGGCTGACATGGTGCCAGGCATGGAGGGGTCTGGCCCTCCTCATCCTTGGGTCATCTTCCAAGGCTCGTCGGGACAGAGGAGTCCATCACCACCACTAGCCCCGCTTTCTCTTCTGCTTCCACCGTTACTGCCTCTGGAGCCCCTCCTTCTTATACATGCCATGTCCATACATGCCATTCAGCTTCTGTGGGTGCCTTTCCCCCTCTTCACTAGGCTCACTGGACAAGCATCTCTTTTCTGTTTATGAGCTGTAGCAAGCGACCTCTGTGAGACAAGACATTACCTATCCCTTTCTTCTTCTGGGTCTACCCTTGTCACTTGCCTCACATCTCTCCCAAGTCACTCTCCCTCACCTAGCCCTGGTTCTGGGGAAATTATTTTTTTCTGAGGGGAGAGAGAAGGTTCAGCCTGGATTCTAACTCTACATGTTAAGCTTTTCTCAGAAGTAGCTGCAGTAAACTCTAGTGGGGTCAGATTTTTGGAGACATATTTTCTCTTCTGTTTTCAACACAGAATTATTTTTCATCCATAATAATAAATACAAAGCCAAGTATCTGCCTGCATGAAGCAGGAGAGTGCAGGATGTAAGTGGAGAATGTTAGGTTTGTTAATATGTTGGAATGGAGTATAACGTGATATTCATCCTGGGACCTCACTCTGAGAACCACTGGCCTAACCTGACGTTTTCCCCAGAAATCAATTTCCTGGCTTTATTTGTAACTTACAGAAAGTTCATGAATTTTGGAATCTGACCAGATCCAGGCTCAAATATTGACATTGCTTCTCTCTAGCTATGTAAACCTAGGCAAGTTGAATTTCAATAATCCAATACTTTTACCAGATTTACCAGAATATAATTACATAACATCCATATGACTATTTTTCTGAGGATTTGAATATAATATTGTTATGGACTGAATGTTTGTGTCCCCCAAAATTTATTTGTTGAAATTCTAGCCGCCAATGTGATGCTCTTAGGATGTGGGGCCTTTGGGAGGCAATTAGGGTGGAGCCCTCATGAGCAGGATTAGTGCCCTTATTAAAAAAAACACCAGAGAACTTGCATCCTCACTCTCTGCTCTTTCTGCCCTGTGAGACTACAATGGGAAGTCTCAGTCTGCCACCCAGAAGAGGGTTCTCACCAGAAACTGACACGCTGACACCCTGATCTCATTCTTCCAGCCTCCAGAACTGTGAGGAATAAATAACTGATGTTTATAAGCCACCCATTCTATGGATTTTTGTTATAGCAACCAGAACAAAGATAAATATCATGTTGAATAAATGAAATGAAATTTGTTTTATTTGTCATAATTTTATCATAACAGTATAGCTTACTTCATGATTTTTCAAAATTAGAAAAATAACAAAACAAATCTCTGACTTACTTATTATGCAAATAGAAACCATAAGTGAAATGTGTATTGCAGAGAAAGTCCATAATTTCAGTAGGCAATGAACTGTGTGGAGCCTGTAAGGAGCAGGAGTGTGGTCTGTATGGGTACCTTCGTAGAGCATCTTGAACAGCAACCCCCTCATCTTCAAAAGTAGGCATACTGAAACTAAGCCTCAAACTACATCAGTTAGTCAGGATCCTCCAGAAAAATAGAACCAATTTTATATTTAAACAAATATAAAGATATGTAGATAATACACATATATCACATATATGTATTATATATATTTAGAGACAAAGAGACAAATGTAGAAACAGAGACAAAGAGAGACAGAGATACAGAGAAAGAGAGACTTATTTTAAGAAATTTACTTTCATGATTGTAGGGACTGTTAAGTCCAAAATTTCATAAGGAAGACAAATACACTGGAAGTTCAGGTAAGTGTTAAGAGTTGATGTTGTAGGGTTTGGTTTTTTTTGAATTTTATTATTTATTTTTTTTATACAGCAGGTTCTTATTAGTTATCTATTTTATACATATTAGTGTATATATGTCAATCCCAATCTACCAGTTCATCCCACCACCATCAACCCTGCCCCCTCTTGGTGTTTTTCCCTCTTGGTGTCCATATGTTTTATCTCTACATCTGTGTCTCTATTTCTGCCTTGCAAACAGGTTCATTTGTACCATTTTTCTAGACTCCACATATATGCATTAATATATGATATTTGTTTTTCTCCTTCTGACTTCATTCTGTATGACAGTCTCTAGGTCCATCCACATCTCTACAAATGACCCAATTTTGTTCCTTTTTATGGCTGGATAATATTCCATTATATATATGTACCACATCTTCTTTATCCATTCATCTGTTGATGGGCATTTAGGTTGCTTCCATGACCTGGCTATTGTAAATAGTGCTGCAATGAACATTTGGGTACATGTGTATTTTTGAATTATGGTTTTCTCTGGGTATATGCCCAGTAATGGGATTGCTGGGTCATCTGGTAATTCTATTTTTAGTTTTTAAGGAAATTCCATACTGTTCTCCATAGTGGCTATATCAATTTACATTCCCACCAACAGTGCAAGAGGGCTCCCTTTTCTCCACACCCCCTCCAGCATTTGTTGTTTGTAGATTTTCTGATGCTGCCCATTCTAACCGGTGTGAGGTGATACCTCACTGTAGTTTTGATTTGCATTTCTCTAATAATTAGTGATGTTGAGCATCTTTTCATGTGCCTCTTGTCCATCTGTATGTCTTCTTTGGAGAAATGTCTATTTAGATCTTCTGCCCATTTTTTGATTGGGTTGTTTGGTTTTTTAATATTGAGCTGCATGAGCTCTTTATATATTTTGGAGATTAATCCTTTATCAGTTGCTTCATTTGCAAATATTTTCTCCCATTCTGAGGGTTGTCGTTTTGTCTTGTTTATGGTTTCCTTTGCTGTGCAAAAGCTTTTAAGTTCCATTAGTTCCCATTTGTTTATTTTTGTTTTTATTTCCATTTCTCTAGGAGGTGGGTCAAAAAGGATCTTGCTGTGATATACATCAAAGAGTGTTCTTCCTATGTTTTTCTCTAAGAGTTGTATAATGTCTGGTCTTACATTTTGGTATCTAATTCATTTTGAGTTTATTTTTGTGTGTGGTGTCAGGGAGTGTTCTAATTTCATTCTTTTACAAGTAGCTGTCCAGTTTTCCCAGCATCACTTATTGAAGAGACTGTCTTTTCTCCATTGTATATCCTTGCCTCCTTTGTCATAGATTAGTTGACCATAAGTGCATGGGTTTATCTCTGGGCTTTCTATCCTGTTCCATTGATCTATATCTCTGTTTTTGTGTCCATACCATATTGTCTTGATTACCGTAGCTTTGTAGTATAGTCTGAGGTCAGGGAGTCTGATTCCTCCAGCTCCTTTTTTTTTCCCTCAAGACTGCTTTGGCTATTCGGGGTCTTCTGTGTCTCCATACAAATTTTAAGATTTTTTGTTCTAGTTCTGTAAAAAATGCCATTGGGGCTTCCCTGGTGGCGCAGTGGTTGAGAGTCCGCCTGCCGATGCAGGGGACACGGGTTTGTGCCCCGGTCCGGGAAGATCCCACATGCTGCGGAGCGGCTGGGCCCGTGAGCCATGGCCGCTGAGCCTGCGCATCCAGAGCCTGTGCTCTGCAACGGGAGAGGCCACAACAATGAGAGGCCCGCGTACCGCAAAAAAAACAACAACAACAACAAAAAAAATGCCATTGGTTATTTGATAGGGATTGCATTTAATCTGTAGATTGCTTTGGGTAATATAGTCATTTTCACAGTATTGATTCTTCCAATCCAAGAACATGGTATATCTCTCCATCTGTTTGTGTCATCTTTTATTTCTTTCATCAGTGTCTTACAGTTTTCTGAGAACAGGTCTTTTACCTCCTTAGGTAGGTTTATTCCTAGGTATTTTATTCTTTTTGTTGCAATGGTGAATGGGATTGTTTCCTTAATTTCTCTTTCTGATCTTTCATTGGTAATGTATAGGAATGCAAGAGATTTCTGTGCATTAATTTTGTATCGTGAAACTTTACCAAATTCATTGATTAGCTCTAGTAGTTTTCTGGTGGCATCTTTACAATTCTCTATGTATAGTATCATGTCATCTGCAAACAGTGACAGTTTTACTTCTTCTTTTCCAATTTGGATTCCTCTTATTTCTTTTTCTTCTCTGATTGCTGTGGCTAGGACTTCCAAAACTATGTTGAATAATAGTGGTGAGAGTGGACATCCTTGTCTCGTTCCTGATCTGAAAGCAGAAAATGCTTTCAGTTTTTCACCATTGAGAATGATGTTTGCCGTGGGTTTGTCATATATGACCTTTATTATGTTGAGGTAGTTTCCCTCTATGCCCACTTTCTGGAGAGTTTTTATCATAAATGGGTGTTGAATTTTGTCAAAAGCTTTTTCTGCATCTGCTGAGATGATCATATGGTTTTTATTCTTCAATTTGTTAATATGGTGTATCACATTGATTTATTTGCATATATTGAAGAATCCTTTCATCCCTGGGATAAATCCCACCTGATCATGGTGTATGATCCTTTTAATGTATTGTTGGATTCTGTTTGCTAGTATTTTGTTGAGGTTTTTGCATCTATATTCATCAGTGATATTGGTCTGTAATATTCTGTTTTTGTAGTATCTTTGTCTGAATTTGGTACCAGTGTGATGGTGGCCTCATAGAATGAGCTTGGGAGTGTTCCTTCCTCTGAAATTTTTTGGAAGAATTTAAGAAGGATGGGTGTTAGCTCTTCTCTAAATGTTTGATAGAATTCACCTGTGAAGCCATCTGGTCCTAGACTTTTGTTTGTTGAAAGATTTTTAATCACAGTTTCAATTTCATTACCTGTTATTGGTCTGTTCATATTTTCTATTTCTTCCTGGTTCAGTCTTGGAAGGTTATACCAGATGTTATAATTTTTAGTCTGAAATCTGTAGAGGAGGATGGTAGGCTGGAAACTTGGGCAAGAGTTCTATGTCACAGTCTTCAGGCAGAATTTATTCTTCTCCAGAAAACCAAAGTTGCTGCTCTCAAGTCCTGATTGGATGGGGCCCATCCACATTACCACGGCAATCTCCTTTCCTAAAGTCAGCTGATTATAAATGTTAATCATATCTGCAAAATACCTTCACAGCAACATCTAGACTAGGGTTTAACCAAACAACTGGCCACCATAGTTTTGCTAAGTTGACACATAAAATTAACCATCACATTTAGTATCTTCTAAAAACTTTAAAATTCTCAACAAATTTTTTCAAAAAGTGCGTATAAAAACATGAAGATGGCCATTTAGAAAGTTACTATTCATGTTTGCACTTCAAAGACATACAAACATACATTCATACAATACTCTAAAATACATCCAAAATTATGCCCCAAAGGTTATTATTTGTTGATAGAATATATTCAAATACATATCTAATGACTGGGGTTTAACTACCATAACCTGTAACCATAGAAGACTGAAAAGGAGGAAGGAAGGAGGGAAGGAAGGAAGGAAGGAAGAAAGAGAGAAGGAGGGAGGGGCAGAGGGGGGAGAGAAAGAAAAAAAGAAAGAAAGAAAGAAAGGAAGGAAGGAAGAAAGGAAGGAAGGAAGGAAGAGAGAGAGAAAGAAAGAAAGAAAGTGTAGAAGAAGGTGAGAAGGTTTCTTAAAAAGATGGCAGGAGAAGTGAAAGAAAGAAAAGATAAAACAGAGGTAAAGAAAGGAGAGGATTTTAGTTTAAATCTGTACAAATAATGACAAATTTAAAAAAATGAGCCAGCACAACATAGCTAATAAGAGTTAATTTGATATATAACATCACAGACAGTTAGAGTATATCCAGACTCACACTGTCTAAAACGAAATACCAACCACACAGACAATAACAGAAATTGGCTTTTTTTTTTAATTGCAGGGCATGGCACAATCTAAAAAATCTTGTATGTGGAAAAATAAGGAATCTAAACATCACATATAAATTCAAAAACTTCCCAAAATGAACACAGTTAAATTCTTCGTATAGAAGGCAGCAATGCAAGGCTTTTTACCTTGCAAACCTCTCTCTTCCCCCTAGTCCTTGTTCTTCCTCTAACACTTTTTATCTCCTTTATACATGACATTTACTTTAAAGTTGATGAGGTTGGAAAGAAATCATACAGTGAGCATTGGAAGGGTAAATGTGGGAAGGTTCAGATTAATTCTCCAAAAATCAGTCACATTCTGTCCACAGCCTTATCGTCTTTCATTCTTGCATACAGAAAAACAGCTTTAGTGTATTTTTCAGAAATTAATTGGGTTGGCTTAATCCCAGCAAAGCACTTGTTCCTTTAAGTAGGTTAAAGTACTTGAAATTTTAAGCTTTTCTAGAATAATTTAAATATTTTACTGCAGAAGTGGCTTTTCTACTGGGTTCATATAATTACATTTTACTAGCAAAAGAGTAAAAAAATAATGTGCCTTGAGCTTACCCTTCAAATTTAACCTTAAAAGCCAGGATCTAAAGTTAAAGAAAAAAAAAAGAAAGAAAACATTCCTTATAAATTAGTTATTATCCAAAGAAAAGTTGCAACCAGAAGAGAAAATTAAGATATCAAGCATAAGCTGAAGCATAGCTGAAGAACTCTGCTGTTTGTCTTCCTCATCTGGTAGTTATATGATTGAGTGCACACTTGATTCAGCCCTGCAGAGTTTAAAATAGTGCATATATAGCTGCTTAATAAACGGTTTTCTTATAATATTGGTAGATTTTAAATAATTAAGATAATACTGTCCTAGATATTAATAATAACATTGTTCAAAATATGTTCATCATCTGATCTACGTCATCTCATTTAATTTGTCCCTGTAAAATAGGCGTGACAGGTAGGTAATATTGATCTAATTTTATAAACGGGAAACCTTGTTGTAGAAACCTAGCAGGTGTAAAGTTGAGACTAAGGCTCTGACTTTTGACTCGAGAGTATTTTTCTTGGCAGTACTTTACATGCCTTTGGTTTGGTTTATATTGAGCTAATGTTCTTGAGGACATCATGCTAAATGAGATACATCATATAGAAAAGACAAATACTGTATGGTATCTTGTATATGTAGAATCTAAAAATATCCAAATCATAAAAGCAGAGGGTTACCAGAAACTAGAAGATGGGGGAATGGCAGAAATGTTTAAGGGTACATACTTGTAACTAATAGATAAATAAATAAGTCCTGAAGACCTAATACACAGTACAAGGATTATAGACAACAAAACTGTATTATAAACATTAAACTTGCTAAGAGACTAGATCTTAATTATTCCCACTTCTAGAAGAAATGATAATTATGTGATGTGATAGAGGTGTTAGCTAATGCACAATGGCTATCATACTGCAAAATATGTGAATGTATCACATAATTTTGTTGTACACTTTAAATTTACACAATGTTGTATGTCAAAAATATCTCAATAAAAAGTTTTTAAATTAAAATTTAAAAATTAAAAAGGGCTTACTATGTGCCAATTTCTCTAAATGTATTAATTTGCATAATTGTCGTATCCATTCTGTGAAGGAGATTATATTTTACAGACTGAGGCCCCACAGTCACTCCTCGTGCTAATATCAAAGCTGAGCTTTGCACCCAGGAAAGTTTCAGAGTCTACGCTTTTTACTACTACTCCATATTGTACCAAAACCTCTAATCTGAGATTGTGGTTACCTAATTAGGAGTATAGGCTCATTCTTAGAAAACCATTTCCTGAAAAAGCACCGAATCAGTAGAAATTGTAGCACAAGCAGAGAGATGTGAAGAGAAAGGAAACATATTTATTGACCACATTCTTGGGCTAGACATTTATTCGTTTGACTCACTCAATCTTTAGCCACTGAAAGTATTGTGTACTATTTAATCATCACAACTACTCCATAGAATAGGTACTATTCCACTTGACAAATGAGAAAACTGAGACCCAGAGTTAAATAATTTGCCCGTTATCAGAGCCAGGATTGAAAACTAGTTAAATCCAACCCGAAAGTCATCATAGTTTTACGTTGGTGCTTCTGCTTAACAATCCATTGAATTCCATTAAGTGTAGATCTGAGAGTGTCTGGCAATCCTTGGGCCACAAATAAATCACAGACAGCTCTGATCATTGCCAACAAAGAACAATGTCAGGTATAAGCTGGAATAAATAGGCCTTTCCCAAGTTCTCCCAGCAGCTTGGTCACAGTCTACCTACAGGGTCTGAGGTCACCTGGTAGGAGAGATTCTAATAAAATAGCTGCCCATTTCTCACTTAGTGTCTCTCTACATACATGATGAGATGCACTCATAAAATAGCAATACAATTACACAGCATTCGAATTTGATGCTAGTACCTATCACTGAACAGGTGTTCAATAAACCTATTTTGAATGAAAGTAAAGTAATCCTGAAAATTCAAATTAGTATTATAATGACTTCACCAGGCTATTGATTTTTCTTGTTAAATTAATATTGATTCTTCTTGTAAAATTTATATTTACCATCAAGGAGTCAGGGTGCATGTGAGAAGTAGGTTTTCAATTATTACACAAAGCAATTAAATATCCAAACCTGTAATAAATCAGGCCAATGTGTGATCTTAATATGTGAAATACTAATTTTTCCAGATTGCCAAAAGTATAGCAGCTCTATTGGGAGTTCTCTATCTCATTTGTTACATATGGAATAAAATGTCTTATATAGCTTTCATGTATCAACCCAGTCATTTTAGACACAGGAGCCATTCAATTTCCATGTCTTGGGCCTATTCAGTTGTTTGTCCAAAGCTCTCAACAGAGAACTACAATGCTCATTCACTCAACTTCTTATTAGATCACCCTAATGACTAAATAAGATGTTATATTGACAGCAAGAAAAAACAAAATGTAAAACCCACTGTAAGAAACAAGTAGGTCCCTTTAAAAAGTGTATAAAAATAACCTAAAATAAAAGAGATGGTAATTATGTGACATGATGGAGGTGTTAGCTAAGGCTATGGGGCTCATCATTTTGCAATGATAAGTGTATCAAATTTATACATTGCACACCTTAAACTTACACAATGTTGTATGTCAATTATGTCTCAGTAAAGCTGGGGGAAAAAAAGAAACAAAGTGTGACCAATACATGCCATGATAACAGTGATTATGTTAGTTAGTGGGGTTATGAGAGATTTTAATTTTCTTCTTTTAATTTGCATTTTCCATACTGTCTTCAATAAATATAAATTACTTTTATAATAAGAAAAAAAAGAAACAAGTAGTTCTGCAAAACTATTTCTTCAATAATATCTTCAGGTTTTCCTTTTCTGCACCTCAACCCTATATTTCCCTCCATCGCTACCAAGAATATAGTAGACAACTACAGGAAAACAAAAGCTCCTAAACATATTAATGTTAAATCATAGCATACAAAACAACAAAAATATTATTCTAACTCTAACAAGTAAGTGGGAAGTTAAGGAAAATTCCCAATCTGCTCGTGATTGGGACCTGAGATTAGCATAATGTAAACTAATGTACATACTAATTCTACATGCAATACAATAACAAACATGGCTTGCTAAGTTTAGAGTCTTGGACTTTTAACTAAAACAATTACTATAAGATGATTTCATTTTTTTAACATTAAATTTTCAGGAAATTGATCTATAATGCAGAAAGCTGCTAAAAAGATAAATCAATGTATTAAATAAAAATAAAAGGGTAGCTTGAACTTATAATAATTTTTTTTTAATTTTCTAAGTTTTTCAGAGACTAACAATTTTGTAGTGGCAACAAGTATGGATATACTTAAAGTAACAGCAATTCTTAGAATCAAATTCCCTTAAAATTAATTTGCTCATAGAGAGATATTTAGTTGGGTAGACTGAGAGTTCAGAGCCCAGAGAGAATGAGAGAGGCTCAATGAGGCAAGGAACAACTGCTAACTCCAGCTGTCTATAGTTTTACTCGGTGCCTGCAGCACAAGCAAAAGAGTTAGAGTCCAAGAGGCAACAGCAGTAATTAGTAGAGGTGAAAATGAACACACTTAGTGGTGGAGATAAAAGAAATATTTAGTAAAAGAGTAAATATTAAATGAGTCTACAGTACAATCGAGACCCTGTATCAGAACACTTAAAGCACTGCCACTTTAGAGTTCAGAAGAAAGGAGGTTAAATACCACTGCTCTAGTCCCATTTCTTTATTCTATACCTGAAGATCCTTAACCATAATGGAAAAATAATTTCCAAAGCAGCAAAGCTACTTAGTGGCAGAAATAGCACTAAAACCCAGGTCTCCTGGACCCCAGTTTTTACCAAGTACACCATAATGCTTTAGAGAATACTTTGATTAATGTATTTAGACAATTCAGTGAATCATTGTGAAACTAGATATTTCAATGTTCTGTTGCTGAATAATTTTAAAATGCTAGTGTGTTTTGTTAGCCGTCATGTTAAACTTAACCAGAGCAAAAGAAACAGCAAAACACACATAATTTAAAAATGTAGCTCTTCTAGACAATGCTTATTAACTAGAAATAGCATTCTTTACTTTATAATTGCATGTAGAATTTTATAGTTAAATTTAGAAGAATAATAAATACAAGTCTTCGCACATATTTGAAAAGTTTTCTCTCTGGAGTAAAATTTTCTTGTGATCTTTTTATATATCATCTATCTTCATAAAAGAGAAAGCACCTTTGCTGTGTCAAATGTGGTATAACAAGGTTTTCATTAATTAGACCCATTTCATCTGGGTCTTAATGAATTAGTACGAGTTTGCTGGGCAAAGAAAGGTGATAGGACTAGAGAGTATTCCCTGGAGAAGAAATAACCTGAGCAAAGAGCCAAGTTATATAAGTGGCAGATTGGAGTGAGAAAGACCCATGGAAGAGTCTTTGCAGGCTCATGCAATGGTCCAAGTGAAAGATGATCAGTAGAGAACAGTGACAGCTTTGCAGATTAGAAAGATTCAAAAAAATTCTGGTCAAAACATCTGCATGACTTAGGGACAAACTGGAGATGAATAGCGAGAGAAAACGGAGAGTTACTGAGCATGACATCAAGTTTTTAGCATGGGAAGCTGGGTGGCTGGTGATGCCTTTAACTGAAATTAAAGGACACAAGCAGAGAAGCAGAATTGGCCATATTTAGGCTGTGGTTCTTGATAGAATCCACATGTGTTTTCTTGGTTGAGCTGAAGATTAGATTTAACATGGTGATGTTTATGGTAGGTAGACTTCTAAGATGGGCCCCAGTGATTCCTACGTGCTAGAATTCATATCGTTGTATAATTCCTCCCCCTTACGAGTGAGTTTGGGACTTCCCCAGTGGTCCAGTGGCTAAGACTCTGAGCTCCCAATGCAGGGGGCCCAGGTTCGATCCCAGGTCAGGGAACTAGATCCCACATACCACAACTAAGAGTCTGCACGCCGCACCTGAAGATCCCGCACTTGGCAACAAAGATCCCACGTGCCACAACTAAGACCCAGTGCAGCCAAGTTAATTAATTAATTTTTAAAAAGAGTGAGTTGGATGTAGTGATTTGTGTCTTACCAATAAGATATGACAAAAGTGATAAGATGTCACTTCCATTATTAGGTTAGAAAAATTGTGACTTCCACTTGGCTAGCAGATTCTCTCTCTTGCTGGCTTTGACAAAGCAAGTTACCATGTTGGAAAAGCCCACATAGAACAAACTGAGGGTAGCCTCCAGCCAACAGCCAGTAAGGAACTGAGGCCTTCTGTTCAACATCCCTGAATCCTGCCAGCAACCATCAGTATGAGCTTCAAAAGGAGATCCTTACCCATTCAAGTCTTCGGGTGAGATCCCAACCCTAGATGACACCTTGATTACATTCTTATAAGACATCATGAAGCAGAGGACCCAGCTAAATTTCTGACCCACAAAAATTATGAGATAATACATGTGTGTTCTTTTAAGGCACTAAGTTTTGGGGTAATTTGTTTCACAGCAATACATAACTAATACAGTGGTAGTTAAAATTGTGCAAGCAAATGAGATTTAAAATAAATAAATAAAAGTTATCCCAAGATCAGTCTTTCAAGGAAATCAGAAATATCCTTGAGGGGCTTCCCTGGTGGTTCAGTGGTTAAGAATCCGCCTGCCAATGCAGTGCACACAGGTTCGAGCCCTAGTCTGGGAAGATCCCACATGCCGCGGAGCAGCTAACCCTGTACGCCACAACTACTGAGCCTGCGTTCCAGAGCCCGCAAGCCATAACTGCTGAAGCCTGCACCCCTAGAGCCCGTGCTCCACAACAAGAGAAGCCACCACAATGAGAAGCCTGCACAACGAAGAGTAGCCCCCGCTCGCTGCAACTAGAGAAAGCAAAGACCCAACGCAGCCAAAAATAAATAAAAATAAATTTATTAAAGAGAAAGAAATATCCTTGGGCTCCTAACTTCTCTTTAATTACCATTTCTGGGTTCCCAGATTCTCAGTTCTTTAATCTGTCACCAGGTCTCCTTGTCAAAAAAGGAAATAAATCTGGCTAATTTAACACTAAACAGAAAGAATCCAGACAAAAATGGCTGAATATGTCAGGCTAGATATGTCAAGCTGGATGCCCCAGGACCTGAAAAAGAAGCCTGAGTCTTCATGATATCCCAGAAGAGAGATCAGTGGTTCATCTGCTCATGTCAAAGGAACCAAAGGAGGGCACAGGGGCTCCCCCAAAGCCCATGAAGGGGCACTATGAAGGACTACTGGCCCCAGAGAGTACACATCAGCTAATGATGGTACAATTTCCAGTCAGATCTCTCCAACTCCCCCACTTTACTTTCTCCTGCTCCCTCCAAACCTGCAGGATAAGACACAGCAGCTAGCGATGGAGGGAGCTAACAAGTGGTGAGAGCAAGGTGATGTGGTGGCTCAGGACTGGTGGAAGAAGGAGGAGAAGCCAAACATGGCTCCTTCCCTGCTGCAGACTTCCATATTGAGGCTGCTCAATCTGAGGTTGGAGAAAAGACTTTGACAGTCAATCAAGCCCGCAGCCTTTACTAATATACTCCCAGACATCCTGTTTACTAATTTGAGACTATGCTTTAGACATAAAGTCAATGGAAGACCTGTTATATAAGAATGATAGAAAAATCATGGTGCCTGCATCTATCTTTATCCCTGAAGAAATAGCCTCGCTGAACACATTTTGAATGGGCAGGAGGAAACAAAAATGAAGTTGCCTCTTAACTATGTCATATGATATACTTGTTTGTTAACTTATATATATTTAACAGTGATTTGATTACAGGGGAATAAGAGAACCATGAAATTCCACTTGTGATGTAGATGATGCAGTATTCTGGATGGTTTGTTAAAAAGAAAAGAAAAAGAAAAAAATTGATGTCTGGACTTAAGACCATTTATGCAGCATTTTTATTTTCTATCCATTGAGACAAAATTTTTATTTCATATTCAGCTTCCTAGAAACCAGAAAACTCAAGGAAAACTTCAAATGTGTAATCTTTATTATCAAAAGTAAGTGTCACACCATACCCTCATGAACACAAAGTTTTCCTAAATCTACTCTCTAAAAATAAATTCTCATTAAGTGTGGGATCTACAGTAAGAGATGCAAAACAGAATCGAAATAGAAGCAAAGATGCCTAAAGCCCAGCTGTTTACCAAATCTCTGGCATCAAAACTTGCATTTGATGCAAGTGCATCAAATATTGCACTTTCAAAAAAAAATATTGGCATATGTACTTAGTTTCCTGTAGCTGCTGTAACAAATGACCACTATCTTGGAGCTAAAAATAATAGAAATTTATTGTCTCACACTTCTAGAGACCAGAGATCCAAAATCAGTTTCACGGAGTTGAAATCAGGTGTTGTCAGGGTCCTGCTCCCTCCAGAAGCTCTAGAGAAGAATCCTTTCCTTGCCTCTTTCAGCTTCTGGTGGCTTCCCATATTCTATGTCTTCTGGTCACATCACTGCAAGCTCCACCTCCAGTGTCACATTGCATTATTCCCTTTTGTCTGTGTAGAATCTCCATCTGCCTCCCTCTTATAAAGATACATGTGGTTGCGTTGGGGACCCATATTGATAACCTAGAATAATCCTCCCAGCTCAATATCCTTAATTTAGTCACATCTGCAAAGACCATTTATTCCAAAGTGAAGATAAAGGAAAACTTCACTTAAAATGGAGTTAAGATTCACTTTGTTATACAGCAGAAACTAACACAACATTGTAAAGCAATTATACTCCAAGAAAGATGTTAAAAAAAAAAAAAGAAAGAAAATGAAAGTAAAAAAAAGGAGTTAAGAAGACCCGAAGGGAGAGCTCTCATGCACGTACCACTTGCTGCAGCCTGCATAACCAGCAAGAAGTAGGAAGATAAGAATTATTTTAACAAGGTCTGTTTGTATATCTCTTAGTATAAAATCCTCTCAGTCTCATCTTTTTACCCATGATTAAAAGAATGTTACTTTTCTTCTGGTACAAGGAAGAACATTTTTTCACATGGGAATTTCATCTCCTGCTTTTAAGATAAGGAAGGAAGATCCCTCCCTGCCCCAAGCAACAACACACTAACCACTGCTTGCTGCCAATGAGAAGCAGCCACAACCTTGAATTCTTGTCTTTCTCCAAAGAACTTTTGTTCAAAACAGCCCTCCCGAATTTCCCCCTAAAATTTAATAAAAGCAAGCCCCTCTCTGTCTGGACTTGCCTATGATCCACCATATCTTGTCTGTTCCAAATTGCAATTCTCTGCTGTTCCCAAATAAACCCATTTTCCTGGTTAAAAAACAAAACAAAACAAAACCAAAAGACCTGGCTGCTTTTTTTTAAAATAAATTTATTTATTTTATTTTTATTTATTTTTGGCTGCGTTGGGTCTTTGTTGTTGCACGTGGGCTTTCTCTAGTTGCAGCAAGTGGGGCTACTCTTTGTTGCAGTGCACAGGCTGCAGGTGCACGGGCTTCAGTAGTTGTGGCTCGCAGGCTTAGTTGCTCTGCAGCATGTGGGATCTTCCCGGACCAGGGCTCAAACCCGTGTCCCCTACATTGGCAGGTGGATTCTTAACCACTACGCCACCAGGGAAGACCCTGGCTGCATTATTTTTGAGATTGACACCAACATAAAGTAGCATTCCCAGGTTTCAGTGGCTATATTTTGGGGGATCATTTTTCAGCCTACCACGACATATGAACAGCAATAGATACATAACATGCAGAATAAGATTTTTAATCCACCTATATACTTTAGGTAATAAACTAGCACTCTAAATTTAGAAATTTGCTGGATTTCAATAACATCTTCATTAATGTAATTAATTCTCATATTGTAGCTATAGATACAATTTTTAGTTCTCAGTAGTGAGAATGGAATAGACTTCTGGAAGCCAAGGTGTTAGTGGAATGGTCTGTGTAAACATGGGACCAGATTATCATAAAATTCCATTACTCACAAATGCTTCTACTAAGAGCACTACACATGGAAAGGAAATTTATTGCTCTCCCTTTAAGAGAGTAAAATCTAAAATAGCTCAATGTGGGACCTTAGCTCACCACAGAATTTTAATGCTGGACAGGATCTCAGCCCTTCATCCTTACTTTTCAGATAAGAAAAGCGAGGCTCAGTGAGACCTGCTCACAGATCCCACAGATAATAAGTAGCAGAATGAGATCAGAATACTTCCTCACTCCTCATCCGTGCTCTTCCTTTTGAGCTATGCAACTCTCTTTTTTGTTTGGTCATTTACTGAAATATAAGCTAGTTTTAATCACTCTCCTGTTTAGGTTTCTTCAACCCTTAGAATTAAAGCACATTAATTAGTATTTAAGCATTTATTTCTGGATTTAGTAACATAAATATTCTTACTGACCTCTTACCAACAAAAATCTGATCTGCAAAAGAGGAAATTCAGGAAGACAGTGCTTAACACTCAACTGCTATCAGGTTAATTCAAAGGAGTTGGTTCAGTTAAGACTTTAATGTGCACAAAAGGAAACAGAACCTGCAAATGCACGCAGTACAGATATATCTAGCAGCAGCAATAAGCAGGGCTGAATTTGTAACAGCTGGGGAAGTTCCCATCCACAAATTAGAAATGCAGAAATTTTCTCTCCCACACCAAACGAGTTGGTTTGTGGTTTTCTAAAAGATTCACCAGCTATATATCTATTCTTTCTCATGAAGAGAGACTTGATAAAATGGCAAAATGTCACTCCGATATCCTTGTAAATCATCTGCTTTCAAGTTTACCAGGCAAGTTTAGCAAGGAGACAGTCTATTACAACATAAGCTGCCCTTGTGTCTCTTAGTGATGCCAGGACATCATTTAAGAAATCCAACTTTTAAAAATCTGAATGAGTAGGTAATTTTGAAATGATTTCATTCTTGTAGTTGCTCATAACGTAAAATGAGATGTTACAATGCAGTTCAAACTTTTTCTCAGAATATTATATATCTTATTTAGACAGAACTCCATTATTATTTATTCATGCCAATACAAATTATTCTCTTCAAATGAACTCAAGTCACGTAAACTCTGGCTTCCAGGAACCAGAGCATGCTTTCTTTTTGAGAGATGTGAATTTCACCTCATTCCTTGAAAACTGAAAAATCAAATAACAAACAATCCCAGTGTTTACAATCAATACCTAGTTCAGTAACTCCTTGAGATTGTTTGACTCCAGTGTGAGTTGAAGTCCTGGGAGTATTAAGGACTTGGAATCTTTTTTGCTATCAACTCCAAAACAAACATGAACTACGGTAGAGAGCTGTCTTTATTATGGGGATCTGAATGGGGGGTTCTGGTTTGTTTTATTTATTTTAAAGCCAAAAGCCAATTCAAGGATGATGAATGGTGTCAGTTTGACAGCACCAAAAACTGAAATTCTTCATTTCTTCCAAGGTTTAGCCTGGCAATGCCTGCAATTTCTTCTACAGTTTACATGGCGAAGTGCATTAACTCTTACCTGTATAAGCTGATTCTAAAAGTGTGGTATCGGGGTCATGATCTATTCTGACAATTCCTTTTCTCCTGATAGCCCTTGTAAGTATGAGGGTAGATATAATAAAAGAGATTCTTTTTACTTTTAAAGAGGCTTTTTTTTTCAGTTGGAACTGAATAAAGCCTTCTGATTGAATTTATTCAGGTCAGCACACTGATTGAAGGCTAGAGCTGGTCTGGACCTGACCCCAACAATGACTGTTCTATGAGCCCAATCTCAGATGGGGTTCAGATTTATTGACCTGAATTTTGCCAGATTGAAAGAACAGTCTCAGGGAAAGTTGACACTTACACAGTCTACCTTTTGACTTTAACAAAAACTTTATCCTGCTCTTTGGTTGACACCAATAATAGTGGTGATATAGTGGAATGGATATTCTTTTGTTGCTGAGGGACATCCTTGGACAAAGAGAGAAAAAGCCATGTTCAGCTAGTCATTACCATCCAGGTAATAATGACTTCTGGTTGCTAATAAACAATTGGGTTTTAAATGAGATTTATTTTCTCTGAGGCAATTTGTTTTTCACTTATTCACTCCTGTAAGTGACTAATTTACAGCATTTAAACATTTTTATTGAGATAATTATAGAAACTCAAAAAAAGGGTGGAAGACTTATTTTATTATTTCTTACGCATTCTTTTCTTCAACTTTTAAAATATTACATGTACTTTTTAAGAGAAGGTTATCAGTAGAGATTGAAGCTGAGTCTATATGAAGAGTAGTCGAAAGTTTGCAGAACCATTATGATAATAAAATTTTGCTGAAGTAATGATGCTAATTAAATTTGTGGAGCAACCACAGTGTAACAGCCATTGCTAGAAACTTTTGGCATAATAATGAAAACATAACTTGCTTTAAGGTGTTTATAATCACCTTAGAAAAACAATAATAATACACCAAAAAAAAGTAGAAACGTGAAACAAAACTTGTGTTACTATCATATAGTGCTTGTTCTTATAAAAATTAGTCTCCTTTAGAGTGAATCATTTTTTATTACATAGTGAAGTGTTATATAACGTGGCATGGACTCCAAATGCTGATGGAATTCAAATAAAAAATAAATTGAATGAAGTATGGAGTATTTGAATTGTGAACTAGAATTTGGAAAAAAAGAAAGTATTTTTAAAAAGTAGGGCTGGAGGAGGACATTGCCAATTAAAAAATACTATCAAACACATGAATAAGCATAAATTGTATTGGAACAGTGAGGCTTTCTCATTTCTCTGGTGGATGAGACACACTTTGAAGTGACCTTAATGAATATTGTTTTTTCATTCATGCAAAACTTTTATGAAGTGAAAAAATGAGTGATTGTTAGGATAATTTCAACCCACATCAAAAAAATAAAGCAAATCATAGCAAATTAAGTTGGAGGGTGAAAAAAGACAAAACATAATTCCTCCTCTTAAAGGGTTGAATTTTGGAGTTAAGATTTGCTGCCCACAAGCTTGACAGGAGATTTTTTTATATCTCTTTCTTGATTTAAAATGATGAAAGCTA
This sequence comes from Pseudorca crassidens, assembly GCF_039906515.1. Taxonomy (NCBI): domain Eukaryota; kingdom Metazoa; phylum Chordata; class Mammalia; order Artiodactyla; family Delphinidae; genus Pseudorca; species Pseudorca crassidens. Next base: position 107,136,796 of record NC_090300.1, on the reverse strand, counting down.
AATGAGGAATTTTCTTGAATTCATTAGACTTATGTAGCATTTCAGAGTTTACAAGTCTAATCACTTACATTACTTATTTTATCCTAGACTGGAGACAGAATAGCTGATTCAAGTGTCATTATTTCCTAGCTGTATGCCTTTGATCTTTCCTTTTTCTATTCCTTTTGAAGTTTAGTTTTCTCTTCTGTTATATGAAAATAATAATACTTATCAAGTAGAGTTGTAAATATTTTAAACATGTAGTGCTTGGCGGAGAGTTGGAACTCAAGCATGAGTCCACTATTTAAAAGATGATGTAACAGAAAAAGTCAGGTAACTTGCCAAAGACTTCACAGATTGAAGGAATAGACATAATAGTAGTCTTCAGAACTACTACTCTGTGATTTTTCTACTATACTGTGTAGCTTCAAATATAATTTCACATACGATCAAACTGATTATTATGAGAGTCTCTAGATATATTTTTATTTATATTTAACAAGGCCAACATCACTTGTATATTTAAGTGGTATGTGTATCACTGTTATGCTTCTTAAACTATGTACCCATGGGGTGTATGCTGTGTGCTATTGTTTTTCAAAATCACAGATTAAACTTGGAGCACCTTAAAAATGCGGGAAGAGCAATATTCTATATTAAAATAAGCAACCGTATATAAACCATATATAATGAGGTAGACTTTTTATTTTTTAATATAAAACCAAAAAAATTTGCCTGTAGAAGTTTGTTTTAGATCATATTTCAATCCCTGGTTTATATGATCATATTTTCTGCTGTGCTTGGTACTTTTGGAAGGAAGTTTTATGAGAAATGAAATACCATGTTCAGGATCACAAAGGAGTTTGTGTCCCCCAGAAATCTACATTTCCCAGAATATAGACTAGAGATGGCATGGTTTCTAAGCCTCTCTTCATATTGTAATTTCTATATATTCTTATATCTACTCTTTCTCATTTCTCTTTTTCCTCCATTTCAAAGGAAGGAGTATTAAGTGTACAATAGCCAAAGGCAACCTAAGGAAGGAAACAAGCCAAACACTTTATGATATGTATTCTGTATTCTAAAGGACATGATTTTCTTGGGGTAAAATTTAAATTCTTGACTATATTAAATGCTCTCATATCAGTGACATACATGCTGGATAGTAAACTTTAAACTCAAACTTCTATACTGCCCTTTGTGATGCTGGGGCTGGAAGTCGTTAACCCATATTTCTGCTTTACTTGGCTGGATTCCTGTTGGACTGTGCCAATAGGGGGAGCTATAGGGAACCTGGAAAACTGAAGGAGAAAAGACGCTGCTTCCTGTTCTTGTCCCAGGGACCCCAGGACACACCTTCTCCCTACCAGTGACACTTCTTCAGTAAGCACAGTTAATTCCAATGTGCAGTTTTCCCAACATTCCCATCGTCTTACTTTAAATCATTGCTTCAGGCACTATTTCTTTTAAAATCTTTTCCTAAGTGCTTTGGTTATTATTGCAAACACCAATGACAGATTTTTGTTTGTTTTTCTTTTTTTTTTTCTCCAAATTGATCTGTGTCAGAAATCTCAAGAGCAGTCATACTATCTCTCATCTCTCCCCCAAGTATTCCAAATGGGTTGGGTAATCTCCTTTTGTGATTACTAAAGAGAGCATTCAAATAATTAAAATAAAATTTGTCTCAACACTACAAGCCATGAGACCAAGAAGCCAATTAAGAACCAAATATTATGTTGGGGTGTGATGACACATAATACTTTATAGATAATGCTGTGTACCTCATATTGTATCACAGTAAGAAACATAATCTACACCATTTGTGATACTAACATTGAACTCCCTGTTTAAGGGATGATGGCCTGATCCCTCCCCTGTAAAGTTATATCTTTTTCCCTTTGTGACCTTCAAATAATCTTTGTGATGATATTTTGGCATCCTGTGAATAACTGTAGCACTCTTTCATCTAGTGGTTTCATCATCCATTAAGGATCTTTCCCTGAATCAAATATTTTATTAGAAGTTGCAAAATAAAGTTAGCAGAATATCCAAAGATAATTTATTGTAGTATTACGAGGAAGCCAGTTCTATTCCCCATCTCTTCCTAATTTGTTTAACTCTAAACACACTAGCATGGAAATTTGGGTTGTCATGGCTGCAACCAATAAAACCAAGTAAAAGAGAATTACTCTGGATGGAAGACAGCCTACTTTAAGATCTGGTTTGTATAAGATGAGGGGAGTCTGAAAGAGTAGTAACAGAAATATTGATGTTCAGAATTCCCAAGCTCCATGTCACTATAAAAAAATTATTTAGTATATATTATATGAGATTTTCTGATAGAATGAGGAATAGATAATAGATAAATTATGCTTGGCAGTGCAAATCAAAGAGCTAATAGCCTGAATTTTTTCCCAGCTTTATTGAGGTGTAACTGACAGAGAATTGAATTATTTTTATAAAGACCTAATTAAATGACATTTAGTGTATGTAACCTATTAACACAGTTTTTACCTATTGCCATGTATTTTTGTATGGTTTGGAGAATTTTTAACCTTTTTTCTTCCCATTTGTTTCTCCTATTCACTTTGAGTCAAAGGTTTTGAATCTCTGAGCTTTACCTCTTTGGCATTAGATTTTCACCTTTTACCCACCACTGCATATCTTCCGCATATATAAACTTACCTTCAACTTTACTAAGTCTGTGGTAAAGGAACACCCACTGAGAATGAATGGAAAAGACATTAAACTTAAGAGATATGGGAATTTAGAAATTAACATTTTGATAGAAGTAAGAAGATTCTGAGACAATACTGGAAAAAAGCCAGCTCTAAGTTTTTGGTCTGCTCTGGTGGATTGTGGAGGTTTAATTAAGATCCCAATAGACTTTTGAACTCAGAATACTTCTTCAAACTCATTGAACCCTTTGAGGTTGACTTGTTGCTAATGTTTTTCCATTTTAGGGTAAGATTTCCCATTGACACTCACCAGCACCACCTCAATGTGGATAAGTAGAATAGGAAGTTCAAGATCATTGAACTCTTGTAAAATGACTTATTTATTGTTTTTACTTAATTCCTCAAACATACTTTGTGGGCTTTTTACTACTATTATTATTAGATTTTTAAGGTCTATTTTCCATCAGTGGCCCTGATCTTCCTAGGAAAACCCTGAACAGCAGAGACAGCTGTTAAAAGAATGAATTCACTAATTTGTTTCATATTGGAAAAATAAATAGTGTAACAAGTAACTTACCTTATTGTTTATTTCATAAGGGATAGTGTGGAAAATGTCCACTCATGACTTAATTGCAATAAAATAAATAGGATTCAATTTGTATGCTTTGGTTGACAAATTTTCCAAGAGTAGAACTGTTCCAAATTAAAATGAGAATCTGTCTTCACAAGCTTGGTTGTTTTTTATCTATCTATTTATTTATCTTTTAGTCCAAGAAAAATTCAGTGTTGAATAAATTATTCTCTGAAATCCAGATGGCGTGCAAGAGTCTGCTCCTTAAAGTACTCCAGCATTTAGTCTGCATGCCATTCTACCATGGGAAGTAAAATAAGAAACAGCATCTACTGAGGAATGATAGGTTTCTGTAGATTATAAGTAAGTATCTCATACACTGACATTACCAAATTGTTCTGTTTCAGTAATAGAGTTTACTCATTTCACCTATTTTTAAAATGGCATATTGCTTTCTTTAAATATAGATCTCATGTTTTTTCATTCTATTTCAATTTTTCCTTTTCCCTTCTTCACCCAAGAACTTACTGGTCTATTATGGACTGAATGTTTGTGTTCTTCTAAAATTTGTAATAAGAAAACCCTACACCCAAAACATGACGGTATTAGGGGTTGGAACCTTTGGAGGTAATTAAGATTAGATGAGGTCATAAGGGCAGACCCCTCCTGAATGAGATTAGTGGTCTTATAAGAGTCATTAGAGAGGACTTCCCTGGGTGCAGTGGTTAAGAATCCGCCTGCCAATGCAGGGATTAGAGCCCTGGTCCAGGAAGATCTCACATGTCACAGAGCAATTAAACCCATGCACCACAATTACTGAGACTGTGCTCTAGAGCCTGCGAGCCACAACTACTGAGCCTGCACGCCACAACTACTAAAGTCTGCGCTCCTAGAACCTGTGCTCCACAACAAGAGAAGCCACCATAATGAGAAGCCCAAGCACCACAACAAAGAGTAGCCCCCGCTCTCTGCAACTAGAGAAAGCCCGCATGCAGCAACAGAGACCCAACGCAGCCAAAAATAAATAAATAAATTTTTTTTAAAAAAAGAGTCATTGGAGAGAGTGCTTTTCTACTATCTGCCATGAGAGGATATAATAAGAAGACAGCCATCTACACCAGGAAATGGGTTCTCACCAAACACTGAATCAGCAGGCACCTTGATCTTGGATTTCCCAGACTCCAGAACTGTGAAAAATAAATGTATCTTATTTAAGCCATCCAATCTATGATAATTTTTTATAGCAGCTAGAAATGACTAAAATTGTCTAAGCTAAATAATTGTACATCACATACAAAAATAATATCTTCGAAAGATAATGCTGTTCAACTTCAACACTGCATAAAAATATTGTGTATCTCGTTTTATGTTTTTACTTCTTACTCAAAAGATCCAGTGTCCTGCAATTCACAAATTTATCTTCTTTCTGGACGAACTTAAAATTAATGCCCATCAGAATTATTGTGCGGTTCAACACAACTTTGCTTTTCATTTTTGCCTGGCGCCAGTCAAAGTGAAGACAAACCCACAGCCAGTTCCTGTGGGGGCACAAAACATCAATTTGTGTTTCTCTATGACCACCACAGGCTAACTGGTGTCTAACCTGGGCAGTCCTCAAGAACATCCAACCATTTAGGAATGCCTTTCCTATGCTTTGTCACCTCAGAAAAAAAGCGAGGAAGAGAGTGAGATCAGGGGAAGCAGTAAGGAAAGGGAGTGATTGAGGAGAAAAGAAAAAAGACAATAGTTGGGAAGCATTTACTGTGGATTTCTGATTTTCTTTGCAATGCTCTCTAACAGTTCTGGAATAAAGGACCAGTGTAACATGATGTACAACTAGTAAACTACGCAAAAATAGGTAGTTTTACAGAGACGATTAATTAAATTAATGAACGCTCAAAACCAAATAAAAATATTTTATTGAATTTATTTTATTAAATATTTTATTAAATTTTAATAAATATGTGAGATATTAATTTCAAGCAGTTAGATAATGTTAACACACTAACTTGAAAAACTGTGTCACATGTTTGCCTCAATTTGTAACATTTAGCTGTAGAATAATTTAGGAGCTTTACTTTGCTTTGAAAACATTTTCCAAAGCAGTTTATTATACTTCTCTGTTTTCCTTCTCTTTCTTACATCCAGCCACCTTCCAGGTTAAAAATAAGTTTTTAAAAATTTTGTGCTAAAACTCTTGTCATTCTTTATAAGTAGGTACATTAGATTTAATATAAATGATATCCAATAAATCTATAAATTGCTGAGCAATGTATAAACTCCTGTTGACTTCTGCCCTTGTCTTTTTGGTGATCCTGAAATAAAAGAAAAGTATTTATGATTGATTACTTGCTATGATAGAGTACTGCAAGAGAAGATGTGATTAGTGGTAAACCAAAGAGAAGATTCCAATTTATACCCCTCAAAGCTTGTTAACCATGTACAGCGAGGCAGAATGTATTTTCAAAAAATGGTCACAGCAATGTTTCTCGTTACACAGCAATATTTTCAGATCCTTGCCATTCCCCCATCAAGAAGTAAGTCTATTTTCCTTCCACTTAAAATAGAGTGGTGCTTTATAAATAAAATGTACCACAAGTGATGCTGTGTGACTTTGAGGCTGAGTTATAAGTGATGACATGGCTTCTGCTTGGCTTTCTAGAGCTCTTGGGACACTCGCATTTGGAACCTACCCACCACATGGAACTTGTAGATGTTCAGCCAACAACCCCTGCTAAAAGCCCAGACAACTGCCAGTATCAGTTGCTGGACATGTGAGTAAATGATTCCAGTCCCCAGCCTTCTGGCTGCCCCTGTGGACACTGAGTAGAGCAGAGACAAGCTGAATCTGCTAAGCTGTGGCCAACTGAAAATCTGTGAGCAAAATCCATGTCGTTTTGTTTTTAAGCCACAAAGTGTTGTGGGTTTGTTATTGTTACGGATGGAACCGTGTTCCCCCAAAATCCATATGGTTCAAACTCTAACCCCTAATATGACTGTATTTGGAGGTAGGCCCTTTAAGGAGATAATTAAGGCTAAGTGAGGTCATATGGGTGGTGTTTTAATCCAACAGGACTGGTGTCCTTATAAGAAGAGGAAGAGAAAAGAGAGGCACGCTCATGCAATCCCTGTTGCTCACACGCGCTGTTGTCTCTGTCTCTGTCTCTGTCCCTCTCTCTTTCCACGCACATGCAGAGGAAAGTCTATGTGAAAACACAGGGAGAAGGTGGTCTTCGGCAAGCCAGGAAGAGAGAATTCACTGGAAACCAACCTACTGGCACCTCAATCTTGGACTTCTAGCCTCTAGAACTGTAAGAAAATAAATTTCTGTTGTTTTAACCACTTAGTCTGTGCTATTTTGTTATGGCAACCTGAGCAGATCAGTACAGATTTTGGTATTATGAAGTAGGGTTTTGCTATAAAAAAAAAAAACACCTAAAGATGTGGCAGAAACACTGCCAGCTGGGACTAAAGAGGACAGAGAAAATGGGACAGAATGAAGGAAGGCTGTTGGATTTCAGGGATTCTATAGGATGGGACAAAAAGAGCTTTCCAACTTTGAACATGCATTATCCTTCACGAAAAGGGAAAAATGATCTTGAAGGCAATTCAGAGACAATCAGGAACGGCACTCCCACCACAGACCCAGGGGACAAGACTGTTTTCCTCAATGATTTCAGAAGGCAAAGCCACCTCCTCAGTTTCTGTGGGCTAGGATGGTGCTACCCAGTGCTCAGGGGCAAGGCCACCCCACAGAGCCACAGAGGTGAGACTGCCACCTAGAAATGTGGGGGTGACACTACTACTACCCTGAGGCCCAGACACAGAGCGCTGAGCCAAAGAGGATTATCCTCAAGCCTTAGGATCTAATGGGATTTGACTTGATTGATTTGACCCCTTTCTTATTTCTAATTTCTCCCTTTTGAAGGAGCGCTGTCTATCCTAAGCCTGTCCCACCTTGCTTGTATTTTGGAAGCATATAAAATGTCTAATTTCACAGATTCACAGCAGGGGAGGAATTGTGAGTAAAGAAATATACCTCAAGTCTCACCTATACCTGATTTACATAAATTTTAGATGAGACTTTCCACTTGGAACTGATGCTGGAATGCGTTAGCAGCGGGGAGCTGTTGGGATGGGGTTGAGGCAGGAGGTAGATGGACTCCAGGCTAGGCATTTACAGTTGGCCTCCTGTTTACACTTCCTGGGGAAGGAGGCAGGTGGACTCTAGGCTAGATATTTACTACCAGCCTCCTGTTTGTACTTCAAAGATGGAACTAACAGGAACAGGGTAAATAGCTGGACTTTGTCTCCTGCGGACACTTTAAGATAACAGTCATGGCGGGAACAGAGTGGGGCTAAACACTCTTTGAGTAAAAAGATGAAGAGATCACATATTTCCCATCCTTGGGGCACGGGAGACACTGCACATGTGCAGAAAGGCTCCGTGGGGGTCAAAAAGGAGGGGGCGCCACCCCATAACAGGTGATGCCAAGCCCCCCCATAGGCCTCTGGGCGGGAATCCATCTTGGAAAAAAAGGTGCGCATGCCTGTTGGGGAGGTGCTTAGGGCAGGTCAGGTGTGGAAAAAGAAACCAGATAATTGGCCAAAGTTTAAAAAACAGACCTGGAAGAACTGCCCTATATTAATGACTTACCCGCCTCTTTACTGTGCTCCTCATTAGGGAGGACACCCACACTCCTCTCTGGGTGTGTATTTCTGCCTTGCTTCTGTTTTAAATAAACTGTTTCTCCGTGTGCTCTCCCACTTGCTGTGCTGTGTCTCTACTAATAAACTTTGTACCTGTTTCTTACAGTTTTTGCCTCCTTGAGAAATGCATTTTTCAGTGGGGGCAAGAACTGAGGGAACTTTGCTTCTAGCCTCTAGATCCTGGTGGACTAGAGGATAGGATTCCTGGTTTTCACCCAGGCTGCCCAGGTCCAGTTCCTGGGCAGGGAACTAAGATCTCGCTTCAAGCCACCACTCACTGCTGTCTCTCCAAGATCAGGGTGAACGTATGGCATATGAGAAGAACATGAATTTTGGGAGTGAGTGGGCAGAATGTTATGAACTGAATTGTGTTCCTCCAAAGTTCACATGTTGAGGCCCTAACCCCCAGCATGACTGTATTTGGAGACAGGGTTTCTAAGGAGGTAATTAAGATTAAATGCCGTCTTAAAAAAGAATAAAGTTTTGCCATTTTCAACAGCATGGATAGACTTGGAGGGTATGGTGCTTAGTGAAATAAGTTAGAGAAAGACAAATACTGTATGATATCACCTACATGTGGAATCTAAAAAATAAAACACACTAGTGAAATAATAAAAAAAGAAACAGACTCAGTTACAAACAACAAACTAGTGGTTACCAGTGGCGGGGTATGGCGGGGAGACAAGATGGGGTAAGGGAGTAAGTAAGGGTACAGACTACTATGTACAAAATAAACAAGCTACAAGGATGTATTGTACAGCACAGGATATATGGCCAATATTTTATAAGTATAAATGGATTATAACCTTTAAAACTTGTGATCCACTATGTTGTACACTGAAACTTATATAACATTGTAAATCAACTATACCTCAATTTACAAAACCAAAAAAAAAAAAATAAGACCCGAATTCAGTATCCTTATAAGGTGTCCTTATAAGAGGAAGAAAAACCAGGAGCATGAGTACACAGGGGAGAAGCTATATGAGGACACAACAAGAAGCTGAATGTTAAAATACCCTTCTTCCCTACTTCCCTAAAGTACTTATCAAAAGGGTATGAAATGATCTTTGAAATGTGTTCTAACATACTACAATGGCAGAAAATATCAGGCTAAACCATTTTATTTTATTCCATAATGAATTGTTCACTATTCTGCTTTCTTAAACATTTTCTTTTAAGCTTCTATTATATAAAATGTTGATGGTCGTATCTTGAGAGAGAAGAAATACTTACAAATAGAACTGAAATTATAATAAGTGTCTCTAGTGGGTATAAGAGTGTAAGAAATGAAGGAAAAATGCTGTTTTGAATAACAGATGGAATTTGTTGACACTCAAACCCATCATTTTAACATTTGAGGGGAACTACCAAAGACACATATGCTGAAAATAGGAAAAAAAAAAAAAGCACACTACTAAATAGCACAACATTAAATTATTTCATACAACATTTGTTTATGTCTACAAGGTACAGCAAATTATATTGGACTCTGTCCTCAAATTGTAAATAAATTTGAGTTTGTGCATGTAGACATAAAATCTCCCTCCACTTGATTTATATTTGTCTATATTTATTTACTTCCTCTTCACATTAAAACTATGACCTTTACATTTTCTGTATTTATAATATATGAAGAATAATTTCATTCCATACCTCAGGTATGATTTATTTTTCTTCCTGATTGGGGAAATGGGCTAATTCCCACAGATTATCTGGCATTATAGATGGTTTCATTACCTTTGTTTATTCCGATATTATTCAATTTTCAACTTGATGGTGACTATAAGACACAAGCTAAAAAAAAAAGAGTTTTTCATTTTGATATCAAGAAGTCATTAGGATTAACAAATTAATGTTTATCAAATTACCCTTAACACTCATGTGTATGGTTCTGCATTAGTACAAAGGATTATCTGGTAAGCCAAATTAACAGAAGTGAACAACATGGCAAAACAAGAATCATCTGCCTTTAGGAATTAGGTAATTATATATAATTAATGGAAAGGAATAATAATTAGTGAATACATAATACTTACACAATAATCAGTTAACACTTTAAAAACAATTAACTTTCCTAATGACCATTTTCAACAAAATTAATGTAGCTTGCATGAGTAGCTGGTAACAACTAAAATACTAATAGCTCCTCATTACAGCACTGCCAGAGGGTGTAGAAAGAATACAGTGAGAGCAAACATTCATGTTTTTCATTAGTATACTCCTCACACTTCTTTTGCTAAAAACTAATAATTCTCCTTCAGAAAATTTAGTTTTGGTAGAATTTAAGTGATAAAATATATATGCATACATTTATATCACATGTATATATGCTATAAATACATATCTGTATTTATAATTATTGTATTTAAATGTATTAATTTCAGAGGAAGTAATTTTTAAACTATCTCAGTATCATCTTTGATGCTTTCTCTTTCCTTCTTCTAATATTCAGTCATCTACCAATTTGTGTATTTTTTCCCTTCTAGACCTACTTCAATTTTTCCATTCCACATGCTCCCAACACTACATGATGTCCTCTAGGTATCTTGCTTTGTTTTTATCTTATACATCATCAACAATCTTGTTTTCCCCCTAAAACATAGTTTACAACTAGGTCTTAACCAACTCAAAAAGTATCAATGGTTCCCCATTGCTTATAAGATAAAACCCCAACACTGCAGCCTGACATTCAGTCTGATCAAAGTCCAATTCAGCTTCCTTCTCAAATCTTACTTCACTCTTCTATTCCTGTTTTTTAAATAGTTCTTGCATGAATTAGGTGGCCACCCTTCTTTTCCTAAAGTTAATAATTCAGACATTCAACGGTTAACATGATGATCAAAACTCAAAAGTATTCTAAGTTGCCAGCTATTGTAATGATCTTCCAAACTATGCTCAACTTTCTCATTAAGGTAAGTATTCCGAAAAATAATTAGTTACTAGCTAGCACCAGAAAGAGAACTAAGTCCTGGTCAAGGAAACAATAAGATAAAACCTTCCTGCTATGACTATACCTGCTTCTAAGTGCTCTTTGATTACTGCCAACTCTTTCCAGGATAGTGAGTATATGCTGTAAGAATTTGTCTTCTTTTTCTCATGCTTGACTTTTGGACATTTGCCTCAGGATCTTACCAGTTGGGTGGCCCTAGGTTTGCCCATCTTAGACTCTTCCATACTGCTCTTGGCAGAACATCTCATGGGAGTCTTTTTGGAGCAGGACATTTAGCTAAACTATAAGGGGAAAAAACATATGTGAGAGACTAAGCCCACAATAGTGTCTCAAATACTATTAAGGGGCATCACTATAATAAGAAGGAGATCACATTAAGAGATGGGTCTCCTGAGAAGATGAACAGAGCACAAAGACAGAATGAATTAAACACTGTGTGGTGTAAAGTACAGGGAGACCTTAGACGTTATTTAGTCCAAATGCCTTATCTTGTAAACAAGATCCAAGAGATATGGAGTGACTAGTATAGGGTTCTACAGTGAGTCAGTGAGTGTGATATAATTTAAAAATGAGCGTTCTGACTGCTGCCCGATCCAGTTTTTCCACTAATCCACATCCTATATTAGTGGTCTCCAAAGTGGAGTGCATGCACTCCAGGATGTGAATAAACCAAACAACTGTACTAAGTGTAGAAAATGTTAGCATTTCTAATTGTATTTACTTTTTAAATTTAAAAGAATAAAAGAAATAAGTAATTAAATTTTACAAGATTTTAATAGACAGGTTGACACTAGTCCCTTCAGCAGAGCAACATACATGTCAGATGTTCATGTCACCTACAGTATTCAGCTGACCTAAGGAAAGAGTGGAACATCTACATTCAGGAGAAATGGGACAGAGGTTCCTTCATTTATACTTTGTTTTCATTTTATTGATGCGTGTAGTAGTCTACATTTACACCAGAAAGTGGATTTTTAGATTCCATTACTCAATTTTAACCCATAAGTGAACTTACAAATTGTATTATCCAGTTTCAACTAAATTAAACCTACATAAAGTGGGCAAGTGGTTAGGATTACATTATTGCTAATCCTAGTATGAGAACCTCACTGACCACATTGCAAAATAAAATCAATGAAAGCCTAATCAGATCTGTCAAGATATCAACATAAAAATATTAAAATTATCAAAAAATGATTAAAAATATGAACATATATCCATGGTCTGTAACAAATAATCTCACCCTAAATGTATATTTTGCATAGAGACATTGGTTAACGATAATGGTATTTGTAAATATATTAAATAAATGAATAAATAAATAAACAGCTGCTATAGTCAAAAACTGCTCTAGTTAAGTAACTGGATATCAAATAACAATAGGCCAAAAACTGGAGAGGATCCAAATGTTCATCAACAGAAGAATGGATAAGCAAATTGTGGTATATTTACACAATGGAATACTACTCTGCAATAAAAAAGAAGGAATTACGTATACAATCAACATTTGGAGCTAAATCTTTGAAGTAATTTGCTGATAACATGAAGCTAGATCAAAAGGAAAAAGAACATACCAACTGATTTCATTTGTATGTAGTTCAAGTTGAAATTCTATGGTGATAGAGATTAGAACAATTGCTAAGGGATGGGAAAGGAATGGAAAAGGACATGGGAGGTCTTTCTAGGATGATGAAAGTGTTCTGTGTCTGGTTTGGGGTATTGGTTATACAGCTGCATACACTTCATTAGAATTCATTAAGCGGCACATATGATGTCTCTCCATTTCACTGTGTACAAAGTTTGCCTCAAAAAATTCCGAAAACACACATTTGAAAGAATAACATCAGGTGGAACTCACACTTTTATCTGAGGCTCCCATGTTCTAGATTTTTTTATATGATACTACAATTTTCATTTATATGACCACCTTTCCTCCTTATTGGGGGTGGATACTGTGACTCATTTATTCCTGATTTATTCTACCACACACAGAATATCCTTGGCACTAGCTCAAGGCATGTGTTGTTGAACAAATAAATGAAAGAGGCACTACATTTTATTTACAAGTTGTTTAATGTCCTTTTAATTAGTGAGCAGTTCCCCTACAATAACTTCATGAGGAAGCTTCTCATTGCTCCTAGAACAATAGTAAATAAATTTCTCCAAGTCCCTGAAGGCATCTTGGACTTTGAATCGGACAGCTTTGGGCTCCAGTGGGTTTCTTACTACGTTGGGGCCTTACATAAATCAGTTAACCTCTCTGAGTTCATCTTCTTATTGATGTAAATGACAATAACAACACCCAAGACAAAAGGCATTGAGGGTTATAAGCGATATAGAAAAGCACTAACACACAGTATGACACATGTAATAAACATGCCATAAATGTTAGCTTTATTCCCACATTCTATAAGCAATGTGAGTGCATTTCTCCTGCAGTCATCAAAATAATACAGTCAACTATTTCTCTCAACCTTTAAATGTGTGCAGATGGCCAGAGAGGTTCAGTAATTAACCTCTTGTTCCTGCATAATTTAGAGTCGCCAAGCTACTACTCTCCAGTCCTCTGTTTTTAATTTGATGTGACTGGGTAAGTGGAAGTGTTAAGCTCCACACATTTTGTGGCTTGTGTGTCAAAAACCCTCTTTTAAACCCACTAGAAACTTCCTGCAGAGCAAACCAAAACTCTTTCAGTATGTGACAACTGAATCCAACAGCTCCTGGTAGAATTCAGTTTTATGAGACTGATAAATTACCTAAGAAGCTTCCCCGCTTCCACTTATTGTTTTACTGCCCACCTCATCCCAAAATGTGGTATGTCAGTTGTTTCCTGCTAACTGCCTCATAAGATATCCCATTTAAGAAAGCAAAAACTGGTGGGAAGAAAGCCAGCAGTCTATTCTGTTCTCTATGAATATCTTATTAATAAAAAAAAAGAACAGGCAATGTTTTATTTGTAGCAATAAATCTGAACTCTAAACTTAAGAAAGGGAAGGTTTTTCTAGACTCACAAGCCATGAGCTATCACTGGAAATTCACAAGTCTCTATCTAACAAGTCCTAGTTTCCAGTTTACTGGCATGTCACATTAAGCCTACAGATCACAGATATAATAAGCCCCGAAATTTTAACTTTCATGGAACAATATCTACCAACTCCTTTATATATGCAATACATTCAAATTTAATGCGTGTGGTTTCAAGAAGAAAACTTTGAAGCTGGAAACTAGTCTCTTGATATGAAAATATTTAGATTTTAGTACTTCAACATGGAATAATTTTTCCTGAATCCTTCCATTCCTACCACATTTTCTAACTAAGTTAAATAAGGAAATAACTAATTTAATTAAATTAACCAATTTAAATAAGAAAAATGACCTTTATTTAACAAAGTGGTACTTTTACTGGACATGATGGAGGGGGATTCATGCAACCTCAGATGACTGCCAAGCCCACAGTATCCTCCTAAGGAAAGTGGCCAGAACTGGTCCTTTCCTGTATATGATGCTTTCAAATGTATATCAAGTGAAACCAACCTCAGTCCTTTGGCCACAACTGACTATAGCAATAATCAGTGTGCTAGTCAAAGACAACCACACTGGAGCAGGTCAAAAGTAAGGCCAACCATCTCTGAAGGACTTCATTCTGAAACTCTACCCAATAAACTTACCCCAAATTGAAAGATGATAAGCTAAGCCAATCAAATCCTCATATATTTAGAAACATAAATGTTAAGTGAAAAAATGTCTCACATTCCTATTAGATCCTAGATAATACTGAGTTATGGTTTCAGTTCTCCAAAAGGGGTAGTATATGTCAATCTTAGAAGAACTTTCAACCCAATATTTCTGTATAAACTTAATAAGCTCCCTTTGCCAAGGCAATTCCTGTGTGCCTCTTTCTTGTGGTATTAAAGAATCTGACTGATAAAACAATACCAGTGCTGGGAATAATGTATTTATTTTTATGAGTATAACAGAATAATAAAATAAAATAAAGCCTTAGTATTGACATCATAGACCATATTTCTTACTTGCAGCTTTCCTTACCACTGGGAACATGTTTAAAGGGAATACAATTTGAAGGAACAAAAGGAATTAATTTAGCAAAGCAGTTGACTGTGAAAACCGTATCATTGAGAGACAAACACTAATTGCAAATAAATAAATGGCCTAGTTCATTGTACTAAACTCCCATTTTCCTCAGGCTGGGCCTGGGTAAAAAGTAGAGCTTTGTTTTAAAATAAAAGGTTGGCAAATATCAAGTATGAAATGAAAATTCTCCCCAATGCAGACCACGAACCAATTCCAATCATTACTGACTTTCTACCAACAAAAGCAGATAACCAGAAATAAGGTAAACACAAAGGCTACCCAGCCAGAAATAAAGAAAAACACCAACTCGTAGCCAAATTTCTTAAATAAACTCTTAGAAAGCAACGTGGACTATAGTTTGGATCATATCAATATCTAAAGTGGATAGTAATTAGATACAGAGGGCTTTTTATTTTATCATAGCTAATCATTATTTCTCCCATAACTTTGCTTTCTCAATAATGTAAGCCCTGAGTGCAGTTTGCACAAATGTCTTATACTTTTCTGTAATATATGCTATCCTATTTATAATGTGAATCTAATTACATCTAGTCAAGAAAAGATTAATGACATTTTGCTATTTATAATTGGTTTTAGCAATTCTATTTAGCAAGTCTTGTTGCCATTCACTTTCTGTTAAAGACATGTGCTTTCATATGTTTCAATGAAACTAAGTATTTTCTCATTTTTAGTTTGTCTTTCTGATTTTAGCCCTCATTTTTTTGCAATAATTTGAAGATGTGGATGTGTTTTGCTACTCCATCCATTATATTCCACCTTCTACATACCTGGCCTTGAAATGTTTTACGATACCTCTTCCTCCTGCTTTTCTTGCATGGTGACTCCAAACCAGACTCATCCTCCCTTTTTATGCCAACTTCCCATCTAACTCCAATCACAACCCCACTTTGCCCCCCTTTCTGTTTGATCTTGTTCTAACTCTAACCCAGAAACTTGTGTATATGTTTGGTTTTAGTTGGAGGCATTGAATTGGTTTTGTGGAGATGACCTATTCAAATAGTTAACTGAACTAATTAGTCTTAGGTAGCAGAAAGGAGCCAAAGTTATCAGAAGTGCGTCAGGTATTAGAAGCCAAGGGTGAAAAGCTTGATTTCCAAAAAGAATATTGTATTTAAACAGCTATCAGCTTTACTTGAGGTTAACAACGTGAATTAAAATACTCAAAGGCACCAACCTAGAACCTGGCACACTATTAGATTGCAAATTCAAAAGCAACTTTAGGAGTTGGCCCACCTTTTTCAAAATGGCAGAACAAATATAGCTTGGCTGGTGAGCATAATTACTCTTCACCTACCCACCACTTATCCAAGGGCAATTTAATTCAATCAGCCTTATCCAAACATTTACTAGTATTCTGTAAGTGATGGTCATCCATGACAGATATTGTGAAAAATAGAACAATAATTTCAATATAAAAAGTATTCCTCCCTACACAAAAGGAGACAAAGGAAGGCCTGAAACTCGATCTTAGGTACTAAGCATTCTAGTGACTTTGCAATTTTAAATTAAACTATCCTTTTACAAAGGAGTAGACGATGGATTTTAAAATCTAGGAAATGAAACGTATTCTAAACATGCATTATGATACCTGCCTGTACTTCTTAGTAGTGAGAGATACAGAGAAATTTAACTTCAAAGTTTTTAAAGTGCAATGAACTTATTAGTCCTTGTACTCCATACAAATCATCTAAGAAAGAGGCTGTCTTTTGAAACTCTAAGGCCATGAAATAAAATAAAGCTAAACTTAAAGCATTTGCCCCTGAAATTCAGAGTTCAAGTTGCACTGGAATTTCATTATTCAAATGCAACTTTTCAGTAACATCAGATGAGGTTCTTTTCTTGGCTCAGGAGCTCAGGCTATAGTGATGGAAAATTGGAGGGTCATTCCTGGGTCTGATAACACCGATATCTGTGATTGGATTGGCTGGTTTGTATTCACGATTTATGAAACAATCTCTAAGTCAATATTTCTAGAATTCATAGAACCTTAGAGTGGAAAGGGACCAGAGGTGTCACCTGCAGATAGATGACGTAGTGATGGAAATGGAATCGACTACTTAGAGGAGAGAGAGCATTAACACCGGTTTCTCTGCCTCTTGGAGCAGTGTTTTATTCCACGAAAGCCAATACAGAGAAAAAAGTTTCTGTCCACTTGGTAGTATTTTTTGGTTCCTAGACCCTTTTACACACTAACACTGTTTTCCATGTCTCTAGGCTCTGCTGGAGTGTTATTTTTCAACGTTTTCTGTTGTAATTGCCATTTATCTAAGCAAAAGGATAATTTTAATTGACTCCTTTTTGGCTTACATCTCAGCAGAAAATGTGAAATTTCAGCCCTAAGCTATTCTTTCAAATAATAAATACTTTATTTTTATTTGAACCAAAATTACATTTCTTAAGCATGTGCCAAATCATTGTTCCAAAACACTAAAATGTTATGTGTAGCCAAAAGGAAATACGTTTCTTTTTGTTATAAGAGCCCTTATCTAAAGAGCAAAGGATTCGACTATCAATTCAACATTTTACAACACTCTTATTCTAAATGGTCTGAAAGTATGCTCTTATAATTTTAAGTGGAATGCATAACTCTCCTCAACAAATTAATTGATTATTTATATATTGGCGCAAAAAAAGAAAAAAAAAATATATATATATCAGGACACTATTTCAGTCATCAGGAATAACTCATTAAAATACATCTGAGAGGGCTTCCCTGGTGGCGCAGTGGTTGAGAGTCCGCCTGCCAATGCAAGGGACACGGGTTCGTGCCCCGGTCCGGGAAGATCCCACATGCCGCGGAGCGCCTGGGGCTCGTGAGCCATGGCCGCTGAGCCTGCGCGTCCGGAGCCTGTGCTCCGCAACGGGAGAAGCCACAACAGTGAGAGGCTCGCATACCAAAAAAAAAAAAATACAGCTGAGTGAAAAAATAGAGAGCCAACACACAAGAAAACCAAAGGAAATAGAACAATATGAAATCTAACATTCATGTTAAGAGTTTCATTTCCATCTAGAAGAAAAAAAAGTGAATACAGACTTCAGGAGCTGAAAATCATAAAACAAAGTAAATTTGACTAAAGCATGAGAGATAGACTAACAAGAAACAAAAAGGAAGAGTCACCAGAAAACAAAAATATTTTTGACTACAATTCTTAGTTTTTGTCCGTGATACAAACTCTGATTTTCCACTGCATGTCTGTTTAATTTTGTCATTTCTACGTAGGAGTAAGAAATCAAATAAAGAGAGGAAAAATGTATCAAAAAACCTTCTCCTTAGCCAAATTTTAGGAAAGAAATTTCCAGGATCTGGAAATTGAGGGGAGGAATGCATAAATGGAATGGTAACAGGATTAAAAGAGGCCTAGTCAGCCTTTTTGATCATCTCCAGTAATGACTAATATCAGTCATGGCTGGACCTGCAAAGCTTCCAGCCCTGCTGGGTAACCATCTGAGTATTGAACTAAATAACCCTCCATGATTCTCAAATACTGTAGTAGATCAATTGCATTTTAACATTTGCACAGCTGGTTATTTGGTTAAATGTGGGCAATTCCCCAAGTCCTCATTTGATTTTGGAATGTATTTGTTCACTTAAAGCACAGTGTAATGTGCTGCCTTGGATAGTGTATTTGTACCAGGGGAATTCATTCAGCAAACCTGTGTTCCCACAAGCAAAACATCCCTCCTGGAGAGATGGTGGAAGGCATTCCAGCTTCACTGGTCACAGCCCTAAATACACACTAACTGATAATGGTTATTTTTAAATAGAGATGCTGTTAAGATTAGTAAAAGAATTAAAAGCTAAAAAAAAAAAAAAAAGGTCCAGGTGGCAAAATTAGTCCCCAAATTATTTATGATCCACTATACAATTTATCAAATGTTGCCTGAGTTTTCCTATGTATATAGTTAAAAAAGCAACCCAAAGAATCTGGTCACAAAATACCAGAAAAATTGCCCACAGATTTTAAAATAATTTAGTAGGACAAATATTGAAAATTGTTACTAATAACTGTTAAGTTATGGCATCTTAAGTATATCAGAGACCTCTTAAGTCTTTTTATTTAAAAAATGTATATTCTTTTTTCCTATTATACGGGGATTTATTTCAACCACCCAATGAGGAAAACAAAAGCAATGTTCTTCCTTCCTCAGAAAGGAATATAGATGACATTATTGGATCAATTTAATCCTAGCAGCCCTCCATAGCTGCTCCCAACAGGGGTGTCAAGACGTTTCTGTTGCTGTTGTTTAACAGTGAGCCCCCTGGTCCCAATCCTCAGATTCTTTCCCCTAAAGCAGATTCTTCTTTCCAGTTGTTTTAGCTCCAGGAGAAAAATACTTGGATATTAAATTTGTTCAATTGCTTCTTATGGAAAGACTGCCTACATGATGTTTATACCCTCTCTAAGTCTCAGTATCTCCCTCTGTGATGGGGAATGATTTCAAAATTTATCTCAAAAAGTTTTGTGAGAAATAAAAGAGTGATTCATGTAAAGTAAATGGTACAGCATCCAGCAGTTAGAACATGTACCATGGATGTTAGCTCTTATGATCAAGTGCCCTACTAAAAGACAAAGAGGCAAAGACAAATCTTAAAAGGAATTTGTAGCTTAATATTTAAGACAGAAAGAGAGCACGGGACAGAAAAAGAGGATACAGAATAATACCAAAAGGCAAAAGGGACTTTAATTCACTTCACTTTAATTCATGAAGTCATATCTGCTTCAAGCTCTAATTAGATGCTAAAAGGATGAAAGTTGAATTGATTCTCTCCTCTGTTCCTTTTTTTTTCCTTTACAGAACATTCGATCTTTTTCAAACAAGGGCTACAGAAATATTCCGTTTCTGAACATAATGGAAATTAGTTAACACTAATATTTTTATCTGTTTATATCTTGTGCACCTAAAATAGCACCTATAAAGAAGAAGTGGGAAGTGGTAGTCAAGAGTGAGCTTTGAGTAATGAAAAACCTTACAGATTTGACAAAGCTGTACCTAAAATATCTCCAAAAAACAATCTGACATGAATAGAAATATGTGCATGCATGAGTCTTTTGTATTTTTAGATGCTTCAGAATTCATTATTTATTTAAAAAGTAAGTGAAAATAAGCATGTATATGGTTGCATGAGCACAAAGTTAAGAAAAAATGCAAGTCAAAGAAGCCTTCCCTAGAATCGTTCAGGTGTCAGCATTCCATTTACACCTTCATGGACAGAATTAATTATTTGTTTTTCCAGTTGTTTCCTAGAAAATTCTTGAAATTAAAGTTTTGTTTCTTTTGCAAAGAGGTGAGGAAGGATCAGAATAGCAGGAACCGACCCCAAGGGGTTAATGAGGGTGGAAGAGATGGAAGGGAGACAGGGCTAGGTAACTGGTACAGCTGGGGATTGTTAATGGCAATCAAGGGCCACTATAAACAAACCAGCAGGAAATAAGAGAGGCTCTCCATTTTCCTGGCCTAGTAGCAGGAACCATCTGGACAGAGGGAATTTGGCTTAAAGCTCTCATAAGGGAACTTGGCTTTTTTTTTTTAACCACTCCAGCATAGTAGGTCACTGAAGTAAACAAATTGAATCTGCTTGTGCTATAACAGATTAAATTACTATCACAAAATATGAAATCCGCAATGGATATGACTAACTTAACACAATAACATAGGAAGAATTTTACAGCTGGGAAAAATGGGTATAGTTTTAAGAGTAGCCAGGGAAACTTAAAGAAAGGAGAGAAAAGAAGAAAAAAAGTTATTAGTTTATAATATATATATTCTATTCTCCAGATTAAAAGAGAAATCATAGGTTGTATAATAGCATCCGAGTCAGCAGAACTGGTGAGCATGATCAAATCTGTTTGATCTCTAACATCTCTTAGGCAGTCCTGGGTCAGGGAACTGCTAATGAGGATGGAAGTAAAGAACAATCTGGAAAAACAGCCTGAAAGGCTTTCCCTCCAACAAAAGGAATGGCTAGTCACAACAGAAAGAATGGCAACAGCCCAAGGATAGCTTTTTCCAAGACCTTTCCTTCTGTCAGTACATTTACCAATCTCCATCATCTCTGCCCTACTTCCAAATGTTTACTACATGCAGACGAGACTCCAGATCATTTTTGTTTTTTCATTTGTTTTTAGCTTAGCATTCGCTTTACTGCTCTATGTCTCCCTTTGTTTGTATGCGTAGGATGCAACATTTCACTGCCAAGGGGACAAATAGGCTCATCAACACAGGCTAAGGGAATTCTCCATCTATGAATCAGCAAGGTGAATTAGCTCTTTTTCTCCTGACTTCCTTTCTCTTTTTCAGATGTCGACTCTGTAAGGCTGACCTTTCAAGTATTGAATCTAGTCAAAATATGGACTTCAGAAGTTAAACTAAAGAACTGATATAAACTCAAGTCGGCCCCTGTATTTAACATTACTTTGCATTTTTTGTTTTTGTTTCTGATGGTTATGAAAAAATGGATATTAAAAAGTCGCTGTGAAATATATTCACTAGTGCTATCGCTTGGGTAATTTAATCCTAAGGGATACCCTAAAGATGTCTGGCCCCATGGAGTTGAGCTTAAACAGCCAAAAATTGCTGTTAGGCTTGCATCCAAGTTGTGGTCTCCATGTACAGCACTATATTGTGTAGTTAAGAGGACCATGCAAGGCAGAATCTCTGTCCTGCCATTTAGCAGCTCTGCATAACTGGCAAGCTGCAGAACCTCTCTGAAATTCCATTTTCTCATCTGCAAAATGGAGAAAATGGTACCCACTCACACTGTTGCTGGAGGACTGAGCATTTTAATGTGAGGAAAGTCCTAAGCATGGTGCAGGCACAAAGAGCAGGCTCTTTTAAGATAAATTAGTTCATTTCTTTTTTCTGGGAACTGCTTTTGAAAAATTTTATGACTTTACTCCATTTTAGGCAGACTCATTTGACTTGTACTCAATTGTGAAATTATAAATGTTTTGCTGTGCATAGTTCTACCTCTCCTTTGTCATTATTTTTTGTCAAGTGCATTACATGCACACAATTCCCACAAATAAAAGCAGAAACAATTTCTTGGTTTTTGCTTTTCTCTCCTGGGCAGCAATTATAATTTGCTTGAAACATAGTTTAAGTCATCAAATACATTTCCCTATGGAGTCATTGCATACCACCTATCTAAATATTTTTTCTGCTAATTTATTTATTTACTCTTTGGAATAAAAATAAAGACAGCCATATGACAAAAAATATAATTTACTTATCCAACAGTCTTACAAAATGTGTGTACATCTTCAGTACATTCACCCTTTATTTACAATGATGATTTCAAATATCATAGTGGTTTTAAACTAATTCTATGACTTCTAAAATTCTTCATTTGTATTTATACACAGGAGAGATTTCTATTAATCACAGATTACACTTGAAGAAGGAAAAATTTAGTTATAGAACCAGACATGGTGGAGTTATTCTTTCTTTCAATCATTAAATTAATAAACATGTATGGAATACTTAGATGTGCCAAACTCTGCTAGGCACTGAGATATGACAGTGAAAAAAATGCCTTGCCCTCATGGGGCTTAAACTGTGGAGTGGAAGATAGGAAATACAAAAATAAGATATGTGATGTGCTAGATTGTAATCAGTGCTAAGGGGATAAAGCAGGAAGAGAAAATATGAAGTGTGGAGATGGGAGGGTGAATTTTTAAACATTGACTTGGGTGGCTCACCGTAAAGGTAAATTTTGATGAAAAACCTGAAAGCACAGAAGAACTTAACTCTACCAATATCTGAAGGAGCAGCATTTCAAGGAGAAGGAACAGCAAGTGCCAAGTCCCTGAGTCAGGAGTATGCTTGGCTGTTTGTGGAAGAACAGAGAGGAGGAGCATGGCTAGCACGAAGAGAATGAAGGGAGGAGAAGCAGAAGAAAATGACAGAGAAGTGGTGGTGGCTTAGGCAGGAAGGGCCCTACCTTTGTCTGTTCTTTGAATCAGTAATAAAAATTGTCTAGAAAATAATTGGGGGCTTCCCTGGTGGCGCAGTGGTTGAGAGTCCGCCTGCCGATGCAGGGGACACGGGTTCGTGCCGGTCCGTGAAGATCCCACATGCGGCGGAGCGGCTGGGCCTATGAGCCGTGGCCGCTGGGCCTGCGCGTTCGGAGCCTGTGCTCCGCAATGGGAGAGGCCGCAACAGTGAGAGGCCCGCGTACCGAAAAAAAAAAAAAAAAAAAAAGAAAAGAATTGGAATTTTATTATCCTGTAAAATATGTACCCCAGATTAAGATACCTTAAATAGAACTTTTTAAAGAAGGAATTAGTCTTCTGGCTAGTCACACCAAAAGTCTTTATTTGCATGCATATTACCTATCGTGGGTCTTCTGTATACATCATCCTTGATTTAATCTAAGGCTAAAAAATATATTGGAGAAAATATCAGTAGAAATATCTATCAGTAGAAAGACAATAATTTTGATTTGTGAATAATAATGCTGACCTCTGAAAAGGAAAAAATATACAGGAACCAGTTGGGAATTTTCTCTCCCCCTGCCTAAGAAGATAAAAATAGGATGAAAATAGGACACAATTTGGTTTCTATAATTCTAACCCTTCCATTTCACATGGATAAGAGAGCCATTGAATATCAGAAGGTACCTTAACACCCATCACCTCTAATATTACATTCTTCTTCCTGATCAGCACCTATCAGGATTAATATTTACCTGAGCTATTCAACCCAGATCAGTTTAAGATTTACTGTGAGCCAAGCCTAATGGGAATTTATCAGTTTGCTCAATGGTGGCAAACAAAATCTGGATATGGTCTATTGTGCTCATGCAATTCCTGCCCGCTGCTTGAAGGTAAGAGCCCTACTACTCACCACCATCACACAGCAGCCATCTCATCTATCTCTCAGCGCTACCAACAGTGTGCTACCAATGTTTCATCTGGATCTCAAGGTCCTAGAATTTGTTCCCAGAGTTCAAAGATGGATGGGAGGGAGAGAGGAAGATGAATAGTCTTAGGCAGAACTCCAGCCTGGGATTTCTGATTGCTGCCAATCTGATCTTCACCTGATGAGCAAACCATCCTAATACCTTGAACGAGACTCACCTTGAATAGTTATGCTGGTCAAAATCTGGTAAAATTTGACCCCATTTCTCTTAGAACATGGATTTTTACATCCTGTTAGGTGATGTTCTCTGGGACTTGTGTGTACTGCTCACATCTTCCCCTTTTGTTCACTTCCTTCCTGCCCCACCCCACACAATACAGAGGTGGTTGCCCATATGTTACGCAGTTATGATTTGGATATAGATGATGGTTATGAAATAATTCTTCCCCAAGTGCTAATGTCTCTCTACAACAAGGATACTCTCATTTCCCACCTATTAAAGTTCTGTGTACAGTTTGAATAGGCTCTCCGATGTATTCATCCTAAGCAACTTAGAAAAATGGAAAAGTTATATTTTACTTACACTTGCCTCCACGCTTCTGAAACTACCATAAAATGCCAATAAAATGGAGATCGAGGAATACAGCTGGATCTATGGATCAGCCTTTAAAAGTAGCCTCAAATTTATGACTTTGTTAAATTTTGACAGTTATATGGTCTTGCCATGCTTAATATCAACTGACATTTGATACAAAATAAGTTATGATTCAATTAGTATATTTATTACCCAGTAAAACTAGAGGGATCTTGTTTTATAATTTATCAAATTATGCCACATTGATTAGGTATTATAACTTGTTTTCAGGTAACTTTATTTACCACCACCAACAAGAAATATACGGAAAGATGCCATGAAAACTTTTGTCTAGGCTGATCTGCACACGCAGAGTAGGAGTTTCCCTATAGTCACATACTACCTAAACTTAATCCATTTGGGTCTTTTCTTCTATGAAGTCTAAGAAACGGGAGTTATCAAAAACGTCACTTCCAAGTAAATGAACCTTAAAGTGTGATAAATAACTGTCCTCTATCTATCTATCTATCCACATACATATATATACATGATAAATTCTACTATTTTTATTATTCTGAGTGTAATATAATCTATTATAAATTCTATTATTTCTACACACACACTCTACCCCTGTAATTCTATATACAAAACTTCTTCTCACTACCAAAGCCACAGTTGTCTCTTTTTTGTAGCATGACTCAATCCATGCTCTTAAAATGATTTCTCATAACATTTCTGATTAAAACTAACACCATTTTTGTCATTTAAATTCACACTGATCTATCTCTAGCTTTCAATGCCTATCTCTCTTTTCTACTCTCTTGTAAACTCACAGCAGCCCACAATATCGACCTTCCCAGCATTCCTCCTTCCTCCCTGAAGATTTCCATAGTTAATAGAAAGAAGCCGGCACCCCCTTCTCCCCGACTACAACATAAAATCTTATAACTTCCTTCTACCTTTTTCCCCAGATTTATACACATCAATTTAAAGTGATTTTTAAATTAATTTTGCTTTAAAAAGAGCTAAGGCTTGCACATTTTACGTGTCAGCTTATTTAATCTTCACAACCACTGTGTGAGGTAAGTACATTATTAGTCCCATTTTACAGGGGAAGAAACTGAGGCACATACAAGAGAATTGCCAAATGTCACGCATTAGTAAGTAGAAGAGCTGGGATTTGAACAGAGGATCTTAATAATGGCTCTTAACCGGGACATTAATCTGCTCCTTTGTGCTCAATATTTGTCCTTTACTTTTATTTTTAAAGCTTATGCATCTCAGGTGTCTGTTCTAGGATACTAAAAACTCTACTGTTACAAGGACAATGCAGTTTAATTCAAACTATATTTGAATTTTTTTAACATTTATTAATCTTTAGGAGCTGATGTTTTCAGAAGACTAATTCGGACAATGTCGTACAAAAATGCTAATACATAAGGAAAAAAGACAAGGAAGAGATGAGAGAAATATGATGAAGCAGTATAAATAATATATTTGCTGAGATTTTCTTTAGGAAATTCATCATCTCCTTTCAAAGTTGTCTACTGCCTCAAACCATTGCTGAAAGATTATATTAATATTCTAGTCCCTTCAGATGGATTACTTGCTTTGTCAGAGGTATTTGTGGTGAGTTTTGGTGGGTTGGACTAAAATATACCTCAAATGTTAAAATCGTGTTGCTGTTTACAGTATACTTTTATATACATTATTTTACTTAATTATATCTGCCATGACCTCTTCCTTTTTCCTGACTTGGAGTAAGTAAAAGTGATGTAGATGTGGGAATGAATTTCTTAGGCTAACCTTTAGAAAATGAGAGCAGTTCCTCATGGTACACATACATCTTCCCTTTCCTAAGAACTAAATAACTATCTTAATCGGTAAGAAGGTTTAGGCTACCATTGCAGGAGCATCATTTTATGTGTCAGTTTCTGCTAAATAGTAATCAAGACAAAGAAATGAGAAAGGTCTGAGAGCCAGTGTCCATTCCCACACAGTGGTAAGTGTGTACAGTTCTATCTTTACCATGACCTAACTTTTTATGGAAAGATATGCATGGTTAAATTACCATAATTAAAAACTCTCTCTCTCTCTCTCTCTCTCTCTCTCTCTCACACACACACACACACACACACATAAATATAAAAGAATCATTTTATTAATGGATTAATATGTATCCTTTCCTTTTATAAACTTTTAAATTAAGTAACAGCTAATAGAAAATAAGTAGGTGGTCTCTTATCTGGTATTATTTATTCCTATTTAAGGGGAAATGTGTTAGGTTTAACAGAACAATTGCAGTTAAATGAATTGTGAAAGTGAATTTACTTTGTATATATTGTACCCCCTTGGATTCCTATTATTTGAGGTGAAATTTTATACTTTTTATATTGTTTTTATATTTCATACTATTAAAGGCCCTGTTCCACAGAGTTTACAACAAAAACAATAACTTAAAGATTTTTACTGGTCAGCAAATAACAGCAGATGAAGTTCAAGCTTTATTAAGGAAAAAATCACCTCACTGATGCTAGTCTTTATTCTGCAACCAATAATTTTACAATTAACAGGAAATAGGCCAGTTGTTTCTCCAGTATAGATTTTTTCATAGAAATTCTTGTGATGTGATTGCCAAGAATAGATTTCTACATCTGCTTAATGGTCACTGAAGAAATGATACATTTTCAAAGTAAACCAATCAATTTCTTCAAAAGCTCTCTAACTTTAATATAATAAAAACATAACAAAGCCTTCTGAAGTGCTTAAAGAATGTTGCAAAGTGTAAGTTTTACACCCATAACATTAATAAGAACCAAGTGTCATCTCTAAACTGAGAAAAAGAGTCATTATTCTCTCTGAGCTTGCGACTAAATCACTAGATATGCACCA
The DNA here is from genome assembly GCF_039906515.1 of Pseudorca crassidens. NCBI lineage: Eukaryota > Metazoa > Chordata > Mammalia > Artiodactyla > Delphinidae > Pseudorca > Pseudorca crassidens. The sequence continues at coordinate 107,109,464 of NC_090300.1, read as the reverse complement.
AGCTTCATGACTGTGAGTTTTCCTTTCACAGAAAGGGAATTACTCAGCACATTTTTACCACCCAGCAACACAGATAGCCTGCAATTACGTTTAAGACAAATCCATATTGTGTAATCAAACAATCACTGCTGTATTAAAATTCTCAGGTAACCCAAAGATTGCATTAACTCACAAAATCAATCAGATTGATGTTTGAAGTCCACAAAGAAGTCACTGTAGCTGTTCTTCAACTATTCCTTTGATTTTTTTTTTTTTTACTTCCTACCCAAAAATCAGACCCTGATACTGGCAAGTTGAATTAAAAACCTGTCATAGAGACATCTGTAAATGATACTGTAACCAATGGCTATGGCCAGACCCCAAATTTAATTATGTGTGAAATGATAAAACAGAAAAAGTTCCAGACTTAACTAACATGGTGAACATTAAATAGATTCAATGGATATTATATTTAGAAAGTCCCAACATTTAACAGGCATATAACGCAAATGCATTATTTTTCTTTGTATCACACACAACACTAGTCGTGAATGAGAGCATGCAACAATTGATTTAAAACCTTTCTGAACTGTGGGTGTATATTTTTCCACACAAATACATCACTGATGATACTACACTGCTCCATTAATGAAGAGACTAGGCCAGTGCCAGGCTAATAACATGAATCAGAAGACAATTCCTTGTCACCCACCAGAACCTGCTCAGTTTGTTCCTCTGGGCTAAATACAGAAAACGTTTTATGTCATTCAGATTTTTTTCCAGTTTGAGATATCTTCCAGGAGTCTATTTTTGTTCCTGTGCTTGAGGAGTGGTGACTTATATTCTGGCCTTTAGTTAGAAATGTCTTTTAATGCCTGTGTAGATCAGTGAGGCAAATTAGCAAAGATGGCAAATGCCAGCATTCCTCAAGTGGTGAGCCAGCTGCTGGAAAAACATGTATTCAATGACACTCACTAATATTTGCAAGGTAATAATAAAGAGCAAAAGCTCTGGAGCCAGAGTGTCTGAGTTCAAGTTCCTGTCCTGCTACTTTCTGTATCTTTGGTCAAGTTACTTAACCTATCTGCACTTCAAGTGCCTCAATTGTAAAAGGAAGATAATTGTAAGGTTGTTATGAGAATTAAATGAGTTACTATGAGTATGTAAAACTCTTAAAAATATATACTAGTTATATTGTTATATCTCATAATTTACAGTTACTCAGAGGACGTTTTGACACTATAACTATGTTCTCTGTTCCCAGCAGAAAGTGTAGCTTCTTTATTTATGCCACTGGTTTTTAAACTTGACTGCACATTGGAATCATCTGGGCAATTTTTAGAACTACTCATAACTGGTATAGGCTACAGACTAGGCATTAGAATTTTCAAAAGTTTCCTAGGTTATTCTAAAGTACAGTCAACTTTAAGAACCACTGATCTACGCTTCTTTTTTTTTAACATCTTTATTGGAGTATAATTGCTTCACAATGGTGTGTTAGTTTCTGCTTTATAACAAAGTAAATCAGCTATACAGATACATATATCCCCATATCTCCTCCCTCTTGCATCTCCCTCCCACCCTCCCTATCCCACCCCTCTAGGTGGTCACAAAGCACCGAGCTGATATCCCTGTGCTATGCTGCTTCCCACTATGCTTCTTCTTACCTAGATGGGACACCTCTAAATAAAGAGTCAGAGTGAGGTTAAAGGTAGATAATGCTAATTCCTAAAGTTCCCTATGGCTCACGATGGTTGTTCTTAATCTTTAGTGTACATCAGAATTATTGGGAGGACTCATTAAAATAAAGATTGCTAGCCACACCATAGAGTTTCTGAATCAGTAGGTCTAAGACCCAAGGGTTTGCATTTCTAACAAGTTCCCATGGAATTCTCATGTTGCTAGTCCAGTGATCAGGAGTTGTGGCATTAGAGCATATAGTAAGAACCATGCTATTCACAACTTAAGTATGGCCTGTATTAGTCAGGGTTCTCCACAAAAACAGAATCAAAAATATACGTGTATGTATGAAGAGAGAGAGGTGGGGGAGAGAGAGAGAGAGAGAGATTTTAAGGAATTGGCTCACACCATTGTGCAGGCTTGGTGAGTACAAAATCTGTAGGGTAGGCCGGCAGGCTGGAGACCTAGGGAAGTATTGCAGTTTGAGTCCAAAGACAATCTGCTGGCAGAATCCTTTCTTGCTTGGTGGAAGTCAGTCTTTGTTCTATAAAAAGCTTTCAACTGATTGGTTGACACTCACCCACATTTTGGAGGATAATCTGTTTGATCAAAGTCCACCAATTCAAATGTTAATATCCCCAAAACACCTTCACAGAAGCACCCAGAATAATGTTTGCCTAAATATCTGGACACCACGGCCCAGACAAGCTGACACACAAAATTAACCATACATGTTCTCATCTGTACACAAGTGTTGAATTCAATATGAAAAAGAAATAAACTTTCTTCTCCAAATTTTTTTATTATTGCAAGTTATCATGGAAAAAAGTTCAGATTAATCAGATAGTGATAAAAACAGTAAGAAAAGTTGAATGATCCAAAGTGATTGAGTTTGGCCATAAGAAGTGACAAAGGTCTCAGAGTATTTGGTGACCCAACAGGAAGAGCTTTCTAAATAAAATTTTGAGATGCTTATGAAAAATAGACACAGGATTCACTCTGGATACAATTATGATGATGGCTCTTCCAAGCAACTCGTCTACATTGGTGACAGGGCTCCAGCACTGTTATAAACCCTCTAAGTTTGTCCTATTTTCTCCATCAAAATATGTGTCCTGTGGTCTGATCCCAAATGTTCCTAATCTCAGCTGTAACTGTAATAACAAATCAAACTAGAGTGTTAATATGCCATGAAATGCAGAGATGATTTGCTGACATTGACGATCTTTATGTGGCTTAATAAACCGAACTCCTGCCAAAATTATTTTTCCAAAGACCTGCAAATGCACAGCAGAACTAAGCACATGAAGGAACTTATTTTTCACACTGGGGTCTATTGCAAGATTAGAATTAGTGGGAGAGGTTTTTCAAAATATATGCTGAGTCACTATGCACATAGGATAGAGTACTATGACCAGTGATGGGATTGTTCCAGATAATTCAAATAAAACCCCTTTCCCCCACCAGTGGTTCTCAATCCTAACTGTGTATTAAATCACCCTGTGAGCTTTATTATATACAGATGCCAGGGCTCCTCCCTAATCCAATTAAGAAAGAACATCTATGATGGCCAGGGAATCAGTATGTTTTAACAGCTCCCCAGGTGATTCTAATATGCAGCCAAGGTTGAGAACAACTGCCTTATATTAAGAAGAAATTGTAAACCATGAAGTCACTGAGTTTGTAAGGAAAACTGACTACACTATTTACCATAAAATATATAAAACCTTATGGTATCAGTTTTACTATGTATAGTTACAAACTTTATATTTACAGTCAACTGAAGTTAGAAACAGCCTAGTATGGGAGGAAGTTTGGGGGAAAAACAAATAGAGATCTTAAGCACCTTCTAATTTCTCATTCTCTCAGCTTTATAATTTTCACACATTGAAAAATGCTTATCATTGAAAAATATCACTATGAGTACACCAGATTCTTAGGCATAACAATAATTTTTCATATAAAATAATGATTAAAAATAGAGGTTTGGGCTTCCCTGGTGGCGCAGTGGTTGAGAGTCTGCCTGCCGATGCAGGGGACACGGGTTCGTGCCCCGGTCCGGGAAGATCCCACATGCCGCGGAGCGGCTGGGCCCGTGAGCCATGGCCGCTGAGCCTGCGCATCCGGAGCCTGTGCTCCGCGACTGGAGAGGCCACTACAGTGAGAGGTCCGCGTACCGCAAAAAAAAAAAAAAAAAAAAAAAATAGAGGTTTTTTTCCCCCTAAGTGGGCTTCTTGTTTGCTAGTTTAACAGTCTTGAAAGACAAATGCCCTGCAACCATCCTGAAGTGTTCTTGTAACATTTGATCAAGTAGAGACCCTGTTCTAAATCAAATGAGGAATCACCACAGTTCTAACCCAGACAGAAGCTCAATAAACGTTATTGATTGGCTGGTGGAGGATGAATTGTCTTAACCTGTTTAATTTCCAAGGTATTTTAAATATAAATTGTTTAATATATGTATTTAAATACTTTGATTTTATAAAAACAATGTAAATCTTCAGAAAACTTTTATACTACAAAAGTTTGTGTCAATCGCAAAGAGGTAACTTGGGAAAAGATCAAAGAACTAATGCATACAAAGAATAAGAAATATTGCAAACTATTATTTCCAAAATTTTCGGATTTTAGTTTTAAGAATATTTTAGGTATTGGGGAAAAAACATTAAGCTACTACAAATCCTTATTCAAAGGAGGCACTCTATAAATAAAATAATCCAAGTGTGAAATTGTGAGTGGAGTAGGCAGGTATCTTCATGGTCAGATTATAAAGGTAACTGCTATAATGCCATACTTTCCTCCCAAAATCCCCCAAATTATGACTGAAATGAAAATGTTGTTAAGTATAGCTTTAAGCACTGATTACTTGAAGTAAATACTCCTGAGAAAACTGGTAATCCCAGTGAATTAAAGTAACTTTAACAGGCTATTAACTGAAAGCCCTTGGTGTGAAGAGCAAGATTAGAGGCTTCCAAACAGCATCAAAGTCCATGTTTGTCTACTTTTCAGAAATTGAAATAATGAGTCTCATTTACACCTTTTCAGCATCAGTCTCTCTATCTGAAAAGATGCAAATAACACTGTAGAGCTATGGAATGTTGGAACCACTTACAATTGATGTATTTGAACATAATTTTTATAGCTGAAAAATTTGAAAATCTAATACATTTTCACATAACCTTAAATGTAGAAATAGAAAATATTTACCAAGAAGAGTATACTCAAACGGAATTTGAGAGAAGACATTGAGGTAATTTGTTAGTACTGAAACAAAAATTTTCAAAGACTTTACCAGTCTAATAAACTAGTCTACAATAAATGAGTATCACATTTAAATTATTTCAATTATTTTAAGATAACACATTTTATTAATATGAAATTCCCAAGTGAGTAATGCTGGTGATATTTTTAATGGTGCATTTTGTTATATTCATTTTAATTTATTTAATTTTTCAGTAATGTTTCATTGTATTTGTAGTTGTGCCATAACTAAAATAACTGCAATCATATTTGCAAATAAAAAAGGTTTAATGAGATTTAAACATAATATTAATTTTGTATAATGTTAATGATTGTGATATTTATTTAATTGTATAATTTTATAATTATTTAAATTCAATTATTAAAATAATTATAAATAATAATTATATTACAATATTAATGATATTGTGCATAATTAAATGCAAATATTAAATATTTTAAATGCATAAAATTGAAGCATTTTACCATATTATATGTATATTATTTGTAAAAGTCAGTTTTGATATCAATACTCATTCTAATACTACTTCTGTCCTAAACTTGCAAAACAAGTTTTTTGTTTTATTTTTTAAATGGTTAAGAAATGTTTTATTCAATCATTACATTCACATAGATCTCTTTAGAAGTAAAACTAAACTCTTATAGAAAGCATACTTTAATTAGATCTTATATTTTAAAGATATATACTGAAATGGTAATTATATTTGAGCACATAGTATATAAATAAAACATGAATTATCATGAGCCAAACAAAGGTTTTCAATTTTAAATCTCTGCTACTATAGTCACAATTTCAGTCAGTGAAAATATATACAAACCTCTGTAAGTGATAATTCCCCACTATTGTTTAATAGCCATTGATATGCTATGCATTTCCTGCATAGTGCTGGCCTCATTAACAGCTCAAACTAAGATATCTTTGAAAGGATGAGAAATGCCACTAATCAGGCAAATCTTCCTGGATCATCAATTTTGTTGGAAGATTTGGGAGGCACAGAGTCAGAAAAGAAATTATTAAACTAGTATATAATTTAAAACATTGTTTTTATATTAAAACAAACACTGATATCATGGAGATAAGGATAAGTCCCCAGAATTTGTAGGATTAAACAGGAGACGTCAAACATATTTGATACAGATGCTTCAGGCTACACTTCTGCCACCTGGGACACTCACCACTCTCCTCAGGTTCAAGGAGGACTTCGAGAAAAAGTTTGAGACATATGGCTGTAGTCCCTTCCTCTTGCTCAACTACACCTCTTACCCTGCATTATACAACCAAATTATTGCTTTTTTTGTTTAAATTCAACAGGTAATGAGAATGTATTATGAACCCAGCACTTTAATATACATTTAAAGAGATACTCAAGGATAAAACACAGTCATTGAGGAAAGAAAGAAAGCATAGTAATTTTTGCAGCATATAGGATTCAATAAGCTTATAGGACAGATGTATAGAAAATAATACATTTTAGTAAACCTCACAACATTTCCCACAAGAAATATAATAATTACTAAGCACATATGGGAAAAGGAGAGAGGCCTGAGCATTAAAGGGAGGAGCAGACACTGCTCTAAGATGAGACTTACTTTTGCTCTTAAAAGAATTGGATAGAGAAGAAAGGGGCAGACATCCACATTTGGAGGAACACCCTGAGTGAAATCATATCACTGGCAATAATCAGGATCTGAGAAACATTATAAAGAAAGAAATGGGGACTTCCCTGGTGGCACAGTGGTTAGGAATCCACCTGCCAGTTCAGGGGACACGGGTTTGATCCCTGGTCTGGGAGGATCCCACGTGCTGCGGAGCAACTAAGCCCATGCACCACAACTACTGAAGCCCGCACACACTAGAGACTGCATACCAGAACTAGTGAGCCCACACGCCACAACTACTGAATTCTGCACACTCTAGGGCCCGTGTGCCGCAACTACTGAGCCCGCGTGCTGCAACTACTGAAGTCGGCATGCCTAGAGCCCATGCTCTGCAACAAGAGAAGACCACGCACCGCAATGAAGAGTAGCCCCTGCTCACCGCAACTAGGGAAAGCCCGCATGCAGCAATGAACACCAAATGCAGCCAAAAATAAATTTAAAATTTTTTAAAATAATAATATGTTTAACTGTACATAATAAAAAAATAAATAATAAAATAAAATAAAGAAATGATCAGCCATGAAAGATTGGACAAGAGTGAAGATGACAATTAAAGATATCTAAGTTCCAAACCTGAGAAAACAGGAAAACAATGCCAAGGTAAGTCTGAGGGGAAATTTCACAAGAGAAAAGCTTGAGCTTGGGTTTGAATATGTTGAATTTTCAGTCATTGGGGGGACAGCAAGAAGAAAATGAAGGGTGATATTAACACTTGACCAACATGAGAAGTGACAAGGGAAGATCACTGTTACCATTTCTGCTACTGAGAAAAGCACAATCACTAATTTATTTTTTCTTTTTTATCACAGCCTCTCTTCCTTCTATATGAAACACAGAGCAATGGATATTCTCAGTGAAGGTTTCAGTGGAATCCCTAAGACTCCACAATTTGCAGTATGACTGAGGAGTGAAGTTCAACTCAGGGACATTGAGTCAAGCCTGCTTCCACAGCTTTTCTTATAAGCTCACTTTCTTACACTCAACAAAAGTTTTTCTAACTCTTCCAAGAGTCTTCTAACTCATTAACTTGAACTTTACTCCAAGGATGCTAGAAAACTGCATGTCTGGTAAAGGGGCCTGGGTTACCATGGTAAAGAGTAAGTAAGTGACCCAATCACCCTTGCATCCTTTCACTCTCTGGATAGATGGCAGGGTGCAAGCTCCCTACCAGGAGATGAGCAAAATGACCACAGAGTTTCTTACATTTGGCAACCTGATGTCTTCTAGAAATATAATGTAACCCAAGTAACAACCAAGCCCAGGTGATTCAGGCTCAGCTCAGACTTACAGTCAAAGAAACATAATACTGTCCTCCCTCCATAACTTCCAGGGATTTGTTCCTGGACACCACCCCCACAATACCAAAATGGTGCAGTATTTGCAAATAACATATGCATATCCGCCCATATACTTTAAATCATCTCTATATTACTTCTAATACCCAATACACTGTAAATAATATGTAAATAGTTGTAAGTACAATGTAAATGCTATGTAAATAGTTGTCAGTGCACAGCAAATTCAAGTTTTGCTTTTGGGGACTTTCAGGATTTTTTTTTTTTTATTGAACGTTTTCCATGGTTGAATCCTCAGATACAGAACCTTGGATACAGAGGGCCAACTGTTGAGTAACTGGAAGGAATTAAAAGATATTCAAATCATTTAAAGATGTCCTTTATAAAATAGCAACAGGATGGAAACAGACTTTAAAAACTGCAAATCATCTTAAATATCCATTTTCCCCACTTTTATAACTCTTAACATTCCCACCACATGGATAGAGCAACTCCTAAAAATCTTCCTCTCTGATACTCTCAACTCCCAACCGAGCACCCGACTCAGCCCCACCATCCCGCGAGCACCTGTGCCTTTCATTCCTCTCTCACTCTCCTCCAGTCCCTGTTCTTTTTTTCTCTTCCCAAAGTAAATACTCCATCCTCCCTTTTTTATTTTTTGCTTTTTTTTTTCTGTTTTATTTTAACAGCCCAAAGCAGCATCAAAGTAACATAAGAACTGAAAGAATTTTCCTTGGAGGCCAGAGGCAAAGAGAAAAGAGGGGACAAAAGTAGGGAGGCGTAAGCATTCACACATTACCATTTTTTGTCCCATCACATGTGAATACTTAGTTTCCAAATAATTTACTTATTATGTTTTATTGTATTCTCAAATTCCAGGCTCTTGAGAAAACAACTGGAATTCTCGGGAGGTCTGCAGATCATTCTCTTTTAGGACCCCTTGGGCTTTTGGAAGAGTGGTAAACAATAAAAATCTCCATAGTTAAGTCACAGGACAGAGACCTCAAGAGTCCTCTAACCTTGGAGACTCAACTGTCCTCAATGCTTCCCTGGCACCTGAGATGAAATTCTGGGACACAGTGCAGTGCTAGGTGCTCACGGATGGATCTACGGCTCTGCATTGCCACTCAACAGGAGGCAAGTGTGGGATTTCTATCTACCCCAAGAACTAGTAGGTTGACATTTCCATGTTGCTTCCTTTTCTCACAGACTGTGTTTTGTCCTATTTTGAATTTAATAAGTAAGGAGAGGGACTTCCCTGGTGGTCCAGTGGTCAACATCACCTTCCAATGCAGGGGGTGCAGGTTCAATCCTTGGTTGGGGAATTAGATCCCACATGCCTCACGGCCAAAAAACCAAAATGTAAAACAGAAGCAATATTGTAAGAAATTCAATAAAGACTTTAAAAATGGTCCACATCAAGAAAAAAATGAGTAAGGAGAAGTTAATGACTAACCAAATTTTATTTAATTTTTTAAGTGTTAGAGTATTACCAAGAAAGAAAAAACCTATAAAAACATAGAATATGCTCCTTTTCTTTCTAAAGTGTCCAAGGAATTTTAAGTTACTGGTGGTAAACATCTAGCTAAGTAGAAATTTTTTATATCAACTACTAGTTTCAATTACATAAAGTATAAAAATACATAAATATCCTTTGGTACATAATGGGACCTTAATAAATATTCATAAACTAATCATTCTCCTTCAAGAGACTAAGTTATTGACAGTGGTTGCAGATAATAGTCTCTTTACCAGAAAACTAAGATATTTCTTTTTTCTGAAAAACAAAAAAAAAATTTTAAGCAAATTTTCCCTTAAGGAATCTAATTTCAGGTAGTTTATTTGAATCATGTCCTCTACGATAATTGCACACATTTTAATAATTACTATAAATGTATCAGGGAGTGCTACATTCTTAATCTTCATTTACAGAATGAGAAATCACAGTATTTGAGTTTGAAGGAATAGGGGTTGTAACTATGGTAGAATATGTACTTCCTATTCAACCTGTCCAGCTCTAATTCAATTATGTGATATGTAACTATCCATTATACCCACTTAACTGTTTATTCAGCTGAGTAAAGAGACATCAACCTAAGTAGCACCAAGTGGTTTCAGATTTTACCTAAGTGCAAGATTGCTTTATAGACATTATAGAATTATAATTGCATAGTAGATAACAATTATGTGAAATGGATGAAAATCATTCAGAATGAATGAACTCTTATTTAAAGTATATTATGTACCACTTAAGAAAAATGCTGAATACTTTAACTGGGATGAAAGAAAATTTGAAATAAAGTTCCTTAATTTGGGATAGCTATTCTGTGGATGCATATGTTTAACAGCATTATAAAATATCACTTCTAAGACACCATTATATTTGCAGACAGCATATACTTAGGTCACAGAGTTATGATTCGTATATATCAAGTCACTTAGCATGCTGGCAAGTGTTGCCAGCCTGAAATATAAAACAGAGAGGATAATAAAACTTTAACAAGCAGCAATAAAACTAATGAAATATAATCTCAAACATACTACTCTAATTCATCCAGAGAGGAAACACAATCACCCGATCCTGAGGATGAGGAAATGAAGCCAGGTCCATAAAAACACATATTCATCATAGTAACATGGGTCATTTTAGAGTTAGAACTAAAGAGAATTCAAGCTGGTTATAGCAGTGTAATTATCACGGCCAAATAGATGAGGATGACAGGATGAAGCAGCAGTTCACAAATGCTTATTTTGGCTCCATATTTAAAGCTATGGAAATGAAAATATTGATATTATTTTTAATAGGGATAATCTTTCATGCTGAGGACAGAGAAATTTCATGACAGACTGAGCAGCACTTAATAAGTTAGTTATGACTTCCAAGATTAATATGTAAGTGGGTCACAAGTTTATTTACATATGGTTTGTATGTGCCTATAATAACCATGCAGTAAAGTCCAAAATAACTTCAGGTCGATGTTTATTACTGTGTCCCTTGAGGTTGTAATTTGACAATTGTGTGTTTCCCCTCCTTATTCCTTGTCTTTCTTGTCTGCTTTTGAGAACTTAAGAATTCCAAATTTAAGAGTAAGGTAGGAGAGAGGAGGAGAGAGAAAGGAAGACAAAAGGAAGAGTGAAAAAGAGAAGAGCGAGGAGGGGAAGGAGGTAAGAGGGAAGGTGCAATTTGTTACATGAGTCCTTTCTCTGTACCTTTGATGTTCTGCACACAAAAGTGATTTAAGTCAGCCAGCTAAATAACAGAGAATGGACTTATCCAGAGATGAAATCAGATAGACAAGCTTTCCTTTTCGTTTAATAGACAACCTCTATGATTGTGCATATAGTATAGTTTACACTTCCAAATAAATCAGTAAAGAGAAATGGGTCAATAGTTGTTCATTCTCAGAAGCATCCACAAGACAACTAGGAGTTCTGTGCTTAGTTTCCCACTGTGGAAGATTTAGGAAAAAATTAGAGGCATTCATATCAATGATTGACTTCTATTATCCAAGGAGGCTGAGGAAACATAATGGCAAGTGGGGTCAAACAATGAATAAGACAGGATATGGGATAATATGAGTAGAAATAAAGAGCAAGATGGTATACAGAGATTATATAAAAGTTTGGAATTTCTGTTAATCAAAGGGCAACCTAAATGGACTAGCAGGAATTTTTTCCTAACAGAATGAACTCACAAACAGATTATCTGCCACAGGCTGAATTGACTGAAGCATTTTAAGCAACTCAAACTAATAAGGTGCTTGAAATACAACAAGGGAAAAAAATGTGTCACATGAAAAATGTATGAATATAGGAATGATTTTTTCTTTTTTAAACCTAGGTTTTATCAGAGTAGAAGATAGAATATAAGGTTTAACTCTAATATAAATAATCACATTCATTTTACTTGCTTTCTGTTGTCTCATATTTCTTTTTAAAATAAGTGTACTCCTACCAATTGGTTTTATTTCAGTTTGGTTGATAGGTGTGCTAATGTTGGCCTCAAACTTGTCCCCTTTTAAAAGACGCACTGTTTCTCACCTGTCTTGAAATTTTAATATCTAGGTAATATATTTTCCATCTTTAAAATTATAATTATTTATTTTATTACTTACCTCTGAGGGGTGTCCTGAGAATAATACAAGAGGAAAAGAAAAAAAAAAAAAAAACACTTTACAGTAATGAAATAATGAAATAAATGAGGTTTGGAAGAGTTATAGATTGACAAAAAGTTAACACTACTATTTTACTACTCAATATAAATGGATGATCATTCTTTTTACTAAAAATAGAACCAAAACAACAATGCCATTAACATCTACCTGCTTTCACTGATTACTAATAATTCTATCAGTCTACGGTGGGAGAGGGGGAATTCTCAATATAAAGAGCATATACTGATAATATTTTTAATATTAAAAATGTTCTGTGAAATAGGAAAACCGAGTTAGGTCACGTTCATGTTTTAATGGAAAATTTGAGTTGTCAGGTTATACAGTTTGAAAACAACCTTTTTTTAAAAAAACTTGCTTTCATTGTAAGGCATTCGTTTAGCGCCATCGTGTGGTAAACCAAGCACATGCCAGTTTATTTAAAGTAGTGTGAAAGTCCCAAAAGAGAAAGAATGTGCTATTTGTTTGGGTCCATGCTGATAAACTTCATCTTCCCAAAAAGAGCCTAGAAAGAGTAAACTGTAATAAATTCATACCATAAATCTAAGCCCAAGAACTTATTTAGCAGCGGGCTTTGTTAGTGTGTGCTTGAATTCAGAACGAAATTGACATTAGCTGAGAAGACCACAGGGAGCTAATAATATTTCCCATTTCAGAACTGTTCAATATTCTGGGTATCATATGTTAAGACAACAGACGTGAAGCTGACCAAAGCACCTTCTTTAATGTTACCCCATAGCCAGATCTTCTTCTAAAACACCTATCAACTGTTCAAAATTGTGTTCTTTATGTAATTATTTCCAAAATCACAAGTTACAGTTAAAATGATAATTTATAACCATAGTTCCTTTTTTATCTCACTAAAAAAAATCTGGGGACAGGAATAGACCAGTTTGCCCCATATTATTTGCACATATGGGGCAAATCAGAGCAATTTAAATTGGAAATATTAAACACACAGCATGATATTGTACTTTTCTCACATCATTTGCATTTATTTTCAAAAGTACAAAATCAAACATTAGTTCCAACTCTCTTCTAGTTAATTTTCAATATCATCTCTAATACTGAGGGATGGGTATAATCATTCAAATCATGATCACAATGAGATTATTTCAACAAATTTACATTTTACAAGTTAAAATTTTTCTTCCAAGGTCAGAACATGGAAATCAAAAACACAAGTTGGTAAGGGACTGATTCTAGATTGAAATACAAAAGTTCTTTTAAAGCCTTTAAAATTCTTTTTTAGAAAAAACACATTACAAAAATTTAAATATAGCAAAGACCACAGAGAAATGCAATTCTGTTAATGACTCTTTCACTTTAGAAAGTATTAAATGAGCTGGTGAAATTTTTGCCTTTAATTGATTGCATAAAGAGAGAGAAATGAGGTCATTTCATTTAAACTCTGTTGTCTTTATATATTGTTTTAAGAAATGCCAAGTACTATCAAACATATTATTTCAGATTATAAAATTTAAATATGCCAATCAGTTTTGTAAGACAAAATCCTAGTTTACTTTCTTCTTTTCCCTTCTCTGTAAAACACCAACCAGAAGAGGTGAGGTAGATTAAGAGATACAAACTTCCAGGTGCAAAATAAATGTCATGGGTATGAAATGTACAGTGTGGGGAATATGATCAATAACTATGTAATATCTGTGTGGTGACATATTTTTAAAAAGCACCTATCACAAGTTTCTTATTAGATTGAAAACATAAAATTATCAACAGATATAAAATCAGAAAGAGCATAGCTATGAATTGAAATTTTTGGTCTTAAGCTGTCACTAATTCTATAATTTCCTTCCATTTAACATAGTGTCATTCTACAACACATTAATAAGTTTATAATAATTCATATAAAATAAGTTTGTTCTGGTGACATTTAGTAGAAAAAAAAAGGATATCTGTATATGAGAGAAAAGAAAAAAATGACCTAGTAAGTAAATATCCTAATGAAGAAAGAGAAAAAATAAAATGTGTTGAGTAGAGATAGAAATTATCTAACCCAAAGATAAGATCAGCACTATTATTTTAGTTATGAGTGTCTATTATGGAAAACAAAACAAACCCAATAAATAGACATGATAAAACAAATAGATTGCCTAGAGAAATACTGAACACTCTTAAAGGACTTAATAATTAAGGAATGTGGAACCACATTAGGACCAGTCCACACATTTCTTAACTGCTTGACAAAAAAATTTAATTCAGCCACGATGTGTTTTGATACAATAGATGTACCACGGGCAGCTGCCAATGGTAGGGCTACAAATGGAAAGTCTCCCGCATCTTCAACCTTCGTGAAAGGGATGAATTGTTTCCAGTAGATTTGGCTATGGTGTAATATCAAGGAAGGAGTATCGGTCAGCTTTATAGATAAATGTCTGTTGTCTTAAGGACAAGGAAGAATGGAGGCAATCTTTAGTCAACATTCTTTTGACTACAAGTAACTGAAACTCATTTGAGATGGCTGAAGCAAAGAAGGGCATCTGTTGTATGGATATAAGTGTACAGTGCTAGTCAAAGAGTGATCCAAAGAACACGATGGGATTAGTTATAGAATATGAGATTAAGCACTTAGAAAGCTATGTAACATTTGATAGAGTAATTTTTTTGTCTACTGATTCTGTAATAAAATCTGTATTAGTTTTTTGTGGCCACAGTGACAAATTACCATAAACTTGGTGGCTTAAAACAACAGAGATTTATTCTCTTATGGTTCTGGAGACTACTCCAGCCATCCTCTTTAAAAGGAGGGCCTTGAGCTAGTGAAGCATCTTTGCCAGCATAAGCAGAGAGCAGGAAGTGCTTGAGAGTTTACAACCACCACTGCCTCCCAAGGTGGCTGCAAGCCAACGAATGATTGGTAAGGGAATATGAAAGCCCAGCAACTTTGCCTTGAGTCAGGACAAACAGTGCATTGTAACTTACATTCTAAAATCCCCTGCTGGATCAAGCTGTCACCACCCTTGCTTGAAATAGCACCTTTGCTGCTTACCTTCCCTCACTCCCTTACCAGTTTATCTGGGAGCATTTCCTTAATAAATTACTTGCATATGAATTCCTTGTTTAAGGTCTCCTTATACTGAAGAAACTGACCTATCACAAAGTGTATTTCACAACTTATTTAATGTCCCCTTAGATTGGAGAACCCAACCTAAGACAAAAGCTATCTTATACATAGAGCAAGACAAGCATCTTTAACGAGGACTGAAGAACCAGAATCAGATCATCCAGCTCTCTCTCTCTGGGCCTCCGAAGCCTTGTGAATTATTCCCTCTGCTTCTTGCTGCATGTCTATTTTATTTTTGTTTCTGCACACATCCATCTCTGCTTTACTGTATCTGACCATAACTTTCCATCTAACTTTTGGGTCTCGGTTTGTAATTTCTTTTCACTTAATAAAGTAACTTCCCACAATTTATTCATAAATTTTCCAATATTTTATATAGAAGTTTATTTCAATGAATTTTAATAGAAAAGAAGTATCACTCCACAGCTCTAAAGATTACAAAACTCTGAAGATGATTCACCACTGTTAGAAGATTCCTCTCTTTTAAGAGAAGAGATGCATGGTACGGACAAAACCCACCAAAGCTCAGGCTACAGCAGTTATCTGGAGGAAAACATGATGAGCCTCATTCTTGGGTCTTGGAGAAGAAACTGAGAGAAACCTTGAGAGGGAGACATATCCTGAACCAACAATGTACTTGTCTTTGAATACAGAAAAGACTTAAATGTGACATAGAAAAAGTTATTAACAATTAAACTATTTACTGAAGAAAAAAACCTTGATTTGGCCATTGGTAGTTTTATTGGTTAGAATAGTTTAAGGTAACTTTTTTAACTAATTATGATTAAAAACAATATTACTGTTATTATTTTAAAAAGATAGCTAACATTTACTCAATTCCTGTTATATACCAAGCATTGTATTTAAACCTCTACGTGTAAAAGCTCATTTACTTGTCACGATGATATTTTGATATGTATATTATCCCCTTTTCAAAGATTTCACAACTGAAGCTCAAAAGGTAGTAACTCACTCACAGTCATATAGCTAGTAACATGGAAGGCGAACCTAGACCTTTGTTACCAAAGTCCAAGTCATTTCCACCCTTCAAGTGTTATGGTGTTAATGGAAGGGATACATGAAGACTGTAAGGTATACCACATACGCACAGGTTCTATTGCATGCCCTATCCAGTTTCTCAGAACGTGCACACATGTCCTCTGCATTGGTGGGGAGCAAACCCTCATCTGGTTCCATGGGAGAACTTTCAAACAAGCTTAAGTATTCCTAACTCCAGAATGAATTTAATGTAATTAGACAATGCAGAAGAATACACAAAATGATCCCTCATTTGTGATTATTTAATTTTTAAAAATTGACTGGTTATAACTGAAGCCACTGAATAATGTTAAAGAAGGGAAATAGGTCTTGATTGTCTTTGGTGAAAATGGGAAATTAAATATGGCTTTGTCCCACTGAAGCTTTATATCAGAGATTAATGCTTAAGAAAAGACAGTACAGTGGAAAACTACCACCTTATGGAAAGCCAGAAAAATAACAATATACACTTTAAACTATTAAGATTAACTAAGATATAGAAATTAATGAAAACATATAAAACTGCATTATAATCTGCATCATAGTTATTTTATTATTTGTACTTCAGTGGGTTAATTTGAACCACATTTACAGATCCCTAAACACCATGCATCTCTCATTGACTACACATTCATGATTGTGTTAAATAATTAAAGCCTAATTCAGTACAGTATGCCTGAAATAAATGTTTGACTCTGACTCAGGCACTGAGTTTGATTCTGAGGATACCCATGTGAGGAATCCATGGGTCTTGTTCTCAAGGAGGGAGCTTACAATCTTGCTACAAAATAAATAAGTTCTTGTTCATTCAATGTACATATTGAATGAGAGGGAGATGGAAGGAGAGAAACATTCTCTTAGGAACTGGGGATCAAAGGTGAGGGAAAAGAAGATACCGTTTCTGCTTTAACATTGTACACTAGTAAGGTAGATGGATATTAATAAATAATCATTACAAATAGGTAAGGCTATGAAGTATATAATAGGAGAAACTGATCTATGATGATTAAGCTGAGATTTGATGACAGAGTCAGGGCAAGCTAAATAAAGTGAAAGGAGGATTCTGGTGGATTTTTAGAGTAAAGGAATAACATGTGCTAAAGTCCTGTGAGTAACCATTTGAGAAGGCATTTGAGTGAGTGACTAGAGAGCAAAGAATGGGGGAATAGCAAGTATGAGACTAGTCTGGTAATGTAGGTCGGACTGTGCAGAAAGTAGAATCCTAACGTGAAAATGTTGATCTTCATCTAGAAGCCATGGAAGCCACTGAAGAGATTTCAGTCAGAGTGGAGACTAGATCACTGAGTAGAACAAATAAAAAGAGCAAGCATGTGGATAATGAACAACCAGAGAGCAAATGATTACAGCAATACAAGAGCAAGGAGCTCATATCAACAAAAATATACAAAAGCATAAAAATGTTTGGTCAGAATACAGACAGAATGATTCATCCTTTCTAGAGTAAAACAGAAAGTCTTCACAGAAATAGCATTAAGTGTGGACTTGAACAGTGAATAGAAGTTTGGCAGGGGTGAGTGAGGGAATGATATTATATGCAGAGAAAACAGCATGATCAAATCAGCGGAAGCTTAAAATGAAGCTTCTTGAGAGTAGAAACTCTTTTTGGTGCTTTTTTTTCCCCTTTGGTCCTCAACAGTTATCATAATGCTTGTCATACACAAGTTGTTCAATCAATGAATGTGTTCAGAAAATAAACACATCCAGAGGAGCTGAACTGTGCACTGCATAGAAGAAATTCAAGATAGAGAATGACAGTGGAAACACAGGTAAGAAGATGAGTTTGAATTTCTTCCTCTAGGTAGTAGTCAAAGACAGTATTAAGGCACAAAAATAACTTGATGGACCTTCATTTTCAAAATATAAATAATAAGAAAAAAACAGTGAATCGAATACAAGGAGATTAGAAAGTTGAGGCAAAAAGACACCTAAGAGGTGAATGCATAACCCAAATATATAACCAATGTGAGCCTAGGGCAGGAGAACTACAGTGGTAATTGAGAAGAGGTAAAAAATCCCCCAAATATTTTAGTGGTAGATTTGATAAGACTTGGTAACTAAATGAATAAACTATGAGGGGAGCACGGGAGAAAGAAGTATGAGGTCACAGATGAATGAGGATTTTAGAGAAAGTGCCTAAGTAAATGATGATCGTTTTATTTAAGATATAAGAACACAACGGGAAAAAAAGACTTGCAGGAATTAATAAAAGTGCAATTTCGGGCTCTATTTAATTTTGCAATGCCAGATATGGGTTGGGGATATGCTAAAGATACAGAATAAAAGCTCAACATAAGTTGGGGCCAGAGATCAATCTTTGGAAGCCATCTTTAAAGAGTTTGAACTCTCCAAATGGAATAAGCACAAAATGAGTAAACTCAGCAGTGCAGCAATTTACACTAAAGTCACAGGAGATAAAAGGGGTTTTCTCTTGGAGCATCCATTTTACTCTATGGTAAAGAATTTCAAGCATTTGCCATGAAAAAAATAATTAAAAACCTCACGGTAGATACTTCTTGCTGAAAGAATTTAGTTTTCAAGAAGAGGTTATGGAAATGATTCCTGAAATATCTAGAAGAAGAAAAAAAAACATTAGGGAGAGAAGAATCTGAGGCAAATGAAAAAGTATCATATGTTGAGTTAACTGAGAAATTTTATGAATAGGAATGGCTATATCAATTTGTAGTTATTTTTTTAATGATACACTTAACTGACATCTGGTGCATTGAAGGAGTTCAAAACAAGCCTCCCCCAAATGTGCCCCAAAACTTTTGCAAGAGGATTATTTCAAGCTAAAGGCATTGAGACCCTGCAGGTTCAAGAGAAACTTCTGCCCTTTCTTTAATTAAGTAGGAGAATTTAAATTGCTCTTTCCCAGATTAAGAGTTATGATCAGATATAAATTTTATCCAAGTGGCCCATATATATGGCAGGGCAAACATCTAATTATCCAACATCTGCTCTTCTACTTATCACCCTATGAATGACCCAGTTGTTCTTGAAAGCCCCAGGCCCCTATCCCATTTCTTATCTCAGGGTGGCATATATACTTCACTTTACCTTTCTGTCTTTGAACCCCTCATATATGTGGGGTCTCTAACCCTCCCATGGATGTGACACTCCTGTACATATAAAATTAAATTTGATTTTTCCTGCTATCATTTCTTATGTCAATTTAATTCTTAGACCAGCCAGAAAAACTTAGAAGCGTAGAGGAAAGGGTTTTATTTTCCTCCCCCATAGCACCAAACCTTTAGTAACTCTGCGACACTTACAAATTCATTGTACCAGCCATGTTCAGGAAAATTTGGAAAAAAGAGTTCCTCTTCTGTATCATCTGGTTGATACTGTCCTCACAGGTACAGATGGTCCTAGAAGGATAATGTAATAGTATATAAAATGAACTACACCAGAAGCAGCAGGAACTCAAAGTCAGAGGTGACTAAGGAAAGCTTGAACACCCTCCCTAAGACCCACACATACCACACCCCCAGGTCCCAGAGAGATGGAGAGGGACTCATAGGACATGGGATGAGGTTCAAGCAAAATAATATAATACTAATAATTCCCAAAGACAGACTACCTCATTTGACATCTTAGTTATAACTTTTATTAATTAAAAGATGGTGGATATAATATTGACTAGAATATAAAATCTACCTGAATTAAGATAAAACTCAGAACTTCAAAGTGGTTGTCTGCTTAGGGTGAAAAACTTCAGGTTATGCTTCCAAAACCCCACAAAGACACAAGTTCATTCTCCTATGCTGTCAGAGCTGATTTTCTAGTTTGCAAATCAACTAAAAGAGAAGACAGGAGATGCCATGAGAAATTATGACATCAACCACGGAAGATGAGATCTGGAAAAATTCACATTGAAAGGATGACTTTACCAGAATTGCCAAAAAAAAAAAAAATTTTTTTTTTTTCAGAGAAGCTGGAAAAGAATCCTGAGAGAGAAATGACACAAAATCCAAAACCTAAGAGTGCTTCAGATCTGATAGGAGGCCCTGGTCAACAGGGTCAAATTTGGTTAAAAAATCTTTGAGAATTATAATTAAGACCTTCAGTTCGGCAAATGGGAGGTCAATGGTGGTTTGCACAAGAGCAGTTTTAGTGGAATAGCTGAGTTGGGTGGTGGGTTACCTTGTAAACATAAGATTTTTTTTAAATGAGCAGGAGAATCTGGATTACTCTCTTGAGAAGTTTAGCAGTGATGAAGGGAAGGAGAAAAACAGGTAACAGCCAAGAGATAAGACTTGATTAAAGGTCTTTTTCAGAATGGAGAAATCATGAATAAGCTTGTAGACTAGGGAAAATAGGCAGAAGAAAATTACTGATTAAGAATGCCAGGAATGCAGTTTTTGGTGGCATAGCGTACCCACAAAGTGGAGGAAATAGGAAAGGAGCACATTGGACAGGATGAATCCTGGGCAGGAGAAACGCTGCTTTCCCTCTGCATTGGGAAGAAAGGGATGAGAGAGAGTGGAAAGCTAGGTAGGCTGAGAAGACTGTGGGGTCTCTGTCCTCTCAGGGAATTTAGATGTTAGGTGAGGGCTGAAGGTGCAGTGTTGAGCTCAGGCATGAAGAGATAATAAAAGGCTGTTAAATTTGTGGCAAAGGGGGTAAACTGGAGAGAAGTGAAAGAATTAGTGAGTACGTTGTGAAGGCACTAACTGGCACTGAATGACTGTAAAGTAGCTAATTGTATGTTATGTGAATTTTACTTCAATTAAAAAAAAAGTAGTGAGCAACGGTGAAAGTCTGAAAAGCAGGCAGTCAAGGTTAGTATGAGACAATAAGAAGAGAAGTAGGATGCTCAAAGAACATGAGGTGTTCTGCTAAATGTGTTACAGCTCTGTTTTGACTTTACTGACTTGACAAAAAATTGACTGAAATATGAGTTTATCTTCAAAGGTAGAAAGAGAGAAAAAGCAGTATCATAGGCAAAAATAGAAAATATACAAAAGGAAAAAAAGTAGTTGGATATTGGGCATTTAAGTCAGGAGGGGAAAAAACAAGTCTGTTAAATGTAAATAATTGGAGGGGTGTGTGTGTGTGTGTGTGTGTGTGTGTGTGTGTGTGTGTGTGTGTGTGTGACTAAGTAGAATTCATTTGAATTATTCCCAAGGATGTCAAAGTAATGATGAAACACTCCTTTTGTAGAAGTATTTGAAAAATAATGACATGTGCAAGTTGATATAAAAGTTAAGGATTTCCTCTGAGACAGTTCTGGCAAGATTTGTGGATGTGGGCTGTTCAACTGTAATATGAGTCATGTGTTTTGCCTGGGACATAAAATTCCAAGAATGAGGAGGAAAATAGGGTGCATCTTTGCATGTCAATATCTTCCGTAAATTGGTAATATCTCTTTAGAGTGCAATGCCTTTTACCCTAAATCATTTTGTTTGCATTTGAGTAAGGATGGCTCATTCTTGCTTCTTTATGGACAGAACACAAACACAGAAGTCTTCAATGTTTCCCTCCATCTCCTGCAAATGTTCTGCTATAAACACTCAGCTCCAAAAAACTTCTTTGTCAAGATATTCTCTCTTCTAGACAAGATGATGGTGAAGCATGATATAGCTAATCTCAGCATGCTACAAAAGTACTTACTAAAGCTCACACACCTCATTCTTTTTACCTTATTCCTTGTTCTCCCTTTAACCTTCATTGATGCAATGATTTTAACGAGACTAGCTTTTTCAAGTATCCATGAAGTCATTGGTATTTTAGGAGGTAGGGAGGTTGTCTAGAAGCAGCTGTGGATTCAAAAAGATTAGTGTTTTCCCTGTACATAAATGTTTGCAACCTAGTTGGAAAGAAAGTGAAGCAAGTGCATATAAACAATAGAATTTATTTATTCAAAAAAATGTTTTGGGGCTTCCCTGGTGGTGCAGCGGTTGAGAGTCCGCCTGCCGATGCAGGGGACACGGGTTCGTGCCCCAGTCTGGGAAGATCCCACATGCCGTGGAGCGGCTGGGCCCGTGAGCCATGGCCGCTGAGCCTGCGCGTCCGGAGCCTGTGCTCCACAACGGGAGAGGCCACAACCGTGAGAGACCCGCGTCCCGTAAAAAAAAAAAAAAAAAAAAAGTTTTTCTTACCAAATGCCAGGTACTAGGGTACAGGTAATATCCCTCCTTTCGTAAAAATTATAGTCTATGGGAGGACATTGTAAATAAATAGTATACACAGAAGTATATACAAATGTGGTTAAGTGCTACAAGGGAGAATGGATGGATTGATTTGGGAAAGTCTGAATAAAGATGGGGAGGACTCTCATAGCAGAATGAAAAACATAATAAGCAAAAGCAAAAGAAAGACAAATGATTAAATTGTACCTGTGAAGGACCACAAAATAAATGACCTGATGAGGTAGAGATGATGGCTGGGGACAGTAGGAGGGGAAAAGGTTATGAAGGATCTTGGGAACCCTCCAGAGAACTTAAACATAAAGCAATGACTGGCCAGGGAAGTAGTCTGTTTCAAAATGAGATTAACAATAGGACTAGCCCTTTTTGTCTATAATAAGGATTTACTCTTTGTCCTCTGACAGGAGAATTTTGCAGGTAAGGAAGAAGGTAGAAGTCAGGAAAAGGAACTGAGGACATGTAGCAATTTGTCACATCTGTCCCTCATTACCATGGGTTTTATTTATGCACTAAACTGAAAGCATGAGTGGAGAGGAAGTGGATGCAAAGTGCTACTTTAAAATCCAGGTTGTTAAGAACAAAAAAGGAAAGCATTTAATCATATTATTAAATTTGGCCAACTCATAATAAGTATTCTGTGCTTCTTTTCTCAGCCCTAAGATACACTTTATATGTGGTACATTTTATCATGAAATTAGTAGAGTTAAATATTTCTTAAATTTTAAGTATTACTGAGTAGTCTCATGAATGCAGAGTAATAGAAAGTCACCAGAATAATTTTGAAATACACATTCTTTTCCTGACTTAACCTCAACATGGCCAAGAGACCACTTTTCTAAATCTAATAGCCTGATGTTTTCCAGTTTCCAGTCAAACATGTAGGTAATAATAAAACAGATTTAAAAACTACTATCAAAAACACAGCTTTATTAATTAAACTGATTTTTTTCCTTATTTGAGTTATTTAGCATCTCCCATTCTACCCACCCAAAGAGGCCTTTTATTTGTTTTTAATAAAAGTGATTTTAAAAATTAAAAAGTGGAAGAACAAAGCATTGAATAATAACTGCCTATATAATGGACTAGGTCATGGAAAATAATTTTTATTTGAATAAATCTATGGTCTACAAGTGAGGGCTAGCTTGAATATGAAATTCTAGAGTCTTCTTTCTACTTTCTAAACCACACAATCAGCTATCTGAAAATTATATAGAAGAACCACAATATATCAATGTTCTAAAGTAATTCCTGCAGGAAGCAATATTAGAGGAACTGCATCTAATTGAATTATGCTAGTTAATTATTTCCTAGGTTCCTTACCTTCCCCCTCATATAATTTACAAGAGAGTCAGAATCTATTTCTTTTATTAAATGAACATTAACATGAGTGCTTAGTAGATTAGCCTTTCTATTCTTGCACCATAATGAATCTGAATGTATGTTCTAATGGTATTGGTGAAAATTGTGATGGTGTAGACACATAGCATTAAATACATCTTTCAAGCTTTTCAAATTTTACCTTTTTCTAAATCTGGCACTGTCAAGCAAAGGGACAGATTTCGATCAAGTGGAAGGTACAGTCTCTTCTTCAGCACAAAAATGGAACCAGGTAAAACAAAACAGCCTGTTACCATTTTCAAGAAAGGCCTGAGACAAAATTGGAATGTATCAGTGAATAAAGTTGGATCTGTAGAAATCACTCCTTTCAAACCTATTTGTGGACTTTCACATGGCAAGTTTCTGGTCCTGTAAGATTCAACCATTGCGATGCCACAATTTTAATAAATTCCATGAATTCAGCCAAACTTCCTCTAATAATAATAAAAATAACAATAACAAATGCTTGTATATCACTTATTATGGGCAATTTAATCTTCACATCAACCCAATAAGCTAGACACAATTATTATCACATTGTACAGATGAGGAAACAGACACAGAGACAATAAGTAACTTACCCAAGTTCACACAGCTAGTTAGTGATGGAACTGGCATTTAAACCAAATAGTATGACTCCAGAATTCATGCTCATAATACTAACATGATATTCCTCTCAGTCTCTCCGTTCTTTCAAATTTTAACACCAATTTAATACAGATTTTAGAAATATAATAAATGTAATGGGATGAATGGTGCTCCACCCACCCCACCCTCAAGAAAAAGGTACGGCCATGTCTTAATCCCCCAAACCTATGAATGTTACTTTACTTGGAAAAAAGGTCTTTGCAGATGTAATTAAATTAAAGATATTGAGATGAGATTACCCTGGCTTACCCTGATGGGCCCTAAATCCATCCTTGAAAGAGACAGATGCACAGAGGAAAAGATACACAGAGGAGAAAGCAGTGTAAAGATGGAGACAGATTGGAGTGATATGGTCACAAGCCAAGAAAGCCAAGGAATGCTGACAGCCACCAGAAGTTGGAAGAGGTAAGGAGTGGATTCTCTTCTAGAGCCCCCAGAGAAAGCACAGCTCTGCCAGATTTCGTACTTCTGGCCTCTACAACTGAGAGAATAAATTTCTGCTGTTTCAGGCCACCAACTTTGTGGTAATTGGTTACAGCAGCCTCCAGAAATGAATACAATAAATAATGAGTTGGCTTTGGATGACTACACTGGAAACACATTTTGAGAAATTGTTGAGGGTGATGTTCTGGAGTCAGCTCGGACAGGCTGGCAAGAGTCGATTTTTGAGTATTGAAGAATATTGCCAACTGGTTGTTAAACTGCTGCCAATCAGGGGTCCCCTCACCCCCCAAAGTCACTTTCCCATTTCACCACTACCTCTACTTTAAGCAGTCTTGGGAGCTAAGGTGGTTCACTCTTAGCCTAGGTCTCCAGTCTCTTCAGTTCTCACTCACTGCAGCTAGTAGCCTCTAGACTCTAACAATAGGAAATGTCTTCCTTTCATTAGGAAAGGCATCTTATGTCCTATAGCTAGTTTTAATTATTATTGGTAGTATAGGGATAGGAAGAGGTGTGGATAAAGCAAGATAGGAATATGAAGAGCTGCTAAACATGAGGATTTTTATTATAATAGATTTATTATAAAAGCTAGTTAAGGGACTTCCCTGGTGGCGCAGTGGTTAAGAATCTGCCTGCCAATGCAGGGGACACCGGTTCGAGCCCTGGTCCGGGAAGATCCCACATGCCGCAGAGCAACTAAGCCCGTGCACCGCAACTACTGAGCCTGCACTCTAGAGCCTGCGAGCCACAACTACTGAAGCCCGCGCACCTAGAGCCCGTGCTCCAAATAGGAGAAGCCACTGCAATGAGAAGCCCACGCACTGCAATGAAGAGTAGCCCCCGCTCACCGCAACTAGGGAAGCCTGTGCGCAGCAACAAAGACCCAACGCAGCCAAAAATTTAAAAAAAATTTTTTTAAAAAGCTAGTTAAGCAGGGCATATTCAACACCCCACCACCATCATTTCTCTCTACCCATCTCATACACATACTTCTACTCTAACATTAATTTTATATTTTTATAGAATAATTACTGAGATCAGATATTCTCAAGCCAAAAGACATTTTAACTAAAAACTTGGGGGTATGGTGACTGCCTAAAACCTAAAAACATGACTCTACTGCCTGAATGGCTGTTGATTTACCCTATGCCTTTTCTTTCTAAATCAAAACTTTTACCTAATGCCCGGCTACAGAAAACCTTCTGTTATGAATTGCACTGTACTCTCCCAAAATTCATATGTTGAAGTCCTAACCCATGTTATCTCATAATGTGTCCTTATTTGGAGACAGGATCTTTACAGAAGTAATCAAGTTAAATGGGGTTGTTAGAGTGGGGCTTAATCCAATGTGACTGTTGTCCTTCGAAGGAGGGGAAATTTGGAGACAGACATGTGAGAAGGGAGAAGATGTGAAGATACAGGGAGGAGATGGTCATCTACAAGCCAAGGAGAGAAGCCTAGAACAGATTCTCTCCTCATAGCCCTTAGCAGGAACCAAACCTTGCCAACACTGCCATCTGGCTTTTTACCATCCACACCGGGCTGCTGAAAGCACTAGGGGCAGGGTGTATAATACCCACTTGGTGCAGTTCCTGGATAGTTTCTTCTATTCCTTATGTTCCCAGTTGGCATTTTCCTTCAGCACTGGTTTGATTGCTCTAACCCACCAATAGAGGTTTGCAGGGTTAGATCTTGTAGGATACCAATGTCCAATACTTTCTCTGGTTTGGGGCATTCTCATGGGGGTGAATGCCCAATTTTCATTAGTAAAGGGATCTTCCTGACTAACCCTTTGCCCTTGGTAACCATCAACGGCACAGGAGGGCCTAGAAAACTTCTGAGGGAGACTGTGTATTAGAGTACATTCAGCTTCAGTGGCCCTCACCTGGAGGCAGTGCTGGCCTGCATCCTATACTCAAGCTATGGGAGGCACCCACCTCTAATAGGACTGTATCCCTGAGGCTGGAGCAAGCAGAGCATCAGGGATGGTAGAGGCAGGTGGAGAAGGTCTGAACTTTCCACAGGCTGACCAGCACAGTGTTGGGTTACCAATCTATCTGTTTAGCTGTGGTCCCGACAGCAATGAAGTCAAACCACATTTGCTTCTGGGTCACTTTTACCAGACCCTTTACAGCCGATTAGGATAGCCTTTTGGCTTTCCGAGCTCCCTCTGTCTCTGGTCTTTCCCCTAGCCCGTACCCATTCTTGGAATTTGTATTTCCCCAGATTCCACTCCTTAGGGTCCTAATCAGGCCTTGTCACAAGTGCTGGGACCTTAATCCGTGGCAGCTTGCACACTCCTATCTTTGCAAAACACACACTAAGGTTTCCAACTTCTTATCCTGCTCTCCCACCTTGTCTTCCCAACATCATAAATGTCTTGTCCCACACCTGAACTCAGTGCGGATATCAGAGTCTCATACAGCATCAGTATACATCAGCGTACTGTGGGTGGACTGGAGTAGCTTGGCTTTCATTTCTGCAGTGAATGTGGCCTTATCAAGGCCTTCAAAGACAGGGATGTAGGTGGCCTGTCTCATTCCCAACTCCCTAAGAATTCATTGTACCTCCTCTGTATATTTCCAGGGCCCCACATGACCAGGGATTCCCCCTCATTGAGCCAAGCCTCTCTGCAGGATAGAATAATCCAATCTATAAGGGAGTGAGTCCCTCGAACACCTTTCCCACCCAGCACCGTGTAGGTGCTGCTGGAGGGCAGGTGATGTTGCTCATTTTCTCTGCTTCCTGATGGTCAAAGAAATGCCATCGCCCCCCCATATCCTATAACCACACTAACCATGCCTGGATACTTTCCCTGGCCTTTTGCTGGAACTTGGCAACTATATCAATAAGCTCAGAGGGAAAATATCTTCTTATCATGAATGTTTCTTGAATTGGGGGCTGTCCTGCTGGCTGGGATCATTGTTGCTGTGCTTTTGCTTTCCTTTGTATTAGGGGTCAGATGGGCATAGGATATTTCTTCCGTTTCACTATTACCACAACATCTTCCTCTTCACTCTCCTCACTTTCCCAGGGATTCCATCCCTTAGGGTCCTAATCAGGCTTTATCACAAGGTCTGGGACCTTAATCTATGGCAGTTTGCACCCTCCTAGCTTTGCAAAACACACACTAAGGTTTCCAACTTCTTATCCTGCTCTCTCACCTTGTCTGCCAGCCCCTAAACTAGCAGAGCAGTGGACACCTGCACATCCCCTTCTCTAACCTTAGCTCTTCTTCCAACTTTCTAACCTGAGCTTCAGCCTCTAGCTGGGCATCGGGATTCAGCGACCTACCCACAGCAGAGGACAGCTCACTGGACAGCCATGTATTTCTTTTCTCTGCTGCAGTGCACTCTACACAGTTCCTCAAACAAGTGCACTAGACCAGCTGGTGTTTTCAAGGGCACCCGTGTACTCACATAGCAGTCCACAAGCATCTAACATACAGAACACCCCCACTACCCCACATGGAGGTCAATGGCCAATCCAGAATTTCCCCCAACAATGCCTCTCTCCCAGCATTCATTTTTGGGTCTCCTGCCTAGCTTGCCAATTGCTAGTTAGAAACCTCAATAAGGAAGTTTCTAACTAGCAATAACTGGAGGGAGTTGTCCAGGTGAAATCTGAAACTGGCCCCGTTTGTGGAGGGCAGGGAGACACCAAAGAAATTGGCAGGCCACTCCAGATTGGTAGGTGGGAGGTCTAATAAGCAGAGGTGGGAGGTTTAATAAGCAAGGGAACTTACTTATTTATAGTTTACTTACTTATAGTTTCAGGCAGCTGAAACTGCAGGTGCTGCACCCACCTGCCAAAACCTTAAGAGTGTCTGAAGAGGCCTCAACTGGGTTCAGTCATGTGTACCATCCAGATGGTCTCAACAACACATTGATCTCTCAAGGCTACATTCTTGCAAATGGCTCCCACTGTGGGAACAGTGGACAGTGTATATTCTAAGCACAGGGGAGGGCATGAGGAGCCTCCAATTGCCCAGGTCCAGCTCTCGGATCAAATGGGGGTCACGTCCTCTTGATTCCTCCTCCAACACTATGTCACCATATATTGTATTTACAATAAAAACATCTGTAGGAAGTACAGAGGTTTGTTTATTTTCCCTTAATTTTAGAGCATTCATGTTTAGTGGAGATTATCTAAAGTAATTTTGTTTCCGATTGCAGCTTCGTCAATGGCAGATTTGAGATATTTGTTCATATCTACATGCCAAAATCTTTAAAATCTGATTGCTGAGTTCCCAGTAAGTTTTTAAAAGTCACAATTTTGACAGTAACATAGTCCAGTTCATCTAGAAATCCATGTACATATACCTATGCAATATTACAGACAGCACTTGTTTATATTCCAAACTTCTGATACAACAAAATAAAACAATAAAATCAGGAAGTGTGATAATTTGCAAAAGAACTATGTAAGTTTTACCAAGACTCTCTAAACTTGTATAAAGATAAATTCAAGAGAAAATTTGATATTTCAATCCAAAAAGCGTTGTTTTTAGAACATTTTTAAGAGCCATAACAAGCACAGCATGAAACTCGTAGAAGAGTTTGCCTCAGCAGATCCACTGCCAAAGCAGTATTTTCTTAACAATGGAAGTCGATGATTTAGAAAAAAGAGTTATCTGCCAGATTATATTTTACGCCAAAAATTTGGTTTGTTTTAGAACCATACACATTTTCAGACTTTTACTTTCTGTATGAAAAGTATACTTAATGTGAGTTTTTTTAATACAACCATTATTTTTCATAAGGTATAAAAGGTATATTACATACTAGAATAAGTTACTTTTCCTATGGTAGAAGGGGGAATTTTGGGTATGTTTTTCATAAAATCTTTTTATCAAAAACATGGCAAAATAAGACACTTTAAAAGTGGGTTTTAGCAATATAGCTTTTACTGAATGACTTAAATAAGAACACTCCTGAAAAACAACAGGAAATTTTATTTCATAGTGGGCATCTACAAGGGGTTGCCAGGACCTCTTCTCTGAGGTTGCCTGGACTCTCATCCCCATCCCACCCACCTTGCTTCATGGGAGATGCAGATTTCTGTGATGCATCTTAGAATCACCCGTAGGGTCTTAAAACTCTCTATTGCCCAGACTGCACACAAAACCAGTTAAAAGAGAATCCTGGGCTGGAGCCTGGAGGCTGAAGGCTGGAGTCTAGAGGCTGGGGGTAGGGGTGGTGGAGAGGAGGTGAGTGGTCAGTGTGTTTAAAGGTCCACAGGTGATTTCACTATGCAGCCAAATTTGAGAACCACTAGTTTAATGTAAGCTCACTTTGCCTTCACACCTTTGATTGGTTTGGTATTGAGCACCTAACCCAGGCTGAGCCAATCAGATCTTTCCCTTGGAATTCTGAAACTGTGACTGAAAGGTAATAATGATTATTACTCTGCCACGTCTGAGCTGTATGTGACTTGAACATGTAAATTCAGAAGCAGTTGGCAGCCATGTTCCATAATGTAACTGAAGAACTGAAGACACCAGTAGGTATTGTTAGAGCAAAATGTAGCTGCTCAGAGAGAAACAGCGAAGAGAAACAACACTGAGGAAATTTCCTTAGTTCACTATAGCAATCCAAGCTCCAGGAATAGTCTTTCATCCCTTGAATTCCATAAGTTAACCAAATACCTTTCAAAAAACTCTCTTTTTGCTTAAGTTAATTCCAGTTGAGTCTGTTATTTGCAACCAATGGGGTCCTAACTCGTTTATGTCAGTAGCAGTGGAGCATTTAGTGTTAAGTATAGAGAGTCTGATTTTTGTTTAATATAAAGAGCTTTCTAACAGTCAGAGCTGACTGTGGCAGACACAGAAGTGTGCTGTTTAGACCACGTTCAAGAGAACCTGCTACAGGGAACAGAGTTGACTGACAGCCCCATTCCTGGCAGAATGTCAGAAGATCATCTCCCCTATCTACTTCTACAGAGGATTACTGATGACAGATTTTGGGGACACTTTGGGGTGTACACTCTCTAGCAGCTACTTGGCCAAGAGCTCCAACTCCAGGGCACGGAACATCATCTCCACACCAAGTTATGGTTGCCATCCTCACCTTGGATGAACTAGCTGAGCAGCCTCTTCTTCTTCCTGCCTCATTCTGTGTTTTTCTATCTCTTATTCTTTCTTTGTCTCTATGTCTCTCTTTTCTATAACTTTCCTTTCTCATTTCTTTAACTTGTTTCCCTTTTAATTTTTATCATTTTCCTCATTTCCTGCTTTGTTTTCTCAGACATACTCATCTTTTTATTTATCTCTATGTCTGCCTCTCTTTCTTGTTTTTGCTTCTGGCACTCCTTCCCTCTTTCATTCCCTTTGTAATTTGTTCTTTCTTTCTGTCTCTCCTTTCTGGATGCTTGGCTCATCTTCCTTTGCTCAACCTAATTTTTTTCTCTTTCTGTATTTAACCTGGTCTTTTCTTCTCTGTTTCTCTTTCCTCTCTCCGTTCGTTCTTCTCTCACCTTTTCTTCTTTCACCTTTTTCTTTCAAATTTCTATTGCTACTTCATTATCTCTGTCTCTCTTTAATCTCTTTGTAGATCTCAACTTGTCACTGCCTACTTTTATTTAAGTGTCTACAGAAAAGTAGATACTTCTTTTTGTATTTTTTTCTCTATCTCTACCTTACCTTCTTCACCCAGCATCTTTTGTATTCTTTGCTTCCTCTCTTTCCTCTCCTTTATTCTTTATTTTGTATCTTACCAAATGTTTCACTGACTCTGTTTTTGTATCCTTACCTTCTCTCATTTTCTCTTTTCTTCATTGTCTTTTTCTCTCCTACTGGCTTTGTGCACATACACACATACATACCCCTATTCCTCTCTATCCTTTTCTCCTGTCCCTATTTCAAACTCATTTTTTTGCTTTATGTTTGTGTGCACGTGCTTGCACGCGCGTGTGTGTGTGTACACATTCACACGCACACAGGTGACAAAAGAATGGGGAGAAGGGTTCATGAGGTTAGAGAGGTACTAGGAGCCTGGATCTGTGGCTTGTTACTCTGGCTAACCAGGGGAATCATCAGATTTAGTTGTCTGGGATGGGGCCAGTGAATCTAATAAGCATTTGGGTTGAGATCCACTGGTTTAAAGATGAAAGCCCTTGAAAGCTAGGATTAAATATATGTACTTCAAGCAATGACTGATAAGGAAACAAAAGAGGTTTTGAGGATTATAGTGAAATAAGATCTCTGTGTGACAGATCATCTGAAAACATTGTGGAGAACAGGACTTGGAAGCAGAGAAACTAATGGAAATTCATATCTATCTTATTGGGCCTAATTCAAAATAGCACCTTACTAGATTTCCATTTGAAATTCATTTCTTCCTCCCCATAACCCCCTGCAAATGCTTGTTTGTTGAAGCTCTTGCCAAACCTGGGTCCATATCTGAATCACTTCTCCATTTGTCTGCTATCCCCTAGACTGTGAATATATTGACAACAGGAGTAGGGCACTTTCTCCATTGTTTTCCTAGGACAGTATCTAGCCCAGAGTTCTAATTACAGTAGTTCCTTGGTATCCAAGGAAGACTGGCTCTAGAAGCTCCCCAAGGATACCAAAATCCAAGGATGCTCAAGTCTCTTATATAAAATGGTTTCATATTTGCATATAACCTATGCACACCTTCCTGTATACTTTAAATAACCTCTAGAGTACTTGTAGTACCTAATACAATGTAAATACTATGTAAATAGTTGCCAAAGTGTGGCAAATTCAAGTTTTGCTTTTTGGAGCTTTCTGGAATTATTTTTTCCTGGATATTTTCCATCCTTGGCCGATTGAATCTGCCTATGCAGAACCTACAGATACAGAGGGCCCACTGCATGTAAGTTTTCAGAATCATTATCAGCATTTGCTTAATTGAATTAAATAATACACATTTGTCTCAAAACCATTAAGTTGATAATATTGTCAGCTAATACTCAATGAGACACCAGGTTGTATGTAGAGCTGGAGACAGAATTTGTTCACACCAACAATATAACATTTACTAAATGATGGGATAACTAGTAAGAATACAGGTGCACTATAAAGTTTTGAATTTGGCCGTGGACTCTTGAGCCAGACATCCTGGGTTTGAATATTACCCTGACAACTTGCTACATATACAAAGAAGTCTAAGACTGTGCTATTTTCTATACCCAGCTCTTAATTTCTGTGGCTACCTTGTACATGCCAAGTTGGCTCATGAAGATACTCATCTCTGAAGGCTCCAGCCTCAGTCCCAGTGTTCAATATGCTTTGTTTAATTACATTTTTATATTTATTACATTTATATTTATTATTTATATAAATATTATTATTTTATATTTATTATTCGTGAACTCCAGATAATAATGTTAGATCCTTCTTATGTCAGCTAGATATTGTCCCAATCTTCCTTCTCTTCAAACCAATTTAGAGAAACATCAGAGTTAAGCAAGTGGTTTTTCCATCTGGAGACTAGTTACAGAATGAGATTTCAGATTCCACCATTTGAAACTTGAACAAGAAAGAGAATGTCTCACTAGTAAACTGCAAATTTTATCATATTATTTCTCTCATAGAATTAGGGTTATTTTTGGAGAGGGCTTCTTGTGGGAAGTAGGTTAGCAAAAAATGAGTCTGTAAGTCCACTGGATGCTGTTCTTATCCACAAGCCAATTGCTAAACCATGGCAGGTCCAGAGTACTGCAGAAGTGTTTGACTGTGGTTCAGGAAACACCTCACAGCCTCAGTGCTCTGCTACTTGTTTCAAACCTCTCTAAGCTCAGTTCCCCTCTATTTCTGACCCTCTTAGCTTCACATATCTTGGTTCAATCTGCTTTGGTAATCTGGCCTTGCATTGTTTATATTAATATGTACCAGAAAGCCTCATAGAGTGCCTCCCATGTAACTGCCCCTCACATTCACACTCTGTAAACATGAACACAAGATAGCCATGGGCTGGGACTGGACCCAAGCACATCACTGGACGAACCTCTGACCAATGCCTCTTCTACAGGAGAAGATCCAATTTTCAAATAAAAGTTCTCTGTTAAATCTTGAAGCCTGGTATAGCAAGTAACTCATGTGCAAGATTACTGTCAATTCAGTCTCATTTGTAAAAAACAAACTACTCCTATATAGGAGCAATGATTAAGTTTTATTGCTTCAATTTCTGAGGATGACCTAAAAAGGACCAGCTTTGTAACTCCAAGGAACAGGAGTTTGAGGTCTACCATGGGCCTAATTGAGTATTATCACTTCCTATTCAGTTGAACTTAGCTCATCAGACATTTTACTACCTTTGACTCCACATGCACAGAGTAGGTGCTCGATGAATATTTGTTGCTGGACGAATTAGAAATTTATCACACTTGTCCCTAGAGGTTCCAGAGTCCCTGTCTTCTCCCAAGCTCATGTTATTAATAGCAATATCAAGACATCTGAAGTGAAATTATTTTAAATATCACAGTCTTCTTCTATACTGACCATAGAGATTAAAGGCCTAAGGGATTTCCAAAAGAAATAAAGGCAATTATTAAACAGACATACAAAAAAAGTCTTCTCTCCAGCAATAATACCAGTTCCAGAATGAAAAGAAAATTGGAAATACTCTGTAAGACTCACATATGGTGACTGAGACTGCAAGTACGATTTCCAACAGGAGAATGAGGTGAATAACTCTGTTCTCACAAATTAACCATTATTTTCACTAATACGTAACCCATCTCTGCAAATGGTAAGGTCTAGGGGAAGTCTGCAATGACCCTGTCACTTAGATTTTTTTCATGACGCAAAGCTCAAATAGCACCAAATATCCTGTTTGGCCTTCATGAAACCACTGTTCTCTACTACTCTTTAAAAGTAGGAATCGGTATATCTTGGCAAAGATCAAGATCAAAGATCTAGACCCCTTCTCTTTCTAAGTCATATGTAAGTGCATCTCAAGATAGATATAGTTTATAAATGAGTCTCTGGAGCCTCTATGAAGATCACTCCATGTTGGAAAGTCTCTGTTTTTCATGGGAAATGTGAAATTGATCTCCATAGCTACCCTTGTATCTGGGCATAATTAAATGAGAATCAGAGAACTCCTCCCCAAAGAAAATTCATTTTTCCCTTTCTTCCTTTTTTAAATTTTTCATTTACTTTCAGTTTTACTACTTCCTTGCTTTTTTACACCACTGTAATTATCAATAGTTGCTTGCTGAAATTCATCAACCACAGTCCATGATGGTTATCAGGAGAGAAGCTACATCCAATAAGATTATCTAGGGCTTCCCTGGTGACACGGTGGTTGAGAGTCCGCCTGCCGATGCAGGGGACACGGGTTCGTGCCCCGGTCCGGGAAGATCCCACAGGCCGCGGAGCAGCTGGGCCCGTGAGCCATGGCCGCTGAGCCTGTGCGTCCGGAGCCTGTGCTCCGCAGCGGGAGGGGCCACAACAGTGAGAGGCCCGTGTACCGCAAAAAAAAAAAAAGAAGATTATCTAGCACAATTTCTGGCACATGTCAAACACTCAATACATGTTACTTTTGCTTTTCTTCTCTTTCTGAGCATCAGTCTACAACTCAACCATAACTATTAATCAAATAGTTGAACTTTGTCTTTCCTAAAAAACTACTGTGCTGCATGAAGAGTTGCATGTATATTTTTGTAATTTTATGTTCTGTTCAAAGACGCGATAGAAAAGAGATATTATTTATATAAGTTTTAAAAATATCAGCAATTAATTATGTTTTACATGATGTAAAATATCTATAGTGGAAAAAGGTTTATTTTCTAAAACTGTCAGTGAAGCATCTGCTACATACCTAATGTGAATGGAAGGTTTGAGAGGGCTAAAACTTCCACCTGAAATGCATTACCAGCAAGTACCTAGCAATCTTACCTCCTTACTTTAAAGATATGATATTACAAAGACACAATATTAACTGTGTCCCTCTGTGGTTATCCTCTCATTAAAATCTGTTCTAGTTTTCATAGTTCCTTTTGTTCTTCAACAATCACATTCTAGGAACTAACTATGGCAACTGAAGTTTGATTCAGGAAAAACTATGAACATCCACATTACTCATTCTCTCATTCATTCTTTCCATCCTTAGGTTCTGCCTTTTCTAATCTATAGCTTGTGTGACCCACACAACCAAATTTAAGGAAAGTACCCATCCCAGGTTTCTACACGCATTCTAACACAATCTAGAATCTCATCCTCATAAAATCCAATTACTAAACAGTAAGATTCATGTGTTGCTCTCATGAAAATTTGTCCCACTTATTTTCTAATTCAGTAAAGCTACTGGTTCAAATGTGAAACCAGGTGAAAGAAAGATGAAGTCTTAGCTGGTTCCCCTGAGGGACTGTTTTGGACTAAAGCTTTAAGGGCTTCCACTTGATTCATACTTAATAAGCCAATGTCTCTTCTGCCTTCATGAGGAAAAAACGAAAACAAAAAAGTATCTGCTCTGATCAATAGTGTCACCAGCAAAGCCCATTAACAATTTCTCGGTAATAAAATAAAGTCTAACCTTTTTCTTTTCCTTTGTGCTCAAGTCAAGTTTCACTTGTTCACAGGGGGCCGCATGCTGAGGCCTCACACCTGCCCTTCAGACCAGAGTTCCTCCTAAGAAACAACCGTGCCAACACCTTAGTTTAGGGACCCATGTGCAGAAGCGCCGAGCAGGACCCTCAGTTCAAGATGGCGGCGGCAGGCCACGTGCAGAGATGCTGCGCCAGGCACTGCGATCTGGAGCGTGAGCAGCACAGCTGTGCCGCCCCGGGGAGAACCCCACCCCCTCCTGCTGAGATCCTTGTAAAGCAGCCCCGCCCACGGCCTGTCGGGAGAGAGTGTGCTGCGTGTGCTCTAGAGCGGGAGCTCCCACCTTTCCATTCTCTCATCAGAGAACAAAGCTTTCCTTTGCTTCTGAACCCAGCTCAGTCTCCTTCTATTGGTTCAAGCTACACCAGGCAGAAGGTCCTTTATTGGGGACCGACTTGGGAGGGACTGGTAACAGTGGTATTTAGTCACGTGTACTTTTGTTTGGATTCCAACAAAGGTTTAACTTCCTTGCCTTCCCCCCCAACACACAAAAAAAGATATTTAAACACTAGTTCATGATGATAAAATTAAATTTTACAAACGTAAAAATGAAGAAATGTCATTTGTAGCAAAAAATTCAAATTAAAAATTTTTATAGGTTTCATTATTTAATCTCTAGACAGAACAGAAGAATTTTTTTAATGCAATTTGTATCACAAGAGAATCTTGTTTTCTTGAAAAAGGACCTTTTTAAAATTCCAGGTTGAAGTACCACGAAATAATCAAGGTCTGCACATCACAGGTAAAACCCTTCAGCTATTATTGAAACATAAGTATAATTACACACTGGAAAAAGATATTATCAGCAGAGAAAAGATGCCTTAAGTATTCTTTGTCTTTTTCCAAACTGATGGACACGAGTGAGCTCTAATATCATTATGTTTAGAAATGGCTTCATCCAGATCCAACTGTACACCATTAATGTTCACTTCCATACAGCCATTATAAAAGGCATTCACTGGTGTGGCACTGAATGGAACATCTGTAAAAACAGAATATTAAAATATTAGCCCAGGATTAGCATCTTACTTGCTTATAGTTAGAGGAATTATTCAGACTGCCCATTTCCAACCAAAATCTAATCCTAAAGGAAAAGTTAATAATGTAATTCTGTTCAATAAATTCATATTAAGTGACTCCTGTACACAGGTATTGTGCTTGGCACTGAATTCAGCATAGCATGAGTTCCTCTGATTGCGTAAACAGTTCCAGCCAAACCTTAAAGAAACATACTTTAAAAAGAGTAGAAAATAGCGTATTCTTCCTTGTGATGTTCTACTTTATTATTTCCTCTTTAAATCTGAGCAATAGTTTAAGCATTATTAAGTCATTTTTTCAACTCAAAATTATAGTTACTTGGAAATCTTTTTTAAATGCCACAATAAATATATCTCTTTTATTTTTGCTGGAATTCTATATTTTCCAACGAAATAGTGTCTTGCTGAGCATATGATAGCAGGTCGTGATAGGGAATTCACTTTTATGTAATGTTTGGTGTTCTGAAAAATAACAGTTTTAATAATACTTCAGTAAATAGGGCCTCTAGGCCTCTCTACACTTTACTCTCCTTATCAAACTTAATACTTAGGCGACACCCTTGGATTCCTAAGAACTGTGGTTCATCTTCAAAACATCCATCTCTCTACTTGCTTCCTCTTTTTTTGGCACCTCATCTCCATAAATTTTAATCCCAATGGATATTCTTCAGCCCTTATTCTTCCTCCTCAGTGTCTTATGCAAAAAAAATATATATATACTTCAAATGTCCCACTTCTAACTTGCCAATGTAGTGAATAAGTCCATACTTTTCTATGGGCTCATAGCATTTTTTAAGAAAACCTTTCAAGTCTGGCTGACTATCATAGGTTATACCACTGTTATAAATATCCTCAGAATCATCTATTTCCCCTGATTTTCAATTCATAACATGCAATTTAACACGTCTATTTTGCATAACAATCAATTTACCCATCCCATAGTTCACACTCTCAATGTCTCAATTTCCAGTTCTCCTCAATTTTTCCTCACTCTTTTTCTAAACACATCTTGCTGTTCTCAGTGCTGTTGCCAAAGTCCTGGAACCACTGAAATTCTGATATTTTCACTTCTTTTGAACTCTTTCATTGTTTGTTTGATTTCCTAAAATTGCATTCAACTAATTTGTGAATAAGGTAGTAGGTAGATTTCAATGCAGAATTCATTCATTTGAACTGTAATTTTACTTCCTAATAATTAATCATGTTAATGTAACTATGTATCTATATCTATCCATGGATCTATCAATCCATTGATTTATAACTTTTGCAGCCTATTTACTTCTTTTTTCTTTTTGTATATCTTGGCCATGCCGCATGGCTGGCAGGATTTCAGTTCGCCGACCAGGGACTGAACCCGGGCCATGGCAATGAAAGCACCGAATCCTAACCACTGGACCGCCAAGGAATTTTCCTACAGCCTATTTACTTCTATTCCCCCCAAACCCAGATAAAATTTCCATATATGGGAAATGAACACACTGAGCAGTTAAAGTAACTTAATGAAGGTTACTAGAAGTCTAGACATCAAACTCAGAATTCTCCCCATGAGAATAGCATGCAAATGGTATTTGAAAATGCTTCTAAAAAACTTTCTGCCTCAATTTTTTTGTCATTTAAAGAAAAGTGTTGATGGCAATTTTATGTTTTCCAATATTAACTATTTCTCCTCCAGTTTTCCCCATCTTGGTAAATGGAATCTTCACCCATGCAACTGCTCATGCCAAATACCTAAGAGCTTCTTTCAAACATTAATTTCTATTAACTTTGTTTCTCACATACATCTCCAATCTATTCACTGTATAGTATCTCCACCGCCATCACCCTAGTCCAGCAGCTTCCCCAGCTTCCTCATCTGCAAAATGGAGATAACAATAGTACCTACCTCACACGACTACTTTAAATATCAAATGGGTTGATACAATTGAAGCACTCTGAACAATGCCCAGACTGTTTATTATGCACTAAATATGAACGATGGCAGTATCGTTGTCACTACTGTTATTATTACTGCTTCTCCATCTGAACTACTTCAGTAGCCCCCAACTCATCTCATCCACTTTTGTCTCCCACCTGTCCATCTCCATCCATTATGCAGGGAAATTCTTTTAAACTTCATTATTGATAGACCACTTCCTTGTCTAAAACTTGTTAATGATTCTCAAGGCTCTAATAATAAGATGCATGACCATGAACCAGGTCTACAAACCTCCCACCCACCCACCCATTTCACAGCCTCCTCTTGCAGTACCATCCTCCTTGCCCAATGTGCTCTCACCATACTGGTCTTCTATGTATTCCTCAAGCATGTCAACCCCTTTTCATTTTGCCATGGACACTTTTACCTGCATACTAGTTCCAGTCTCCACCCTCATCACCTGGTTAACTTCATTTAATCCTTCAAATATCAGATTTGTATCTTATTGCCTTCTTCAGAGAGCTTGTTCCTGGCCCCCATAACCAGATCAAGCCTCATTTTCAGGCTCTAATAGTAACCCCTACTTTTTTTTCATAGAAGTTATGAAATCTTTTTTTTATATTTTCCTAATCACTTGTTTAATATGTACCTCTGCCGCTAGATTGTAAAGGTCTTAAGAGGAGGGATCATATCCATTTGTTTATTGCTGTGTCCCTACTGCCTGAGACATAGGTTCTTAATAATATTGGGTGACTGATGGTTGGTTGAATTGAAGAATAAATATTAAACTCAGAAGATAACTGTGAGGATAAAATGAACTAATAAATCATTTCTGGCTAGGATAGTCAAATGCAGCCAAGCTTGGTTAGTTTCAGTTTACCATTAATAAATTAAATAAAAATGTACCAATAAAATGTTCATGCAAACCCCCAGAAAAAGAATAATGGATACTGGAATTTTCTCTTCCCTTCTGATGCCCCTTTACTCTAACTACATACGCTGTATATATATATATATAGATAGATAGATAGATAGATGCTGTTTTACTACAATTACATATTTAAAATACTATCAATTTCATTAAAAATATACTTTTTAAAACTGAAGAAAAAGTAAGAAGATACCTGGAAGGCCACCCAAGTAAGTGGCCACTGTTTCTTTCATTGCTTTGTTCAAGATGGCAAATTGTCTTTGAAAGTCTTCAGAGTGGAAGCTGTCTTTTCTATTTTGAGTCAACAGCTCCAAATTGTTTCTGTTGACTCTGATTTCCAGAAGGGATTGTTGATTAGAGCACAGACTTAGGGCCTCTATCCGAGCTATTACCATATTTTCAACAGATACCAGGATATCCTGAAGAACAGAGCAAAGACTCAATATAACAAGTACTAACGTTAATGCTGCTTAAGAGAGACTTTAGTTTGTGAAATTCAAAAACAGAATTTCAATGAGGTGGGGAAAAGTATGATAGAGCTTTCAAATTTATTTAAATGAAAAAACTACTATTATCGTAATCATAATTTTAAAATACACATTAGTTTTAAAAACTCCAGGTTTAGCTAACATGTACATGTATAGCAGGTTCCAAAAATTCAATAAACTAACAGCATTGTCTCACCAACAATGGGAACTAAAGTAGTGTCTTAAGCAATACATTTCTGTTTATGAGCCTTCCTAATTTCAAAACCTACATATGGAAAAGGAAGGAGTTGAATCATTCTTTGTTGGGGAAAAGACTTGGAAATTTTGAAGTGCTTTAGTAAGCACATGCCAGCAAGACTGAAAGGTTTATTTGTGCCACACAAGAAATCCTGTAGACTTGGGACAAATTTTATGAAGTCTCTGAGAAAGAAAAACCAGGATTGCCAGCAGTAAGTTACAGAGTATTTACCAGAAGGTTCTCTCTCTATATATATATATATTTTTTTTTTTTTCTGAACTTTTCAAACTGCTGATACACTAAATTACTCAACTTATTGAGAGTCATCTATACATCTAGCTTCCCGGCGTGTAGAGGAAATATAAAAAGAGAGAAAAAATAAAATCAAAATGAGGGAGACGGTTGTTATGATGCTTCCCAGATGGTAGAAAGATAGTCTGAAGTGTTTACTTAGGAATCCAAGATACCAATGCTAAATGAAGCCTATACTTCCCAAATACAGCTTAGCTGAGGAAATCTGTTACTGTGTTATACACATGCATATCCTGAACTCAGAAAAAGTCAGCTGAGAAAATGTTCCAGAATGATCGATATTATGTGGAATAATGTTATGAAACGTTGTTCACAGATCATAAGAAGGCAATCTGACACACCAAAAAAAAAGGGGGCTGTGGCCATGAAGACAAACACAGAAAAGATAAAATAAATATCAAAGACATGGCACTTGTTAACCTCCTCTACCGTGTGAATGTAGTGTTGAAGGCAGGATTTCCATTTTGCTTAAAGAACAAAACAAACAAGCAAAAAAAAAAAAGCTGAAACTCAAATGTAGCAAGCTCCTGTGGTCACTGGAGACAAAAGCTCAGCAGGATCTTTTTAGGTTGCTTACAGTTAACCATCAGAAACTGCCCCCATCCATCCTTTAAGTGGCAAATAGCATCCCTTTTGATCACTACAGGCATTATTCAATTATATGTCTCTTTCTAAAAGCCACAGAGAGCATCCAAGCCAACCGCGGCACAAACGAAAGCTGCTTGCTGTAACATGGAATCCCCCCACTGTGGATGACACAAGGACAGAACTATTAGCCTCTAATAGAAGTTGAATAATACAGATCTGATAACTCTCATGTTTTCTTTTATCCAAGAGTTTTTTCCTGTGCTTTCTCCTAATTTCAAGGCAGAGTTGCCAGCAGGAAGCCAAATAGACTGGTTTTAGTTTTCTGTAGTCTTTCCTA
This sequence comes from Pseudorca crassidens, assembly GCF_039906515.1. Lineage (NCBI taxonomy): Eukaryota > Metazoa > Chordata > Mammalia > Artiodactyla > Delphinidae > Pseudorca > Pseudorca crassidens. The sequence goes on along the minus strand of NC_090300.1, from coordinate 107,067,241 downwards.
ATTTACTTATGGGAGAAAAAGATTAAGAGTGCCAGAAAACACAAAACATTATAATTAGGCACTGAACATTTCAGAGTGGATTGCAGTCAGACTCACTTCTATTTTGTTAATACATACAAATTCCCATGATACTTCAAAGATTCTGAATAAGGGCAGATCTCTGGGTACTCAGAGAAGACTCCAAGCAACCTTTGTGTGAGTCTGCCTAATCGGAGCTATAGATGCAATAGGCTTTGCCATTCCCCCCTCCCATCCCTTTACTTCTTGGTTCAAACCTTGGAAATAAGCCAGCAAAAAAGTAACAATGATGAATATTTATTGAATCTTTAATGATGTGCTAGAGGCTGTGCCAAATAGCTTATATAAGTTATTTAATTTTCAAAATAGCACTTTGAGGTAAATACTGCAATTTTATCCATTTTACGGATTAAAAAAAAATTACAAACCAAGGATCATAAAGGTTTAAAGTTACCTGAAGCTCTTCAGTGGCGGAGTCCACCAAGGACAAGGCAAAGGGCACTGTGTTACTGGAAACCAAGGCCAACATAACACCGGTGCCCGACGATGGGCGAATATTCAAGGACACGTTTACTTGCCAAGCCTCAGGATTGGATACATTCTCTGTTTAAACAATGAAACAGAAGCAGGATCAATGTCCTCCTAAGGTGCACCAGAAGGAATTAAGTATAATCTTATCAATACTCAAAGCCATCTTTGTGTGATACTAAAGATTTTAGTCCTCTTTTTCAATGATCTATATAACCAAGGCACAACAGAGCAAAAGAAAAACAGTTTTCAAGGCAGGCAAGAGACACAGATGGAGCCTCATCCTTTTGTTCTTCTTCCTACAACAGAATTCTGGATTGTGGTGTTCAGGATTACTACGATTTTTTCCATTTGCTCTTTAATAGCTCTTCCTTCTGTCTTATATATTCTCCCATGGTCAAATCTCAGAGTGGCTGTATTTTAAAGTACACATTAGAAGAAAGTTCAACACATTTATTGTACTATTTCTGAGGGAAAATTTGGGTATAGCTGCCACCCCCCGCCCCACTTCTCTTCCATATAGGGGTCAGATTAGAGCAGTGGGAAAGCAAAGTATGATTTCATAGGGGTGTGGGATGGTGTAATGGTAGAGAAATACTCTGAAGTCAATAGTTAACTTTGAAATTCTAATAGGAGCTCTTGTGTGATTCTCTTATCATAATACTTAACATTCTTTCTCTTAATTACTAGGTCAATTGTCTACCCAACTTGAGTGCAAGCTCTACATGTCTCTATCATCACTGTCTTCCTCAGCAGTCCCTTAACAAATATTTATTGAATTAATATGATTTCAAAATAGTTTGATTTCTGAAAATACTAGTTTACAATCTGAATGCAGTCTTCGTCATTCAACATAAAGTAATGTACAACAATAGCCCAAATACTACTTGGAGGCTTTAAAAAGGTGAATGTGAATGGAGAAAATAATTTTCCTTTGACAAGATGTTCTTCCATTTAGCCACATCTAATACTATAACATTTTTCACTATAATCCTTTAATTCCCACGCAAGAGAAAAAAAATGCATATAATCATTTTGAAGTAAGTAAATTTACTCTAAGATATTAACAAACTCAAACTAAAATGAACATGTAAATGTACAGAAATTATAATGTAACATTAAATATTAATTATAAAGTAGGTCACTTTCATATTACCTGTGAAATAACTAATTACTTATGAAAGTAATTTCTTTCAGGTGCAATAAAACTCTTATTTTCATTTTCTTTCCAGAGATTTCTTTTTGTCCTTTGAACAAATTGTGGGCCTAGTTTTTGCCTATGTCCAGTCATCAACTCAATTTAAACTTTTTTTTTTAAAAAATACCTTCATATACAGAACAGAGCTAAAGTTAAAGACGTATTAATTTATGTTAGGAAACAGAAAGCACTAGTGTAAGATGCTTTCTTAAAACTGTAGCAATACTTTTTAAGGCTGAAAATAAAAAATTTAAAATATGTTTTTTTCTTAAATCAGAGATATCAAATCAACACTAAATTTATAATACAAACTGTTAGTAGCTCAAATAATGAACTCCTAAAACACAAAAAGACAGAGACGCCAATAAAATAATTAAGATACACAAATACCTAATAAACATATGGTGAGATATTCAACTTCAGTAGAAACTGGGATAATAATTAGAACTACAAGATTTAATTTTTCAACTCTCAAATTAGAAACAAATCCCAAGCATAAACTTTCTTCTCTTGGTAAAAGTACAAATTGATAAATCATCTTTGGAAGAGAATCTGATTGAAGAGTAGGAATTATACCTTTGCATAACCTTTGATGGAGAGAATCTGAGATTCTCTCCTACAGAATTAATCACATGAGGGTACAAGGATAAATGTCCAAGGATATCCCAGAAGTATTATTTGTAAAGGTAAAAACCTGGGGTCGGTTTGGCAAGAGTTCCTGTTCCTATCAGACTATAGAAAACTGCGGAGAGTACTCGTTCCCATTCTTAAAACAACAAAAGACCAATTATCTATATAAGTACAACTTTTCTTGAACTATCACCAAGAGCCGAGGTTGCAGAACAACTGACTAGAAACCTAAAGGAAGACAGATACTTCGAGGGAGAAACAGGAGGAGAGTACTCTCTTACCCAAGGCAGACAACAAACACTATACAATTTGGTAAAAAGCATTGTAGGTAAAAATCTTAACAAAATGCTAAAGTCCAAGTAGGGGCTGGTGTGAGAATATAGAAGCCAGGGAAACTGCAAACACATGGGAAATTCATACCCATTCAAAGGATCTTACTGGGTGCTCAAGAGAAAAACTGGGAGAAGAGAAAGAGATTAGAGAAAGTTTCCTTCCTAGTACAAGCCCAAGGGGAGAGGAACAGCAAACTGCAGGAAAGGCACAAAGTCTCACCCAGATCATTCTTTGTCTGCTCTAAGCAAGACTTAAAGCATTAGGGGAAAGGCAGCAAAACCTTGTTGCTGTTAGGTCACATCAAAGTCCCACTGCAGCTACAGATTAGGGAATGAAAACAGCAAAAAACAAAACAACAACAAAAAATCATTTACCCTGGGGAAGGAGCAGGAATACACCTTGAGTCCTGACCATTAGATATCTCCCTTACTGGTGGGCAGGAGGGGGGACAGTGGAAAGTCCACACCCCTGAGACACAGGAATGTTAACACCTGTCTAAGACTGAATCTGCACCAGAACATTAGAGAATGCTCCTCTGACCCCCAGACCCCTCTAAATTGCTAGCAAATGTCAAGTAACAACTAAGAGCACTTCTGGGAGTGAAACAAGACCAGAGAGAGACACTTTCTTGAGGCAAATGAAAGCAATATCTAAAGCTGAGGGTGGATCAGTTATTAAGAAAAATCCTCTGGCCGCTACCCTAAGCACAAGGTATATTAAAGGAATTTGAAGGGTAGTCATGGAAACAAGAAAACCGAAGCAGCTCAATTCTTGACTAGATTGATTCAAGTCCCCTCGTTAAGTGTCTAGCAAAAGGAGAGCTGTGCTCATCTCCAAATGTAAATATTATTTATCTCAGTCTCTACTGTTTTATCTGACACCCACCTTTAAACAAAAATTATTAAATGCAGAAGGAAGCATGGAAAAATGACCCACAGTCAAGAGAAAAAGCAATCAATATGACCAGATTTAGATATGACACAGATATTGGAACTGTCAGACAAGGAATTTAATTATGGTTAATAAGTTGAAGGCTTGGGAAAAGATGGACAACACGCATGAACAGATGGGAAATTTTAACAAAGAGGTTGATATTTTAGGAAAGGATTAAATGGAAATGCTAGAAATAAAGATGAATACCTTTGATGCATTAATCAGTAGACTCAATACAACTGAGAAACTGGTGAACCTTAAAACAGGTAAATTTAATTTACCCAAAATTAATCAGATTATGTGCCAATAACCTTTAAATAACAACATAAGCACATTCAACTACATTTTTTCTCCCAATATACTTGGAAAAATTCTATTAAAAATATATAACAGTATGAATAAGCCTAACACTATATCTGGCACATAGTAAGTACTCAACAATGTTTACTGAAGGAATTATTGCTGTTTGTCAATGAATAAATTTAAACAGTAATGAGAAAAGAAAGATAAAATGGGAAATCACTTACTATAATCTATGCTAAATTGAGCAACTCCAGAACCAGGATAGTAGGAACCCTTCTCCACAGTGACAAGACAATGCTTATTTTGTTTTTCTTGAATGATTTCCTTTACTCCGGAAGCTCCTTGATTCATCAAATTCCAGCCTCGAATACATCCATCTAGACGAGGGTTAATCTAACAATTTAAAATATAGATCAATGAAAGCATTTTAAACTTAAAAAAGACAGACTCATAAATGAAGTGGCTTAATTGATTATAAGATATAGGTTTTCATTTAGAGGCAAAATTCTTTCTTTGATGACATTTTAAAGTATTTAACATATTTTGAATTTTATCTAAATTTTGTTCAAGGTGTCCTTCAGATGGACAGTCTTTTTCAGTAAAAGTGAGCTTATGCCATCAGAGACCTCCACTGGGATCCTAGTGATTTTTAACACCTCAAGCCCCACCTGCCTCTTCTGCATCATCCAGCACTAACTCTTCTGCTCTCGAGTTCCATATATGCTTCTAGCTGTGCCCCTGAGTTCTAAGCTGCTTTCTGTTTTTCTTTAACTGCATTTACAACTAGGTTTGTCTTGCCGTCAGATACTAAGCCTCTTCAGGAACAAAAGTGTTTGCATTCTTCAGTCTCACCAAAGCAACCAGCCACATTCAAGACATGCAGCCATTTCATAAATAGTTGATTCTTTTTGAATAATTTATTTTACTTTTTAAATGTCTTGATTTATCAATTTCAAAGGACAGGTATATTCACTCTGACATGAGTTAACTAATTCAGGTTTTATATCATATCACAGAAATCTTTTAAAAGCTAAGGTAACTGAAAGATGGATACAAAATGGTCAATATTTAAGTTAAATCAGCAAGTGTAAAATTGGCAGACCCATGACTTCAAATGAAAAATTTAAAACTCTTCAAGGTCATTGATTAGTCTCCTTCATGAAACCTTTTCCATGGTAGTTAGTCAAATACCACATACAGAAAATCATCTGTTATATCTAACTTCAATTTATGACAGGCTGCAGTTATATTCCCACCAAAGATTTTTCTATTTAAAACATTCCACCTCATGTGCTATCCTTATCTCCCAAATTTTAGTCCTAAAACAGACCTAAGAAAGTTCTTTGACAGGCTTCTACAAAATCATGTAATTTTGGACTCAAATATATGTATTTATATGTTTAATGGCTGAGTATGGACTATTATAATGTTAACGTTGAACTGATACTCGGAGAATTTTTGAAAATCTACTTCTCCATGAGTAATGCTGGGAATTTAAATGGGCTCAAAACACTACATTCATTTTCTTATTTCCTTAATATAATTTCAAGGGTTGATAATGTTATTTTTCCATGTTCAATTCAAGTTTTCACAGTTGGTATGTTCAACAAAATAACTTCATTTGACTCTCAGAAAAACACATTTTCAAATCTATTACAGATGAAGGAATTCACCCATGATGAATGATATAAGCTTGGATCGTTACCGGTCTAATGAGTGCATTCTCCACTTTCCGAGGTATTCCTGCAAAGTATACTTTGGTTTCTAGAAACCCATTGGTAGGCTTAAAAAGGCTTTCAGGTTTATTTATATTCATTACAGCTTCTTTAGCTATTTTTACACTAATACTCTGTTCTAATTCTTCCACGGAGACCTATAATTAAAAAGACAAAAATTATCAAACAACCAAACATTACTGCATTTCATTTGAAACACCACGATTGAAAAATCCTGTTATTATTCCAGTATATAATTTTCCAAAGTAATCATTTTACTGTACTTGTTAATTTGTTCCAATACATTTGAAATGTCACATTAGTGTAAAGGTGATAAAAATGTGCTTTAGTGTGTAATTCTTGATCGAAAATTAAATCAATACCATATTTTAAAGTTTAAAAATCAATATTTTTCTATTATATTTAAACACCCATTTATAATATATATCTTTCAACACCAGTGTGCCATAAAATTAACAGTTTAAAAAAAGAAAGTGGGGGCTTCCCAGGTGGCACAGTGGTTGAGAGTTCGCCTGCCGATGCAGGGGACGTGGGTTCGTGCTCTGGTCCGGGAGGATCCCGCATGCCGCGGAGCAGCTGGGCCCGTGAGCCATGGCCGCTGGGCCTGCGCATCCGGAGCCTGTGCTCCACAGCGGGAGGGGCCACGGCAGTGAGAGGCCCGCGTACTGCAAAAAAGAAAATCTTAGAAAACTTTTAAGCGCCCTTATTTTGCATTTGTCTGATAGTATAAATATGAAATCAATAAGGTAAATAAATTTTTAATATAAATTAAGAGAAGTTAGTACATTCAGTATTCTGTTCATTATGCACAAATTATATTTTATTTCAAAATTCAAAAATAGTTGAGGTCATAAGAAAGCACATTAAATTAAATTGGTTTTTTCCAATTTTGAAAGTAGTTTGGATTTCTAAAAACGGTTGGAAGTAGTGGTAACCAACAATTAAAAAAAAAAAAATCTTCCCTGGACTTCCCTAGTAGCCCAGTGGTAAAGAATCCCCCTTCCAATGCAGGGACCGAGAGTTTGATCCCTGGTCGGGAAACTGAGATCACTACATACCGCAGGGCAACTAAGCCCAGACGCCACAACTATTGAGCTTGTGAGACTCAACAAGAGCCCGCGTGCCGCAAACTACAGAGCTCATGGGCTCTGGAGCCCGCGAGCCACAACTAGAGAGAGAAAACCCGCGCGCTGCAACTAGAGAGAAGCCCGAGTGCCGCAACGAAGAGACTGCGCGCCGTAACAAAAATATCCCACATGCCTCAACATAGATCCCGTGTGTCGCAAATAAGACGTGTTGCAGACAAAAAAATAAGGAAAATAAATAAATAAATATTTTTTAAAAAAATCTTCCCATAAAGGCAATTTGAAGAACCATTGCTGCAATCTCCTTATGTAAAACTGTAGGACTCTAAATGCAAACCCTTCGTTTACTTATCAATCAGGGAAGCCAAACAATAGGCATATTAAAGCACTACTACAGGAAGGAAAAATCTATGCTCTAAAGTAAATAAAATAAATTTGGTAACATTTACAGATTTAAAGTTGGTCAAGGCTCTGTCCTTAATATAACCAGTCACCATCATTTTATTCTAATGATTATTCCCTCTTTGAAAGATGTTCTTAACTTAGCCTCCAGGACCTCCGTCTGGCTTGCTTCTCCTCACACCCCTTCGCAGTCTTCTTTGCTGGATCCTCTTCTTCTCAACCTCTATAATAAGCCCCAGAGTTCATCCCTCTAGTCATGCAAATATTTTTAAAGGGGGCTTTATTGCCCCACTCTAGGGCAAATTTGGGGGTGGTGGGCACTTTTAGTTTTCACAGTAAGTGGTATGCTGACATTGCAAGATGCTAGACACACCCTGCAATATGCAGGATAGTCATGCAAAATAAATAATAAAATATCCAATATCCTACAAATTTTCTGAACCTTCCTAGTAGATATTCATGTAGGGTATACTCATGCTTATAATTACCTGTGCTTGTGTGTAATATAAACACTAAATATCTGTTGTACCACTTCAGCATTCACTGAATTTTTCAAGAATGTAATAATCTTGTAAACAAAGAAGAGATTGATGTTTGTTTTGTTTGGATCTTTATCAAGATTTTCTCACCATTTTGTAAAATTACTATTACTAATGGCAATACCATTTATGCACTTATGGTTTTTCAGTTGCCAATACAACACCCCCAAGCATGTCTTCAGTTGTAGCTTTCATGTTATTCTATGTATAGGAGTAAGCTTTGACAAATATTATACTTGAACTTGAGCATTTACATATGGAAATACATATTACTTTCTAAAAATTATTTTCTTTTTTATATAATAATTAGAGCATTATATTGGATGTGATAGAGTTTAAAACGACAGATTGACAATAACCAATCTCAGGGCCTTTAAAGCCCTCTTTATGCTGAATACCAAAAAGTTTTTATCTACCTTAAATTGAAAGCTGGACCTTAAAAATATATACAGAATCTGACCAATTCTCACCACTCCCACTATCAACACTCCAGTCAAAGCTGCCATCTTCTCTCCACTGTGTTGTTGCCATAGTCTCCTAACCCCACATCCTATTCTGTCCTTACTCTCTACTGTCTAGTTTCCACAAAGCCATTAGGTCCTAACCAGGATTATCTTTTAACATGCAAATTAGATTATGTCACTTCTCAAAATCATCTAAGTTAGCCTAAGACTCTGTATTTGCTGTTCACGTGACAGAATTATCTTCCCCCAAAAACCTCTCCGGTCTTGTGTCCTCAAGTCTCTTTCTAATGTAATCTCATCAGAGATGGCTTTCCTGATTCCATATGCACACTCACCATCATCATTCTCTATTGCCTGGCCTTGCTTTTCTTTTTTCTCATAGCATTAATCACTATCTGACATGTCTATTTGTTGATGCATTTGTGGTTTTCATCTCACCACCACAATGCAAGCTCCATTAGAGCAGGGACTTTGTTTTATTCACTGTTGTATCCCCACCACCTAGAAGAAGGAATAGCACATAAAGTGCTCAATAAATATTTTGTTGAATAAATGAAATTATTATACAAATTATATATTTCCCACCAATATTAGGATTATACCCAACTATGAAATATAATAATCACTTACAAAGTAGCAATATTTATTCCTACAGGTTGTAGCCATTCTAATGACTTAATCATTACACATTCAATTTTTTAAATCTGAATTACAAAACAATTCTGTTATATGCTTTAATTCTAATTTCTTATTTTTAAAGTATTTTATTTAAAATTTTAAAATAATCCATAGTCCAGTTTACAGATTAATTTAACTTAACCACTTTGTCATTAATTAAAATTAAAATACTTATTTAAAGTATTTATTTATTTGAAATAATTTCTGTGCTGCATAAATTTGTTTGAAACAGTATATAATTCTTTAATAAATCATCAGGATTAAAAGCTAGTAAAACTACCATGCTCGGGGACGTAAAATGCATAAATTGTTACAATACTGGATTACAGTTTAAAGAAAAACAGCCAGCACCAAGTTTATTACCAGAGTCAAGTTTTTCTCTGACTTGCTTATTGTTCTTAAACTTTATTTTTTATATAAACTTGTATTCAGTTTATAGAGGGAGATTTTAATGTAAGTGTTTTAGTTAAAACATGGGCATATCATTAAATAATAGTTTCTTTTTAACAAGAATCATAAACATAGGAGACAAATAAATGAAACTGAACAGCTACCTTCCATCCATCCCGAATCCTGTCTCTTTTTATTTATTTATTTTTTTGCAGTACGCGGGCCTCTCACTGTTGTGGCCTCTCCCGTTGCAGAGCACAGGCTCCGGAAGCGCAGGCCCAGTGGCCATGGCTCATGGGCCCAGCCGCTCCGCGGCATGTGGGATCTTCCCGGACCGGGGCACGAACCCGTGTCCCCTGCATCGGCAGGCGGACTCTCAACCACTGCGCCACCAGGGAAGCCCTCGAATCCTGTCTTTAATAATATCACTCATGAACAGTTCTTTAATAAACACTACTTGCAACTCATGATAATTTCACAGATAAATATTTACCACCTTCTTTATACATACTATATCCTACCTAGAAATTTATCTAAATTCACCTTCAAACAGCTGATATTTTCAATTTGTATAAACTCATTAGAAAAAATTCTGTTCACTCTCTTTTGCTGCAAAAGTGATTTTAGCAGTTTTAGATAGGTGATTTAGGGACGTTAGGCATTAAAATGTATTCTGCAGCACATTGGAGGTATAGCTGTATGCATCAAATATTCTAGATAGAGCTATAGTAGGAAAGATGTAGTAACAAAGATACACTAATAAGCATTAGAAGTCAGAGAATTTTAGTGACTTCTCTGACAGTTGCATTTGATCTTGTGAAGACACTATTCTTTTAGAGTTAGGAGCCCAAAATCCATGGCTGCCAAAAGACAGACAGCCCCCTTTTCGGTGAACCATATCTGCACCCTACTGTTCTTTATTACCACCTTCCTGTAACATATTTCACATTATATTGTATTAGTTCATAAGGCAGCATCAGCTACTAAACTGTGAGGTACTAACCTCGAGCAAGGACAAACTCTTGCTATAGTTTTAGAGCCTTGAACTCAGGGATGTAGCACTTTAAACATGCTCACTAAAAGCTTATTGCGTATATGACTGCAAGAGTGGATAAATATAAGAATGAAATAATTTAGTGATGACTTTACATGGCTGCTCAACATGGACCTCTTGTCAGTTCCCACAGGCTTAGGTAGTGTCTGTTTGGGGCACAACATTCTTCTCTCTGCTCTTCTCTGCTGAAAGCAGCATTGATTTAATTGCAGAAAGGAATTCTCCCCTCTGTGGACTAACAGTAATCCCTTCTCCAAGTAATTCCTTCTCCAAGAAAAGTTCCATTTTAATACAGTAAATTAAAGTGCTGTTCTTGATTATTAAAATAAAGACTCACTTTTAGGGATTATCTAAAAATGCTAGTTTCTAAGCACTATAATTGGTACCAGCTAGTGTATCCTGTTTGTACAAACTGATTATACCTACATGATAATATTTAAAATTAAATTAAATTTTTTATTTTGTTACTATGTGTATTTCTCTTTTACATTAAAAATATTGATGGCTATCCAGTGTAGTTGTCCTTGATCAGTGTTGTCTTAGAATAACCCCTGACCTATACGAGCAATATCACTGTTCACCCAGTGACAGCCACTAAAAAAGGTAAAAAGTTAAGGACAGAGTAGTTGTCTTTAACAAAGCAAATAACTGAAAACAACTTCAGTTATGGGAAATCTGCAATATATTGAGAGATAATAACGTCTCAGGCTGTTTCAGGGATTTACAGCATGTAGAATATACTTCACACAACATCAGATAAACCCAAAATTATTTTGCTTTGGTATCACTATTAAAAAAATGATCAATGGTTTTATACAAATTGCATCAAAGTGGAAAGATTCTTTATGAATTCAGCAAAACGTACCATATTCCATAAACCATCATTAATAACTTTGCCTCCAGTTGTGACTTTGGCTGTATATTCATTCTTAAACTGAATTTCAATCTTGCCCTCACGAAGTGCAATCAGGAACCAAGCTGAGTGATCAGAAGATTCTGCATACAGGATAACACCTTCTGAATCATATGTCCGGAAATCAAATTCAGCTGAAAATCTAAACAATGGACAAAGAGAGAGACTTAATAGTAAGAAATATTGAAGACTATGTTATTCTTTTTTTTTCTTGTACTGGCAAACAGCAATACGTTGAAAGAGTCAACTCTTTCCCTGGAAAAAATAAAAGAGAAGGGCAGGACTAAGCTGTTCTTGTATTATCTCTGGCTCCATGTGTGTTTAAAATCAAGTTATTATATCTTCTTGCTTATTCGTGGAATCTTTTTTCCCAATGAAAAGATGCTTTGATAATTTTTCATCTTTTGGCATTTGTTTTGAAGGCACTCTTTAAAATGCTGGAATACTCATGTACAAATATTAGGCATATTGTCTCTCTCCTGGAGCCTTTTATACACTATGTAATCTGACATTAAGATTCCTTTTTTTTTTTTTTTTTGCTGTATCCATACATGATTAGTAAAAGATGTTACAATTCCATGATTGAAGTTTATCCATCAAAAACATATTTTCCTATGATTTCATATATGTCAGGAAGGAATCAGTCACAGAGATACACAAGGTAGTATCTGGATGATTGCAAGCTTAATTAAGACTTCATGTGTGGTAAAAGAAGGTAAAGTCAAAGACTTTTAAATGTATCTGTTCATTTAATTTCAAAAGCTCCCCCAAACTCTAATTGCATAAATTACTATACTAGAGTACATGGAAGGAGAGCTTAAAAGATATAGTCATGCGTTTGGGGCTATCTGAGCTCTGATAACACCTGTTGCTGTTAAGACTCTGCACATATATGTATGTAGCTACTACAGGGGAGGAAAAAATCTTAAGTATGCTGGACTAAAAAATAATATATATCAATTCAGTGCCCTTAGGATACTTTAATGAGAATTAGCATTAAAGTTTCCAAGGAACCAGCAAAGCAAAATGACTGAAAAAAGATAAACAGGGAATAGGAAAAATAGTTGTATAACTATTAGTCATCTGAGTTAAGTTAAAATAAAGGAAATTTAAGTTAAAAAATCAAGAATTCAGATAATTACTAAATAAGGCAAGAAAGAATCCCACACTCTTTCTTATTCCACATATAATAGTATAGTGATAGAGGCACCACTTGCAATGGGGCACAAATCTACCTCAAATGGAACAAAGAAAAGGTGATAGGGCTTCCCTGGTGGCGCAGTGGTTGAGAGTCCGCCTGCTGATGCAGGGGACACGGGTTCGTGCCCCGGTCCGGGAAGATCCCACATGCCGTGGAGCAGCTGGGCCCGTGAGCCACGGCTGCTGAGCCTGCGCGTCCGGAGCCTGTGCTCCACAACGGGAGAGGTCACAACAGTGAGAGGCCCGTGTATGACAAAAAAAAAAAAGAAAAAGAAAAAGAAAAAGTGATAGAATAAACTTTTTAGTCTTTAGAATTCCAAGAAAATATTACAAAGAGGTAAATGTGGAGTAAAGTATGTTGGGTAGATAACAATGTAGTAGGAATTTACTGAACTCATATTAAAAAGAACCATTTTGCTTCGAGTAGGGACTTCTATTCTCTTTCATATTCATCACATTTTGCTGATGTGAAGCATTATTATCTTGCCAAAATCCAAATCTATGTACTCTCAGGATCTTATAGAAGTTCATCCTATTATGGAGATAATTTCCTTCTCTTTGTAAAATCATGCTAAACCAGTCATTCAAAGAGTCGTGTTCTGCACATTTTCTGTCTGGAATACATCAGCATACTGACTCATTATATTGGGGAACAATTCGTTCTTTTTCAGAAGTATTGTAGAGTGAAAAAAATGAATCTGCTAACTTTGGGGTAGGGTAAGTATTTGATCATGGGAAACAGAGCTGAAGGAATTTGCAAAAAAAGAAAAAATAAATATAAAAGTGTTAGCTGTTCTTTGTGTTCGTTACACAGGTGGCAGCTTATAAAAATTCATCAAGCTTACATGTAAGATACATGTATATTTCTATGTGTATATATATATATTTATAATACTTCAATACAAAGTTTAAACTAAACAAATAATAAACAAATAAATACTGAAAGAAATAATTGATCCAATTTGATCCAATGTTACAGCCCAAGCATTTGTGAATTGTGAAAAATGAATACCTCTGAAAGTGCCTGAAGGTATGTAATAATGAACTCTCCTCTCTCATTCTCATTACTCTCATAGCAAGGAAAGGTTGTCTACAATCAAATCACTAGAAGATATTATTTGCTCTGAGATGTTAAAGGGGAAAACCACAACTTGGGGGAAACGAGAGTGTCAAAAGAGCACAATTAAATCAGTGAATAAATTTCAATGTTCCTGAATGGTAAAATTTCTATGGATTGAGTTGAATTATTTAATGAATAATCACTCATATATCTAATGAATTAAATATTCATGCTTATCTAATTAAAATATTTTAAAATTTGTACTCTATAATCAGTCTCAAATGTTTCCTTTCCATTATTCCAACAAAATTCTGAAATTCTTTTCCTAGTTCCAACAATGTATGGCTCTGAGAAAATTTGATAATTAGTCATGACTCAAAAATAGAAGAAATTACTCCCTCCCAAAAGTCAGCCTAACTACAGGAACGACAGATAAAGTACCCAGATAGTCAACTAAAATCATGCGATGCATTCCTTTAAAATACTACTTAAGCAATCATATATAGTTTCCTTAATAATTATGAATATAACTATATTCTAAAAGCAGTATTTTGAATATTTCTCTTTACTTAATTTTTAACAACATGTATAAAGAAAGAAAATTTCACAAATACATTAAATCTACTTTCCCAGCTTCTTAGTAAATATGTATTCACTAGAAAAGGAAGAACTATGGATTAAGATAAAATGATCATTGGAGAAAATCAGCCTAGAACGACCCCAAATGATTCAAGCATGAAAATTACGTGTAAAGATAAAAATGAACTTTGGGGTACCTCATATCATCTGACTGATAATATACCTAACTTATCTGATAATAAAATTTCATACATTTTAAACCTTTCAGTCACTTCTTTTCTTATGTCCTGACCTGCTTATCTCTAGAAATTATCATTGACATTGATACCTCACCTGGTGATTTCCGGCAAACGAAATTTTAAATACAAAACAACCCCTACAAACTGCTCTGCCAAGTAAAGCAATTCATAATTTTTGTCAAGGTTCAAAGGAAGACACACTGGAACAGCCTGGAGAAAAGGCAACAAAACAAACAAAAAGCATAGGTTACTGCTTGGTGTTTGTGTCAGGGTATCATCTTTTCTCTATTTCCTAGTGTTCTTGTCAAATGTATCCTCTGTGATACACTAAAATAAATTAAGAACACCCATGGTAATAATAAAGCAATATCTTTTACTTCCTTGTATAGCCCATCAGTATAATCTCCAAGAATACACATTTTAAAGTCTTAATTAAGCCAAAATTTTTCTGAGCAAAAATTTGCTATCTAGATAGTAAAGGGAATGCTGGAAAACCGGAATGGGTTAAATATAAAGTAAGATATCACTGTAATCTCCAAGGAATTCACCAAAAAAAAAGTGATTTAGAGTCATCTGATGTAACATCAAGGTTTTTTCCTTCTAAGAGCAAAAACAAATATTAAAATGGAAAGGTTTTTAAGGGAGAAGTTCTTGGGCATACATACAGGGATATTCTGGGGGGAACTGTGTAAACAGCACTGTATTAAATCTAGGTCCAGAAATAATATCTCATTTCCTCTTAGAACTTCCATAAATCTATTCCAAGGTAGATGGTAATGTGTAACTACAACAAATACTGAAATAATAGAAAACCAAATTACAAAATAGACATGAACACAATACAGTCCAATGAAGTACTACCAACGTTATTACGTATGCCAACTAGCTTACCTTACCTTTCTTTACCAAGTAGGTGGCATAACATGAAATGTTACATTTTTTGGACATACACAGCTTTCTCTGGGTAGCAGATAAAGAGGTATGTGTAAATTCATGATTAAATCATTATTTAGTTTAGGGCTTTTTTTACTATCTGCTTCATAAGCATTTGAAATTTCACTTTAACTTTTAAAAATTAAAAGAGATTCAAGAATTTGACTAAAGATCACTAACATGTGATCCTTATTTAGGAAAAAAAAAAAAAGAGCTTCAAATGTTGATCTATTTATTACAATGGAAGAAGAACTAGAACCTACCCCCAACATTCAATTTCTGGATCAATTATGAATTGAATCTTAGTAACTAAAAGCAATTTTGAGAGATACAAATTAACAAAATTGACCTCTCTGAATTTCCATATACTTAAACCCCAACTAAATCCTACTCTGACAGAGTTGTTTCCACCTGAGATTCTATGAGCACTCTTGCAAGTACTAACATGCCTGCGGCATGATCAAACTTGTCAGAGTGAGATAAAGAAAAGCAGACACTGGAAAATGTTTTCTCTAAAGTTCTATGAAAGACTTTTTTCTCACAAAGAGGAGTATAAACCTCAGCTTTTCTTAGTTTCTTAAATAAACATACACTTTGCATTTTATAAATGTACAGGCTATACAGATGAGCACTCTCTGAACTGTGGCCCTGCAGCTTTTCTTTTTTTTAATCCAGTCACTAATTATCCACAATGTTTACCACTTACATGACCAAAATTAGTAAAATGGACTGTGACTCATAGCCTGCTTTGAACTATAGCAGTTATAATAGACATCTGTATTCTCTTGATTTACCTCAACTGTGTGGAAATAAGTACCTGGTTCTTTCATTTTAAAAAAGAGGTGGGAAGGTTAGCCTTGCAAAATGTTACCTCACAACTCTTCTGGTCTTGAGCAAGTTTGAATCCTTTCTTCCCATCACAGTAACAAGAGTAACCTCCAGGGTGATTGACACAAAGTTGAGCACACATGTTCTCAGAGCATTCATCCACATCTGGGGTAAAAGAGAACATAAATTTTAATATCTCCTAAATGTTCAATCTCACAGAAGAAGGACTATGTTGATTTTAGTATGAGATAATCAATGATAATAAATCCTTTGTGAAAGAAATTCCTTTGACATCAAATCACATTCCTTTGACATCAAATCACAAATCACTTGCCATGGAAATTTAAGTGAGTTACAAGTGTAATTTCTATTTATATACCTGACCAACAAATTTAATGAATAACTCTCAGTAATTAATAATTAATAAAGATATAACAATTATACTAATTTTATGATTTTGAAGAAAAAAAGACTGAGAATCTCCATGTAACTGTCACATCTGATCATATGAATTCCATTGACACTACTTCTTAACTCTTTGCTTTGAAGAAAAGAAAAGGAAGGGAAGGGAAGGGGAGAGGAGGGGAGGAGGAGGGAGGGGAGGATAGGAAGATAGGGAAGGGAAAGGAAGAAAAGATCCCTTTTAATTGAAGGTTAATGTAATTGGAGATTAAATGATCATATCAAGAAAATTTCACTTTCCATAATGCAACGATTACTGGCGACAATAAATTTAAGGACATATATTTATTTCTTATGTAAAAAAAACAAAAAACCTCACTGTGCTATTACCTCCCATACTGTGAAATCTTCTATATGGTCCCTGTTCCTACTCCATATTTTAAGAAAATCATTCTTGAAAAGCTGTAATAAGATACTTCAGCTAAAGTACACTTCAGAGCTAGCTACCTACAATCCTTGACCTTTTTGATGAATACACCCTGTGATCTTTGAAAATTCCCAAACTCAAATACTATTATAGCATATAAGTTCTCCCTTAAAATGTCTTAAAATAGACCTCCCCAAATTAGTGAACCCTCAGTACCATAAAAATTGAATAGTATAACTAGAGGAATAAAGTAATATATATTTATATATAAATATATTTACATTTTCACATTTACATCTTTTTAAAAAAATCTGTCATTCGTTGAATATAACTACAATATTGATGATGAAGTTGGATAATAATAAGTCTGCAAATGCTTAGGGCTTACTACAGTAATTTCCACCTGGAGTGGTGGGAGAGTAGAAATGGTGGGTTGGGGGGATATTTTTCAGTGAGTGCATAAGGTTATAACACATCAAAATCTCAAAAGGAGTACAAATAGTTGAAAACAAAACTATTCTAAGATTATCATCAATTTAGGCAAACTCATAGAGGCAGAAGTAAGTTGGAGGTTATCAGGGGCTGGGAAAGGGAGGAGGGGGAATTTATTGCTTAACAGTTACAGAGTTCTGTTTGGAAAAGTTTTGGAACAGATATGGTAATGGCTGCATAACTGTGTGAATGTAATTAATGCCCCTGAACTGTACACTTAAAAATGGTTAAAGGGCACATCTTATATATATATTTTGCCACAATAGAAAAATTATTGATTTGATTAGTTTTAGTCATGGTATTAAATTCATTTTGAAATTTTAAAAAATTCAAAGGAGATAATTTATATATATCCATGCTTTTTAAAAAAATCTCTCTAACACAGTGGTCCCCAACCTTTTTGGCACCAGGGACTGGTTTCGTGGAAGACAATATTTCCACGGACGGTGGGGGGATGGTTCAGGAGGTAACGTGAGTGATGGAGGGACATGGGGAGCGGCAGATGGAGCTTCGCTTGCTCACCCGCCCCCTCACCTCCTGCTCTAGGTATGGCCTGTTCCTAACAGGTCGTGGACTGGTGTAGGCCCGGCCGTTGGGGACCCCTGCTCTAACACATCTAAGCTACCTGAGGCACACATGGCAGCACCACTGGAGCCAAATGAAGTAATCATAAGCTCCAAGGGGCTCTCCCAAAACCACAGGCACTAACATTACTAATCAGTACTTCTTAAGGTTTTAGAGCTTGGTTATCATTTGGTTATGAAGAGACTTTCTTTTACATGTATTTAATTATAATAGAACTAGGTCAGTTACTATTTTACAATAAAAGGCACACTGATATATGCACAGAAAATCATTGAAAAGCTTGGTATAAAACCGAAGGTTTCTAACCACCCTTGTTGTAACACCCACATGATTTTTAAATTTGCCTTTCTTTTTGTGCGTGTGTTCTTCCTTAGAGCTAGAAGTTCTTTTTATCTTTGAATATTATAAAATGTGTTTTTTCCCTGGTGGCACAGTGGTTAAAATCCGCCTGCCAGTGTAGGGGACACGGGTTCAGTCCCTGGTCCGGGAAGATCCCACAAGCCGGAGCAACTAAGCCCGTGCACCACAAGTACTGAGCCTGCGCTCTAGAGCCCGTGAGCCACAACTACTGAAGCCCGGGCGCCTAGAGCCCGTGCTCCGCAACAAGAGAAGCCACCACAATGAGAAGCCCACACACCACAATGAGGAGTAGCCCCAATTCGCTGCAACTAGAGAAAGCCCGTGCACAGCAACGAAGACCCAACGCAGCCAAAAGTAAGTAAATAAATAAATAAATAATTTAAAAAATGTGTTCTTTTGCTTCTATCATATATGGGAGGTCTCCGATTCACATACAGCTTAGAGGGCCAATCAGATTGCATACTACTAAAGAACCAATGCTTCTCACATCAAATCAGGGTGCAAACACCCTCTTCACCACCAATGACACCACCAGAACTTTACCTTCACAAGACTTTGATACGGGATTGTATCTGTAGCCTTCAGTGCATTCACATTCAAAGTCTCCTGGGATGTTCTTGCACACAGCTGTGCCACAAATGCTTGGCTTCACAGAGCATTCATCCACATCTATAAATGAAACCAGTATATTAAAAAACATTTTTCCCATACCAGAAGATACTAGCAAAGACCCCTTGATTTGCGTTTCCTGGATCTAGTTTAATATATCTAATGAGACAACAAAGTGGCCTGGGAATAACAAAATATTAAATCTATCATCATATATTAGTTCACTAAATAGGACTTCTTTATACAAATACATAGGGAATTTGATTGATGGTTGCTATTTCCTTTGTAGTCACGTAAAAGAAAAAAAAGCACTTTTTTTTCTTATCTACCAGGATACAGTATGAAAATAAATGGAAGAAGAGACTCATCATATTCTTAATATGTATTCTTAAATACATGTTTCTGAAATATGGTCTTAACAGCATATTTACTCTGTATTATCACAAATATAAACAGTGAAAATGAGATGGCTCATCAGTCTTACACCTTTCCTTTGGAAATGGACAATAGCTAAATCTGCATACTACTATTGTGGCTTAAAGTATTCAAGAGTGATTCAAATTTTAAATGGGATTGGGTAAGGTGTTAAAGTACTTATAAAGTGCAGCTAATTCAGCGTAAATTTTAGTGTTAAATTACTATTCCAGAAATTTCAGATGCGTTTATATTACATAGTAGAGTAGGAGACAAAGTATTGATTGGAACTAGTTACTGAATAAGCACCTGTGAGAAAAACAAAACAAGTGACAGAAATAGTTCAATAGAGGTGTAATTATTAGTGAACTCTTTTCATTTGTACTCTCTGAGGAAAGGTGAGCTCAGAATGAAAAATATATTTTCTACTCTAAAAAGTTGATATTGATAGTTTAATTTTTCCACAGACTAAGAGCCAAATTTTCAGACATTTCTCTATTTAAAATGACCTGCACAAAAATAAATGAATCAATTCCTTGTGGTAAGGGAATTTTTCTGTATGTTGATTGTATTCGTGACAATATCCTGGGTGTTATAAGGTACTATAGTTTTGTAAGATTTTACTATCGGGAGAAATTGGGAAAAGGGTACAGGGGATCGCTTTTTATTATTTCTTACAACTGCATGTGAATCTACAATTACTTCAAAAAATACTTACTTTTCTAAAAAGAGCTATAAAATCCATATTTTCAACAGAAAGTAAAAACATATGACTAAATTTATTTGGTTTGAGGCATATTACAAGGACTCATTTAAATCATATGAGTGTCGGTTATAGCATGTACATTTTATGACTCTACACTGACATCTAATGTCTGATGAAAAGTTTTATTCTTGCATTTTTGCACATTTACTGGCAGCTTAATCCCAGCCATATCCACATTTTAGCAAAGGCCCTATTGTAACAGTTGTATACATATTCTTCTTCTAGGTCTGTACTTTATTACTTAGGTATCATGGATAAAAGACTATGTAAATGAAGAATGCAAGAACATATGTCCTGATCATCAGAGACACTCATTTATAAGAGAACTTTTTGTTAAGGTGTATTAACTCAATGGATAAGGATTAAATTCCTATTAATTAAAAATATAAATCACAAATTCTTTAGCAGTATAGACTATCCAAGTATTTAGATGTAGAAGTTTTAATGGGTATTATTTGCTTGTGGAATGTATAAGGTATCCCTTCATTATAATGGTTTTCTATAACTGGTGTTTTAATGATATTGATATTCTAAATCTTTAACCTCAAACACCTTCAAATAGGCAAACAAGAAACATATATAATCTGAAATTGGATAACTGCTTATAATAAATCGTTAGCTTATACAGTTCACCTTAGAGTCACTCAATTGCACTTCAAATGATATTATAGTAAACTATGCTAGACTAAACACTACAATACAGTGAGGGACAGACCACTCCTTGAATATGAATTCAATTTAAGGATTTACCAAAGCAGATATGAATAGAGTTGAAAAAGAAAACTTTACATTTTAACTTACTAAATTTTTTACTTCATCACAAAAAGAGGAGAAGTGGTGGGAGAAAGAAAAAAGAGAAGGGGGAGAAGGAGGAAGAGAGGGAGGGAGGGAAGAAGGAAGAAAAGGAAGGAAAGAAGGAAGAAAGGAAGGGAAGGAGGAAAGGAGAGAAGAAAGAATAACTTGCTCCCATTTTCTAAAGGCAACACCTAAGAGTTTTCCAAGAATTTCCTGGGGGAATTCCTCTAATTGAATTTTGCTCTCACATAGTAAATACCTTTTTAGTCTACCTTCTTACTCTTACCTTTGCAGTCCTTTTTATTTGAAAGCATAAAAAAACCACTTTTACAGGAACAGTGGTAACTTCCAGGTGTATTATCACAAATCTGGCTACAACCTCCATTTACATTTGAAGGATGCTTGCATTCATTTATATCTAAAAAGGAGGAAATAAATTACTTTTAAAGTAATAAAACCTTCAGAGAACTTTTCAGGAGGCCAATCCAGATGAGCCAGCTGGGTTTATTGTACATACCAAATTCACACTTCTCTCCTTGCCAACCTGATTTACAAATGCAAGTGAATGTAGCTTGGCCATCTTTGCAGGTCATATATCCATCTTCATTGCATGGCAGAGGATTACACTGGTCTGGAATGGCTGAAGGAAATATATATCTATTTAATTTTTACCACATGCCATGGTAAAATAGAATTATACACCCTTTAATAGAATCCTGTGCACAAAGCCTGTGGTCGATGGAAAAAAATTACAACTCATTCCTTCAAATACTTTTTCATTAAGAAAAGTGGATCCATTAGACAAATCTTTATATTTTGTAAAAGGGAGCTACTTTTATATTTGCATATATATACAGTACTTTATAACTGTAATTTAATATATTCTTTTCATATATTACCTTATTTGATCCTTAAAACAATTCCACGAGGTAAGCAGAACAATAAAACTACTCAATATCAATAGAAATAGTGTAGTATCAATAGAAAAATTTGGAACTTCCAAATTGGGCTAAGATAGAATAACAGGGACCAGATTTATTCTCCTGCTTTAAATAAATAGAATTCTAGTCAAATGGTTTTCAGACATTGGGAAACAGGTAGCAGAATACTGTGATTCCTAAGGAGGGACATTTTCTTCATAAAATGTCACAGCACTTTATCACTATCTTAAATGATATGCCCATTTGTGTCTTGACTTATTTGTGGTCACTCTCACCTCACTAGACACTGCAACGGTCCCTGGCTCCTGCATGATTCCACACCTGTTTCTCCAGCCTTCCTAGCTCATCTGCAAGTTCCTTCCATCCTTCCTTTACATTCTCCTTTGTTTATGTTAGCAAAGCAAACTGTTACTTGCAAACAAAAAAATTTTTTAATCTAATTAAAACCTAATTACTGAACTTTTCAAAAAAGTCCTCATAAAATCAAATTTTTTGAAAATTAAGTATTAGTTAAAATGACAGAAAACAGGCTAATCAGGAAATTATCAAATTTTTTTTTGTCCTTTGGTAAATTGAAAAAATAAAGTATGAATTAAATATACACGTTTAGGCAAACTGTTTTACTTGCGTAGTTACAACTAATTTTGAATTATAGAAAATGCACATGAATGAATATCTCAATAATGCCAATGCTACATTTAAAATATTCACTGGACAAACATCCCAGTTTACATATTGCCATCTCACTTTTTTCTCTCTGACTGTAAGTCAGGAAATTGACAAACTAGAGACAAATAATCTATGAGAATTATCACTAGGCCTTATGTGAACTTCAGGGGGGAAAGGCTAATTTGATATCACAAGATTTTCCACATTTATATTGTTGATGCCAAAAGTCAGAAAAATAAACGTGGTTCCACTTTGACCTATTAATCAACTCTAACATTTGGTCATAAGTACATGATTATGCAACAACAGCCAAATTAAAGCTCTTGGGAATAAAATTCTGAAGTCAATGACCTAAAGCTTGGCAAACAAGGAACACTTCAATTTAAACATTAGGTGGAAAATTCATTTTAAGTAAAACAGCAGCATTTACATCTAAAACACATTCCTTCAGGGAGTTCCTTGGCGGTCCAGTGGTTAGGACTCAGCGCTTTCACTGCTGTGGCCCAGGTTCAATCCCTAGTGGGGAAACTAAGATCCCACAAGCCACACGATGTGGTCAAAAAAAAAAAAAGAAAAAGAAAAAAATTCATCTTTCATGTACATTGCTGTACACATACATACATATATGTATGATACTTCAATAAAAAGTTTAAACTAAATAAATAATAAACAAATAAATAAATACTGAAAGAAATAATTATTTGGCCAATTTGATCCAGTGTTAGAGTCATGTGGCATGGCCAAAAAAATAAAAATAAAAAAAAATTAAAAACATTCCTTCAAATGCATTTTGAGAATACCTCCTTGCTGGGCCTTGCAGCCCTTCAAGGGCTCATTTGTTGATTTTTAAACATTAGTTATATTTATATGGGGGTACTTTACTTGCAGGTTTTTGTTTTGTTTTGTTTTTTAAACTGATGGTAGAGGTGTTTACCATTGACACAGCTCCTTAGGTCAGGGTAAGCATTAGTTGACAGACGAGCAGCAGTGAATAATCCAGCTCTGAAGGAGCCAAGACAACCTGTAAATACAAACAAGTGTAATCTTAGAGCAGACACACTTACTTGATCTGAAATCATGGTAGAAATTATCCGAAGTGGTAGAATATTTATGCTTCTGTAGATTTACATGATTCAGCATTCAAAACGTCAATCCTAAATGTTTCCATCCACCTTTTTGAAAAATTAAAAATCTACAAGCAAGATTGCAATAAACACAGAATCATGAAAAATAGATTTATAGAGGCTTCTCTTTGGAAAAGAACCTTAAAGCCAGAAGTGAAAAATATTTTGAATTAGCAGGGAAATTTATTGCCACATAAATCTATGTTCTTAATTCTGTAGCAGAGACCTAAAGTCACCCTCAAATCTATAGACCAGAGCCTAATTTAGAAATTGTCTATAATTAAGTCAGTAGAATAAGTCAGTGTTTCTGGTTGCTGTAGGCAACTTCCAATTCTTCCAATGTTGCATAGAGACTAACAAAATAATATTTGTATAATGCCTCAGTATTACAAAGCAGGTTTACTTTATTCATTTTATTTCTTACTAGAACTCTGTGAAATTAGATATAGCAATCTGGCAGAAATAACAGCTGAAATAATAGAGATAAATTATGTACAGACTTTAACCAGGGGTCATTTAGTGCCAACAACATAACATTTCTTAATAGCCACTGAAGACATTATATATATCAGTTCATTGGACAGATAGTCACCAACTCACTAAAAAGGTGGTGTTTTGGTTAACTTTTGCTGGGTAACAAACAACTCCCGAAATTAGTGGCTTAAAATAATCATTCTATTTTGCTCATGATCCGTGGATCAAATATTTAGAAAGGGTTTGGTTAAGCTGTTTGTCTCTGCTGCACATGGGATCAGCCAGGGTGGCTGGGTCTGGAAGATCCACCTCCTGGATGGCTTTTCACTCATATGTCTGACAGCTCAGGTTCCTTAGCATCTCTATCTCCACATGGTATGCCATGCTTCAGGGCTTCTCCATGTGGTTGAGTTTCCCTGAGTATGCAGTCCTAAAGTGGCACTGTTTTCATGGTACCTAGCTTGCAAGAGGAAGAAGGCGGAAGCTGCCAGGCCATTTAAGAGGCATTGTATCACTTGCACCATAGTCTACTGACCAAAGCAGTCTCCGGGTCCACCCTGATTTGGAGGAGGGAGAAAAGAATAGATTCCACATAGTGTTGGGGAAGTGGCAAGATGACATTGCAGAAGAGTATGTGAGATGGGAGATATTTTTGCAGCCACCTTTGGAAAATGCAATTTATCACAGATGGGTTTAAAGGCTCATTTGAAGTCAGTGGGTATATTCCTTTCCGATTGCTTTTGTGACAAACACAATCTCAGTGGCCTAAAATAACACAGATTTATTATCTTACAGTTACAGGGATCAGAGGTCTAAAATTAAGGTGTTGTTAGGGCTGCATTCCTTCTAGAACTCCAAAGGAGAATCTATTTCCTCAGTTTTTTCAGCTTCTACAAGCCAGCTGCATTTCTGGGCTCATGGCCCCATCCTCATATCACTCTCAACTCTTGCTTCATTGTCATATGAACTACTACCAACTCTGACGTCCTGTCTCTCTTGTTTAAGAACATTTGTGACTACATTGGAACCACCCAGATAATACAGAATAATGTCTCCATCTCAAGATCCTTAACTTAATCTTCAAAGACAACATTTAACGTAACATTAGAGGTTCTGAGGACAGGACATGAACATATTTAGGGGGTCATTATTTAGCCTACCAAAGTAGGTTATAATATTTTCCCATAGAAACAATACTTTACATCATTGTGGTCTTTCTGGAGGCCCAGTGAGACCTAGGCAATCTTAAGTCTTGAGTATTCTTTCCCTGAATTCATTTGTCCCTCCTCTTGAATCACCCACTCCCAGAATTATCTTATTCTAGTGTGAACATTCCATTAGGATTCTCATTTGTAAGAAAGCATCATTTTGCACTTCTGGACAAATCTGACAGCTAAAATTTGAAACCCTTAAGCTAGAGGTTCAGCTGAAATGACTTCATATGGTGATTAGGACCCCAGGCAAGATTACAAAGTAGGTTTAACCCATAAAGCACCTTATATATGAGTCCATACTAATATATGTGATAATGTGTTTTTGGAAACCTGCATTTAGAATTACAGTGAGAAGAGCCAGTTGCATGGCTATTCCAAAGCAGTGCAGTCCCGATCCCTTACCTTCCCACTTCTCTTTCTTGCTGCCCAACAGGAATGGAGGAAGTTGGAGAGAATGAGTAGGAAGGTGAGAGTTGGAGAGAGATTGCCATAGCTTTTGTAGCCTGAAGCAGAAGCTCTTCTAAGAAATGGAAATAGAAATAGAAACTCGGGCCATCAGGGAGGAAAGCCTAAGAAAGAGGCACTTTCAGGAGAGGTTCCAGTGGTCAGGACAGAACATCCTAGAAAGAAATCTTGGTTCTAGACTACAACAGTTCCTATATCCATATTATTATATGATCATATTTTGTAACTTTTTATGATTATATTTTATTTTATAATCTTTATTTTATGATTATAAATCCAATCTATGCTGGGTTTATAGTATTTCCCCTTTTTGTCCTACACTTTTTGTTCTGGCATTTCTTCTTTCCCTTTTTTTCTTTCTCCTTGATTATTCTTGCCAGAGGTCAGTCTAACTTACTTTCCTTACTTTACCTTCTCAAAGAATGAGATTTTCTTGTGTTAATCTTCTCTTTTGTTTTCCATTTAACTTATTTCTATCTCTACTTGTGTTATTTCCTTATTTTTTGTTACTCAGGGCTTGCTCTGTTGTACTTTTAAAAATTTGCTTGATTTGAACGCTTAGGTTCTTTTTTAACTATCCAATCTGTCCTCTTACTGCTGCCTCAGCAGTCAGAACCCCAGGTCCCCATACTAGGTCAAACAGCCTTCAGTCTATCCATGGGTTTCTCACATTTCTTGTTGTTTTCATTTTATTTTGTTATTATTAGTGCCTGGAATGCTATTGTTTCTCTTGAGATGATTTTAAGAGAAGTCAGCAGTCTGAGCTAATCCACCAATTTGGCAAGAACTAGAAACTAAAAACTATTTCTGATGTTTACATTTTGGCTCAGAATTTAGCATTCTTTCCAAGAAGTTTTTCTCCCATTAATTTAATCATCCATTCTAGTGGGTGATATTTTAAAGCCCAACATAGATGGCAGAGTTTATTCCATTTTCTAAGGAAAAGAACACAACTTAAAAACTTATCTTTATATAATGAAATGCAGGGTATTTCTGCCCAAATTCCATGTTTTCAGTGCAGTATATGGATAGACTAATGTGATTTCTGAACACTTACAACTCTAAATCCAAACACTGCCAAAAAGTATGGGTTAGTATTAGTGGTCTAATTTCTTGGGTGATCTTATCTCACTGTAAGGAGCTCCCAGCATGAGCTGTGGTAATTAGTAAAATTACTGTTGGGTTTACCAGAGACAAAATTATAAAGGTTCCCCCCACCCCCCAGTTAGGACCACTGGCCTACAGGATATACACATCAAAAGACAGAAAGACTTAACTTAGAGTATTTCTTTTGTGTTTTCAACAGTGGAATTCATCACATACGCTTGTAACTAAAGACCAAAATATAAAATGTGAATCAAAAAATATATCATAATAAAAAGTATATTTTGGGGCTTCCCTGGTGGCACAGTGGTTAAGAATCTGACTGCCAATGCAGGGGACCCAGGTTTGATCCCTAGTCTGGGAAGATCCCACATGCCGTGGAGCAACTAAGCTCGTGTGCCACAACTACTGAGCCTGCGCTCTAGAGCCAGTGAGCCACAACTACTGAGTCTGCATGCCACAACTACTGAAGCCCATGTGCCTAGAGCCCATGCTCTGCAACAAGAGAAGCCACCGCAATGAGAAGCCCGCGCACCGCAATGTAGAGTATCCCCCGCTCACTGCAACTAGAGAAAGCCCGTGTGCAGTGATGAAGACCCAACACAACCAAAAATGAATAAATAAAATAAATAAATATTTTTAAAAGTATATTTTTTGTTTCACTATATAAGTCAATTAATAATAATACTTTACATCTGAAGAAAGTTTGACATAAAAAAATCTATCTACATACATATACTTATGTGATATTCCCAACAGCTCTGAAGTTAGAAAATATAGTTATAGTGTAAGTTAAATACAGAACCTCAAAAGTTAAATAAGTTTCCTAAACCGACACAGTAGAAATTTTTATGTCTGAGACTAGAGTCCACATCATATTATTATTATTATTATTTTTTTTAGGACTTGGCTTTTCTGTCATACTTCCAAATAAGATAGGCAAATAAAAGAGAAAGTTGGGTAGAAACAGAGGCAGTTGAGAGGAATGGAAGGAAAAAAAGAAAAAGATTTTATCTAACTTTTCCAAAACACATAATGTTGTATTAAAATGTTATTTATGTTTATCCAAATGTACTCTGTGATCAAAGGTACGTTATCTTCCAGAGTATTGATGCCTGCAGAAACACAGCCTCATTACATGGACCTAAGAATACCATATTTTAATGTAAGCTTATAATTTTAACAGCCAAATATTGTCTATTTTAATTACAAAATATTTAAATTCCTACCTAAAATGGAGAGAATGAAATAGTCTTGATAGTCTATCTTTTCTTGACTTTAAGACTATAAACCTTTAATTTTTGCTTTAGAAAGTAAGGAGTCAAAGCATAACTTTACAAAGAAGAAATGTTTTTCATGGATGTATATCAAAGATATGACAGCTAAAGTTTTTAGAAAATCTTGTTGAATTTTCATATCTAAAGTCATAAATAATATCACTACATAATTTTTATAGTATCCTCTTTCCAAATTTGAATGAAACTGCTTAAGTCTGTTATTAGCAGCTAGAAAAGGGAAGGGAAGGAAAGAAAAGAAAATGTGACTAGAGGAGAAGTTAGGGGAAAAAAATGAAGAGAACTAGCATGACATATTTTACTAAGTGCTTTGAAAACATTACCTCATTTTATTTCTTGCTAGAAACTTATTAGGTAAATTGTTACTATCCATTTGACAAATTAGAAAACTATAACTCATAGAGGTTAAATAATTTTAAGATCTTGTGGGAGATAAATGTTCGATTGGAATTAATAAAAAGAAATTATAATAAGTCAACTGGAAAACACCCAGCAGCCCAAGAACAGAAAAGGGTCATGCTATGGAGTTCTAAAGAGAGATACCATTGAACCGATGTCCTGCAGTTGATGAGAGGGTGAAATGAGAGGCAGTGTATTATAGCTGGGTCTCCTTGACTCCGGATTTGCCACAAAAATAAGATTCACACCATTGTGGACACTCAAAAAAGGGAAGAGTAACCACTTTAGGAACTATGAAAAAGAGCACTTGGTTCAGAAAGGGTCTTCTCCCAATGATGTTGGGCTCTTATATTGTTAATTGCCCTGAAGGGTAAATGTAAGTACATACCATCAATTCAATGTAAGGCTCTCTAGGAAAGGGGGAAAGGTATATATAGTCCCCTATCTACAGATGGTCTCTGGGATCTCTGCATGGGTATTCAGAAGTAAAACAAAAGCAAAGTGTAATACCCTAAACTATAATTAAACCCTAAAATTTCAAGAGAAATGAGAGTTTAATAGAAATAGTTATTTGCTAAATTATATTAACACTAAACTGCATACTTATTACTGTATATCAGAGTACATTCCTACTTTTTTTTTTTTCAAGGAAGATTTACTTTTCAGTTTTGCAGGCCTTGGAGTCTCACGTTGGCTGGCATGAGAGTGGGGTAGAAAGATGCACAGATGGGGACTATTCTGAGCTCAAAGGAAGAGGGAGAGCAAACCTCTGTGGGCTGGACCTATAGAGAATCTCATCAGAAAGACGTGTACAAATGCTACTCCACTTCCATTCTTTGGAAATGCTGACAAGTCTCCAAAAAATATTAATAAAATATTTTTATATTTATTTAAAACAAACTGTAGCCTTTTAATTGACATTTAGTTGAAATCATCTAATCTCTTTAGATATGGAAATGCTACCTCGCTCCTTTTGCTTTTGTATCCAAAGGCAAAACATGGATGGGATATTGTAGGAAATGAGGAAATGGTGCTGCAAAGTGGGAAGTTGTTAATAATTTCTATCAATATTTAAATGATAATTATGTCACAAGCTCTGGAGAGTGTAGAGATCTTTCCTTTCATTAAAAGATAACCCATGAAGAACATATGTATATATATAACTGATTCATTTTGTTGAAAGCAGAAACTAACACACCATTGTAAAGCAGTTATACTCCAATAAAGGTGTTAAAAAAAAAAGATAACCCATGAAAATTCATGTACTTATAGAGAATATTCTGTTACCTAAATATAACTTTGCATCAGCTCAGTGACTCTTTATGAGAAAGACAAAAAAATGAAAAAGACTAAAAGACAAAATGTCACATAGTAATTAAGAGAACCATTCCAAATTCATCTACATGACTTTACATAAAAGGACAGAAAATTTGCATATAGAATGAGAGAGATCTTACTCCCAAGGCTAATGAAATTGTACTGGATGGAATATATATGAGTGGAGGATTGGACTTCATCATATTTAAGTTTTCTTCCATTTCTAAGATTATATGATTGAGGTCCTTTGAACTTACCTAAATATTTTGGATAAAAATATTCCTAGAAAAAAAAAGAAAAGAAAAAATATATCTTAGCAAATCTAAATTTCATATAAAGTTAAAACGATTTTAAAATGTGTTTTTATATTAAAGATGCAATAAATTACATATAACTCTCATTTCCACATTATAGCATTTTTTCTATAGTAAAATATATACCAGGAGTAGATGACTAATAACATTAAGCCATAAGATGCTTAGGCTTAAAGCAATACTGATCAATTAGATCATGTTTCAAAGGTTTCTAAACTGAAAACAGGCCCCACTGAAGATGTCAAATGTGACTATATATGCCCCCTTTACGTAAATCTTTTAATTTTTCCAAGATGGTTAGATACCCATTTGATACATCTCACATCATGCTGAGTACACACACCAGATTCATTGTTGAATAACAGTAACATAATTTGAATTGAATTAAAGTGGACATTTACCTTTTAGCATCTTATGTACATGTAATACCTTGCTTATAAATTGGTTATGTACCAAGAATTTTTCTGTAAATCAGTAATTTGGACTAAGGAAAGCACTTCAGCAAAAGGAGAAAAATGTTAAAAATGATTTCTGATGGTAAGGTTCCCAGGCTAGTTCGCAAAAGCCTTCTTAAGCCATAATACATCCAATATGCAGCATTAATAACATAAGAACTCCTCATGAGAAACCAGTGTTTCTACACAAAAACAACCTCAAGTACAGAACATAACTTTCATCCAGGACACAATTAAAGTCCTCATTCCTTCCTCCTCTCACATATAAACCTACACAACACTTAGCTACTAGTTTATAAGATGAGATCTCCCACTAAGCAATTCAGACATCAGTGTTGTCATCTACAGAACAAAAGCCAGGATATAAACAATGATGAATTGGTTCAAAAGGAGATGATGTAATGGTGAAAGGACTATATTAGGGACAGTGGGGAGACAAGCAATAAGATGGTGACTAGGAGTGTGGACTAGGGTATGAGGGATGTGGGCAGGGAGTGTCTGGAGCAAGATAGAAAGCGAGAAGCAATAACAAATGGGTTTTTTTTCTTCTTTCATGTCTCCCATTTCTTTCTTACTCTCTCCATCATCTCTTTCTCTTCTGACAATAACACAACTGTCAGAATGAGTGGAGGAGAGGAAGCACATAAATAAGTTGCTTTTCTCTACCCTTTTCCCTTCCCTCCATATGGCTTCTGTCTCACTCCCCATTTGCTACTCAGAGGCTAAGCTATGAGAACATATTTACAGTGTTAGATATACACACTCAAGTATTTATGGGTAATATAATCAAATGAAATCTTGAGCATGCAGGCTTGCCTTAAAATGTTCCAGCAAAACAAAACAAAAATTAGAGTGGGTGGGGTAGAGAATAGGCAGAACAAGAATGGCAGATTGTTGATAATCATTGAAAGGGAAAGTAGGTATATTGGGGTTTATTATATTCTTCTCCCTACTTTGGGATATATTTACCATTTCCATAATAAAAAGAAATTTGTGTATACGTGTGTGTGTGTTTATCTGTTTCCTACACAATATGAGTACACTGCTATACTGTGTGAAATAAAATATTTTTGTCTTAATTGCTTTTCCACAACAGGCAACAAAACTAAGACAAACATTTTGATTCAATCTTGGAGAGTGTTAAAAATGAATCTTCGGGTACCCTGGGAAAAATTCCCTTTGAACCTATTAGATTAGGTGGAGGTAAGAGGATTAAAGGGCAATCCCAGACAACACAAGTTATTACTGTCTTGGACAAGTTCTCTAACTATAGACAAATGGTTCCTGCTTGTTATGGCTCATCTAGTCTCATGGTTCCAGGAACTAAGGCAGAGGTAAAGGAGGTACTTTGCGTATGTTTTCTCCCTCATTTCCTTTTGGTTATACAGTTCATCTCAGGGAAAAAAATCTGAGGTAACCCTGAAGGTTATCAAACTTGAATTCTTCACCCTAATTCATAGAGGCACTATTTATATTCCTGCTACCCACAGAACATGTTAAAGAACCCCCTTCTCTAGGAAAATTAGGGGACTAAAGATCAGATCTAGGGGCCCCATATTTCTGTATGATATTTAGGGGTCTTTGTGATCATTTTATTCTAGACTAAATTGGAAAAATGTATACACTAAAGGTATAAATTCCAACCGCAGGGACTATTGATGATTTACAGTGCGCTGAGGAAACTTGCCAACAGTTTATGGAATAAATTAAAAGTATTCTCAGGGAACACAGTACTGTAATGAATCCTTTATTAAGCATATACTGAGTACCTATTATGTACCAAGCTCTGAATTAGAGGCTCTGTTTTCTAAAGCTTGGTTAAAAATGCCAATGGAGAGAATTAATGAAGCATAGTGATAACAATGTAGTCACACACACACGCAACACACACACACACTTGAGGTGCCTTCCCCTCACCCAACACTACAAAATCCTGGTTGGGAGAAAGTAGTTACAAACCATGAGGTTCATACTATTTGTGATAATTAGGTATAGTTGAATTATAGTTTGGTCAGAGCACATTGGTTTTGACAAATAGTGTCTCCCTAACAAGCCCACTTTCCTTTGAACGTAATTCCTCCTGAAACGCTTCAGTGGGTACATGTGGAAGGTGATATACACAATCATTAACTTTAAAAAGAAACACAAGGGAACACAGACTCAAGCTGCAAACATCCCGTCTGTAACTATATGTCTAGGTATGCTAACTTACCACTTTTCATGAATTCTTACCGTTTCAGGGTTATTTTCAAAGACCTCCCTGGCTTCTTCTTTATTGCACAGTTCTTCAATGCATTCTCTTTCAAGATTACCCTTTTTTGTTTCTTCAATCAAAGAATTTGCACGCCTTTTCCTAACCAGGACTTGTGAAGCATGTTGCTTCGACAAAACTGAAGAAAAACAAAAAAAGTTTACATGAACAAATCTTTCATTTCTCCACCTAAAATATTATATTAAGCAATGATATATTATATAAATCATTTTCTGCCGGTAAATTGTATGCCATTTAAACTTAGTATGCTATTTAAAGTTATGCCTGTCTCAGGACTTCCCTCGTGGCGCAGTGGTTAAGAATCCACCTGCCAATGCAGGGGGCATGGGTTCGAGCCCTGGTCTGGGAAGATCCCACATGCCACGGAGTAACTAAGATCGTGTGCCACAACTACTGAGCCTGTGCTCTAGAGCCCACAAGCCATAACTACTGAGCCTGTGTGCTGCAACTGCTGAAGCCCACACACCTAGAGCCTGTGCTCCTCAACAAGAGAAGCCACTACAATGAGAAGCCCCCTCACCAAAACGAAGAGGGGCCCCCACTCGCCGCAACTAGAAAAAGCCCGCGCGCAGCAGCGAATATGCAATGCAGCCAAAAATAAATAAATAAATAAATTTATTAAATAAATAAAAATTAAAGTTATGCCTGCCTCAGTAGGGTTGAACTGAGGAAAACACATGGATACATAAGCACTTTGCTTAACAACTCAAAGAGCGGTTTGGTGTGTAGCTACAGCGTTTGTCTAATGATCTACACAAATTATTCAAGCTTATGCTTGAGGTCAAACATACCAAACAATAATTTAATGTTTACCTCGTTATGACTACATTGGTAAAAGCATCATGGTGAAATGGCTATAAAGTCATAGCCACAGCATCTTTAAAGCTAGAGTAACAAACTTTCTCAGTTTTAATGGAAAACTTGTGTGATCTCTGTGGAGAAAGAGAAATGCAGGAGTACAGTCCAATCAGCTATTTGAAAGAAACTTGATAGGCTAAAACACCTGGTTATTTATACAAACAAGAAAATAAAATTCCATGGCAAAAGGAAGACCTTGTGCAAAGCACAAAATACAGAAGAGAAAAAATCAGTAACTTTGAGTATATAAAAAATTGCAAGCAGTTGACAAACGATGATAAAAATAACAAAGTTCAACATCAAGCAACAGATTGCAGGAAAATATTTCCATCATATATAACAGAAAAAATTACATCCAGAATTTATAAACAACTTTTGCAAATTAAAGAAAAAGTAATACAACAATATGCCAACCAATACAGGAATGTGTGCAAGGTTAAAAACAAAATAAATAATATAAATAAAATATAAACAAAGCAATATCATTTACACATCACTACAGAGAAAAATTAAAGTAGCCAATAAACATGTGAAAAGATGTTTAACACAAATTTTTAAAAACAATTGGATTTTTGCCTAATAGATTTGCAAAAATTTAAAAGACGGATAATATCAAGTATTGGTGAGTGTAATAGGAATATAAACTGATAGGTATTATTTGAAGGTAATTTGGTAGTATCTGAAAATTAAAAGTACATATACTCGGGGCTTCCCTGGTGGCGCAGTGGTTGAGAGTCCGCCTGCCGATGCAGGGGACACGGGTTCGTGCCCCGGTCCGGGAGGATCCCACATGCCGCGAAGCAACTAGGCCCGTGAGCCATGGCTGCTGAGCCTGCGCGTCCGGAGCCTGTGCTCCGCAATGGGAGAGGCCACAACAGTGAGAGGCCCGCGTACCAGAAAAAAAAAAAAAAAAAAAAAGTACATATACTCTTCAATTCAACAATTCCGCTTCTAAGTAGGTCCTACAGATATGCAAATGTTGCTGAAAAAGGTATGTATAGAATGTTTATTGAAAGATTGGAGACTTCCCTGGTGGCACAGTGAATCCGCCTGCCAATTCAGGGGACACGGGTTTGATCCCTGGTACGGGAAGATCCCACATGCTGCAGAGCAACTAACCCCGTGCACCACAACTACTGAGCCTGCGCCGCAGCTACTGAAGCCCGCGCGCCTAGAGCCCGTGCTCGGCAACGAGAGAAGCCACTGCAATGAGAAGCCCATGCACCACAATGAAGAGTAGCCCCCTGCTCACCACAACTAGAGAAAGCCCACGCACAGCAACGAAGACCCAAAGCAACCAGAAAAAAAAAAAAGAAGAAGATTGTTTGTATTATCCAAAAATTAGAGGACTTCCCTTGTGGCACAGTTGTTAAGAATCCGCCTGCCAATGCAGGGGACGTGGGTTCGAGCCATGGTCCGGGAAGATCCCACATGCCACGGAGCAGCTAAGCCCGTGCGTCACAACTACGGAGCCTGCGCTCTAGAGTCCGCGAGCCACAACTACTGAAGCCCGCACACCTAGAGTCCACGCTCCACAACAAGAGAAGCCACCAAGATGAGAAGCCCGTGCACCGCAACGAAGAGTGGTCCCCACTCATTGCAATTAGAGAAAGCCCGCACACAGCAACGAAGACCCAACGCAGCCAAAAAAAAAAAAAGAAATGACCTAAATACCTATCAAGAAGGGAATTAAAAAATAAACTATATAATACATTTGTATAGTAGAATAATATGTGCCTATTCAAAAGAAGGAAGATACTTTTGCACTGAAGATCTCCAAGATATAGTATTAAATTAAAAAAGTGCAAATTGTAGTTGCTACACCTATAGCATAATCCTATATATACCAGCCACACTTGTAGATATGTAAACATCATGTGGACAAATACAGAGAAAAGACTCTCAAGCTACAATCTGCAATTATATTTGAAGAAAAGAATGGATAGTATGAAGTTTGGGCCTTATCATTTTAGAATGTGAATGGAACATTGTTTTTTAATGAAAACATTTTAAATTACAAGTAAAATCTACAAATAACTTTTTTTAATCCTGATTTTTAACCACAAATGGTTCTTTGACTAGGAAGATAAGCAAATAATATAAATAGCTAAATTTATTTTTCTCTTATTTCTCTTGTAACTCTGTAAATAAGAATTAATCAAAAGTTGACAATAGAATGAAGAAAAAGAAAAGCAAAAGGACTAATTAATCAACACTCACCATAATTATTAGTTGAACAACTGAACATCTTTCAAGAGAGAATAACATTTATTTATTTATTTATCTATTTTAATTTTATATGGGTTTTCCCACTTACCAAGACAGAAGTTTAAATGTGATGATTAACCAGCAAAAGTGTTTGAGTTATATTTTTAACCCTACCTCTCACCATCTTTATCACTGCTCAAGATCAAATCAAGGCTATGTGCGTCTAAAAGATGTTATTCTGGGGCTTCCCTGGTGGCGCAGTGGTTGAGAGTCCGCCTGCTGATGCAGGGGACACGGGTTTGTGCCCCGGTCCAGGAAGATCCCACATGCCGCGGAGTGGCTGGGCCCATGAGCCATGGCCGCTGAGCCTGCGCATCCGGAGCCTGTGCTCCGCAACGGGAGAGGCCACAACAGTAAGAGGCCCGCGTACAGCAAAAAAAAAAAAAAAGATGTTATTCTGTGAGCATGCCACCCGCCAAGTGTATTGCTAACTGATAAATGGCAGCCCAATCAACAATGAAAGGGTCTGACATTGCAATTATCTCATTTATTTGAAATAGTTTTAAACATGCTACTTGATAATAAATATAGCAAAAACTTGGCCCTTCTGAACTTCAAAGCAAATATGTGAGTCTTTCTGAAAAAACAATAACACTTTGTATTAAAGATAAATATTTTGATACAGTAATAAAACAATCAAGGTCAAATGCAGTTGGAAAACAAAACATAGACATCACTCCTTGGCATTTCTTCCTTACAGAATATTAAGTTTTAGAATGCAGAGGTTAATATTAATATTTAGGAATATCTTTTTCCCTATAAGGGCCCCCACTGCAGGACACAGACCAGCTGTAATAACACATCCTATATTCATGTTTGGGGAAGTTCTCAATTGTCCAGGGAGAACAAAGGTGCAGTTTAAAGGAATGCTCACATACATTTATAAAACTAGAAGGAAACAAAGTAACCTCCGTTATTTCAGAGATGATGAAAATGAGATGACCTCAATATTCAAGGTCAAGATATTTGCTCTAAGTTATAAAGCTAATAAATAGCAAAAGTACAACTTAGATCACAGGCATCCCAATGCTCAGACCTGCAACCATCCATTACTATTTGCTGCTGTTTTTCAAAAAGAGAGTACATTTTATTCAAGAGTGATTCCTTCCAAAACAACAAATACGTCTACCCAAAAGACAGAACCGGCAGCTTATTACCCAGAAGTTTCACTGTCTCAGATGATAAGAGGAATATTAAAAATGAAAATTGTTACACCTCTGACCTAAAGGATAATGAAGCTAATAATTTAAAAAATAATTTTGTCTAAATAAATTTTGCCTGAATTTGAACGTTTATGTTTTAGTTCATCTGGGTTCACC
Organism: Pseudorca crassidens; assembly: GCF_039906515.1. Taxonomy (NCBI): domain Eukaryota; kingdom Metazoa; phylum Chordata; class Mammalia; order Artiodactyla; family Delphinidae; genus Pseudorca; species Pseudorca crassidens. Next base: position 107,029,860 of record NC_090300.1, on the reverse strand, counting down.
TCAATAATACTTCCAATTGGCATGATACTTAAAAATTTTCAAAGTGCATATTAATGATTTCATTTGATCCTCACATAAATAATGAAATATATTACAGGACAGAATTATCATCCCCATTTTCCTACTGAAGAAATTGGAGCTAAAAGCGGTTACATGGTTTTTTCAAGGTCATAGAGCTACAAAGTTGTGATATTGGGACAGGAATTTAAATGTACCCATCCTCCTAGTGCAACACTCTTTCTTCTATGTATTCTGCCACTTAAATGCTCACAATGTACTTGATCTAAAAAAATAAATTACGTGGTTGTGTAGTGGACATGTTTGGTATCTTAAATAAGACATTTACTGTCCTTTATAAAAAAGATCCATCCATCTAACAGAGTGTGCTTCCAAAGGAGTCTACTATTCATGTCAAAAAGATACAAACATGATACCACAGATCCAAACTAAGAACTACAGAACTGTAGGATGAGGCAAATATATGTTCCAAAGTGTTTTTATCAGCTGGCTCAAAGTCAATCTGCCCAAAAATATCTACCCTGCTGGCATGCAGGAATGTCTAAAAAGTTCCATAATTTATCATAATAATAACTATGGCACCATAAGCACATAAATGCTCTTTTTGCATTATCTCCTATTAATCCTATCACAACTGTTATACACATGAACTAACTGAAACTCAGAGAAGTTGAGTTTAATCTTACCAAGTTCACACAACTGAGAACAGTCAATCAAACCTGCCTCCAAAACCCATTCTCCTTCTGCATTACCACATTGTCTCTAATTACTTGTTTCACTTCTTTAGATCAAGAAGTTTTTCAAGAAAGTCCTTGTGAAAACACAAGTATGTGCTTGAAAAGTGTTACATTCAGATTCAAAGTTTAGGTTATAATGTTTAGTTATGAATCTTTCAAGATTAGAAATATGACTGAATCTGCTTGATTTTTTTAACAATCTGAACAGTGACCATAGAAGTTGAACAATTATGTCAATAACATAAACCATTATGCAAACATTAACTAGAGTTCTTTTTTGAAATTGTCTTCACAGCCTTCACATGTTCCCTTCAATATTTTCTGTGGGGACCAATTTTTTTTCCAACATAAATTTGACCATATAACAGAAAGTAATTTATTGTTGTTGGTACTTCACTTAAGCATCTGTCATAAGGATAGTGGGGTTAGCATTGCCTCTACTCACAGGAAAATTCCCTCACAGTTCAATTCAGTTCGACCTTGGTCAAGGATTAATGAAAAATGTTAAAAGCCCCTTTCCCACTTAGTTGTCCAAGCTTGCCACCCTCTGTTCAGAGGGGTCAGGACCACAGAGCTGCAGGTTGTCCAAAACTGATCAGTCAGATGTGGGTCTAAGAGGAGGAGGTCTAAGGTTTAGAATAGTTCATCCTCTGAATCTCTTCCATTCTGCTCTCTTGTCTTTGCAAAGATGGTTCTCACATTCCTCCCTCCAAGAGCTCTTCTCTTTTTAAATTCTGCTTTCTGTCTCTCTTTTGGCCCTTGTTATTTGGCATCCCAAGAATGAAAAACTGTCCCTAAAAGAATGTGTCTGAGAAGGGAATTTTAGGCTAGCATTTGGTTTGGCAGAGTGTTTGAATCTTTGTTTCTTCTTCACTGTGGGACAGGGTCAGGGAAAATGGCACTCAATGTACAAATAGAACAATTAGATAATACTTTGAGACATGTCTCCTATGTCTCAACTGTTGAAATGGCATGTTTTGCTTACAAAAAGTCTGATAAAAATAGAATCGCATGATATAGGAAAACCATTAGTTAATAATGAGGGGATTTTTATTTTACAATTTTATTTTAAATAATCACATATTAATTAAGTATAAAATCTTTCATTTTTATCATAAAGATTTATACCACAGAAGATTTATAATTGAGGAGGGATATTAAAAAATGTGAAGTTTGCAAGGACTAAGAAAAAATCAAAATAGATTTTTAATTAGGCATTCATCAGCCTACATAATTATTACCAACTTTAAGAAAAGCTTGTGTTAGCCTTCAGAAATAAATGCTATGTCTGTATGTATGTTATACTTCAATTTTTAAAAGTAAAGTTTATTTTTTTAAAAGAGAACTAATATACTACCTAATGCACTTCTCTACATTTCACATTTTGTTTAGTATTGAGGACTATGCTGCTGAGCAACTGTTTCTTCTCATATTATTATATTAAGGGTTAGAAAAACTTCAGAAAAAGTATTCTGTAAAGGTGAACCATGCCTCTGTCCTTCAAGAGGACTAAGCAATAAATAGGCTGATGAGAAATAATTTAAGAGAATCAAATATCATAAGAGGTAGGTCTGCATAGGTTTAAATCTGGGAAACAAAAAGAGGATATAATCTGTGAATTATATGTTGCACATATAAAGGTGAGTTCTATAACATTTGGATTAGAAAGGATGAGGGTTGGCATTTATTTAGAAGTAGGAAAGCCAGTGTCATTAAAAAATGTGACCATTGACCCCCATTCTGGAACAGATCAATGAATGGGTAGGGAAACAATGCTTGAACTGTTCAGCCACAACAGAAGTGAAACGGACCTCTCCTTACTTGAAGATTTAATTTTAACTAATTTACAGCCCCTAGTCTAGGGGAACAAAAAGAGTAAATCAAACACTCTAACCAATTCTCCCCAAGATTAAACCTTTGCTTTAGCCATAGACAGAGAAAGCAGTACATTTTATTCAATAGTTATTCCTTCCAAAACAACAAATACGTCTACGCAAAAGACAGAACAGGCAGCTTATTACCCAGAAAAAAAACTACGTTGTCCATTTCTGTTATGTCATGTGTTTGTTCTTGGTAAGTGATAAATTAAGGTACTTCTTTTGAAGGAACTTAGAGTTCAGATTTTGGCAAGGTCTGAAGAGGAAATTTCTAGAGCCCTGTCTTTTCTTCTCTAGACCACTACACTGCACACTGGCTACACTTTCTGAGGCTACAATGGGAGGTCTCTTTTTAGGATGTGCAGCAAGATATTCATGTAGTCAGCTTGCTTTGTCTTTTTTATCTCCTACACATTAGGACACCAAAACACTATCTGATTCGATGTCACGTAGCAAGAGGTTACAGCACAGTAAATGTCTTGTTTTTGTTCTATTTGACCTATTTTGTTAGGGTGGCATCAATTAATATAATTAGTTCACTGGCCTGTGTCTGTATTTACGTTTGGAAAAGCAAAAGGCAACAATAAGAGAGCTGGCCTAATTCTGCAATACCCCACTTCCTGCAACATCTCCCAGATCTCCCCAATAAGCAAGTCTGAAGCACGCGTAGAGGCTTAGAAAGACTCTAGATCTTAATGGCTTCCCTTTTGACTCTTAGGATATTACTATTTTTTAAGTGCTGATCTGGAAATGAGATTATTTGGAATATTGGTAAAGCATCGAGTAGGAGTTTATAATGCAATATAATTTCTACCAGCCTTTCAGAACTCCCTGTTGACTTTCTAAAAGGCCATAAGACACAGTCTAAATAACAATGGAGTAAAATGATAACCTAGGAAAGGAGAGAAAATGATTGGGATAAGGAGTCGAGGAAAAGAAAACAAGTAATAAGGAAAGGTGCATTTAACACATACCATGTGGGAGAAGGTTAGTAGCACAACTAGAAAGAGTTATTTTCAAAGAGTCAATGTCCTCCTTACCTTGACAATTGCTCTCGACCAATTCCCACAAAGTCTCCTAAACAGAAGCCTGCCCAGTTACCTAGGACTGATAACAAGTTTCCCCAAAGCAATGTCTTGTTAGAAAAACAGACCTCAACAACCACAGTAGAACCCTAAGCCAGCTACCTAGTCAATCTAATCAACTTAGGACTGTCTTCAAAAAATATGAAATAACAGCTAAAAGTCAGTAGATATTTGCATAAAATTAATAACATGAAAGAGAAGGTCAAGAGGAACATAAAGACTCCAAAGGAAATAAAGGTAATTGAAGACACAGAAGATAACTTTAAAAAATATATAACTAATATCCTAAATAAATTGAGAGAACCTGGCATCCATAAAACAAAAGTATGCTATGAAAAAGAAGTAGAGAACTAAAATATGATTTCAAAATAAAAAACTTAATGGATGGGGCTTCCCTGGTGGCGTAGTGGTTGAGAGTCCGCCTGCCGATGCAGGGAACACAGGTTTGTGCCCCGGTCCGGGAAGATGCCGCGGAGCTGCTGGGCCCGTGAGCCATGGCCGCTGAGCCTGAGCATCTGGAGCCTGTGCTCCGCAACGGGAGAGGCCACAACAGTGAGAGGCCCGCGTACCGCAAAAAAAAAAAAAAAAAAAAAAAAAAAACTTAATGGATGAACTGAAAAATAGAATGGACTACTCCCCACCCCCCAAAAAGTCAGCCCTTTTTCATTCCTATCACACTGACAAAGATTTTAAAAGTTAATATCCAATGTTGGCAAAGATGAGAGGAATCAGACACTTAAAATCTACTTTTAAAATCAGATTCCCAAGGGAAATCTAACAATATGTGTCTAAAACCTTCAAAATAGGCGCACTCTTAAACTGTTATATATAGGATGGATAAAAAACGAGGTCCTACTGTAGAGCACAGGGAACTGTATTCAATATCCTGTAATAAACCAAAATGGAAAAGAATATGAGAGAAAATGTATATATATGTATATATAGCTGAATCACTTTGCTGTAAATCAGAAACTAACACAACATTGTAAATCAACTGTACTTCAATACAATTAAAAAAAAAAAAACAGTAATTGGGGGCCACCTTAGAGGCTGTCTACCACAGGCCAGAATGATTTTTCCCTTTGGATGTTTCCTGTATTTTGTTATTGATATTGTGTTTTTCCCCTGGGTAGATATTTTTAGAATTTTTCATTACATTTGAGAGTAAGATTTCGCACCAGTTAAAAAAAAAAAATAGGCACACTCTTTAGATATTCAGCTAACAGTTCAATTGCTAGGACATTAAACTGAGGAAATGAACATGGACATAACATTGGAAATAATTTAAATGTCCAAAAATATGATTTTAGTTAAATATATTATGATGAACATATATAAAGGAAAATTATAAATCTACTCTAAAGTGTGACATAGATTTTAATTTATTGATATAAAAACAATTATCATTTTTAGATGAAATATCAAGTTACAAATAATATGCAGAGCAAAATTCCATTCTTTCGCTTATATATTTTAATTTCTAAGAACGTATATACACAGACAAAGGGGCTTAGAAGAATATAAAGCAAAATGTTACATAGGTCTCTTGCTAGTGAAACTACAGATGCATTTTTTTAGCACATTATATTAAGCGTGGATTACTTGAATGGTTTAAAAATGTAAGGAGATAGTAGGATATAGCTGGTAGTTTAAGTTGAGGAATGATGTCCAAAAAGGACAGAAGGTCAAATGGAACCCTAGGAAACTCTAACATTTACAGAAAAGGAGAGATCATCAAAATGACAGAAATAGAATTAGTAACACATACATATGCAGAGAGAGAAAGAAAATTTGAAGATAATGCTTATAGACATAAAAGGAGGTCAATTTCAAAAGGATAAGTTTCAAGTGTCAAATGTTGCAAAGAAGTTATTAATAATAATTACTATTATTTAGGATGAGAGCTAAAATATATACAGTTGGTTTAACAATAGGATCACCATTAACATTCTCAGTCCCCAATACAGTGGGAGGGTGAGAAGAGAGGAGACCTCCAGAACAAACTATTTCTTCAAGAAGATCAAATGAGACTAGGAAGAGAAAGAGTGGGTGATAACTTTAAACAGAGGCAGAGAAAATGTAACGTTTTCCTAAAGTCGGGAAGGTACATCACGGAATAGCTGTGAAACTCAATGAGAAAATGCCAAATATGCTATTTTGAAAGATGGAAAATATCATATAATTGCAAGAAGTTACAATTTTACCATTTTTATGGAGATTTAAAAGCCAGTGTTCTTGAATGTGTCCTTTTAAAGTCCATTCCAAAAAATGGACCAGAGGACTAAGAAGAATTATGCTAATGTCCTAGAACCAGTAAGAGCCAGTTCCTGTTACCACTCCTTCGTAGAAAGACTCAGAATCTATGTGCATAAGTTATCCTTATTTTATTTTCCCTCAAGCCTGGAGATTTCAAATTCTATATCTGGAACAATGTAATATAAATGAAGGAGTTTTCCCCATACTGGACCTAATAACAATTTATTACGTTTAGAAAAAACAAAACTGCAACATTAAAAAATTAAAGCAACATTTGCACTTTAAAGTTAGCCTTAGAAACCCCAGTTCCTAAAGGTCCTCTGTTACCCTCACATCTAATAAGTTTTTACTGAAGACCTTCCCTACAGCTGCGTTCTCCTGCCATGGGGCTCAGCTTCTTTCCTCCCTTCTCTGACATCCTCTCCCCTTCTCTGTCCCTGGCCACTGTCTACTGCCACCCCTGCAAATTTATGTTCACTTCTTATGCAGAATCATTTATCTACCTTCTCTACTATGGCCTTACAGACCAGAATGATTCAAACTCGAAGTGTAGGAATTACCTGAGAGTCTTGTTAAAATGCGTATTCTGAGTCAGTAGGTCTGAAGTGGGGTCAGAGATACTTCATTTCTAATAAACTCCCGGGTAATGCTGCTGCTGGTCCTGGACTACACTTGAATAGTAAAGCTATAGACCATGTTTTGGGGACTTTACTTTCTAAATCTAAAGCCATTTTCAAGGCAATTTCTAAAATAATAACAGTTCTCACCATAGGAATAATTTCAATATCAACTGCTACAATATGTTTTTCAAGCTGCCACATTAATAGCCAACTTAATGTCATTATACTAAGTCATCTGCTGGTCTGTTCGTAGGCATGTTAATTATGCTCTCCCTCTATCACAAATTTTATTCAGATAGTTAAAGCAACCTTACACTGTGTAATACACATCACCAAAGGTTTAAATGGGCAACAAGTAGTTGTGCTTCTCTTAGAGGAAGAAACAGTAATCTTAACCTTGGAGGAAAAATGTTTGTAACAGAGACAATGCTGACCAAATATTCCATGTGCTTCCTTGCATTGGAAGCAGATGTGAGTTTTGTTACTTCCACGCTAAGACGGTTAAGAACAAGTACGAAACTGAGTTATTTGTACTGAGGTGGATGGACCTAGAGTATGTCATACAGAGTGAAGTAAGCCAGAAAGAGAAAAACAAATACCGTATGCTCACACATATATATGGAATCTAAAAAAAATAATGGTTCTGAAGAACCTAGGGGCAGGACAGGAATAAAGATGCAGACGTGGACTTGGGGACACTGGGAGGGGGAAGGGTAAGCTGGGACGAAGTGAGAGAGTGGCATGGACATATATACACTACCAAATGTAAAATAGATAGCTAGTGGGAAGCAGCCGCATAGCATAGGGAGATCAGCTCAGGGCTTTGTGACCACCTAGAGGGGTGGGATAGGGAGGGTGGGAGAGAGATGCAAGAGGGAGGAGATATGGGGATATATGTATATGTATAGCTGATTCACTTTGTTATAAAGCAGAAACTAGCACACTATTGTAAAGCAATTATACTCCAATAAAGATGTTAAAAAAAAAAAAAGAACAAATATGCCTCCTCCATTGCTTTCCTTTCTTGTGGGGACATTGGATGCCATGTGTTCCAGATGGTACAACTAGAGATGTAAGAGATTTACACAAACCACATTGAACTTTACATGACTAAAAAATAAACTCTTATTTTACTAAGTCACTGAGATTCAGTGATTTGGAGATTAATTTGAAGATTTGTGGATTAAAGTGTTATCACACCATAGCATATCTTACCCTAATTAACATAAGATTATGAAAAATTTAAACTAATGCCTATATTCAATAATGTGCTAATTTTCTCCTTTATTAATTCTAAAAATAAGAGAGTTCTAGTGAAAGCATAAAACACATAGATAAGACAGAGTACTTCAGCGTATTCCTTGAATAAAATAAACAATAAAGCAAAAGAATGAAAAAAAGCCCTAAATATATTTAAATATTAGAGAATAGCACCAAGAAAATATCAATTTTCTAAATTACCCTATAATATAAATGGGGAAGTAAAGACCTTAGAAACCTTTATCACACATCAATCCATGATCCAAAAAAAAAAAAAGGAACAAAATCTTATAAAATATCCTAAAGTCTAAGAAGGCTAAGGACAGATCACCTGGTATGGTTGGGGAGGACAATAAAGAGAAAGAGTCTTTCAAAAAGAAGGACTGGGCTTCTCCGGTGGCGCAGTGGTTGAGAGTCCACCTGCCGATGCAGGGGACACGGCTTCGTGCCCCGGTCCGGGAAGATCCCACATGCCGCGGAGCGGCTGGGCCCGTGAGCCATGGCCGCTGAGCCTGCGCGTCCGGGAGCCTGTGCTCCGCAACAGGAGAGGCCACAACAGTGAGAGGCCTGTGTACCGCAAAAAAAAAAAATCTGGTCATGTCGGAATATTCCTGCTCAAGTGAGAAACAAGTTGTTATATACCTGGCTGTCCATTACTAAGATGGAAGAATAGATTTTGATGGACCTCTTATTTTTGAGGCATATTCCACTTTTAGATGTTCTACTCTGAGCTTTTTACTGTGAGTCCAAAAGCTGCCAAGTGTAGGTGGAAACCAGAATAAGAGAATGCTCTCTAGCTAGTTCAAAGTTCATTTCAAACAGTCTGTCATGTAGCCGAGCCAGTGACTCATCAGATCTAATTGGGCTTAAGTGGTCCATAGGACATCAGGGTACTCTTGAGACACAGTTCAATTGTGAAATGTTCAAATGGTATGAATGGGATGAGCCTAAAGCACCACTAAGTGGCCTGGGCCAGTTTCTCATTCTCCTGACTCTTTCCCTCCCTCCACCTCCCTTTATGGACTCATGAGGAAAGGCCTACAGCCAAGAATGAAAAGGAAAAGATACCTCAGTGTGATGTACCAACATGAGCCAGAGGTAGACCTGCTACAAAGCTACAGCCAGAGATGAACTACAGCCTCTCTCAAGGGTGATCCTGAAGAGCCCAGGAGAAATAAAACCTTCACAAGGTGGGGACAGATAAGCAGTTATTTCTCATTGTCCACTTTGCTTAGAATGAGAAATTATCAGAGATCAGAATCTTTGCTACTTTCTCAATAGTTACAACTGGTCTGTCCAGTTGTTCAGAGACCTGTAAAGAGTTAGATCTTAGGCCTAGAAACAAGGAAGTTTGGGCAAGAATTGCCCCAGAGCTGAGAATATTTGTGTTCCAAGTGGATAGCCCCATATCAGGGAGGTTCTTAATTATAAAAGGGGGCAGAATGGCCCACTTAATGATTGTCAGTTGTGGTTCTTCTCACAATATGCACCTAACGTATTTTCCACTGAATTAGAAGCTGAGACTGCTATGTAGCCATTTCAAGTTCTTTACTCCTGTTGGAAAAGAAGAGAGAACTATGCTGGAATGACAATAATCAAGGCAAAATAGTGTAGTTGCCACATACAAATCAGGGTTAGAAGTGTTGCCTCTCCAGGATGACTACTATACACAATAGAAATTGTAAAGAAGAGATGGATACAATCATCCATAGGTGGGAACAACAGGGCTCAGGTTCTTCCTGAATAAGGGTGTGGTACATCTCATTGAGTAGACAAAAAGATCAAACATGAGGAACTGCCTAAAAGCAGGAGACATACGAATTCGGTAGTGAAGGAAGAAGTCATAAATACCAGCTCTAGCTTCAAACCAAGAGAGACAGGCAAGCCCTAAAGCCAGTACCTGTATTCCCTTGCTTGTCTTTTTAAGATTATTTTCTGGAATATAGGATGTGTTGGTATACTACAATGTATCATTTCATCCATAGAGCACAGCACATTGACACAGAATTGTGACAGAACTAGAGGAGGCAAGGACATCACCTGGTGATACTAAACTAGGAAATGGTAGCCTTGAGCCTTCCTCTCTGAGTGTGGTGACTGGAATCTCTTGGAGAGGAGGTCCTTTCTGCTGTACATTAATTATTTGCATTATATTAGAAATATCTGCATTATATTTGAAATGTTTTTCAAATGGTGTTCATGGAAAGAAGGGCATGTGTGTATGTTGTACAGCCAGTAATTGGAATGTGTAGACTTCTCTTGTTTCTGCTTCCTTCCCAGGATCCATTCCTTTGTGGGAGCTGTTCTGGCACTCCACCTGATTCTACTGAGCTGTCAACCACAGGACTCCAGAAACAAGCTAAGCCAAAATAATCAGCCTCTCTTTTCTAAGAAATTCAATCATGAACAGGTATGCACAGAACTAGAAGGCAGTTAGAACTGAGTCATCTGATGGCAGCTCCTCACATAGTGAGCACATGAGTTCCCACTATATAGATCACCTAAATGCCCAAGTCCCTGGCTTCCCTCGGCCTGGTTATTCAACATGCCATTAAGTAGGTCTTCCAATAAATCCACTCAGCTTTTTTTTTTCCTCTATTTTTCTTTCTTACTTTCTCTTTTTTTCTTCCTTCCTTTCTTCCTTCCTTCCTTTCTTTCTCCCTTCCTTTCTTTTTCTTTCTTTCTTTCTGCTTTAGTTAGCAAGAGTCTTTACTGTTGCTTGTAGCTAAAGATTAATTAATATATGTATTATCAGGCTTCTCATATTTTTTCTCACAGTATTTTGAAAGTTTAAATATGCATATAGACCATTTAGCTATTAAAGAGGATATTGAACTTGGTGGACAGAAAAGGTCTATTATGAAAAGCATGACTGTATATCCTAGATAGGATTAATGGCAAGAGAATACGGCATAGGGTGTTGTTGTTGTTGTTGATGATGATGCTGTTGATGATGATGATGGTGTACATCAGATATCGTCTCTAACTCTTCCAGCACCAACCCCAACTCAAACCTAAGCTTGATAAAATCTCTCCAGAAAGAGGAAAGCAAAAAAGAGAAGGAAAATATGAGTCAGTAATGTCAAGGGTAGACTGCACCTAAGCAGAAGTGGAAGTCTGGAAAGGGCCAAATTAGCACAGCCAAAGGGGACATCTCCTTTCTTTTATTTTTCTTCACACAGCCTTTAGTGTGGTATACAATATATAGACAGTATAAGTTTTAAATCTATAGATAGATAGACAGATACACACATACATATAGATACAGATATAGATACAAGCATGTGTGAAAAGTCAGTTCACATCTCTGAACAATTTCAAAAAAGTTGAACTGGATGATTTCTCAACTCTCTCAAACCTAAAGCTGTGATTTTTAAACTTTTTCTTTAAATAGTGACTGTATTTCTATGGACTAAACAATAAATCAAATATTTGGAATTCTAATTCTATCTCAAATTTACCATCTTAGGGAGTAAACACATTCCATCTGTATCTCAGTTTTCTCATCAGTAAACCAGAAATGATTTTTAATCCAATTAAACTAGAATTAAAGAACTAATTTATATACACTATCAGTGTCTATATACAACAAGATTTCTCCATATGTATGGTTTGATTATCTCTGTATAATACACATAGACACACACATCACTTTTTAACTCTGCCTAGATTCCATGAACATGTAACAATCTCTACAAAAAGAAAGGGTTTAGCAAATTCCTGTGGTGACAAGCAGTACGTGTAGCAAGCCATTTGTGCCTTTTTCTTCTCTCTAAAACACTGCTTATCATGTTTTATGTATTTACCCATATATTTCTCTGTAAGCACAATTAAGAACCTTGTTCTCTGGTACAGAGTTCAACAAGCAGACCCCTGAGAGGACAATGCATGGCCGTCCAGTCCATAAATGATTATCAGTGGAAATGTACTCTAGGCTCCCATGGATGGGAAGGTCATGGTTGGCTCTGGAGGATGCATTCTCTGTATTTTGTTGGCTTCACTTGTACACTCTAAAATCATATTTCCCAATAGGGAAGCTGTCTCAGTCTGTGTAGGGGTCAATAAACACCTTTCTGTGATGAGAGCATACTCCATATGTTTAAGTGTTATTCCCAACATCTTGCCCTGTGATGTTCATATTATTTCCTATGTTAGTCTTTTCATATTGATTACAATTTACCAGTTATTTAGACCCAGTAGTTTTTCATGTTTTAATTATCCCCTCTGTGATTATTTTTTCTCTCCATTTCCAAATGTTCTTTTCTCTCTTCAGTGTTTTTTTGTTGGTGTTCACTTTCATGAACTTTCATTTCATTCTGGTAGAATATTTTAGTGACTTCCAAAATGGAATGATTGCATTCCAGGAGAGTGTGCAAGATAATTCATTAAGGTACAGAAAGAAAACACCAGTGCTACTGTTCAGATTTATTTTGACTTTATCCTTTAAAAACTCATTTAAATATACGTAATATAATGTTCATAGTATACTAGGTCAGAAGTGCAGGTGTGTAATAAACAACTAAATATTTTAAAAAATAAAAACACTGTTTATCAGACAAATACTTGTTTGTCCTACTGAACTATATACCTAATGAGTTAGTGTATGTGGTCTATATATAGGCTTAATGATAGAGGTTTGTATGTTGAAATTCTGCTATTGTGTGTCTTTAATATAAAATCAAGAAATGTTGTTTTAGCCTTTAAATTAGAATTTTAAAACACCTCATTCATCCTGATCTGTAACTAATAAAAACTAATAAACCTAGTAGAATGTTAGTAAATTCCTACTTAAGTCTCCTGACATTGTCATCTTTGAAAAGTTTACATTGGAGCTTTAACCAATCTAAAAGCTATGGTGTAATACAGAGTTTATCTCTCCCATGCCATTTCCTGAGAATAAAACATAGCACAAGTAAGCATTTTTGACCAGTGAGCATGCTTAACCTTTAAAGAACAAACTAATTAACTGACAACTAAGATGTACTAAATGCCTTGATATCCATATATATATATATAGAGAGAGAGAGAGAGAGAGAGAGAGAGAGAGAGAGAGAGAACTCAATATCCTGCTTTGAATTCAGGCATGGGAACATAAAGAACAGGAAACACAAAGATAAAGTACAAAGAACTCATGCGACGACCTCAGATCAGTGGCACTCCGTCAAAAATCCTCAGTACGAAATTATCTGAGAACTACAATATTTAACAGTCCTTTTGATTTCAAGGTTAAAAAAATGACATCTCCGTACTGCTACGCAAACCCGCACTCATCCCCAAATAATTCGTGTGTCAATGTTGAGATAAGGAAACCAAGCTCAAAGTCCAGGCACGGCAGAGCGGAGGTAGGTTGCAGCAGCGGGTGCTGGTTGGGGACAGGCGCTAGTACAAAGAGAAGACAGAGTGGGCTGACTTTCCTCTCTACTTTTATACTGTAATGTGCTCATCCTTGTCCTATGACTGGGAACTTCAACTGTTTGGGGCAAATGGGTACGTGTTCTAATTACTTCATTGATATTTAGTATCACTCTTGTTCTAGAATCTGTCCTGTAGGGCAACACTTGATTCCCAGAGCAGGGTGACTATTGACCCTGCTTCCACCATTACACTGCCCGCTAGATCCACGGCTGATGGAAGCACTTGCTGGAAACTTTCTAGGAGGCTGCAGCCCTAGAAAAGAAAATCCTCCCAGCAGGGCTCGGAGTTCAGTTGGCAATGCTGAGAGAAGAAGACAAGACGCTATTAATTACTCACAGTTCGCCTCCAAGACGGGAAGCACTAGGGCGAGGCACGCCAGCAGCGCCCCAGAGCGCCCACCCAGGACCCTCATGGCGAAGCGCGCGGAGGCGCGGGCGGCGACTGTGGCGCGTCGCGGCGGGGACCCTTGCGCTCGGCGTGCCGCGGGTCTGCGACTGGAGCGCCGCTGTCTGAGAACTGCGGCGCGGCGGCGCCTGTGAGCGAGCGCGCCCGCGGAGCAGCCGAGCCGGGGGCGGAGGGGACGGCCCGCTCCCAGCCCCCAGCCCGACGGGGAAGTGATAACAAGGACATTTCCTGGAAGCTTTTCTTTTCGGAGCTGGGGGCAGGGCTCAGGGAGAGCGCCGAAGGCCTAGTAAACACTGTCGAGACATCCTCCTCGCCCTTTCCCAAACTCCAGCGTTTCGTTTCGGTGTCCGGAATGTGAAGTTTGCCAAGGAAAAGGAGAAGCAAACGCAGTAAAACACACACACACACACACGCAAAACACAACCTCCAGCGAGCCGGAGTGGAAGGCTGAGTGGCCAACTATACTTTGAGGGCTCAGAGGTCGGGGTGTCCTGGCTTAAAAGGAAAACATCTTGAGAGACTGACATTGGGGATGAATATGTTAACCAAAACCTAGAAGCGAAATGAGAACTCTAGGAAGGCTACAGAGAACAGAGATAATGGTATCAAATGTGATAGTTTTGATTGTCTACATTTTTGTTTTGTTCTTGAATTTATAGCGTAAAAGAACTATAGCAAAAAAAAATGTTTGGGGAAAAAAGAGAATGTATCAAATTCTATCACCTTCAAACAGCTCGTTTTTGGTTTTTGCATGTTACCTCTGCTTTTTTGTGCTTAGGCAAGCGCATTTGAAATATGTTACTTAATGTTTAAGGCTGCCTTTGGAGCTAAACCGCCTGGATTCAAATGGCAATGCTCTGCAGCTTACTAGTTGTATCATCCGTAAAATGGAGATAGTAGTAGGTTTTCACGGTGTTAACAGAAGAATTTAAAGAGATAACACACGTGAAGCAATTAGTGTGTTAAAGAGTAGCACATAGTTAAGGCACACTTACTACTATCATTCCAGTATTTCTACCCAGTGAACAATATCAATTGATTTCCTATGTGTGTGAGTGAAAGTCAATAGGCTGATGATCTTTCAAGGGTGTATTCCAGCTCTAGCTTTCTGTGGTTTTATGATCCAGGTGGATGGAAGTTGATATTAGAGTCACTTTTTCTAAGAAAATTTGCAAAGGAATTGTTGAATATATCCATATTCTTCCCTCTTTTAAATTCTCTTCCTTCTTGCTATGTCTGAATCTACATGTCAATCTATTCACTTTATTCCCACCCCAAATGATTTAATTATAAATATAATTCTAATCTCGGTAGAATTGTTCAGTGGGCTAGTAATCAGAACATAAAACAAAATGACCTTTAAATACTATATTTAATTATTGAATATTTAAATGCATTTAGGCCATGAGCCTTTCCTCACTTGTTAGGAAGAATTAGAAGTAGAATATCAATTTTGAGTTCTCAAAATTTCACGAGGGAAAACTTCCAAAATCATGAATCAACAGCATTCATAACAAATCATCTCCCATACAGACATTAAAAAATATAAAGAGTATGAAGAAATAAATGTTGGAGAAATGCAAGGTACCTAAAAGAAAAATCTTGATCTTTCAAAGACTCCAACTGAATGTGAAGTTTTAAGTCATTTTAAGACTACAAATGTACATCACAGTGCTAACAATAGTTGTCAATGTGTCCTACCTACACTGTAATGTTGAACTTTGAAAAACATACCCTGAAATGTTTAAAATGAAATTTAATAATACATCTTTGGATAAAATTTTCAAGTTTTTAATTTATTGCATAAGTTCACTCTGTGAAGATGATTTTGCCTTTAGCTCAATATTGATTAACATTTGGTCAATTTCACTTGGCCAAAATTTGTTTTCAGTATACTTTTAAATATGCAATTAAATCTTATTCAAAATTTAACTGCTAATCTAATCCCTTTTCCTAGTCCTAATTCTAATCCCATTCCCTCACCCAGTTTTACATTTCTCCATATAATCTTCTACTGGTATATTGTCCCATTTACTTATTATGTCTATTACCTGTATCCTCATCTCTCTCCACCATGCCAACTAAAAATTGGCACTTGCCATCTGCCTCTACAAAGATTAAGTCACTAGTCACTGCAGCCGCTGACCTTCAACACACCCTGAAAGGAGTTACGGGTAATCAGGAGTGAGGCACTCTGTGCTCTGGGAAAAACTGACAGAACAGGCCTTCAGATAGTTAGATAATTTCAGAAGATTTTATGAGCCCAAATTCTTGCATCTTCTCATATCTAGAAAAGCGGTAAAAATCATTAACAGTGACATCTGGTCCTCGTCACTAGCAGCAAGCCTCTGCCAAAATGTGTGCTTGACTGCATGTACCCCCCTTCACTAAAGACATATATAATACTGACCTTCCCCCTGCCTCTTTGGAGCAGTGCCTCAGAGTTATCTGAGACGCTCTTTCCCAGGCTATAGTACTCATTTTGCTCCCAATAAAACCTAACTTGCAACTCGCACGTTGTGCATTTTTTTTCAGTCAACAACCACTAGAATGTAAAATCCATGAGGGCAGGAATGTTTTAATGTTTTGTTCACAGCTATATTCCTGGTGCCTAGAACAGTGACTGGTACATAACATTCAACAAAATTCAGTTTAACAATATAAGTCTGGGAGGGGATTTCCCTGGTGGCACAGTGGTTAAGAAACCGCCTGCCAATGCAGGGGACACTGCTTCGAGCCCTGGTCCAGGAAGATCCCACATGCCGCGGAGCAACTAAGCCCGTGTGCCACAACTACTGAGCCTGTGCTCTAGAGCCCGTGAGCCGCAACTACTGAGCCCATGCGCCACAACTACTGAGCCCTCATGCCACAACTACTGAAGCCCATGTGCTTAGAGCCCGTGCTCCGCAACAAGAGAAGCCACCGCAATGAGAAGCCCGTGCACCACAGCTAAGAGTAGCCCCTGCTGGGTGCAACCAGAGAAAGCCCACGTGCAGCAACCAAGACCCAACACAGCCAAAATATATATATATAATATATATATATAATATATATATTATATAGATATGGGAATATTTATGCCCAAATATCAACAGTGATCATTTTCAGTCGTGGGGTTATGGATCATTTTCTTTTTGCTGATTTATGTATTTTACTTTTCTACAATAATCTCTTAATATTTGCTTTGTAAAAACAAACAAATACTAAAGTAGTTAAATCACAGGCATTGAGGACCTGTCTTGTTTTATTTGTTTGTTTGCTTTAGATAGAGTGATTTTTATGGTTGTACTTTAAGAACGTTATTTGTTAAATGCTTACAAAATGGATCAGATTAGAAACCAAGTAACATTTATACAAGAGATAACAAGTGTTGGCGAGGATGTGGAGAAAAGGAAACCCTTGTTCACTGTTGGTGGGAATGTACATATCAGTACAACCATTATAGAAAACAGTACAGAAGTTTCTCAAGAAATTAATAATAAAACTACCATATGATCTGTAAACATTGGAGTGTTGCCCACGATTCCAGTTCTACAAGGATCAAGTCATTAGCCACTACACTCACTGACTTACAAATACATGCTGAAAGGAATTCAGGATAAAGTGGTCTGTGTTTTGGATCTATGGGCCCCTAGATAGTTAAGAAGTGTATCTAAGGAAGAATTTCAATGACCCCAGATTCTTGCGTCTTCCTATACATAGACAAGCACTAAAATCCTTAACTGGAGATATATGTTTATGTGATTAGCAGTAATCTTTTACCAAGATGTATGCTTGACTACATGTATTTTCCAGCCAAAAAATTCATATATATATGAACCTCTTCAGAGCAGTTCCTCAGAGCTATCTGAGAGGCTGTCTCCTGGGCTACAGTCCTCAGTAAGTCCTGAATAAAACTCAACTCACAGCTGTTATGTTGTGAGGTTATTTCCCGTTAGCAGATCTGACAATTTCACTTCTGGTTATATATCCAAAGGAAATGAAATCACTCTCTTGAAGAGACATCTGTACTCCCAAATTATTACAGCATTATTTACAAGAGCCAACAATGGAAAAAACAACCGAAGTGTCCATCAACAGGTGAATGGATAAGGAACATGTGAAATCTAACTATCTATGTTGCACATTTATGTATGGCAGTAGGGCATTATGCTAAGTGAAATAAACCAGACAGGGAAAGACAAATTCTGCATGTAATCACTTACATGTAGAGTTTTTAAAAAGTAAAATTCATAGAAATGGAGAGTAGAATGGTGGTTTCAGGGGCTGAGGGGTGGGGAAATGAGGAGAGGCTGATAAAAGGGTACAAACTTTCAGTTATAAGATGAATAAGTTT
This sequence comes from Pseudorca crassidens, assembly GCF_039906515.1. NCBI lineage: Eukaryota > Metazoa > Chordata > Mammalia > Artiodactyla > Delphinidae > Pseudorca > Pseudorca crassidens. Next base: position 107,011,851 of record NC_090300.1, on the reverse strand, counting down.
TGAGGATCTAACCTATAGCATGGTGACTATGGTTAATTATACTGTATTGAATACAGTATAATTTGCTAAGAGAGTAGCAAATTCTCACAAAAAAAAAAAAGAAGAAAGAAGGAAAGGTAACTATGTGAGGTGGTGGATGTGTTAATTAATTTGATTGTAGAAATCATTTCACAATGTATACATATACGTACACATGTATACATACATTTTCACATATATCAAAGCATAAGATTGTACACTTCAAATATATTACAATTTTATTTGTCAATTTTACCTCAATAAAACTGGAGAAAAAAAGTAACCACGTGACACTTAGGATGCAAATTCAACAATCTCTGGGAGATGAAACAAGAGTCTTAATTAGGATGATGACAGCAAGATTGTTTTTTTCATTCAGAACAAACAAGGTTGTACTGTAGTCAAACAGCCACCAAATTATAGCAGCTTAAAACAAGTGTTTATTTCTTGCTCATAGGAAGTCTACTACAGGACTCTCTAGGCAGCTGTCTTCCATGTGTTGGCTCAGCATTCCATGCTGTTTTTTTTTTTTTTTTTTTTTTTGCGGTACGCGGGGCTCCAGACACGCAGGCCCAGCGGCCATGGCTCAAGGGCCCAGCCGCTCCGCGGCATGTGGGATCCTCCCGGACTGGGGCACGAACCTGTGTCCCCTGCATCGGCAGGTGGACTCTCAACCACTGTGCCACCAGGGAAGCCCCATGCTGTTTTTATATTGTAGTACTTCAGAGTTAAAGTAGGCTTCCACAGTTACCATTGCAAGGGATGATAGAACATGGAGAATTGTGGACCAGCTCTTAAATGCTTTCACCAAGAAGTGATATAACCACTACACTCACATTTCACTGAACAAAGCAGGTCCCATGACTTCAAGAAGGTGGGAATGACTATCACATGTGCTATCACGTGTGAATGTGGGAATAACTATCACATGTGAAAAAGAGAACTGGAAATAGTAAGCAGCACATATGTCTACCAAACCACTTAATATATTGAAAAACTAATAGTCAGCTAGTTAACTAACTGACCAACTATATGTTGGTACCAGAAATGTTTGGTAATGTATCACTAACAGAATTAAGGAAGACATGAAGTAGAACAGGGGTTGAGTATAGTTCCAGAAATGCTCAAGGATAGTTAAGTGTAGTAGGGCTCTTCAGACACAGAAATAGTTATTAGACCCTCCAAGAGAACATGTTTTTTAAAAGGGAAAGCAGAGGGATAAGGTCAAATCTTAGAGAATACATATAGGAAGATGAAAGAGGAATAACCAGTGAGATGAGAAGATAACCATAAGAGTATATAATTGTGAAAAGCCAAGGGAGGAAAGAATTTTAGAAGAGTTAACTATATTAAATGTAGTTACAGAGGTATTATAGTGTCTGGACAGGACAGTCTGGGCAGAGACAGTCTAGCACTGATGAGGAAGGGCCGGTTTAGTTAGGAAAACCAGTTGAGGTCATACAGCCTTGAGCAACTGGAAAGAAAATTGAAGTTATCAAGGCAGGACAATAAGAATAGTGAACAAGATCCCTAGCAGTTTGGAGACAGAGGTAGGGGGATATATACCATAAATATTTATGGGACAGGTGACACCAACTTCAAAAATCTGCTATCTATTATTTGTTAGAAATTGCACCTGAGCTTTATTTCTCTCATTTCATCACCTTAGCCACCCTGCAAAGTAGGTACTTTCATTGTCATTTTACAGATAGGGTACTTGAGTTCAGAGCCAGTAAGCTGTAAGAGATGTATATGTGTTTGAATTAGGGTTACATGAATTAGTAAAAGACAGAAAATAATTTTTTTTTTTTTGCGGTATGTGGGCCTCTCACTGTTGTGGCCTCTCCCGTTTGCGGAGCACAGGTGCCGGACGCGCAGGCTCAGTGGCCATGGCTCACGGGCCCAGCCGCTCTGAGGCATGTGGGATCTTCCCAGACTGGAGCACGAACCCGTGTCCCCTGTATCGGCAGGCGGACTCTCAACCACTGCGCCACCAGGTAAGCCCAGAAAATAATTTTAAAACTAGATCTACCTTAATCCCAAACCATTATTTTCTCGTGGATACACTGGGCTTCCCAGCGCCCTCTCTCCTTTTACCAGGATTTGAAAATATATATTTAAGTGGAGACTAAATGGACACACGGGTCCCTACATATAATGCATTCTTTTTTTTTCTATAGGAATGTACTTGTCATTTACTTATTTCCAAACAATATAAAGGAAAAGCAGATATTACATATCTCTTTAAATAAAATAAAGCATGTTACAAAACAGCCAGTAGATCGTGCTCTCCATCTTGCAGAAACCAAATAGCTAGCAATCTATGTATTTAAAAATCCTGGAAAGAATATACATCAAAATATTAACACTGGTTATCTTTGGGTGGTGAGTGTGAGATCTTATTCTCTTCATCTTGTTCCTTTTTCACACTTTCTACAATGAGCATATTATTTCTTCTATAAACAACCCCACACACAACAAATATCATAAATTTCCATTTCACAGTTTATGTAACAAACAGCAATAAACGTTATACAGATTAAAACTTCACTCTCATCTGAACTATTGGATAGTTAGCAAATGAGTTTTCCCCTCGTTCTTAACTTAATTGCCCCAGTGTATTGTTTCTGTAGTTGTGCAGCCAGAGTTGGCTGGAATTCTACAGGATCCTCATCCTTGCTTCATGAAACAAAACAAAACAAAACATGCACAAGACCTGAGATCTCTGGATCTCAGTTGGGGTTGGAGACAGACGAGGAGCAGCACTCTCACACAGTTTGGATGGGTATGCAGATCGGTCTTAGCCCAAGATCTGTCGGAAATGCCTCAACTCATCTCTAGACGCTTCCGTTGCCTAGTTACGAGAACCACCTTCAGCTCCCCCTCCCCCTCAGTCTTCAAGACCACTCCCCCTTCTCCCTCCCGCCTCTCCGGCGGGGGCGGGGAGCAGAGCCGCTTTAGCCACTCAGAGCCCTCTGCGGCGGGCCGTCGAGTGATGATTGGAGAAGTGCATGGGCGGTGCTTGGGGAGGGCTTTCCCAACGTCAGCACGTTGACGCGGGGGTTTTCTCTGGTCGGCCCCGCAAACCCTTCTCGGGTCTGTGAAACTGCGCCTTTGGCCTCGCTGTGCTTGCGCGAGGAGCGCAGTATTCCGCTCGCTGGTCGGCGCGGTTATTGGCCTTGGTTCTCGGACTGACCGCCCTCACCTCCCTCCCGGCCTCTCCTCCGGGCCCATCCTCGTCAGGGGCGCGTCGCAGCGACGGCGGCCCCCCAGACTCGGCCCAGGACAACTAGCGGCCCATCTCCGCTCCGGGCTCGGATGGGAGGTGGCGGGAGGAGCGGCCTGGGATGTTCAGTCTGATGGCCAACTGCTGCAGCTGGTTCAAGCGGTGGCGGGAGCCCGTCAGGTAGGCTGGAGCCGGTTGGCCGGGTGTCTTCCTAGGGGAGGGGGACAGCTGCGCCCCAGGGGTAGGACGGGGCGCCGCCTGTCCTCTCTGCGCCTGGACGAGTCTCCCAGGCCGCAGGGGATGCTTTCCCTCCCAGTTTGATATATCCCCTCAGGGAGCGATAGGAGAACGTAGACTTAATGTTTAGTTGCAATTAAGTTCTCATCCGTAATGCGTATTATTGTTATAATTTAAATGGGTCCTAATTTCTTAAAAAGTTGTGGATTTTGTGTGTGTTTGTGTGTTTGTGTGTGTGTGTGGAAAAATTGTGTATATTTTTCCTCTGAAACTTTTGTAATGGGAATTTTTTTTTTAATAGGGAAGAATGGAATATAGTTTTCATAACATCCACAAACCCCTTCCCAACACACACATGTTGTTTGAGAACTTGGGCCTGAAATCTGTCTCCACTACTTAATAATTATATGACTTAACCACTTTTGGCCCCATCCTCCTCGTATTGAATGAGAATGATAGTATTTATGCTTTAGGAGTTTTGTATTAAATGAGAATAACTGATGGAAAGTGTTCTTAACTGTAGTGTAGCTTCAATTTTTATAGGAGATTAAGCCCTTTAGTTGAAAGAGTCCACTTCTTGTTGTTTCATTTTGAATGCTAGATGTATTAATATTTAGAGCCTGCTACTTGTTATTCATTCATTTGCTGAGAAAATACCATGTGCCAGGCACTATGCTAGGAAGAAGTCAGTGAAAATGATGCTTTTAAAATTGAGCTGCTCAACCAATAAAGAAGCCTTAAGTTCGTTGGTCTTTATAAATAATGTAGATTTTTTATAATTCTACTTTAGAATTAGGCCAAGGGTAAATTATAGCAAAAGTTTTGGGTTTTTCAATCATTAGCATTTCAAATAAGTATTTGCCAAAAGGGTGAACTATCCTTTAAAGAATGGCTCTGAAAAGCTACACTTATAAGGAAAACTATATGCCTATATTTGGAAATTTGCTTTAAATGAAACTTTTGAATTCTTCTCCGATCATTAACTCTTAAATGGATGTGAATCTTTTAGATATAAGTGATGTGATCAACTTTTAAGAGTCAAAGATGTGTTTGGGTGTGTAGACTCTGATTTAATTTGTTTTAATCATGTTCTGGTCTGATTGCCTAGTCTCTACGAAGATGGGAGCGTTATTCATAATAGATGGCCCTTTATGTTTTTCTCTATGTCTGGTTTTTAAAAAATATATTTTTTATATTTTAAAAAATATATTTTTATTTTTGTAAGAGAGCACAGTAGTAGCATGTGTCCTTTTAACTAAAAACACTCAAAAACTTTGCACTCCAAAGGGATTTTTAATTTAATTTATCATTCTTTGTGTTTGCTTCTCCCAGTAGCTATAGTATAATAGTCTCTGGGATGATTAAAGAAAAGACAGAGTTCAGAGAACAGAGGATGTATTGATTTCCAAGTAGAACAGATAACTGGATTTGATTAATAAAGCAGAATTGAAATTTAACCCTATAACTCAGTTTATTTTCTTCTTTAATAAGTAGTAGCATCAAGATCTGAGCTGTCCAATAGGGTAGTGACTAGTTGCATGTGGCTGTTGAGCATTTGAAATGTGGCTAGTCAGAATTGAGATGCTGTAAGTGTATAATACAAAGTGGATTTTGAAGATTTAATATGCAGAAGGGAAAAAGGTAAATTATCAGTCTTTTCTTCAGTTTGATTACATGTTGAAATGATAACTTTTGCATATACTGGATTAAATAAAATATAATATGTACTTTATTTTCATCTTTTATTTTCATTTTTTAAAAGGCAGTTACTAGAAAATTTAAACTGGAAAATTTAAACTTATATGTGTGGCTTGCAGTGTATTTTTATTGGACCTCACTGATCTAGATCATGGCATAATATGAAGGACATGGGTAAAATCTCTCAATGTTGGATAGAGCTAACTGTCAAAGGACTTAAAAACAAATTGGGTTACACCTATCTTTTAAGTACCTTTGTTCAATGCCTGGTTCATAATAGTGGCTGAATAATATTTGCATAGTATTTTATGTAGTTTGATTACTCTTTAGCAAATCCTTAAGTAAATATTAAGGAAGTAGTCCATTTACTGGAATAAATAAGAGGTGAGCAAGCTGATTTTAAAAAATATATCAAATTTTGTGCGCTTAGGTATTTGTGCTGTATTTTTTAAGTTTTAGGCTGTGCTGTTCCTTATTGAGATTCCTCTTCATGTTTTTATACATATATATGCATATATATTTTTTGGCTGTATTGGGTTTTTGTTGTGCGCGGGCTTTCTCTAGTTGCGGCGAGCAGGGGCTACTCTTCGTTGCAGTGTGTGGGCTTCTCATTGCTGTGGCTTCTCTTGTTGCGGAGCACATGCTCTAGGCACGCGGGCTGCAGTAGTTGCAGCTCGTGGGCCCAGTAGTTGCAGCACGCGGGCCCTAGGGCGCGTGGACTTCATTAGTTGTGACTCACGGGCTCTAGAGCACAGGATCAGTAGTTGTGGTGCATGGGCTTACTTGCTCCGTGACATGTGGGATCTTCCCTGACCAGGGATTGAACCCGTGTCCCCTGCACTGGCAGGTGGATTCTTAACCATTGCGCCACCAGGGAAGTCCCGCACGTTTATATTTTATGAAGATATGTTTGTAAGTGTGAGAAGTGAGTGTGTGTAAGAGAGAAGATGATCATTATTGATACACTATGTTCTGAGATTACTTTGCTGACTTAACTACTGTATACTGCACCCTTTGGATTTACCCACCTGTTCTCACTTAGATCCTCTCCCAACGAGCATATTATTCTAGAGACTGGGGTCAGGGATTAGATGGCATGTTCAGAACGTGTGATAGGGACAAGGCAGGAGTCAGAGGTCAAGAGTTAAAAGTACCAGTCTAGGTCAGGAGTCAGACCAGGATGCTAGGGAATTCAGGAACACTGTATCTGCTATTGTTAACCACCAGACAGAACCTAACGTAGGCTCTGCAGCTATGTAAAATTAACCTTGAATAGACTAAAAGCTATACTCACAGATAAGTGGCTTGCTCCTGTAGAAGCAGTGCACTGTAGTGTTTTTTTTTTTTAACTTTTTATTTTGAGATCATAATACAGTGATCAAAGCTAAGGGATTAACTTTGGTACTGTACTATTAACTAAATTATAGATTTTATTCTGAGTTCACTCGTTTTAACATCTAATGCTTTTTTTCTCCCTGTCCAGGATCTAATCAAGGATTCCACATTGCTTTGTTGTGTCTCTGTTCTCTCTCAATCTATAATAGTTCTGTAGTTTTTCCTTGTCTTTCATAACCTTGAGACTTTGAAGAGTACTTGTCAATTGTTTTGTAGAATACCCCTTACAAAGATGTTGCTGCATAAATGGGTAAAGGAAATACCATGGAGGTGAAATGTCCTTTTCAGTACATCGTATCAAGAGGTACATGATTTTGATATCTCTTATTACTGCTGCTGTTAACCTTGGTCACTTGGTTATTGTGGTGTCTGCCAGATTTCTCAATATAGTGTTTTGAGTCAAACAGATTTGCATCTGAATCTTAGGAGTTTTGGCACTTTCCCCCCAGTCAAGTGTGGATAATTTTTGTTTTACAACATTTTGAGAAAGAAAATGTATGCCAGTACTTGATGCTTTGCACATAGTAGTTACTCAGTAAATAATACCTCTGATCTTAGGAGATAAGTGCTGATTAGTAGGTTACCTTCTTCAATTCATTTTATACTTATCAGTATAAATAACCTTCCTTTGCTCTCTTTCTGTTAGTGGAAGAAGGGTTCCTTTTTCTTTCCAAGTCTAATTCTTACACCTGTGCACTGAATTCCATTTCTTCCCATTTCCTGGGAACTTTAGGGGTTCAGTATTCAGTCAGAGATCACAGAACTTCTGGGATACAAGAATAAACCTACACTTTTATCCAAAAATTTATTGTCCAATTTTATCATCAAAAATACAAAATCTCTCTCTCTTCTGTCTTCAGAGCTTCGCTTCTGTTCTTCCTTTCGTACGTAAACATGCTCAAGCCTCTCTTACCTAAAAAATAAACCAAATTAAATGTTTCTTAATGCTGCTGTAACAAATTGCTATCAACTTAGTGACTTAAACAAGTTTATTATCCTACAGTTCTGAGATCAGAAGTCTAAAATGGGTCAGCAGGATTGCTTGCATACTTTCTGGAGGGTCTAGGGGAGAATCTGTTTTTCTTGCCTTTTCCAGCAAAGAAAGAGGCTGCCTGCATTCTTCGCTTGTGACCCCCTTCCTCCATCTTCAAAGCCAACATCATAACGTCTTATCATAATGTCTTCTCTCGTCTGTGCTCTCCTGCTTCCTTTTTATAAGGAAGGACTCTTGTAATTACATCGGGCCTACCTGGATATTCCAAGATAAGCTCCCCATCCAAGATCCTTTAGCTTTATCACATCTACAAAGTTCCTTTTGCCACGTAAGAAAACACAGTCACGGGTTTTGGGAATTAGGATGTGGACATCTTTGGGAGGTTGTTATTCTGTGTCTACCATCCTAAACAACCCTGTCCCTGCAGCCACTACCCTTCCTCCTTCCCTTTACTCCACACTTAACAATTGGCAATGTATGAGTGGTACCTTCTCAGCTTCCTCCCCTCTCAAGCATTCCTTAACTTCCTGCAGTAGAAGGCTTTCACCCAGACCCTTCAGTTTTTCTTGCTACACCAGATGCTGCCTGGTTATTAAATCCAATGGATGCTTTTCAATCTTTTGGCATCAATTGACACTTAAGATCACTCTCTTCTTGGAATTCTCTTATTTCTTTTTCCTGAATTTAAAATTTTTTCACCTTTCCACCTCTTTCCTTTTCTATCTCTTTTTGCCAGTTAGCCTTTCTTCATCTGACTCCCAAGTTGGCTTCAGGTTCTGTCTTCAACTCTCTTTTCTTCTTCTACATATTCTCCCGTTATGGTCAGTCGCACCATATAGAGAGACTTCAGCTACCACCTCAACATTGACTCTCAAGTCCATATTTCCAACACAAAGACTCATCCACCACTTAAGACTTACATATCCAGTTACCACAGAATCTTCAATCTGAACACATCCAAAACTGAATTTACATCTTCTCTCATGCCGAATTGCTTCTGCCTTCCTTTTACCCACATCAGAAGCCAAGAGTAATCCTGCACACCTCTTTGTGCTTTGTTATCTCAAATCATCAAATCCTTTGGTTTATACCTACTTAATACGATTTGTGTGTCTTGCACTCTTTCAGCCTTTGCATACCCACTGCTCCATTTTAGATAAGGTTTCCATTATTTCTCTCCCAGATCTCTTTGACAGACTTTCCACTGTTCCCCTCTGATTAATGCTCCATACTGTCAATGATCTTTTTAGTATGCAGCTGATTTTAAACCTTAAGTCTTTCCTAATTGCCTTCAGGATAACATCCAAACATTACTTACAGAATACTTGCAATTTGACCTGAGCCTGGCTATATGGACTCATCATAAGCCATTCTTTTTCTTCCTGTCATTCCAGATTTGGGGTATTTAAGTTCTCTAGTCCCTCCATTCCTCCCTGAATGCCCTTCTCTCTTTTGACTGTTCCTAATCATACTTAAATCTCACTTGGGAGATTCTCTCCTTCAGGAAACTCTTTGAATTCCAGCCTAGATTCTTTACCTTGCATTGTGTTTGCTTATTAGCCTCTTGTATTGGTCTCTACTTACCATGTATTGTAATGTTTATTCAGTTTGCCTAGTCATACAGGATGTCTTGTGGACAGGAGCTGCTGTTATTTAAAAACATTTAATAAAATAGATAACTAATAAGAGCATGCTGTATAAAAAAAATAAAATGCAAAAAAAATTAAAACATTTAAAAGTAATGTATATTTATTGTTATTTAAAAGTAATGCATGTTTATTGTAGAACATTTAAAGCACAGTTAAGCAGAAAGGGGCAAATTTAAGTTAACTCACAATCTTATCCACCAGAGATTACCATTTTTTGTATTTTGGTGTAGAATCTCTTACATACATGTAAATTTTTTTAAACAATAATGAGAAAATCAAGTGCTATTTCATAGCTTTTTATTTATTTATTTTGCCTTAATGTATAATTAACATCATTACATATTTTCGTTCAACATATTTTTAATAGCAGCAGAGTAATGTGTTGAATAGCTTCACCAAAGTGTTCTTAATTATTCCCGTTATTAAATATTTAGGATGTTTAAATTTTTTTTTACTGTTATCAACAATGCCTTGGTGAGCATCCTTATATAAGTGTCTTTGGAAACGGAATTCTAGATCAAATGATATGAAAAAGTTTAAGGTGTGTGATATATATTGCCAAATTGCTCTTCAGAAAGGCTTCTTGTTTTTTTAAACCAATTTCTACTCCTACCAGCAGTGTTAAGAGAGTGCTTTTTTCCTCAAAAAATAGGAGCCATCACTTTTTCATTTTTTCCAGGTTATGGGGGAAATGTTGTCTGCTTTTATTTTCTATTTTCTTGATTACTGTTAAGGTTAAAAGTTTTTTCCTGGGCTTCTTTGGTGGCGCAGTGGTTGAGAGTCTGCCTGCTAATGCAGGGGACACGGGTTAGAGCTCTGGTCTGGGAGGATCCCACATGCCACGGAGCAACTAGGCCCGTGAGCCACAACTAGTGAGCCTGCGTGTCTGGAGCCTGTGCTCCGCAACGAGAGGCTGCGATAGTGAGAGGCCCACGTACCGCGATGAAGAGTGGCCCTCGCTTGACACAACTAGAGAAAGCCCTCGCACAGAAACGAAGACCCAACACAGCAAAAATAAATTAATAAACTCCTACCCCCAACATCAAAAAAAAAATTTTTTTTTCCCTTAGACATTTGTATTTCTTCTTTTGAGAATTTCCCAGTGATTCCCTTTGCTGTTTTTCTATTGGCACAGGTCCATTTTCTTATTGATTTTTCTAAAAGAGTTGTTAAGTGTTTATACTAGTAACCCTTTCACTCTAGTATGTGTTGCAGATATTTTTCTTTCTTTTGTTATGTTTTTAAATTTTTTGATGGTTTTTGAAGCATAAACATTAAATTTTTTTAATTCAAATATATCATTCTTTCAGTGTAATATTTAGGAAGTTCATTACCACTCCAAGATTATATTCACCTATACTTTTTTTTCTAGTACTTTTATGTTTTAATTTTTAACATTTGAATCTCTGTTGAAATTTATTTTGTGTATAGGGAGCAGCCTTCATCCAGGGCACAGAACACAAGGTCTGTTAAGTCATGGTTCTCAGTAAATATCTGGACCCTGTCAGCAGGTCCTCACCCTTACATATTATCATTTACATACTCAGAATTCTGATTATTTATACCAAGTAGCATCTAGTTGATGAAATGGTAATATAACATAGGATAGAATATATGAGTTTAAAGATGATTTCCAAGATTCTAGCAAGGGTTGGAAGCAGAATTTTAGAAAGGGTGTAATTTTACCTGGGTCTTGAAGAAATTTGTGCTTCCTATGCTTTCCAGGAGCATGATTTCAGGAATAGCCCACCTAGAGAGGCAGAAAATTAACATCAATTTAAAGGAACTAATTTTGGCAGCAAGAATTACGTAGTATAATTTAAAATAGTAAAAACATATTTTTACCAGTATTTAAAGAACAAGAAAAATATAGTAAGTACTCATGTGCTCACTACCTAGGTTTTACAAATATTAACCTTTGGTCATCACATTTCAGTTTTTTTCTGAAGAAATGGATAAATCCTTGAAGCTCCCTGCACCCTCTTTGTCTCACACCATCCTTTCCCTGAGGTAACCAGTAGCTAAAACTAGTTTCTTACCCATCTTTGTTTTTCCTTGTCACAATTCAGCCTACCAACGCTTTAATTCAAGTTTATTAGTAGATTGTTATTCACTGTGGCCAAGTCTAAAAGAAGAGGCTCACATGTCACAGTAAGCAATGTGGATTGGTGCTTTCTGTGTATCAGTATGGTATCTGGTAAAACATGCCATGATGTGGTATGTTATCTCTGCTAGGAATTTTTTCAGTGGGGAAACAGCACCCTATAGCCATCTTTCTTGGTCTAAGTAAATATAACTGTAAATCCTAGACTATTTATAGAAATTGCTGGTTCTTAATTTCTTAATTAAGCTGTACATACAGATTAGCAAGGATTATCTGATGTGCCATGGGCAGAACTGGAATATCTTACACTTCTTTTTATCCCCTTACAGCTTGTTGTTTATTCATAGTAAGAATCTCAGAATTTTAGGAAAGGGCTCTAGAGATATTTTGATTCTACCCCTTTATATTTTATTTTAGTTTTCAATTAAAAAATAGTCTTTATTTTTAGATCAGTTTTAAGTTTACAGAAAAACTCAGCAGAAAGTACAGAGAGCTCCCATATACCCTCCCTCCACCTAGTTTCCACTATTATTAACATCTTTCATTAGTGGGGTACATTTGTTGCAATTGATGAACATAGTGATATATCATTAGCTAAAGTTCATAGTTTACATTATCCCTTTATATTTTAGAAATGAACAAACTGATACTAAGAATTTCACTTGATCAGGACTTCAAAGCTAGCATATAACCCCAAGGTTTGCCCTCTTTTTAGTGCTTCATAAATTTATTTACTTATTTGGTTGCACCAGGTCTTAGTGGTGGCAGGCGGGCTCCTTAGTTGTGGCACGTGAACTCTTAGTTGCGGCACGTGAACTCTTAGTTGCGGCATGCATGTGGGATCTAGTTCCCTGACCAGAGATCAAACCTGGGCCCCCTGCATTGGGAGCACAGAGTCTTATCCACTGCGCCACCAGGGCAGTCCCGGTGCTTCATAAATTTAGAGAGTTATTTTGATGCAGTATTATCCTGGACTCTACAATCTGAATTAAAATGTCAGAAAATAGTGCATTTGTATAATAAAATCACACCATAAATGTTTTTGGTAAAACTTTTTCATTGTATTAATTTTTTTTGTGGTAAGTTTTTTGTTTTCTCACACATATATCATAAAACAGTATTCCCAAGTCCCTTTTCATATGTATTTGTTATTTATTAAATTGTTCCATGTAGTTTTAAATATTTTAAGTAATAAATATTAATTTTGATGTGTTAAATTTTGCTTCATAGTGTTTCAGTGAAGTGTTTTATTTTAACTTGCATAACATTTTTGAAGTTAGAAATAGCTTTAATGTAATTATCTCATTTGAAGTATTGTCTTCCTTAGTTGACAGATGAGGAAGTTTAGAGTTGTAAATGTTCAAAAGATTGTAATAATGTCTTTCAGAAAAGATTCAGAATACAAATGTTTTCTGAATCTAAGTTCAAAATGCTAATATTATGTGGCTTATATTTTAGACATATTAATTTCTATATCTGTTATATAAAAAGGGACCCTGAGATAAAATATGTAAAACAGTCTTTGGCTCTCTTAATCAATCCCTACTTTTTTTCTTAAGTCAGAATTATTTTAGTTTTAAAAATATTTCTCACTGTTAATTATTACCTTGAAACCATAAGCATGTAAATTTATTCAGAAAACTTCAGTCAGTTTGATGTAAGAAAATAGGTAATTTTAATAACATTCTCTAATATTGAACTGTTACTTTGATGTGAAGATTTATATAAATTAAATTCATTATAGTATGTTCTCAGCTTAAAGTTATATATTTTAATTTTACTTAGTGTTTACTTAGTAAATGGGGGATCAGAAAGTATGTTTCTGTTGTTTCATTCAGTAAAGATGCATGATGTATGCTCAGCACATTTGATCCTGGGGCTGCAGAGTTAAGACAAGTTCTAGTTGAGTTCAAGACACGCCATATAAATTCAAAGCGTTGGTATTGCAGGGTTTGGGAAAAGCTGAGAGCATTTATTTCTGAGGTACTTAATTTGTGGCAATTACTAAAAAGATACTTTTATTTTACAAAACTTTGTAGTATTTGATATTGTTCATCTCTTAACCCTTCCGGAAACTTTTCCCATCGCTGCCATTTCTTTGGTGTCATTTCTTTCTGGCTACAATTTTAAGGGTTTCTTCAAAGGTTCTTGGGGTTCTGTGTCCCCTGTCCCCTGGCTCTTCTTCCTTCTGTGCTCTTTCATCTGTTCTTGTAGTTTTAACTACCACGTATATGTCTCATAATCCCAGTCCAGGTCTCTCCTCCAGCTTCAGACTTCAGTGTGAGACAAGCACTACTGTCAACATGTGCAAAACTGAACCCATTAATCCTCCTCTATAATCTGGTCCCTGCCCATCTTGCTGGTCTCATTTGTAGACTCCCTGTCTTGAATTTTATTCTGTAATAAGAACAGCTATAGGTTGAGCACTTACTGTGTGCCACAAGCATTGTGCACCTTACTTACATGTCTTATGTAATTTCACCACATCCCTATGGGATGGATATTTTTATTATCCCATTTTACTGATGAAATTCTGAGAAGTTAAATAATGTGTCCCAGGTCATATAGCTTGGAAATGGCAATTTTGGGATTTGAACACAGCCTGCTCTAACACCAAGTTTGTGGCTATCTATCAGAGTACCCATAATCCCTATGTGTTACTTGTTACTAGTGGAAACATACTGTACATCTTACAACAGAGTCCTTCCATGTCAGCCTTTCTAGTTTGGTATATAATTCAAGACTCAGGGATAACTGTAATAAGAGCTAAGTGATCACTTTCAACTTCTGGGAAGGTCACATTATTACCTATATTATGATACTGGTTCCTTAAGTAGAAGTATATCGGGTTCCTTTTAGACTCAATACACAGCTGTATTGAGTTGTGATTGTGTATGAATGTAACAAGCATGTTCTCCTTTTGCTTAAGCATGCTTTCCTGAGATGTGCTCTTAATGCCTGGGTTCAGCAACTCAGCACCTTGCCAGTTCTTACCTCCTTGGTGTGGTGTCTTCTCAGGCAGTGTTCTTAGTCTGGAACGTCTTCATCCTTCCTCCTATTTTCACCTTCCCCTTGCTCGGCAAACTTCTACATTTTAAGAACTTAGCTGAGGCATCATCACCTTGTGTAAGAAGCTTCCCAGACCTTCTCCTGTATCTCTAGGCTGAATAAAGTCTTCTTGCTCTGTATTCCTTTAGCGTCTTGTATATATCGATAAGCATTTTAAACTGTCATAGTGTCATAATGTACAAATATTTGTTTACATTTTAGTCATTCTCATTAGATGATGAGCACTCTGGGATAGAAATGATGTCTCAGGCATTTTTGTGTCCATAGTACTCAAATGCCTTATGTACTTTTATTGAATTACTGCCTGACCAAATGACTAAATGATTGCTTTTATTGCTAGTGTCAACTTTCTAGACACTATAAACCTAATAACACTGTTTATTATTTTTTCAATTGAAGGACTAGTGTATTTGATCAATAATCATAAGACTAAAAAACATAGTTTTTTATTTCTCTGTTGTTACGTAGCATCACAGCCAAACTGTTCCCAATCAGTGATAATTTATCTTATTTTAAAAAGTTATAATGACATGTACATTTTAAAATGTGTTAGATTGAATATATTCAGTGGTTAAAGAGTTCCATAGAATTTTGAGTGTTAGGTGATCGTTAGCCTTTTAAACCCATTCTATTCTGAAAGTATAAATTTAATGCTTTGTTATCAGGCATTGCAGTAATTCATGCTGTGATTTCATTTGTACTGCTAATGTTATGTTTTTTCATTAAGGCTTTAATTACCTCAAATATTTAATTAAAGCTGTGTTTTCAAGTATATGGCATAATGATCTTAAAGATTAACTGTGTACTTGCAAGTGTAGTCAAAATAAAAATAGAAATCCAGAGAGACTTATTTCGTGCCAGTCTCAGCATGATTATAATTTTCCAAAGTGATTTTCATGTTTGAAGAACTTTTTTTTGTTTGAACCTAATATTCTGTTTTTAAAAAAGAAAGCTTTTAAGGTAAAATCTAACATTTTTCCTTGATAGCTGCTTTAAGAGTAATGTTTCAAAGTGTGTAAAAGTAATTATTTGGACAGTGTTTTTTTTTTTTAAACTGAAATCTTGACAAGAATGGAGCGGGGGAAACATAAAATGCTACCTTTGTAGTAGAGAATGAAGGGCCATTTTCCTTAAAAAGGTATATTTGAGATTTTTTACTCTGGCTCATAAGGGATGGGAAAAGGATCCATGATGTTCTTAGGAACTGCTGACCCAGTTGATATATGTTTGCAGTATGGTCTCCTGTGACTTCTAGAATAGGCATGGTCAGCTGCTATCTCTTCCTGTGCCTGCCTGTGCTTTCCCTTTACAACAGTCATCACACATAAATCTCTAATGCCTCTTTTCTTTCTAGGCTCTAAAGTTTATGATGGCTAGGGATTGTGGATGTTTGTTTGGTACTGTGTAATCGGTGCCTAATCAATAGTTACAGAATAAGTGATGCAAACAAGCAGAAAATGGGGATTTGTTCCCCAAAAGTAATTGTTTTGGTCATGGTGATGTTTGAAGCACTGTAGATCTTGAAATAAATTGTTAAAGAGCAATTGAATTAGCTTTACTATTATGGTCTAATTCATTATATATCTAGTAACTTCAGTTATCCAAAATATTGTTTAAATGCTATACAATCCATCTTTTTTGGATAGTCATTTGTTATATTTTATTTAAGAAATTATTTTGTACTTAAATTTTGTTCTTTGATATTTGGACGTTATGAATTCTTCAAACAAAATAGTAGAGTTATACTCTACATATCTCAAAGCTTCCATAAGAAGTAAACATATTTTTCAAAGTTGATAATACAGGTAAAACTTTCCCGTGGATAGAAGTACCCAGACCTCACATTCTACCTCGGATCCGTAATTCATAATCTGCTGTGTGCCTCTTTGGCATTTCCACTGACCCCACCACTGACTGACTGGGAATGGGGTGTGGGGATGCTACTGGTTGTGACTTACCACTGACTCGAGCAGAGACGTACTTTCGTTTATTCTTCACGGTGGATATAGGGATGGTTGAAGCATTTACAAAAGACTAAGGCTCCTGGATAACAAAGGAAATTAACATGAAGAGTAAATTAATTTCACTTACAAAAACCAAAGTCCTCACCATGGTCTACAAGGCCCTACGTTATCTGGCCTCTGATGCGTTTCTGACTTCCTGTCCTTCTCCCCTGCTCCTGTCTCACTGGGTTTTACCACACTGGCTTCCTTGCCTTTGAACCAGCTGTACTCTCTTGCCCCAGATATTTGCATAAGTAACTCCCTCCTTCAAGGCCTTACTCAGACTTTACCTTCTTTCTCAGTGAGGCCTGCCCTGATCACCTTATGTAACTACAATCCATATCCTGCTCTACTTTATTCTTTTTTCTGTAGTACCTAATCACCTCTAACGTATGATATAACCTATAATTTCCTTATTTCTTATATGTATTATATTGTTTGTCTCCTGTAACTAAAATGTAAGTTTAATAAGGGAAGGGTTTCTCTATCAGTTTTTGTTTTTCATTGTTGTTGTGGTTATTTAAATAAACAAGTGTATCTCAGGTACCTAGAACACTGGTGTATGGTATACAGAAGATGGTCAGTAACTGTTTGTTTAATAAAGAAGTCCAGATCCAAGAAAGCCAGGCCTAGACAGATGAAAAAACACCCTTTCTTGCCATCTAAGTTCTGCTTTTTAACCCTTCTTGGAATGATTGCCAGTGAAGAATGACTGTACTTGGTAGAAACCCTGACTCTACCCCATGGGAATGTGGCCCAGTTATGCTGTGGCTTTCTCTCTATATTCCCAAAATGGTGTTAATAGATGGTCTCATCATTTATACTAAGCAGTAGTTAAGCCTGGAACAGAAATGAGCTTTAGTGGTGGAGTGAATCGCTGAGATAATAGGACCAGTATAGTAGGTTTGTTCCTTTATAACCTGCCCCAGGTTTGAGAAGTTCGTAGGAGTTAAGTGAATTAGGTTCTGGTTCTGACTGTAACCAATTCATTGTCTTATCTTATGACTCTGGACTTATGTTTCTTCAACAGTAAAATTGAACTGGATTGTATTTTTTTTCTAACTCTGTGACGTTTAGCTATATCATCAGAAACATTTTAAGCTTTATAATTTAGGAACCCTCTTTCAAAATATGTTAGCGCTTAGGTTAATAATCATGTTACTATACTATGTTTAAGATTTATACTTGGTAAGGTGCTGCATATATAAAAACAGTTGAGCATAGTAGTAGTGTCAAGAACCTAACAATCATTCTTTTCTTATGTAATTTCACAAGAAAAAACAAATTTGTGCTAATCCTTAGACTTCAGTTAACTAGAAAATTGAGTCTTTAGACATGATAGATAACTCATGCTAGGATCTATCTCCCTCCTTGCTTTCTCTCTTCTTTCCCTTATTTCTTCTCTATCCTTCAGGTTATCTACTGTACAGTTTTCCTTTTTTTTTTTTTTTTTTTGCTTAGAGAACAAAAGGATGACACTTTACAGGTATTTTTCAAGAATTTTGTTTTTTGAATATATATTTTATTCATCATTGTACCCCCTAGCATCCAGCAGATTGTCTTGTACATATAGATGCTCCTTAAGTGTTGCTTGGATGAATGAATTTGCTTTTATTTTTACCTCAATACTTAATTGACTCAAAGTGATTTTTTAATTTTTATTGTTTTAAGAAAGGTGACTCTTGTGATGGTGGGACTTGATAATGCTGGTAAAACGGCAACAGCAAAGGGAATCCAAGGAGGTAAGCTGAAAAAATTTATTATTAAATTACTCTGATTTATTTATTTACATTGCTTTATTACATATTCATTGGGTACATATGCTGTGTACTCTATTACTTTATATTCTTAGTATACTTGAGGCTAATGTGGTGAATAGACTCTGGCTTAATAGTACCAGCCTGTTATGTTTCAGATTTGAATGAATGCAGAGGCTCCTCGAGGTTTTTGATCAGCTAAGAGGGATCGCAGCTGTCTTCTAGCCAGTAGGAAGGAAAAAGTAAAAAAAGGACATGCCCCTGCCTTTAATGATCCCTATCTTCTACTTACATTTTCTTGGCCAGAATTTAGTCACAGGGCTACAGCTAAATGAAAGGGAGGTAGAAATACAGTTAGCCAGCACAGTTCTCTTTGCATTTTTTGATTTTTTTTCAACATGATGTGTAATTTTTACAGTTACATTAAAGATACATTAAAGAGTTTTATGTCATTTATATTACATCTCATTGGATGTATTTATTTAGTCTTAATTTAATGCTTTGTAACTACAATATAGAGGTACTATACTAGTGAGTTTGTTGTGTACCCAGAAGATGTAGCACGAGCCAGGCATCTTGAGGGTATGAATTGGGAGAAAACCTAACATATATTTGTTCCTGAAAATGGATTTTGCAACTAGATATCATGCATGACAGATAGGGAGCTTTTATTTATGGAAATTCATGAAAAAAAATTGACACCTTGAAAAATTTGCTGTTGGAGAAAAACATTTTGTCACCCCCAATTAGTTGCAAACTATATATTATTGTTTGAGGAGGCTTCTAAAGCCTTTTTGTACCCCTCATGCTGTCACCTAGGTTATATCCTTGCAAAGCACTCACTGTCACCATCTAAACCAAGGGTTTGCAAACTTCTTCTGTAAAGATCCATATAGTAAATATTTTAGACTTTGAGAGTCATATGGTCCCTTTCCCAGCTACACAGCTCTGACATAGTAGTGCAGAAGTAGCCATAGAAAATATGTAAACAAATGAGCGTGGCCATGTTCCAATGAAACTTTATTTATAGACCCTAAAATTTGATGTGTTATGAAACATTATCCTTGGGGTTTTTTTGGAAATTATTTTAAAATGTAAAACACATGCTTAGCTTGAGGGCCATGTGAAAACAGGTGGCCAGCCAGATTTGGCCTGCCGGCCATGAAACCTTATCTAAACGTTTTCTCTTTCATTCCTTCAAAGCCTTATGTTCAAGGGAGCGGGATCCAGGAATGTGCTAATCAGACTGTCTAATTATTTGTGTGTACTTAGAACAAACTCTTTCGATCAGGCCTTCTTCTTCTGAATTCCACCTCCATTAGTTTCTTTTTCTGAGTTTAGAAAATGTTCAAAGTGTCACATCATGAATAAAAAGTCAAAGCTGCCTTCAACTTTGAGCTCCCCTCTGGCTCTGTTTTTGTTTTTCATTTCATATTTACTCTTCAGCCTACTCCAGTGACTGATTTCTTACCATTTTTCTTTTTTAAAGATTCCAGTTGTATAGAACGACTTGAAGTTTTTCAAATTGAGCCTTTTGATACCTTTGTGATTTTGTTTATGCTGTTCCCACTTGCCTTATTAAAGAGAATATCAACTTATCCTTAAAGACATTATCTACTTATCTCTAAAGATGCTTGTTTGTCGTATAGTCTCCTTCTTTATGAAGTTTCTTCTGATCTCCTGCTGCCCTCACCCCTTACCACCACCGTCAGTACAATTGACCACATCCTCTGTTTATGTCTACTCTTATCTGTATCTACTTGTATAGCTACTTAATTGCCCCTCTTTTTATATATTACTCTACCTCTCCAGACTATAAATTCCCCAAGGGCAGTTTTACTTATTTTGGTGTCCCAGTTCAGGCCATGCCTTAGTAGGCAGTCTTCCTAAAACATTTCTCCCATGGCTTCTCTTAGCTTATTTCTGTTTTGTTTTTTATTAAAATTTAAAAAAAAAATTTTATTGTATATTTCCTCCTTTCATTTGAGATAATCTTCCTCTCCTACTGTGTTGCCGTTGTCTGTGTCCAATATAATATAATTTTATTATAGCTTCCTAATCTAAGAGTACTTTCCCTATCTTGAGGTTCACTTCCTTCAATCAGCTTCTCTTCTTCATGGCTGTCAAAGTGATTGCATTAATAGGATATAGGTTCAGTTGTGCTAACAAATAAGCCTAAAATAACAGTGGTTTAATAAAATAGTTTATTTCTCTCTCATATTACAGCACAGGGAAAAGTAGTCTAGGGCTGGCATAGCAGCTCTCTGGTATTAGAGACTCAAGTTCCTTTTCCTATTTGCTTTGCCATTCCTAGTGTTCTCCCTTGCCTACCTGGTCCAAGGTGTCTCACTACTACATGTGCATTTCAGCTGGAAGGAAGAAGTAAAGGACAAAGGGAGGCTATCCTTCTCTTTTTTTAAAGTATGTGAACCAGAAGCCACCACATCATTGCAGTTCATAGGCCATTAGCTAGAACCCGTGGTGTTCCAGAGCTGGTTGCTAATTGCTATTATTGGCTCATATTAGGCAACGAGAGCCAGTTAGGCACCTCTCCTCCAAACTCTATGTTCAAGTGCCTCATATTGGTAATTTGAAATAGTCCACAGCGGGATTATTTACACCATGACAATTGGAAAACACTACCTATCAGAGTTCCACAGCCTCCAAAGCCAGTTAAACATTTAACAGTATACCACCAGCATATTATCTAAAACCTGTTCTCATGGCCACCCCTAGCTGCCATAGAGACTGGGGATTACATTCTTTATCCTGAACAGCCATGTGCTCAGCTAAAAAATCCAGGATTCTCTGACTTTCCAGTATTATTTCCTAATAGTTCTAAGGAACTGTTGTTATTTTGGGTGGGAAAATTCTTTGTGTAAATTGGTCCCTAGCATTGTTGACATTAACACATCTTTATTATATCATAGTTATTTGTTTATGTATATATTTCTTCTTTTTCCAGCTATATAAGTGCTCTATAAGATCAGAAAATATTAATAAATTTTATTAATCTTTGTATATCTAGGACCTTTCATAGTACTTAGCATATAACATAAGCTCAATAAATAGTTATTGATTATATATTTTCATTTTATCTTGAACTTTGTAGGCATTGTCTTAACACATATGCTTTACTGAAATCCTCAGGATTAGGGACCATATGTGTTTGAATGCCTGGTTCTTGTATGATGCCTGATTTATAACAGGCCCTCAATAAATGATTACAAGCATGGATGGATGGGTAAATATATGGAAGAATGGACATAACGATAGCAGCTTCAGCTGTCCTAGCAGTCTGGTGTTGTAGTATTGAGAAGTTATATGCTTTGTACTGAGTGCTAAGGATACAAAGATAGTTACCAGCTATTGGGAAGGTATAGGCTATTGTGGAGACCAGCAAGAACACAGAATATTACAATAGATGGTGTAGGTGATACTGAAAGTAGGAAGGAATCATCAGAGAACGATTTACAGAAAAGGTCGTAACCTGAACATTTAGTCTTGAGTCTTGAAACACAGAATCATGAGTAGGAGCCAGAGGAAAGAACAGAGAAATTGGGGAGGGTGTTCCATGTATCAAAAGAAACAGGCTTTTAAAGTCCTGAATACCTGAATTTGAGTCCTGGCTCTGTCTACCATGTAACCTTGAAAAAATTACTTAATATGAATTGGTTTCCTGGGAATAGTGCCATCATTTTATCTGTACTTACATTGTTCCCCTGCTTGGAATTTTATTCTCCCTTCTTTGTTATAATTTTTTTGTCTTTTAAGACTTTACTCCTATTTCATTTCCTCTCTGAAGGCTTTCTAGGCCATGACTCACTTCTAGCTCCTCTTTACCCTTTTTCTCTTGAATGCCCTCCATCTTAGTTTGGGCTGCTATAATAGAATACCATAGACTTAGTGGTTTAAACAACAGGTATTTCTCACAGTTCTGGAGGCTAGGAGCTGCAGTCAGGGTGCCAGTATGGTCGGGTACTTAGTGAGGGCCCTCTTCTTGGTTTACAGACAGCCATCTTCTCACTTGTATCCTTATGTGGTGGAAAGAGAGAGAGGAAACAAGCTCACTTATGTCTCTTCTTATAAGGGCACTAATTACATCATGGGGGCTCCATCCTTGTGACCTCATCTAAACCTAATTACCTCCCAAAGGCCCTACCTCCAAATACCATCACATTGGGGATTAGGGTTTCAACAGATGAGTTTTGCCAGGGACATAAAAGTGCAGTTCATAATACCTTCACACTGTGCTTTCCAGTCTTGTTTGTAGAACATATAGGTTCTTGTGTTATTCCCATTAATGGGAATAACACAGTTCTCTCTGAATTGTACTGGATATTCTTTGAGGACAGCAACCCTTTTTTATTCATCTTTGCATTCTAATGCCTAACAAAGTCCTGGTACTGAGTAGGTATTCTGTATGTGTTATTTCCCTTATCCCTTCCTCAGGATAGTTGATTTATTTTCACTGATAATTTCCTGGGGGTACCTTTCAAATCATACTCAAAGACAGCTGCCTATTTTAACTGTGAAGCCAGTTCTGGCCTGGACTAGATCCACATTTTTAAATGTCTAGTTTAATTCTGTTTTTGGAATATATGGCTGCTTATATTGCTTCTAAACTTGCCTTTTTCTCCTTCTAGATAAGGCAGGTCTTTTAAAAATTTGACTTGTGATGTCTGTTAACTTTCTAGAGAGCTGTGTAAACTGCATTAAGATGCTTGCTGAAAGGGAATGGTACATTGCAAGTCTGTTTCTCTGTCACACCTAAGCCTAACAGCAAATGCCTCTCAAATTTATCTTTTTTTTTTTTTTTGTGGTACGTGGGCCTCTCACTGTTGTGGCCTCTCCCGTTGCGGAGCACAGGCTCCAGACGCGCAGGCTCAATGGCCATGGCTCACGGGCCCAGCCGCTCCACGGCATGTGGGATCTTCCCGGACCGGGGCACAAACCCGTGTCCCCTGCATCGGCAGGCGGACTCTCAACCACTGCGCGACCAGGGAAGCCCTCAAATTTATCTTTGTAATAGCAAATGTTTTGCTGAATGTGGGAATGATAAGACCCTCTAAACCAGTGTTGTTCAGTAGAGCTATTGCAATGACGGACATGTTCTATATTGGCTCCGTCCAGTAGGGTGGGCCACCAGCCACATGTGACTTTTGAGCACTAGAAATACAGCTTGAACAACTGAGGAGCTGAATTATTTTATTTAAGTTTAATTGATTTAAGTTTTAAAAGCCTCATGTAGTTTGGTGGCCACTGTATTGACCGTGCAGCTGTAAACAAAGTACAGTGGAGTAATATTTGTTGTGAATTCTAGCGATGAAGAGAGAATGGAAGAGACAGACATGAAGTTTGAACTCTTCTCTGTAACCACTGAGTCACTTGGTTCTGTTAATCTTTCATGAGTTCTCTCTTGCCATTCTTCTATTTTTATTTTCATACCTCTCCAAAAAGTGGCTATCACTCTCATTTTCAGTCCATTCTAGAGACTTTTGCAAAGATGAATCTGAAGAAAGACTACTTAAGTCACCTTAATTATGTTATTGGTCTGCTAAAATACCTTCCGTGGCTCCCAATTCTCTATCTTCAGAACCCTCTTCATTGTACATTCAGGCTTAAGGGTTTGCTCCAACTACAGTGTTCAACTTGTGCGTGCATCTTGCTTTTACCATTTCTATTACTTAGGTCACTCATCTGACTGTCTAAATCCTACCGAGCTTTAAGGCTTAGGTCCCAGCTCCTAGTTCAAGTCTTGAACCTTAGTGATCTTTTTAATCTCTTACTGTCATTACCTCTCTGGCAGTTATAATTGTATACATCCTGTACCTTCTTCTTTGTGCTGTCATATGCAGAAGTCCAAAGAAATTCAATTATAAATTTATGAGAATATCCTGTATTCTATTCTTGTAGAAGAAAATAAAATCTACTCTTTGTATTTGCAAGCTGTCCTTAAAAGTCTCTTTATTGCAATTATAGATTTAATTCAGTTAATTAAAAAAGAAAGGTCCTATACTCTTCATAGCTTCTCCCATTATTTGGTTGTTCTAGACTATTCTCTAAATGTTTAGTTTTTCTTTATAACTCCACAGAGGTTGTAATGGTCCTTGGGGATGGCTGTGGTGTTGAAGGTTGAAATTTTTATTGTTTGTAACTTGGGGAGTCAGTGGCCTTAAAGGCAAGAGTTCATTTGTTTATTTATTCTACAGATCCTTATTAAGTACCCATTATATGGTGGGCATTAGTTTAGGAACTGGGGTTATATCAATAAAAGCAAACAAGCAAACAAAAAAAACAGACAGAAATTCCTATGTGCAAGGAGTGTAAATTCTAGTTGGATATTTTATAGTATCTACCTTTCCCCCAAACCAGTGTGCTTAGATGTAACGCTTATTGTGTAAGCAAATAATAAACATTCTATTTAGTACTAGAGTATGATGAATAACACATTTATGTCATTTAAGTGGTGAAGTTAAATTAGTGTTATTAATTTAAGGTCTAAAGATTCTTTCTTTTATATCATTTGAAACAGAGTATCCTGAAGATGTAGCACCTACCGTTGGATTTTCCAAAATTGACCTTAGACAAGGAAAGTTTGAAGTCACCATCTTTGACTTGGGAGGTGGAAAAAGAATTCGGGGAATCTGGAAGAATTACTATGCTGAATCTTACGGAGTAATATTTGTTGTGGATTCGAGTGATGAAGAGAGAATGGAAGAGACAAAAGAGACAATGTCAGAAGTGATAAGACATCCTAGGATATCGGGAAAGCCTATATTGGTGTAAGTAATGTTGGTGTCATTGTAAACCTAGAGACAGCAGCATTAAGTCATTAAATTTACCTAAGTTACAAAATACTGAATAAGCTAAATTGTCACACCCTCGTATGATAAAATGTATGTAATTTACTGGGAGTTGTTAATATACCAAGGCCTTATTATAATGCTATCTGTAGAGGTTAAGCACAGAGGCTATGTAATGAAGAAATCTTATAATTAGATCTCCTGGGTTTTCAAATGTAAACTCTTTGTTTTATTTGATCATTTACTTTTGTCAGATTTTGAAAATGGTCTATTAACAAGGTTCTAAAAAGTTTTTCAATTTATTTTCCTCTTTTAATAACTTATTTATGTTTTGCCTCTGTCCTTTTTTTCTTGAAGAGTATTCTTGTTTGAAAGTTATTTAGATGGTTTATTCTTTTAATGCCATGTTGATTTCTCAGTTTTTACTACTATATTTCCGAACTGAACATGTGATCTGTGCCATTATCAACTTAGTTGTATGCTTAGCATCATTTTGTCCAGCTGCCTAAACATTTAAAAAAAATTAAGTGACAAAGGACTTTTGCACTACCCGCCCTCATAGCATTTCTGCATAGTAAACACCAGATGGTGCTATAACTTTGAGACATAGTAAAGTGAAAGTAGTTTAAATTGCTCTTAAAATTGGAGTAAGTGGAATGTGTATTTTGCCTTCTTGTCCCTTTTCCCTCGTTCTTGTGTTTTATTACTAACAATTAAAAAAAAACCCAAACAACCTGTCACATGGTTAACTGAGAAATTGCAAGACAGAGTTCCTCAGTGGTCCTCAGTAATAAATGAACATTTTTAAATGAGGCAGTTTGGAAGCTCTGATTACAAAAAGTAAAACTTTATTGTATCATTTATTGTTAAGCTTATACTGTTTAATTTTTATACATTTAACTAATTAAAGAAGTTATTTGATATATATATAAAATTAATTCTCACCTTTATTGAATATGAAATAGATTTTAATAGATATGTATACAAAGAGTAAACTTTGTTGAACCCATAGACTAAATTAGTCTCTATAAATGTTTAAGCATAGAACCAGTGACTTCTAAAGCAAAAAGTATTAATGACTGATGTTCATTTGTAAAATAATTGAGTGTGCTTTTTTAACCCAATAGTTATTTATTTAATTTATTCTTTTATTCATGTATTCTCTC
Organism: Pseudorca crassidens; assembly: GCF_039906515.1. NCBI lineage: Eukaryota > Metazoa > Chordata > Mammalia > Artiodactyla > Delphinidae > Pseudorca > Pseudorca crassidens. The sequence goes on along the minus strand of NC_090300.1, from coordinate 106,985,729 downwards.
ATGCATTTATTCATTCATACATGTACTAATTCGACAAATATTTATTGAACATCCACTGTGTGCTAGACATCGTTCTGGTGATAGGGATACCTTTGGGAACAAAAACAATAAAACTCCATGTATGATCTCAGGAACTTACATTCTAGGGGGTGACACACAATAAATGTAATAAATAAATTGTACATTAGGTGATAAGTGTATTGAAAACAAAGCAGGTAAAAGAAGATCAGGAATCCTATGGTGGTAGTGGTGACAGGGGCATGTTACTCTTAAAATTAGGATAATCATACTAGGTCATATTGAGAACATGACACTGGAGGTAAGAGAGTCAGTCATGCAGATAGATGTATGTGGCAAAGCCCTGAGGCAGAGGCATGCAGTTTGTGTCTGCAGTGTTTACTGAATAATCCAATGTCAGCAAGATATCTGCTTTCAGTTCTGTCACCTCTCTCAGCTAGTGAATTTCCAGAATTGGAAAAAAAACCAACAACTCACAACTAGGATGATTGCTCACCATTATAATTTCATAGTCAGTGCGATCTCACAAAGACATGGGAATTAATTAGGGATCAATAATATGTTTATGAAATATGGAATGGTTTGCCATTTGATAAGTTTTTCTCAAAGGAGTTTTACAACCATAGAATTTTTATTAATAAAGATAAACTTTTTGAGATGTGTGTGCTTCAGAAATATACAAAATTTACTAAAAAGTAAATATTCTCTTTTTTTTTTTTTTGGCCACACTGCACGGCATGTAGGATCCTAGTTCCCCAACCAGAGATCGAACTCACGCCCCCTGCATTGGGAGCTCAGGGTCCCAAGCACTGGACTGTCAGGGAAGTCCCAAAAAGTACATATTCTTAATAAATTTAGAAGATGTAGGAAAGAATGAGGTTAAAAAAAAAATGATTGACCTATCATGCAGAGCCAGCCACTGCTATCATTTTGATGAGTTTCCTGTGCATATTTTTGTAAAACATGTAACGTATGCAGTGTTCATATAATACATAAAATTTTCTATCCCACTCTTTTTTCTGTTTATAAATCCATCTTGAATATCTACCCTAGTCCCATATTTGGAAGTTCTCCTGTTTACCTTTTTCTCTCTGACCTACAATTAATTTGTCTTTTTGATGTTACTATCTTAATATCGTTTGAGTCTCTTTACTCCTCTCTGTCCTCTTTAATGTTACCTCCTTTCAGCCTTTCTTCACTTCTCCCTTGTGTTACTGATTACTCTCCTAACCAGTCTCCCTGGTAGCAGTCTTGCCTATTCTCTAAGCTCTCCTCTACATTGTTAGCAGGAGCCCTTTTCTTTATTTGATATTTTTCAAATTACAAAATTGGTACATGCTTTAATAAGTGAAACAATGCAAGAATAAATAAAGTACTTGAGAGCTCTGTTTTAAATCCAAATTTGATCATTTTACTTTTCCTCTGCTCAGAGTCCTTCAGGTTGCCTCCATAGCTCCACACAGATAGGAAAGTCTGTGTTTTAACTGACCCTAGCACATAATAGGTATGGCATTGAAAAGTCCATTGGATAGTAAGTGGGAGGGGCGTCCAGTAGAGCCCTAGTAAGCTGAGTGCTAGGGGCTAGTGGGTGTGGAGATGTAGGGGAGGCTACCTGAATTAGGAGGCTGGCTACAGTGCTCCTTGTTGCACATAGCTGCTTCCTTCCTGCCCACGGACATTTGGACCTCTCATCTGCGAAATTCTATAATGGCATCTAATTTCTTCCGATCACCACTTGTCTGTCTGAGCCTAAACTAGTTGATTTAGGACCTACAAAGCCTCTCAGAACTCACTTCAACCCCTTGATAATTTTCTCTTCCCACCCTCTAATAATGAGCAAACAGAGGAAAACAACAGACCTCTGAGAAGATTCAGTCATTCAACAGAAGGAAAGAAACCTGAAGAATTATTATCTTGCCTGTAATCATGAAATTACAAATTGGTAGAGCAGGATTCATTCATGCTATGGGAAGCAGAGTAGATGACCACGATAGCAGGTCCTGGACACACTAGCTCTGCCTGACCTGATTCTGCACAGCAGTCTGACAGCATGTGTCATTGCAAATGAAGCCTCAGTCACATTTCACTTTATGTCACAGATGTGAGGGTCCTCTTGAAAGGTCAGAGTCGTAGATCACTAGGCTTCGGTGTTTTATTAGCTCGGAATTTCTGTTTGGCAGTTCTCTAGTATTTACTGCTTAATCAGCATAATATTCCAGTCAAAATCTCTGAAATAAATGGTGAAAAGGTGAAAAAACATGAGTTTAGAGAGAAGACAGAGAATCTGAAACCTGGATTCTAAAAGTTGTGTATTTGTTTATGACGCTGACAAGTCACTTTACTTCTTTGGACTCAGTGGTTAAATGACTCTTCTTTAATAAAAGTAACTGTAAAATATAGTAATTCTGGGATTGTATTCAGCTGTGTATTATAATGTGGACCTTAGTATAGTCTATGCCAAGAATCCATTTTGGTAAAGAGGTAAAAGTGATTTGTATTCCTTCTAAAGAAAGTAAAAATGGATGCCATGCAAATATTTGGTCTGTTATCATGCTGAGTTGTTTATTTACCTAGAATAGAAAGTCTTTTTTCTCTCATGTCTACTCTAGGTTAACTTGAACCTCTACTCTGGTTAATTAAGGTATGAATTATATTACCTACCCTCACATTCCCCCCACCACATACATACTCTTGCTTTAACCATTTATAATTTAAATATTTATTAAAAGCTCTAATACTAGATAGTCTTGACAGATAAAGAAGACCTTTCCAAGAGAAAAAGTAAACAACTTTTGCAGTGATATAAGTAGCACTGAAATCAGTAGTAATTTCAAAATTTAAGCTCAACATCCACCGTAGAAATTTTCCATTAATAATACAAGGTACTATTTGTTGATTCCTTGTGGAAAGGGCTGAGCTAGAAGGTATTTTAAACATCTTAACCTATTGAAATTTTCAGCAGCCCAAGATTACACCAATGTTATATAAGAAGGCACATGTTCTTTCTGCATCTCTTCTTTCTAGTACAGTCTTGAAAGTTGCCCTCAGAGCGATTGTAAATTACCCTTCATTTTTGGTGGTTGAATCTCCTAATACTTATAACTGAAATAACTCTGGAGATCCATAGGCTAAAATTTCCTCCCAGGATAATAACAATTCTACTTGTGTTAGCATACTTGAACTCTTGGAGTGATGCCACTTTCTCATTATATACTGTCTGCTTTTCTGTGGAGTTATATGACCTAACTTAACTTTTGGTCAGACCTCACAAATTAGATGCTTCACAACAAAAATGTATAGGGGTTTCACTCAGGGAAGAAAACATAATATCTCATATATGATCTGGCTAGATGTTATGCACATTTCAGTAAAAAAAAGTTTGACCTGGAGGTCTTTGCACCGTGGGTGGCTTCCCAAGACCCTCTGAAATCACATACACAATTCTGAGTGCATGTGTATTTTTCTTGGGAGCAGATTCTAGCTCTCATCAAATTCCTAAAGGATTTCATGGCCAAAGAGGTTAAAAAAAAACATGGGAGTGAGTTTTTATATTAGGTGAAATAATAAGCAGGGTTTTATTATTCATAATTTTTTTATTGATATTGGACTTTTGTCTCCACCCTCTATATGCCTATTTGACTCACCTTTCTTCTAGACAGTATTACAGGAAACTGTTAGTTTGCAAGTTTCTTTGAGTCATATTCTTTCTTATAAGTGCCCAAGAGAAGTTAATTAGGTTATGGGTTATCCTAATACTGTTCTTAGAATTTGAGTCAAATGGACTTTCATGAGTCAGACCTTTCAATAAGAAATAGGAGAACCTGGGTCCTTTTCAGAATTCTGGAAACCCATAAGTATGAAAGTATGGACTACCTATGTCACTTAATCACTTGATCCTTAGTTGTAGTGGTGGGTCCCTTAATTTACTATTTTTACCATCTGAAACCCCTACTCACTTTATTTATAGGGTCCATTGGCTTAAGATTTCTTTTCTTTCAGCGCAAACTTACCAAGCTGTCATCTTCATCAACTTCATTTAGTTATACTGTTGACTCACCTCTACATTTCCTTACTGAGGGCTTCCTTTTGTCTGTAATGGCATCCAGCTACACTAACAGCAGCTGTAGTTTACAGTAAAGCTTCTCAGCTGGTTGACTTCCTAGGTAATTTATGCACAAAGAGCCTGTAGAGGTTCCCATCCTTTCCCTCCCCTGTCCCAGCACACTCTATTGTAAAACAAAATAACGAAGAAAAACCTGTCGACAGTGTCGTCAGGTGGCAAGATGTTATCTAGGGATCACCTGTATCAGCATCAGACCAGACCTGCTGTATTTTTTAGGGTGGGGCCAAGGATGCCTCTGGCTTTTTCACAGGTTCTCCAGATCTCTCTGCTGCACAGCAGAAATTGAGATCTACTGGTGCAGGGGAAAGCATGGGCTTTGAAGTCAGCCAGGCCTTGAGTAGGTTACTTAATCTTCCCCAGCTTCTATGTCTCCACTTGTAAATAAGGATTTTAATACTTCTGTTGTCCTGTGAATTCTAAAATAACGTATTTAAAGCATCTCATTCAGTGCTTTACTAGTTTTCTGTGCATGCGATGGTGGATATGAATAGTTACTATTGATGATATGCTGTGTCTAGGTAGAGATGAATTAGGAGAGCTAGTTTTAAAGTGGCATATGTGAATTCAAGCTACATGAAGCTTTTGATTACAGAAAATGACATGGCTTAGTGGGTAAGAATAGGAACCCAAGTGCTCAAAATAATTATTGCATACTTTCTGAACCAGTAGATTCCTAATAGAGTGCCTCCGATGCTTAAGAATTTTTTCTTTTAAGGTAGTAATTTTAAGGAAAAAATGGCTACTTTTAGTGCCTATTGTGTGTGAATAAACAAAATGTTCAGCAGCTAATTAAATATGTTTATGTTGCTTAGGTTAGGGTGCTTTTGAAATATAACAATGAAAATTGTATGTGATATATTGCTCTGCTATGAATCTTTCTGTGATTAAGTCTTGCTTTAAAAGCAGTATGTTTAGATATAACTGCTACTAGAAAATTACTATTTTCTGAACCCATCTGGATATAATTATGCTAATGAATATTAAATAGTACTCGATATTTTCAGTTTTCATGATAAACAATTTAGGAACAATTATAAACAAGTATCAGTAAGGCACTACATTAAAGAATATAGCACAAGTTTAGAAGGGACAGAAGCAATATCTCTCAACCACCTGATTTAGCTGGGGAGTTTATCACTAGTTTTAAATTTATCTTTTTTTATAATGTTCCTTAAACATTTGAAGCTGACCTGTGGGAAACATCTTTTTCTCCGGTAATGCTTGTAACTGACACAGTAGAAAACTCTTCAATTTCTTTATATTTTATAAGTTAAAAATTATTTAATAGTGTTAGAAGACATATATATATATATATATATACATATATAGTCATATTCCTGTTCACATAAGAATTCTCTCATTTTCCCATCACCAAATTTGCTCAGTTATCTGCTTTTATTCCTTTGTCTTCCTGCCTGTAATATGGAAGAAGTGTTTCTGCTCCTGTCCAAGATCCCACCCCTTTCTACTATTGTATTGGGTTGGCCAAAAGGTTCTTTCGGTTTTTTACGTAAGATGGCTCTAGTAGCGCTTAGTTGTGTTTAACTTCATTCGAAGCAATTTTGTTAGATTGTGTGTGACAGCTGTCATATCAGGGTGCATTTAAAAAAAAACTTATAAAAATTGGTGAATTTTTGTGTAGCCATTTTAATATTGAAGACGGAAGGAAAAAAGCAACATTTTCAGCGTATTATGCTTTGTTATTTCAAGAAAGGTAAAAATGCAACCGAAACGCAAAAAAAGATTTGTGCAGTATATAGAGAAGGTGCTGTGACTGATCAAATGTGTCAAAAGTGGTTTGCGAAGTTTGGTGCTGGAGATTTCTTGCTGGACGATGCTCCGCTGTTGGGTAGACCAGTTGAAGTTGATAGTGATCAAATCGAGACATTAATTGAGAACAACCAACATTATACCACTCGGGAGACAGCCGACATACTCAAAATATCCAAATAAAGCGTTGAAATCATTTGTACCAGCTTGGTTATTTTAATCGCTTTGATGTTTGGTTTCCACGTAAGTTAAGCGAAAAAAACTTTCTTGACCGTATTTCCGCGTGTGATTCTCTACTTAAACGTAACGGAAACGTTCCGTTTTTAAAACAAATTGTGACAGGTGATGAAAAGTGGATACTGTACAATAATGTGGAATGGAAGAGATCGTGGGGCAAGCGAAATGAACCACCACCAACCAAACCAAAGGCTGGTCTTCATCCAAAGAAGGTGATGATTGTGTATATGGTGGAATTGGAAGGGAGTCTTCTATTATGAGCTCCTTCTGGAAAACCAAATGATTAATTCCAACAAGTGCTGCTCCCAATTAGACCAACTGAAAGCAGCACTCGACCAAAAATGTCCAGAATTAGTCAACCGAAAACGCATAATCTTCCATCTGGATAATGCAAGACCACATATTTCTTTGATGACCAGGCAAAAACTGTTAGAGCTTGGCTGGGAAGTTCTGATTCATCCGCCATATTCACCAGACATTGCACTTCGGATTTCCATTTATTTAGGTCTTTACAAAATTCTTTCAATGGAAAAAATTTCAATTCCCTGGAAGACTGTAAAAGGTACCTGGAACAATTCTTTGCCCAAAATGATAAAAAGTTTTGGGAAGATGGAATTATGAAGTTGCCTGAAACATGGCAGAAGGTAGTGGAACAAAACGGTGAATATGTTGTTCAATAAATTTCTTGGTAAAAATGGAAAATGTGTCTTTGACTTTTACTTTAAAATGGAAGGAACCTTTTGGCCAACCCAATATATTATTCCTCCCCTTTCTTATATCGAGTTTCTCTCTCTGGGTCATTCCCATCAGCAGAATGTGCTCTTGTGTTTCTTTAAGTATTGTGGAATCCTTTGGCTCTACATCTCTCTTCACATGTTGACTCCTTTTTATAGTATTCTACTCAAAATTCTGGAAAGAATTGCCTGTAGTGGATTCTGTACTTATTTATATCACACTCTTTCCTCAACATGCTCCATTTGTGCTTTCATTCCTACAATTCCTTGAAACTGCTCTTATTGGAGTCAACAAATTATCTCCATGATGCCAAATCAATTGTCACTTTGCTGTTCTTATTTTACCTAAAATTGAGTATTTCCTCAACTTTGTTTTCCTTTTAGCACTTTTGCATTACAGCATACTTTTCTTGATTTTCCTCCTACTTCATCGATGGTTCCTTCTTAGTCTTTTTTGTTAACTCCTCTTCTGCTTTAAGTCTAAATTTTAGAATATCCCAGGCTCTTTTCTGGGCTTGCAGTTTTTTGCATCTAGATACTTTTGAGGCCTTAAATACTGTTTATTTACTCAGAGGACCCAAATCTATAGCTTTGACATCTCCCAAGAGTTCCTACTGATATAGCTAATACCTTAGAAACCTCCACTTTGACATTTTATGGTCATCTCAGGTTCTATTGGCCAAAACAGAATTTCTTGATTTCCTTCTCATCCTTAGTGTTGAAACCTTCATCTCCTGTCTTTTCCCATCTCAGTAAAAGCTATCATAATCTAATCGGTATCCTGTAGATTCTACCTCTTAAATCTATCACATTTTAGTCTAATTTTTTTTTTCATCATTACAACTTGGTATACAGTAGTTAAGAACTGGTTCTGCAATCAGATTGCCTAGGTTCAAATCCCAGTTCTCTGTGTACAGTTTCTGTGACCTGAGTCAGGTTACTTAACCTAGCTGTACTTCAGTGTTCTTGTTGGTAAAATTGTAAAATTATTAGAACAATGCTGGGACATAGCAAGGATGTTTTTTTTTTATTAGTCTTGAGTGTTAGTACTGCTGCTACCACCATCACCACCTCCACTCCCATCCTAGCTCAAGCCTCCATCATCTCTTAACTGGGACTATTGCATTAGCCTTCTAATTGTTTTCTATACCTATATGCTTGTCCTCTACTCACCTGCCCCAAATCCATTCTGACCCGTTCTCCGTACAGTAGACAGGATGATTTTTTCCCAAATATAAATTACATAACATTACTCCCAGGCCCAAAACCAGCTTTGCCTTTATTACACTTGCTGTAAACTTCAGACTTACAGGGCTTTACATCTAGCCCCTGCTGACCTTTCTTAACCTCATCTCTTACCTCACTGCTCTTTTCCCACTATGTACAACTGTACTGCTCATTCTTCTTTGAACGGAGTAAGTTATACCCTCCTCAGGGTCTTTGTACTATTTGTTTCATATGCCTGGAATATGTGCTTCCCTTGTCCTCATCACTCAGATCTTCACTTACATTACCTTTTAGAGAGGCCTATATTTTCCACCCAGCCGAAAGAAGCCACTCTGACAATATCTTATCATCCTTGTTTTAAACCTCTGCCAAGAACTTAACATTGTCTAATATTTGTATTTGTTATATGCTTTCTCCACTAGAATGTTAGTTCCCAAACTCTATCCCCATGTGAGTTCAGACTGTGTCCCTAGCCCATAGTCTAGTGCCTGGCTTCACGATAAAGTGATGGAGAAAATTCCAAGCATACCATTGCCTTTTATTTTTTACTTTATTTGCCAACCCTCTTAATCTGTAATACAGTGTCCTGAATGGACCCAAGTTCAGGAAAACAGTGCCTTAACTTAGCTTTTTAGGCCTTAAGCTAAAAGCAGCTCCTAGTTACCAACTAGACTCTTCATTAAGTACATAGTTGGGTTTTCCTAGGATTTGTTGACCACTGAGTTAACTGACCTATCTGAACATAAAAGATTTGATGCAGGGCTTCCCTGGTGGCGCAGTGGTTGAGAGTCCACCTGCCGATGCAGGGGACACGGGTTCGTACCCCGGTCCGGGAATATCCCACATGCTGCGGAGCGGCTAGGCCTGTGAGCCACGGCCGCTGAGCCTGTGTGTCTGGAGCCTGTGCTCCGCAACGGGAGAGGCCACAACAGTGAGAGGCCCGCGTACCACAAAAAAAAAAAAAAAAAAAAAATTTGATGCAGCTTCTAGTTTGATTTGGCTTTAATAGAGCACCACTTGAATTCTTGTTTTATACAATTCTTAACTACCAAAATGTTCTTAAATGAACCTAAAGCATTGTTTAAGTAGTTGTCACTTACTGACATTCATCTTGTTAAGGCATTGGAAGTTACAAAAATATGTAATAGAGCTTGATACCTGTCTAGAAACTTAAGATCATTTACCTCATTTTCAATTGTTAACCCATGAGTTTAAAGCTAATATGCTATTTTTAGTTTAATAAATGAAGACTTGTTTTATGTCACTTGCTTTAGAAATTTCTGTAACTCTAGTGGGTAAGGGCAAAAGGGGAAAATTATAACTTAATAGTGATGAAAGTATGTGAATGGCTCTATGAAATGAAGAAAAATGACACAAGACACTAAATTATGGGACATCCTTCATTCTAAAGCTGAAGAAATTTCTAAAATAGCTTCTTTATTTTGAGCCACAACATGGACAACACCAGCAACACAATACCCTGCAAGGATTTCTTTTTTTGTATTTTACAGCTAGTCCAAATTTTTCTTTAGTAGTGTTAACATACTCTTTTATGCCATTCACTATCATTTCAATATTGTTGATGCTTTCTCCCTGTTCCTCTACTAAAAGAGATATCTGAATGAAAAGGTCCCTTAAATCCTTTATTTGGTTCTCCAAATTAACAAATTCTTTGTGTCTCTGTTCCATCTCTGAGAGTTGTGCTTTAGTGATACTGATTTCTCGAAGTAAGCTTTCATTAAAAACTTCCCATTTTCCTTGATGAAGCATATCATTTACCTCTTCTTCCAGCACTTCTTTTCCAGCAACTTCAAGCTGACGGAAAATAAATGTCCTGCACTTCTCTTGCTTTGCTGCTATTGTGTCATTGTATAGAAACATAGTTTGCTGAAAATGGCGGAACATCGCAGCATGCTGAGATTTAAGTATCCTTGTGACCACTGATGATGGACCGTTTTCATCCTCTGACTTCTTAACTTCTTTTACTAAATCATCCAAACGTCTATTAATGTGTTCTGCTTGGACTTTTATCTCTTTTGTAATGCTAGACTCTCTCTTAAGTAGACTAAACCTTCTCATAGAAGCCACCAGACTTTTCTGTTGCTGCCCAAATTTTTGAACATCATCTGTCAAGTTGTTAATACTCTCCTGTAGTTTTTGTATCTCATGTAGGTGTCTCTCAGCTACAGGCTCTCTTTCATAAATAACAGCTTGCTGCAGAAACACCCCTTGTTCCTCTGCTTCTGTAGTCGACACATCCTTGTCTCTAGAGAGCTCAATTTCCTTTGTTCTTTGCTTTAGTTCTTGAAGTCGGTCTTTCATCTTCCCTGTCCTCCTAAAAGCAAAAATGATTGTGTTGAACAAAGAAAAATTTGGTATTTCCTCCCAGTAGCAGTTGGCTTTACATAGCTATGTCTATCTCTCAGGAAAAATCCTCCTAGTTTTCTGAAAAGATGACTAAAAATTAGAAAAATCAATAAGAATTTCCTCATAAAGATCACTGGAATAGCAAAAGTAATGTAAAATATTTTGTAAATCACTTCGCATAATGCAGTGCTTCTATGAGTCCCATACAGTTGAGTAAAGTAGCTGAGTAAGCAGTGATAGAGAAATAATTGCCCCCAAATAAGTTCTCAGTGTCACGATACTGCCACAGAATAGATTTTTCTTGATTTAGGAAGCTATATCTTAGAATGGAAGATTTGACCATATCTTTTTAGGATTAAAAGGTCACTCTGAATGTGTCCTTATTACTGGAGATACGGTTCCCAGTTAATTTGGTCTATGTAATGTCAAAAAAACATACTCCTTTTGCTAAATGTGTGTAGTTCAGCTAAAACCAGTATAGTGACAGGGCAGATTCCATATGAGAGCTTTAAGCAATATAGGTAATGTTGAATTTATCGCAAAATTTCTCAGGCTTCTGGATTGACTAACACATTATTTGACATAGCTTTGTTTTCTTATCCATTGCGTATATATAGAATCATATTCTTGGTTTAATCATGCTGATTTCTCATTATTAGCATTCCTTTGCAAAGATATCCAGACTGTGTTAGAAAAAAAATTTTTGTCAATTCATAATAAGTGATATTTTTACAAACATGAGAATATATAAAATCTTATTTGGGGGACACTGATAATATTGACACTTATTGTATGCTGTGTTGGTAGTTATTCATGGAATCAATTTGATGTACATAATTATATAGTGATATACATGAAGTGAATAAAAAGAAATCCTTGTTAATAAAATACTTTCTTTTCACAGCACATCTTGACTTTAGAAAGGCATTTAAAATGCCTTTCATGATATTTTTGTGGATAAGAGGAAGCTGTTAGGGAGTTACAAGTAGCTCATTGAACCACACATAGTATCAACTAGAGAAAAAGGTCTCTAATATGACGCTGTTATGCTATGGGATTCAGTTCTTGATATGTTTATGCAAATATTTTTATCAGTTATTTGGGTGTCGTAGAAGGCATGCTTATCAAACATGTTGATGGCACAACATTTGGAGAGTTCTTTAGTATGTTGAAATACAGAATTGGGATTTGAAAATTAAAATAGAACAGAACACTATACTAAAATAACAAAAACATGTTTAACTGGATAGATGTAAAGTATTGCACCTAGTTGTTTAGAAAACACCTTTACAGCTATAAACTGGAAGACCCTTGAGTTCATAGCAGTGCTTATAAAAATCACTGGAGATTTTAGTTAATTTTGAGCTTTTAATCAGAACTATCAGAATAGTTATTATGCTTTCATGAATAATAATGTGATGTCTAGATTGACTAAGAAAGATATTTGTTCCACTGACTCTATGCTAGTGAAAGCAAATGGGAGAGGGACTGTGTTAAGTATGAGATGAAAATCCACAAATTGGGAATTTCCAAGCTGTCATGGAAAGGATGAGATTGGAAGACCATAGTATATGGAGAGTTGTTGAAAGAAATGGAAATATTTGTTCTGAAAAAGAGAAGGTCGAGGGACTATCTACAACTGTTTTCTAAAATGTGTAGATCTGTATATATGAGGGATTAGACTTACCTGGTGTAACTCCAAAGGGCAGTGTGGGTGGAAATTACATGGAGTGAGGTTCGGTTCAGTATAAAGAAGACTTTTCACGCAAGTAGAGCTGTCTGAAGATGGAATGAACTGTTCCATGAGATAAAAACCTTGCCATCACTAGAGATGTTCCAGATGTTCTTGAATGATGACCCAGTCGAGGATACTGTAGAAATGATACCTGTATTACATAAAAAGTTAAACGGATATCCTGATAATATTCCTTTAGTTTTAAAGAACTGACATTCTGTCAAATAATTTTTGAAGCTTACTGTATGCAAAGTTTTAAATGCTATAGTGTGTATTCAGTAATACCTGTCCTTGAGTAATTAATATCTGAGGGGAGATGGACAATACACAATTAAACAGATAAATGAGATAATTTTCGATCTTGATAGATCAATTAGGCAAGGCCTCTCTAAGGAGCTATTTGAGTGTAGACCTAAATGTTGAGAAGATGGAGAGCCAAGAAAGTGCATCTTGAGTATTGGAGATGGGGTGCCAGGGCAGTGAATAGGACTGGTATGTTTTAAGAACAAAATTAATGCTTATATAGATAGAAATTAATATGGGCAGTAACATTGGAGGAGTGAAGTCAGGACGGTAGGTGGGGATCAGATCACCAAGGGCCTTGTGGGTCAAAGTAAGGAATTTAGATTTTATTCTAGATGCAGTGGCGGACAGTGAAAGGATAAATAGGGTATTGACGTAAGATTTATGTTTTTAAAAGATCACTGTATAGAGAATAGTTTCCTGATAACCTCCAGGAGACATCTGGATGGAAACTAGATGGAATAAATGGGAACCATCTGGGATATATTTTGCAGGTAGAAGCAATAGGACTTATTGGTGATTTTAACCCTTCAGTAGCACTTAACCACTACTTCTTGAAATTATTTTACGTATGTCTCCTGGCTTTCCTCTTGCCTCTTTGGCTCCTCCTTCATCATTTTCTCCTCCCTGGTTTCTTCTCGTCTTTCCTACCGCTGAATACTGGAATACTTCCACACACAGTCCTCTTTTTATCCACCGTTGTTTTCCAGTCTCACAGTGTTAAATGCCGTCCGTTAGCTGATGACTCAAAGTTATATCTCAAGTCTAGACTGTTCTCATAACACTTGTCTACTCAACAGCTTCATTTGAATGTCTGTGTCTAAAATAATTTCCTGATCTTCCAACTCCCAAACTGCTGCTCCATCTCAGTAAGTGGCACCTCTTCCAGTCTCTTCTTCCAGTCTTCTTCCAAGTCACCCTACCAAAAACTTGGGAGTCATTCTGGACTACGTGACTACTCTGTTTTGTGTCCCCCTCCCCCCTCCCCCCCACACGCTTATATTCAAACTAACAGGGAATCTTGTCAATCCCTTTTTCAGGGTACATCAGGAACCACCTCCCTGGTTCAAGTCACCATCCTTTCTCACCTGGATTATTGCAGTAGTCTCCTACATGGTCTCCTTGTTTCTTCCTTTGTATCCCCGTCTCCTCTGGTCTTAACACAGAAACAAGAGTTAAAATGTAAGTCAGATCATGTCATTCCTGTGCCTAAAGCCCTCCTTTAGTGTGATCTCTCAGAGGAAAAGCCAGAGCCTACAAGGTCCAATATGACTTCTCCACCTCCTTTTGCCCTTCTGACCATGCCTCCTAGAACTCCCCCTCCCTCTGCCCCAATCACACTGTGCTCCTGGTTATCCCTCACACAAACCTGGCAGGATCCTGCCTTAGGGCTTTGGCACTTGCTGTCTTCTCTGTTTGGAATGCTCTTCCCCATGTAGTGCTGTCTTATTCCTCCAACTTCTTTAAATCTTACTGAGATGACACCCTCTCAGTAAGGCTGTCCTTGGTCACCCTATCTAGAACTGCAACCACCCTTCCCAGCTTTAGTTTTTTTCCTAGCACTTTTCACTATATTTTACTTATTTATCTTACTTTATTGTCTGCTCTCTTCTCCAAACACAAGCTCTATGAGGGCAAGGATCTTTATTCATTCTGGTATTCCCAGCACCTTCACCAGTCTTATTTATTCAAGTTCTGATATTGAGCTCTTTATAGTTCATATTTTCCTGAGTTCTTAATATGTGACAGGCACTGTTCTAAGTGTGTTGTATGTTCTTTTAAGAACTCTGAATTAAGTATTACCATGGTCTCCATTTCACAGATGATGACATTAAGACCTGATCTTAAGTAACTTAACCAAGATATCAGCTCGTGGTAGAGTTCTGATTCAAATTCAGGCAGTCTAGTTTGAAGGACTCACTCTTTAATGTGCTATAAAGCCTTCTTCAATGGTATCAGATGCTCTATAGAGACCAGTTCAGATAAGTTCTGAGAAGAGGCAATTAGGTAAGTGAAGTGGCTGGGAAAGAAGCCAGATCACAAGGGATACTAAGACCTTGAAATCTGTTTTTGATGGAAAAAGTCTTTTATAGATATTAACAGTTTACTCAGAGGCATTTGCTATGTACCTGTGTTGCTGAGCATTTTAAGTACTGGTTGGAAACATTTAACAGCAAGTTTTTGTTGTCTGTAATGCACTTACAGTTTTCTGCTGTTTATTTTAAATTATCTAAATATGTAATTCAAATAGCTTGCAGTCTTTTATTTTACCACTGATTTGCTATATTAAAAGTAAAAGGCTTCAGTCTGTACAATTTATGCAAATAAGAGACTTCTAAGTAGTGGAAGGATTTCATTCCCTCTGTCTCCCCACCTTTCCATTGTCTGTATTCTACCTTACTTGCAAAGAATAATTTCTTTACCTTAGGAACAAAACTAACCAGATCCAGTGGTTTACTAAGATCTGTGGGAAAAAATAATAAGCTATAATATTAAACCTGGAAAATTTGTGAAAAGAAGATTAGTCAAGGAGGACTATGAGAAGGTGGCAGTATAGATTGCAAACTTTGGGTGTTAGGAAATTAGATCAATATAAAACACTAATATATTGATCCATGTGTTGGGCATACCTTCTAGGAAAGTATTGATATTTACTGGCCTTTGTCCTTACAAGTAGGAAATAAGCAAACTAGAGAAAATATAATACCATGTGAGCATACTATTTTTTTTAATAAAATTATTTATTAATTTTTATTTTTGGCTGTGTTGGGTCTTCGTTGCTGCACGCGCGTTTTCTCTAGTTGCGGCAAGCGGGGGCTACTCTTCGTTGCGGTGCACGGGCTTCTCTTTGCGGTGGCTTCTCTTGTTGCGGAGCGCAGGCTCTAGGGCACAGGCTCAGTGTTGTGGCATGCGGGCTTAGTTGCTCTGTGGCATGTGGGATCTTTCTGGACCAGGGCTTGAACCTGTGTCCCCTGCATTGGCAGGCGGATTCTTAACCACTGTGCCACCAGGGAAGTCCTAGCGTACTATTTGTTTAAGTCCTTTATTAAAGTGAAAACAAAGTGATTTTAATTGAGAAAGATTTCAGTACTAGAGCAACCAATTAAACGTGCAGAAAGTTTGATATCATTTTTTATATTTTTCCCACCTTTTAAATTATAATAAACAGATGAATTTATATGTATATATAATTTCATATAATTAAGTTATTTATAATTAATTAGTTAATTGTAATTAACCTAATATAATCCTTAATATAAAAATTCAGATTTTAAGAGATACATTGTAAAGATTTTTAGCTTTATAAACTAATTTAGGTTGGGATTTCTTGTGAGTATTAAATATTCAGTTTATGAAAAATTCCACTTGGTCCCATTTTTATCAGTCAAGATATGCTTGGTTATGTCACAGTAATGTCCAGTCACCAAATCTTGATGGATTACAACCACAGAGATGTATTTTTCATTCACATTTCATGTCCATGTTGGGTTAGCAGGGGCTACTGGTTCCCATCTTGGTTTCTCAGAGACCTAAGCTCCACCTTTCTGAATGTGGTAGGCTGGTAGGGCAGTTGGAAGTACTGGAGAGTCTCTCATAGACGTTAAAATGCTGTAGCCTGAAATGATGCGTGTCACTTTCCTTTGCAACTCCTCGACCAACTGAAAGAGGATGGTAGTGATATGTAGTCCTCACCTGTTCTCCAAAGGAGAGGTGAACCTGGTTTCTTCCACATCTATTGAATATTATAATTTGATTCCAAAAATAATCCTTAGAGGTTAACTAATCAATTTCTCATTTTTCTTAAGGGGAAATTGAAAATCAGAAAAGTTAAGTGTTTTACCCAGAGCTTGCTAGTAGTAGTACTGGTATAATAATGCAAACTTCCTGGCTGCTAGACCAGTGCTTTTTTCATTATAAGATGTATAATATAAATTTCCTAGAATGTATATGTTATGTAAAGCTGGGATCATCTATATGCTCTTTTGTATTCAGTATTTTATAAATATTTGATGATTATGCTAGAACAGATTTTTAAAAACACCTACAAACATTGGGAAGTGATTGTAGAAACTTTTTTTTCATGTGATAACTTTGAGAAAGCAGAATTACCACCCATGATTTATTATATGCCTCTGATAAAGACTAATCTTTCTAGTATAGAGGGAGGTAATTACTAAAGTCAGTTAGCCTAATGATTTATCTTGAATAGCTCCATACTGTTCTTTGTTTGGTTTAGTGTTTATCACTTCCTTATCTGTATGCTCCCTCTGGTATTACCATATTGATGCTGAA
Organism: Pseudorca crassidens; assembly: GCF_039906515.1. Classification (NCBI taxonomy): domain Eukaryota; kingdom Metazoa; phylum Chordata; class Mammalia; order Artiodactyla; family Delphinidae; genus Pseudorca; species Pseudorca crassidens. The sequence goes on along the minus strand of NC_090300.1, from coordinate 106,968,922 downwards.
AATAAATTCCTCCAAAAGTGTTTAAAACGGATGTCATGTTGCTTTTGATATAGCCATAAGCTTTTTCTTTTCTTTCCTTCCTTCCTTCCTTCCTTCCTTCCTTCCTTCCTTCCTTCCTTCCCTCCTTCCCTCCTTCCCTCCTTCCCTCCTTCCCTCCTCCCCCCTACATGATTTGAACAAAGCCTTTTCTTTTAAAAATGTTTTTAATGTGATTATTTTCATCATTAATACAGATACACAGTTTAAGAAGTCAGACCACTTCAAGGCTTATGAAGATACACAGCTGACCCCTGCCTGCCCCACCACATTCTATTTCCAGTTCCTCATTCCCAAAGGCAGTCATTTTCAACTCCTTAGCTATATGTTGCTTTTAAGCTCCCTATTTCTTGATAATTTGCTTATGTAGATGTTTACACTTTTTTCAGTTTTAAATAATCTTTGCTATGAAAGATATGAATTTAACTTTTTTTTTTTTTGGCTGCACCACACAGCTTGCAGGACAGTTCCCTGACCAGGGGTTGAACCTGCACCTTGGCAGTGAAAGTGCGGAGTCCTAACCACAGGACCACCAGGGAATTCTTGGATTTAACTTTCTCTTACACCCCCGTCCTTCCCTCAAATTTTTCCTCTCAATGTAATTATATCACAGTTTTTGTTATAGTCAGTATTATATGTTTACGTTATTAGGACTACCCAAATACTGTATTTACCAGAATCACATATTATATATACCAGAATCACACCAGAATCATATTATATATACCAGAATCACTAGGGTTATATTTCCTTTCTCAGAATAATTTTTTTCACTGTACCTAGGCTTTTTCAGTGGATAGAGCTAGGAGATGTACATTTTTATTTTAAGAAAGCTTTTCACTGAAGTATTTACGCATATACAGAAAGTGCCCAAAACATAAATGTATACTTTGATGATTTTTCACAAAGTGAACGGACCCATGTAACCACTACACAGATCAAGAACCTTGTAACTTTTAAATTTTTCTTGAAATTATTAATTACCTAAGTTTTTCAGTTGCTTCATTTTGTATATATGCATCACTAATTCATTCTACAGCTCATTTGCACTGAAAATATTCTCTTAATGTATATATAGCAGGTATTCTTTTCTGTTTCATTTTATTGTTTTATCTTTTGCAGCTTCTTTCTTGGAACCCTGATTACCACACAGCTGTTGTGTTGGAATTTTTCTCTCCTTCTGTGTATTTTCTCCTCGTTCCTTGTTCCTCATCTCTATTTTTGGTTTATCCCCTTGATTTGAGGGCATACCATAACTTCCTTTTAAAACATAGGTGTGGTGATAACTTGCATTTCTGAAAATGTTTTTATTCTGTCCTTACACCTGAATGATATATTTGCTGCAGATGTAATTCTTACTTGGAAATTGTGTTCCCTTAGAATTTTGAAACTTTTGCTGTGTTTTCTTTTAAGTTTCTTTGTTACCCTTGAGAAATCTGCCATCTGATTCCTGATATTTTGTATAAGATGTGGGGTTTTTTGTTTGTTTGTTTTTAATTTCCTTCCATGAAATTCTTTGCCTTTTCTCTTTATTCCTCATGTTTTGAAATTTTGCAATAACATGACCTAGGAACGTCTTTTTGCATGTATTTGCTAGATGTTTAGTGGCTCTTTCCAATTTGGAAACTCATGTACTTATGGTTTCTTTTGGAGGGGATCCTAACTTTTAAAAGAACTTCATCTTCTCCACTTTCTTTGTATTGTTTTCTTTGAAATTGCCCTTATTTGGATGTTGACTTTATTAACTATTCCTCTAATTTTCTTAGTATCTGAAAAGTAGAGTGACTTGCCTGAGGTCACACAACTAAAAAGTAGCAGAGCCTACATTCAGATGTACATCTACTTGCCTGCAGATCTGTTATTTTTCTTTATTTCATAGTGAATAGATATAGATTATCCTAGTGAAACATGCTACAAATGAAGTTGATCTGTATCAAATATTGTATTATGTTGTTAATATAAATGCTATGTTTAAAAGAAAAAAGTTCTTCCAGCAGGTAATATAGCATATTAGATCTAAAATAATTATGTTAGCAGCTGTATTAGGATTTTTCATACAATCAGACCAAATTAAGCACGTTACAATTTAGAAAAAGAAAAAGTATTAGTTCAGGGACTTCCCTGGCGCTTCCATTGCAGGAGGCATGGGTTCAATCCCTGGTCAGGGAACTAAGATCCCGCTGGCCGTGTGGTGCCCCCCCCCAAAAAAAGAAAAATGATTGGTTCTGATCCCACACACCTGTGTCACGGAAAATCTAAAAAAATTTGAGTCCTATCCTTGGCACCATGTAGAGATAGGGATTCTTGTATTTTCTTCTGCTGTACCTCATAGTCACAGAATGAGATAAGACAAGAAGTGAGGTACACTGCATTCCTATTTATGTACACAGGTTTCTGTTTCCTATTCATATACTAACCTGTTACTATGAATTCTTACAACTATAATGTATATAGCAGATATGATGTTTGTTGTACTATTTTTTTTTAATTGACTTGTGTTCCTCATAATATGGGAAAAGAAAAGAGTGATAGTATTGGAGGCCTAGCTGAGAAATGAGGGAGGTATCAAAACCAAACATTTTGATTTTTTTACTCATGAGATTTAAGTCTTATCTCATGCTAAGTAGCCTGACAATTTTTAAATTTCACAGTTCTCAAGAACTACAGTGTCTCTTACTTTCTCTTTGGTTGCATGGCTTGGAAGAAATCCCAAAACAACCCTCTCTAATATACTTATGGCTAGTTAGGTCTTTCTTTTTTTTCATTTTAATTACACATAAATGAACAATGTCATCAAAAGCCTTTTTCTGAAGCATCATAGTTTAACATTTTTTTAAGAAATAGAATATTTCAAAATTGATATTGTAGCACAGTATACTTTTGCAAAGTGCTTTTGAGAAGGTAAATTTTACTGTCACTGATTTTGGAAATGAAGATATTTGACTCTCCCTTATAAAGGTGGTCTTATCCTGGATTTCTGTTTTGGGATAACAGTTTCCTGAAGGAATACCACACTTTCATATTTGAATAAAAGATACTTTAAAGAACTCTTTAAAATATATTGATATGTATTTTATATTCATTAATCTTAATAAATTTAGTAGCAAAAAGAAAGTAAATATTCTGAATCTTTTTTTTCTATAGATCTCTATATGTTAACTGATATTAAAGGAAAAAGTCAGATTTCCTTTCAGTGCTGTATATCATAGCATGCATATTATAGTTAATGATGTTTATATAAAATCAGCTGTAAAGTTTATACTGTGTTCATCTTGGTGTATGTCTTCATTTATTTCTTTTGAACATTTTAAATATATTTATGTTCAAGATCCTTTTACATTATTAGGTTATTTCTGGTTCCTTTTGTTTATTGTGGCCACCAATTGTTTTTCTTGGTGATGGGCAAGTATATTTAGTAAACTTTGTCAGCAGATTACCTTCAGTGGGGAATTATATTATACAAGAATGTCCTGAGTGCCCTGCATTATGGATACATTCTTAACCGCATTTTTGTGGTTGTCACTACTAGGGCCCCATGGAGTTTGCCCATCATAGCCCAGGTAGTATAAATACAGTTTCCCTCTATATCTGTGGGGAATTGGTGCCAGGACCCCCACAGAGACCAAAATCCACGGATGCTTAGATCTCATATAAAATGGTGCAGTATTTGCATATAACTTATGTACATCCTTCTGTATATTTTTACGTACTTTAAAAGTATACTTTAAATCATCTCTAGATTACATATAATACCTAATACAATGTACATGGTATATAAATGGTTGTAAATAAAATGTAAATGCTATCTAAATAGTGGCTGGTACGTAGAAATTTCAAGTTTTGCTTTTTGGAACTTTTTGGGTTTTTTCCTGAGTATTTTCCATCTAAGGTTGGTTGAATCAGTGCATGTGGAACCTGCAGGTACAGAGGGCTGACTGTATGGGCCTGATCTTTCTCTAGTGATTTCTATAGCCCAGGTAGTATAAATAAGGGCCTGATTTTTCTGTAGTGATTTTGTAGCCTGAGTGAATCCCTCACTCCCTGCTGTACTCCTGGACAAGCCAACAGAGATTTTCCTGTGTCTGTATACAGGCTGTTCTTTTTCTGGTCCACTATTTCAATAGGAAACTCAGTTTTAGTTCCCTATTATGAACAAACTGTAAACCCGAGCCTCTAAGATAAAAGTGTTTTCTTCTTGTAGCCCGTGGAGTTAGCTTTAATTCCTGCTCTCCACCTTGGCTATGAATGTGTTCCCTCTTCATTTCTGGCACCTGGAAATTTCCCTTTCTTACTTCACATGTAATGATGTAGTTTAGAAATTTGTCTTTTTTTCCCCCTTAAGATTATATCAAACACTTCTCTACGTTTCTAGCAAGAGGAGGAGTTTCTGTATCTGTGCATCTTCACTGAAAGTCATAGGTGATTATGTTTACAGAGTTAACATAATTCAGAATGTTCCCTAAATCCTTATATTCATCTCTGCAGAAACTGACCTAATGTAGGTATTCAGGTGCATGCTATACATAAATTGCATTTTCCAGTAGTTACATACGCACAGCTACATGTATAACTATTTCCCATTTAACTGTTTAATCTTATATCTTCATAAATTATAAACAAAGTGACATATCTAAGCATATTAAAATTTAAAAGTTGGAAGAGACAGAGTTCAAGAAGGCATAAAATATTAAGTGCATAGTTGTGAAATCATTTAATTGCTTAGGCAAGTGAAATTGATGATACTACCATTTTATGCAATCTTTTCTCTACCTTAAATTTATTTTCTTAATATCCGAAGAGTTCTATCCAAATGTGAGCCATCTTTCAGCATGTTTAACTTACTGCTTTGCTGTACAGTTTTGAATTCTACTGTTAATAACTGTATCTTTGAGCTTAAATGTGATATTTGCAAAAAGAAAGTTAGAACACTAATTTATAAATATAGTAATCAAGTTTGACAATTTGTTTTTGGAAATACGAAAGTAAACTTGTATGACTCAAATAAAAGTTTCTCCACTCTATTATAGACAGGGAACATTTCCAGGAACAGAAATATGAATAAAAATTATCTAGTGCTTTAAGAACTATGTCCTGGGATAGATACTTTATAAATTTATAGATTTTTTAAACTAAGACATTTCTTTTTATAGTTACTATAATGATTAAATATTTTAAGAAATGTAACCAGTTTTTATTTAATGTAAACTAGAATATTCTTTTGCTTTGTGTGTGAAGACATGTTGCAACATTTCCCTAGTTCAAGGTGAAAGCAGCTGTTACTGGAATGTTCACCTCTTTGGCTACTTAAATGAAGAAAACAAACTTAAAAAAAAATTATTACAAATTGTGTAAATTCTATCTAAGTTTAAATTATCAGACAGTTTTTTGTAATGCAGCCTTTCACTGCTTTTTAAATTCTATTTTTTGTTTAGTGTAAATAAGTTAATTGTTAAATTAACTCATTTAATGTAACAAGACCATTTTTGTTTAAATATTAAGACTCATGTAATTTTGAACTCTCACTTATCTGATTAAAGTAAGCTGTACTTATGTAAAATTATTTTTATATTAAATTTAAAACTACATAGCCACAAATATAATGTGTTCTAGGTATTACATAGCCAACTTTCAAGTTTACCCTTAAAACATTTATTAATAATAATTATTATTTTGATTTGAAATGGGTTATATATTAAAATCTAACATAACAATTATAAAATAACTTTGAAGAAATATCAAAAAATAAAACATGTTTTGGTTAAGCCTCTATACACTGTTTAATTTTGAAAGTATCAGACCTACCTATGTATGTTGCATTTAAATGATGTTGACTTAAATTTTTTAAATTATCAAATCAAATATAATATTGATATTAAATTTTATAATTTAAGTACTTTCAGTACACTAGCTGAAACATTTCAAAATTGAGTACTTTAAAAAAAATTGACTACTTTGGTATTTTACAGTAGTCCTTTTACAGCAAGATTATTTTTTAATTTCCTCAAGTTAATTTTAAAGATTCTGGGAAACTACAATGAAGAAATTAAGGCCTTGTAGAAAATTATCTTAAATTTTTAAACATTATACATACGTGTCATATTGGGCATTAACTTCTTTTCGAATTAAATGGAAAAGTGTTCTCTAAAGCAAGCATTTTATGAGTAATTTATATAGTCTGTTTATAGAAGAATTTTAAGTTTGTTTTTATAGGGTCTGACTTTCTAGTGTTTCCAAAATGAAAAGATATTTTTTTAAAAGACATAAAATAAAAAGTTGATTTTGTTTATGGTGGTCTATTTCTAGGAATTCTAAACCCAAATCTCATTCAGCATATCAGTAGCATATATGAGCACATCAGCTGCCTGTAGCCTGGTCCAAATCTGAGCAAAACAGGTAACTTTAATTATCTGTTGGGCTCTTTTTAAATGTCACAGATTTCAGTCTCTGGATGTCTCACATTAAAAAGTACAAAAAAGAGTGGTATGTTTACCTTTGTCTTGTTCCTTTTGTTGCTTTTCCACCTGCGCAGTTGGAGTCCTTCCTGTGAGAGAAAAACTGAGTACCATCTGTAATGTTTTATTCAAATTTTATTTGTCTCTGTCTTATAGTTCACAGGATAATTTCTGTACGGTTTTCATTTAGTTAACTTAATTGAAAGCCACATAATGAAGTCAAATAAGTTAAAGTTATCGTTTTGTTGTTAATATCAAATGAGAAGAACAAATTTCTTACCTCACCCCTGGAGAATCCAGTTCTGCCTGTTAGCTGCGTTTTCTTTAGATTAAAGTAAGATTGTTTTCAGTGGAGCTAGTTGGTAACAGGAAGTCCTTGTTAAACTGCCTAGATGTACTTGGCACAGGCTCTGTAGTTCCAGTCCTATATTACATATAAAGTACATTACTCACAAAAGAGGGGGTTCGTAATTAAGCAAAGATTACTTTGTTTTCCTTAGGTATGAAAACTTGCTAAGTGTATGGAATTTGGAATAAATAGGAATGGAAAGAACCTTGGGTAAAGGCTTTTTGTTCAGTTTATTTAAAATGATTTAATTCCATCTTATTTTAGGGAATTCCAAGAACTTAACTCAGAAAATTACCAAATTTCAGAACTACAACAGCCAGAAAAGAGTTCATGTCTTTAAACCTGCCACCTTACCTTTCTTTTTAGTATGCCTGCTATTTTTAAGTTTCTTTCATAGTTTTCCATATCAAAAACTAAAATTGTACAGCACCATATGTTATGCTATTTATTATATCAATATAACAATTCAAAATTAATTTTTACCAGAGTGAAATATTTGTAGGAAAAATCAGAAATAAAATTTCTCTCACACAACTAAATTTTCTTACATTCCCTTTTTCTCTGCCTGAGTTGTTATGATTTGAGGGTGAGAGGAGGGACATTGCTATAATATCTATCAAAATAACATCTGTATTTATTCTTTGGTTTAGTAGTCCTACTTCCTGGAGTCTGTTCCCAAAATAAGAAATAACATCTTCACACACTTTATTCCTCACAGCCCTCTTTGTAAAATCAAGACATTGGGAACAACCCATGATGAAACATCTATATAATGAACATTTTGTTCATTAATAAAGAGTATAGTAATAAATAAGATTTCTTTATACTACTTCAGAGTAATTTTAGGATTTACTGTTTTTAAAAAAAGCATGGTGATGCACAAAAGTGCATCTAACTTTCGAGGAAGAACAAGAGGGTAGAGATACACGCACATAAACACCCCGTAGCCAGCCAATAGCAGTGCATATCCATAGTGCCCAAATTGTGGTCTTTAAAATACCATTTCCCCCATGTACATGTTTATATTATTAAAAAAAAACAAAATCAGTGGGAGGATGAATTAAAAACTAATGAAACCGCTTATACTGTTGGTGGATGTGAATTGGTACAGCCACTATGGAGAACAGTATGGAGGTTCCTCAAAAAACTAAAAATAGAGTTACCATATGGTCCAGCAATCCCACTTCTGGGCGTATATCCAGAAAAGACCAAAAACTCTAATTCAAAAAGATATATGCACCCCCAATGTTCATAGCAGTACTATTTACAATAGCCATGACATGGAAACAACCTAAATGTCCATCGACAGATAAATGGATAAAAAGATGTGGTATGTATATATATATGTATATATAAAAATAAATAATGGAATGCTATTAGGCCATAAAAAAATGAAATAATGCCATTTGCAGCAACATGGATGGACCATGGACCTACAGATCATCATACTAAGTGAAGTAAGTCAGAGAAAGACAAATATAGGATATCACTTATATGTGGAATATAAAAAAAAATACAAATGAACTTATTTACAAAGCAGAAATAGACTCACAGACATAGAAAACAAACTTATGGTTGCCAAGGGGAAGGAGGGGAGGGATAAATTGGGAATTTGGGATTAATAGATACATACTACTATATATAAAATAGATAAAAAAACAAGGACCTACTGTATAGCACAGGGGAGTGTATTCAATATCTTGTAATAAACTATAATGGAAAAGAATCTGAAAAAGTATATATATGTACACATATATGTATAACTGAATCACTGCTGTACACCTGAAGCATTGTAAATCACTTACAATTAAAAATAGTATAATAATCAATAAAGAAAAAAAAACTAATGAAAATGGTTACCTATAGGAGACTAGGAAGAATAGTGGAAAAGAGAGAGAGAGGGAAAATATTTTTTTCTGATTTCATTTTGTTTTTATAGTTTGAATTTGGAACCATATAAGTGTTTTAAAAATTAAATCTTAACATAAAGAATAAAACTATCTTTAAAAAACAAAAGCAGCCTGAAACAAATGAACCTAGTTATGTATCTAGATGGTGGCATAACCGCACAGAGAAGGATTACTTCAAATAATTTTAGAATCAGTATTTTGACTGCATCTCTTGTGGGATATATCTTATAGACAAGAATAACCACAAAGGGATCTTAATGTGCATTAAGTAGTGTTATTTTTAGTAATAATGTTGGTATTATTATGTTGAAACTCATAGGAGAGAGCAAATAGTTAATGATGGCGTTATTAGGAGCTGTAGTTTTCAGCATAAGGAAAAAGATACAAATTAAGAAGCTAAGTAAAAACTTGGTAATGTTTGATTTAAAATGGAAAAATCAGTATGACCTCATGACTTAATTTTTTCTTTCTTAAAAACTATATTTTTCCTAGCTTTGTCCACTGAAATGGTCTAGGAGCAATGGCAAGTCAATACGATAAATGTCCAGAAGTGCCCAGATTGTGGTCTTTAAAATACCAGTTCATACTAAAAGGAACCAGGGCTCTTTAGGGAATTGGATGAGTTCAGGTCTGGACCATTGTTTCTTACAAAAAAGCAAAGAAGCTATCAAAGACTCTTGGAGTTGTACCAAAAGAAAACAGGAGCCAGCACAAAAGGGACTCCCACTAACCAAAAATGGGTAACTTTGAGCCTCAAAAAGAACAGTAACTATAATAAGTTGAAACATCTAATATATTTTAAAAATCCATGAGTCCATAATGATATCTCCCACAAACCAAGAAAGCAACTTGATCACCTTTGGAGGTTAATAGGACATCAGTTCATTATTATGAAAATTAGGAAATGAAGGCAAAGGATCAAATATTTATCTTGACTTTTCTCTGAATTGTACTTGAGTCACCAAGTAGTTAATGAAAACTTACTTTTTAGCAAAAATCCAGCTAGTTAGTGCAAATGGAATACAGAACTAAAAAAGTCATGATTTTATAGCCACTTATATGATAATGGTATTAAACACAGGTCATTAATGGTTGCTAAAACCATTAGATGAAAGTTTAACGGAAAACTTTATTTTGGACAAATCAGGCTGACTGCAGCCTGAATCCATGGATCCATTTAACCATCACTGAAAGTGGTGCACTCAGATATTAAATGCCTCCTAAGTACTAGCAGCATCTATGAAATATGCTTGCCAAAATATTTCAACTTGAAAGCCATCCAGCCTGTATATTTAACTACTAGATGCAGGAAATACAGGGTGTGTATGTTAAATGACTTCATAAGGAAGATATCAGCCAAATCCTAAACATGGGAGATTCTATAGAAAAGTGACTTGTTTTGTTTTACAGATAGATGTCATGGGAGGAAAAGAAGTGTTGGTCATAGTGTTGCAGGAATGGGAGGTGTTGGCGTCGGGGGTGATACTGATTCAAAAACAATTAAAAGAATAAATTGTAGTAATATGTATCTGGTTTGGATCTGGATTTGGACATAGCACTTGTAAAAAGATATTGAGGAATATTAATTTTTTTAAGAACTTAGGTGTGATAGTGATATTGTAATATTTTTTAATTTTTAAATTATGGGGTGACGTGATATGACTGATGGGGGGAAGTGGAAGATACGTAGATGAGCAAGAATGGTACAAAACTGATAATTTTTAAAGATAGGTGATAGGGTTCATTAATTTTACTATGTACTTATTAAATAATATATATTTGCCTGAAACATATATCAAACCCTGACCAAGACAGTGTTTTATTCAACTTTTTGACCTCTGCCATCTGATAGGCAAATAGTGGTATTTTGTGGTAATTCCTTTTTTTTTTTTTTTTTTTTTTTGCGGTATGTGGGCCTCTCACTGTTGTGGCCTCTCCCGTTGCGGAGCACAGGCTCCGGACGCGCAGGCCCAGCGGCCGTGGCTCATGGGCCCTGCCGCTCCGCAGCATGTGGGGTCCTCCCGGACCGGGGCACGAACCCGCGTCCCCTACATCGGCAGGCGGACTCTCAACCACTGCGCCACCAGGGAAGCCCCCTATTTTTTTTAAACTTATTTTGTTTTTTTCATTTGTTGTTCCTCAGTTTGTTCCTAATGAGTGTAAGGTTTTCTATGCACAGTGCTATGCTAAGTAAATTAGATAAAAGTGGCCTCACTTCTCCAGTAAATTGCACATTTATGTGGACACACTCACACGGTGGAAATACAGGTGAGCTCAAATAATACAAGCTCTGAATGAATATTTGGGTATTTAAAGCATGATACAGATTGTATTTAAGAAGAAAAGGACATGGGATAAGAGCCTTTACATCATGATGCAGTGTATTTTAAGGGAAGGATATAATTAATGTGAAAGTTGGAATTGATGGCTGAGTGCTGTGGAAACTAGTCCACTTCTTTTTCTATTTGTACTTTTTTTGTTGGCCTGTTGACCTATTGCTTGTTTTCTTGACACTTCTCTTTACCTGATTTCCCTTTTATAGGCCAATTCTTACAGACTTACTTTAGCGGCAATAAAAAGGAAAAATGAAATAAATTGTACACTACTCTCTAAAACCAGTATGTTCTGTAATGAGTAGGGTTAAAACTTTGGAATAAGAACATGGTCAAAACAATCTTTTAAGTGGCTGTCTGATTATATATTTGCTATAAAACTACTTATGTCTCTCTAGGTTGGCAAATAAACAAGATAAGGAAGGGGCTTTAGGAGAAGCTGATGTGATTGAATGCCTGTCTCTGGAAAAACTGGTCAATGAGCACAAGTGCTTATGTCAAATAGTAAGTTTTGGGGGTTCTGCCCTATGAATTATGTTTGGTATAACTTAGTTTTTGTAAAGGTGATAAGCAATTAGGGGGTAGGTAGCTAACAAAATAATTTATTAGTGGTTTTTTTTTTTTTTTTTTTTGCGATATGCGGGCCTCTCACTGTTGCGGTCTCTCTCATTGCGGAGCACAGGATCCGGACGCGCAGGCTCAGCGGCCATGGTTCATGGGCCCAGCCGCTCTGCGGCATGTGGGATCTTCCCGGACCGGGGCACGAACCCGTGTCCCCTGCATCAGCAGGCGGACTCTCAACCACTGCGCCACCAGGGAAGCCCTTTATTAGTGTTTTTAAAAAAATTTTTTAACCTGTTCTCACTGTTTTTTTAACAGTTCTCACTGTTCATTTGATATTATTTATTACAGTGATATTTGTTTTCTATTTAGTTGTTACTGACTTCTATAAGCTATCTTTCATGATTTCAAAGACTTTAGGTTTGCTCTTTGTTTAAGACATTGCTGACAGGACCTGTAAGCTATACAAACATGTCATGCTATAAATTTTATAAAATGGTAAAAGTATAAATACAAAATTTATACTTAGGGGAAGTTTATAATGAATTTTAAAAAATTATATCAGGAGAGTTATCATACAGTCTTGAGAAGATGGACTGAGGATTTAATCATTTATTCTGGTTTCAGAAAATGATTGTTAGGCTGTCAATCGTAAAAGATGGTTACTGGGAACTCCCCGGCGGTCCAGTGGTTAAGATTCCGCACTTTCATTGCCAAGGGTGCAGGTTCGATCTCTGGTTGGGGAACTATGATTCCACAAGCTGTGCAGTGCAGCAAAAAAAAAAAAAAAGGGCTTCCCGGGTGGCGCAGTGGTTGAGAGTCAGCCTGCCGATGCAGGGGACACGGGTTCGTGCCCCGGTCCGGGAAGATTCCACATGCCGCGGAGCGGCTGGGCCTGTAAGCCATGGCCGTTGAGCCTGTGCGTCCAGAGGCTGCGCTCCGCAACGGGAGAGACCACAACAGTGAGAGGCCCGCGTACCGCAATAAATAAATAAATATATATATAAAAAAAGATGCGTACTGCCGTAAATTCCCTGGTATAACAAATTAAAACTTTCTGCGATTTTTAATAAGTAAGAGTATTTTTCTTCTGTAAGTTCAGTTTTGTCAGTGAGTTCGTTTAAAATTTAACTGTCAACTTTTTGTGTCATAATCGCTCTCAAAACTTACAGATATGATCCATAAAATATTTCCACTCCTACGTACATACTAATGTAGTGATCATTTCAAAGGTGTGTTTTGTAAGTTGAAGCAGGTGCTTCATATCATTAATTTAATGGGTTAATTAATTTTGATTCGCCAGTAATTATATCTTAATGGTTTGTCAATAAATTTTTGTAGAGATCTTTTAGTTTTAATCTTTAAGTCAAACAAATTGCTGTTTTTAAGGAACCTTGTTCAGCAGTCTTGGGATATGGAAAGAAAATTGACAAGTCCATTAAAAAAGGCCTTTATTGGCTGCTACATATCATTGCAAGAGACTTTGATGCCTTAAATGAGCGCATCCAAAAAGACACAGCAGAACAACGTGCTCTTGAGGAACAAGAGAACCGAGAGCGGGCTGAGAGAGTACGAAAATTACGAGAAGAAAGGTAAGTAGATTAATTTTGTAGCACAGTGCATATGAAAAATCAAAAACACCACACTTTTATTAATAATTTTTTTAGTTTTGTCTATTTAGGTTCCTCTTTTTGTATGAAGGAAGATACTAGGTAAATTTTTTATTTCTGTAGACCTGCACAAGTTTGGTTGATAGGGTTCTAAGTTTGGTTGATAGCACAATTGGCATCTAGTGGGAAGAGGCCAGGGATGCTGCTAAACATTCTGTGATGCACAGGACAGTTTCCCATAGCAAAGAATATGTCAGTAGACTGAGAAATCCTTCATTAGTCTCAGCAAAGATAGAAGGTAAGCAGTGAGTGGATCAGCCAGCTGAAGCAAAATCTGATCTTCAACACTTGTTTTGTCTGAAAGTGGACTAAATTACACTATCTCAGGTTTTAAAACATGCTTTTAAAATTATTTTAAAAATATGTTGCCTAAAGGGAAATTTTAAAAATAAGTTTAGCAAACTCTAAATTAAAAAAAAATGTTTATGTAAATTCTACCACAGAATCAGTTATAATAATGTTAATGCTGGAAGAAAGTACTCAGATTTGATTAGAGGTTGAATTTAGTTCTTAATCCCAAGATTTCTCTTTCTTTCTCCACTGACATGGCAGGAGAGGGAAGAAACAAAAAGATTTCTAAGTGAGCTCCTGTGAGATCCAAAGTGGTCTTCCATCTACCTAAGTAATATTGGCCTTCCATTTGCTTTAACAGTTGCAGCCTGGTAGGCAAGAACACACTAACTGCCCTTGGTGAGGTGCTCCTTTATGCTGTCAAGGAAATCCTCTGATTACTGGTATCTTTCATTTAATTCAGAGATAGGACTTAAAGGAAAATATTTGGAGAGATAACTCTTCTGTCCTCAAGGGCTCAATAACATGAGTAGGTCAGTCATCTCAGTCTCTCTTGATAACAATATGAGGTTTTAGTTCCTATGAGAATCTTTATTTTCTATTCTAGTGTATATTTTCATGATATAAAGCTCAGTACAACCAGTCATTCATACAAGTATGCCTTCCGTGTATTTATAAAAATAAAATATATGGCCATACTTTTCTAAAGGCTTCTTTGCTTTTTCTCTACTTAGAAGAACAAAAAGAAAAAAAAATTGAGCTGGGTAAAAGAAATCTAATTAGTATTTTTTTTCAAGTTTTTACTTTTTCCATAAAGATATTCCAAGTCATGTTATGGCAGGCTTTTCTGGTACCCCATTCCCCTTTCCTCCTTTCTCCTAGCCATGCCACTTGTGGTCTGAGTCGTCTTCTGTTGAACAGAGACTGCATAATTAAATTTAGACAGGAATAATTAAAAAAAACCTTTTTATTGTTAAATACAATCTAATAGGTTTGGATTTTTTGTTGGTTTGGATATTTTTGAAAAAACAGTAAAACAAGCTATTATTGGTATCTGAAAATAGTATATTAATACCAGATACCTGAAATTGCTTACTAATAAATGAGTAACATTAATGACTGTTGGGACTTCCCTAGTGGTGCAGTGGTTGAGAGTCCGCCTGCCAATGCAGGGGACACGGGTTCGAGCCCTGGCCCGGGAAGATCCCACATGCCACAGAGCAACTAAGCCCATGCACCACAACTACTGAGCCTGCGCTCTAGAGCCCGCAAGCCACAACTGCTGAGCCTGTGTGCCACAACTACTGAAGCCCGCACGCCTAGAGCACGTGCTCAGCAAAAAAGGGGCCACTGCAATGAGAAGCCCACACACTGCAATGAAGAGTGGCCCGTGCTCACCACAACCAGAGAAAGCCCGCACACAGCAACAAAGACCCAACGCAGCCAAAAATAAAAACAAATTAAAAAAAAATAATGATTGTCCTGTAAGTATGTTTATATACAGAGTGCTTTCACATATATTACTTTACCTGAAATAACCCTATGAACTATGTATTTTATCCACATTTATGGGAAGGCAGAGGCTCAGGTATCCAGATAGATATCCAAGGTCACAGAAGTAGTAAATTGCAGATCTCTAAATTTTGGCTTCCTAGGTTCAGAATGAAAGTATATATCTTTCCATCATAGAACTTAATAAGTGCTGTAGTAATGAACATTGACATTGTTTTACTATATACTATTGTTATACAGTCTAGTTGCAGATCTACAATGGTTATGTTCCTATCTTCAGCTGCTTCTTTTAGTAACTTATTACCTTCATCTATGGGGCAACATTAGCTTTAAATCACAGAGTAATGAAATTCTCAGTAGTAACTAATATAGAAAAACTTATTTAATCTAAGTGATATAGGGCAGCTTATTTCTATAGCCTCTTCTACTTATGCAAAGCAACAGTTGTTATCTAGTTCATTTATGATATATAACTAGACACAGCTCTTAAGATGAAGGTTAACAACAGGACTTATTTATCTGGTTAACATCAGTGAAGAGGACAGCATTTGTTTGGGAGGGTAATTAATAAATTGATAAATATAAACCCTTGTTACATAGAAAAATAATTAATATGCATCACTGATGTTAAGAACTCAATCATAGGGAATGTCATTTTTGTCAGCATTTCTTTTTTTTTTTTATTTCTCTCTCTCTCTCTCTCTCTCTCTCTTTCTTTTTGGCTGCGTTGGGTCTTCATTGCTGCGTGCAGGCTTTCTCGAGTTGCAGCCAGCGGGGTCTACTCTTCGTTGTGGTGCATGGGCTTCTCATTGCGATGGCTTCTCTTTGTTGTGGAGCGCAGGCTCTAGGCACGCAGACTTCAGTAGTTGTGGCACACGGGCTCAGTAGTTGTGGCTTGCCGGCTGTAGAGCACAGGCTCAGTTGTTGTGGCACACGGGCATAGTTGTTCTGTGGCATGTGGGATCTTCCTGGACCAGGGATCGAACCCATGTCCCCTACCTTGGCAGGCAGATTATTAACCACTGCACCACCAGGGAAGTCCTGTCAGCATTTCTTTCTTTTAAAATTAAAATGATTAATCTTTACATGGGGATAGTGGCCTGTTACCTGCATAAAGATATCTGAAAATCTCTCAGTAATTCAAAGCCATGTCCAGATGTTTAAATTACTGAATTCAATACCCTTAAACCTATTGGAAATGTTCTTAAACATGGTTCAGCATTTTCTCATAAGGAATTCCGATTTTTTTCCCTCAAACAATAGAGAACAAAGAGAGCGAGAGCAGGCTGAACTCGATGGAACCAGTGG